>NC_141755.1:79710110-80910110 GCF_982258835.1 Parasteatoda tepidariorum
TTTGTGCACCTTTCCTGTGAGATTTATTTTTTTATTTTTTTTCCGCTTAGAATGAATAAATAAACAGTTGTCAAACATTTCATATTGTTAGTTTGAATCGATACCTAACCTTCAAAACCTTTAAAAAAAAGCCTTCTTCAAAACCTTTTTTCCTAACCTACAAAATCAAAAGCCAATATACAAACTTAATTTAAAATTGTTTTAAAACTTCACATGTACTTTTTAAAACAAATATAGTGATTTAAAAACAAAAATATACACAATCTACGAAAAAAAAATATTTCTTTAAAATTTATAACTATTTCTTACGAGATACTCACAACAAAAGAGTTTTATTAAATATTTTTCCCCTAAGTACCAAACATTTTTTTAAAAGAAAACATGTCATAAAAATAACAATTTTAAGAAAGACATTTATTGTAATGAAGTTTTCCTGGCATAATGATCACCAGGATGGAAAGCTAATCCAAACTGAAAGGAACACGGAATTTTCTTTTTCAGATTTCCAAACAACAAAAGATGTTATTTCGTTTTCGGATTTCATATAAAAGATTGTCCATCAAATAAGTTGCTTAATCAGATTACAAACAAATAAATGCAGTGGAAGGAATCGGAGGTTCCTTTTTTGTTTCAGTCCCAAATTGATTAATAAATAAACAGTTGCTAAACTTTCTGTATTAGATTTTGTTTTCTCAAATATATGATATGGAAGCATAATCTACGGTGTAATAAATTAATTTTTTTTTGTTCGCAAATCGCAGCGTAACAAATGATTATTCTAGAGGAGAAAGACAATAAAAATCTTTTATATAATTTAGGCGGAAGAAGTTTGTGATTTGGAAATAAGGATGGTTAAGTGCATGTTATTATTGCTGCAGCCTCAATACTGTTTTAATTAATATCACTACCTCTGGGAGTATCGATCCAGGAGTTTCCTTGTCTTCTGGATTGGTTCAAAATTACAAGGCTACGGCGTTGAACATTAGCAGTCGTAAACTCAAAAATTGAGTCGGCTGTTCAACGGCGGTCATAAAATAAAATAAAATGAAATAAAATACTGTTTTAATAGGCAGGGATAGCCTGGTCGGTCGGGCGTTGGGCCCATGTCCAAGAGTTCGTGGGTTTGATCCCAGCCGACCGAAGACTCCCAGTGTTGTAAACGGTGACTGATGCACGTTAAATCTGTCGAGTTGCAAAGTCCTCCATGTTCCCGTAACAAATCAATACCTTTGAGGGTACTGATCCAGGAGTTTCCTTGTCTTCTGGATTGGATTCAAAATTACAAGGCTACGGAGTTGAACATTACTAGTCGTAAACCCAAAAATTGGATCTGCTGTTAACATTATTGCATAATATTGCGGATATTGAACCGTCTTAAACTCTATTGATTGCAACGTTGCGAATTGTAAACCTCAGAAATTTTGCACGAAATTTTCATGATATGCTCAAAGTATCAAGGTATTATGATAGTACAGTGGTCAGAAATTTATTTATAATACTTTAAATTTATTCTCCTAAAAAATCATTATTCATGTTTAGATACCTATTTTAATTTTTTTATAACCCATGTTGAGCAGTTGACCCAATTCTGAGTTCATGGCCATCAGTGTTCAACTTCGTAGCCTTGTAATTTTGAACGCAACCCAGATGACAGGGAAACTCAAGGATCGTTGATACATTGGGATAAACTAGCCTTCCTGGAGGACTTTTTGATCGAACTAACCCGCAATTGCGTAGCATGGAGAGTAAAACAACGAAAACCTTTCATGGCGAGTCCGACCGCCAAGGGATTCTAACTCATGATCCGTCTACTACTAAGGATATTTTACGTCTGCACTGTTGTCAGTGCGTACCAACAGCAGAATTCGTATCACCCAATAACCGCTGGGATTCGAACCCGGGTCAGCTCATTGGAAGGCGAATGATCTATCCTCTGATTCTTCATGGTTGTTATATCTATTAATAAAAATTAAAATTAAAAGATTTTGATACTGTCTAGCGACCAGTCGTAGTATTTTTAGTAGTGGCAAGTTTCTAAGACACGCTGCCACTTTTTCAAAAATTGAAAATAGGATTTATATTTCTTTATTTCTATAAATATAGTTTATGTTTCCTTTGAAGCCTTTTTGAAAGTATACTAAACATTACAAGATACATTTCTAAAATCTTGAAAAAAGTTAAGAAACAATTGTACAATATTGTAATTTTCTGAATATTATAAAATATTCAAGGATTACATATTTATTAAAAAAAATAATAATAAAATGCACATGGGGTGCATTTTTAAAGAAAAAAGTTATGATCAGGTGGCAGCTGAAAAACAAGTTCTTTTATCGAATTTGTTTTGTATTTATTGGTTCCGTGGCCTGTAGAAACCATTAATTTTACTCTATAGCTTTTAATATTTAAATACGTTAAAGATATTAATATGCGTACCTTATTGTTTTTGCTAATTTAATCTGAATTTTCAGTATATGTAGTATATGATATGCAGTTCCAATAACACAACTTTAATATGAACTGTAATACCACAACATTTAGACAAAATGTCACATGAGGAAAAAAAATTCAAGTAAAATTACCATGCTGTATAATAATGACATTCCCAGTAAAAAAGAAAAAAGAAAAACCATAATTCTAGTTGCTAAAATCAAAATATACGTTATTTAAACCTTTCATTTGTTAATTATTTGGTCGGTATGGTAACAATTTATCAGAAAGTCTGGTTTTCAAAATTATAGTCCAAGGTCAAGAAAACTGAGATGGGCACAGTAGGCCTTGGCCCCATATGGGCTGTCACGCCACTGAGTTTAGTTTAGTTAACTTAAAATAAATTTTCATGGTAAGTGAAATAGTAAAGTAATGTTTTTTAAATATACTTACATAAAGTACATAAGTACATATTTACGTAGATAACATACTTGCATGCTTACCTAACATACTTACATAACCTACAGTATATTTACTTAAAGTTTTACATAAATTATTATTTCTTTCTTAAATTTTAAGGCTTAAGTTGAAATTAACTTTTTATTGGGCACTTACTATGAAAACTGAAAGTGAAACATGAAATATTAACATGACACATAAAATTAATTAAATTAAAAAACACACTTAGAAATGTTTAATATAAGATGAAAATCATTTCCTTTCTGAAATGTTATTTTAAAATTAGTATTGGAAAACTCAAAGAAGTTTTATAGACTAACAGTAGGGGAGAGTGGGGTCAATTGTAACAGGGTACGATTGTAACAGAGCAAATATTTCGAGTGTCGGTTCTAGATTTGGTTCCTAGGTGGCGAACAAGGTGTATTTAATAAATCTACATGTACACCCCTGCTGGCAACCATTTTTATGTACTTTTGAAAGAGTTACATCACAAAAGATATTTTCACGCTACGTAAGTACTTTTTTTGGTATTAGAATATTATATTGTAACAAAGTAATTTTGTTTAAACAAATAAAAATTATTAACCGAATATGTAAGTGGACACCTTAATTGACATTTTGAAAAAAAAAGATTAGTTTTGTTAATTAACTAGCATTATTTTTAACAAATTTTTAACAATAAGTAAAGGGACGATTGTAACAGCTGAAAATAAATAATTTTATGTTTACAAACCATTACTTAACTCTTTAAGAACCACCAATAGTTTCCTATATCATTTATATTATGTTGCATGTGCATTATTTCATTTGTCACCCTTCACAGCATAAATTAAAATTTTTAACCCCTTAAAGTTTAACCCTTTAGGTCTCTGCTCATCATTATTTTGACTCCTAAAATATCATTACTATTTTGATCAATAAAAAAATATATCACAACTATGATAATATGTATAATTAACTATGTCTTAGTTGAATTTATGAACTGTTACAATTGACCCCGTAAGTGGGGACAATTGTAACAAGTGCACGACTGTCAAAAATTTTTAATAACTGATATAATAATATTTAAAATAAGGTTTTTTTTTTCTAGTAGAGGATAGTCTACTTTACTCGTCTGTCAATTAATACTAATAATATATTGGAATTTTTGTCAGTAAAAAATAGTTAAGTAAAAAATGTTACAATTGACCCCACTCTCCCCTACTTAAAAGCAATGCAGTGGACTGCTCCGTAAACCAAAATATATTTATGCAAGATCGATTGCCAATTTGAAATTACGCTATGAGAGATGATCTTGGCATGGACCTCTAAACTGCTCATTCATATTTTGAGGCATCCTTAAATGCTAAATTGACAGTAGAATTTAGAGGATTTAATTTTTAAATATTTGATTTTGTTTCGAGTTTCCAGTGCGTGTGACCAGAGAAAAACGGTTATAAATGTTAAACGCTTGCACGGAATGAAAAAAATTTTGTTTTTATTATTCTTTGATGATTGAAGTACTAAAGCAAGATGTATCAAGTTAATAACAATTCTGCATGATTTTTTGTTTGCAATTGCAAAATTTGTGCATCAACCTTAGCACAGGAAAGAAAGTGATAAGACGGACATTTATAATGATACTTGCATTCTAAAAAGTAAATGGGAAATTGTAATTTATTTTTTATAAAAATGTAAGTAAAGAACACAAGACGAGGAGATTGTATGAATTTGCTGCTTACCCAGTAGTACTAAGCTTTCAAACTTCTAAAAATTTCACATGACTCATGTCAGCGAGATCAAGATATGAAAAACTATTTTCTTTACTGAATGCATACCTCGTTTCTTACCATGTTTCTGACTTTATAGGAACGCCAACAATCTTGATAAATTTTACCGAAGCGCTTTGGTAACGATTTTTGTAAAATTAATAATTAAATATGGTCTTATAATATGTGATAAAATTTTGAAAATGTGGTAAGGTTTGGTAATTTTATCATGATATCATAGGGAATTTTATACGGTTAAATTTAATTTTCAGTTTTGTATTTTCTTCTAAATGTAAGATAATAAGAATTATAGTATTCAAAACCAGAATTTCCGAAAAGCCATTATTTTAGGAATGGTAAAACTACCAAAAAAATAGTTTAAATACCGCATATTTCGGTTTTATTAACAAGATTTAAGGTTTCAAAAAATGTCAGTACGGTAATCTTAGTAGAAAACTTTTCTGCGTAAACTTTGATAGTGTAACTTCTGTTAGCTAAATTTTTTATTATACCTATTTTATCGAAAGTGATGTTAAATAATACACCTACAGTGGTATTAAAAGTTGAAAATTAGTTATTCTTAAGCTAGTCATAAAATTTGGCGCTTATCAATTCTTTCCAGTTTTTTCAATAGTTTAATTATTAGTATAGGTAGTAGTAGTATATGCAACCCTGAGGACCCTATATATCCCAGAGGATTATCCGACGACACTTTTGCAATCCTCTTCTCTATTTCTATCCTCTGCGGAATTTTTCCAGTTTGGAATTTGTTTCCAGTCTTATACAATAGTCTTATACAATAGCTATTGGTACTTGAGGCTGTAATATCGCTAATCACTTTTGTACAAAAAACCTATTCTTTATTTACACTAGCATAGTATCCTTTATAAATATAAATAATATAAATAAATATAAATAACTTTTTTAATAATTTATAGTAAAACACAGCTTGGTGAAATTATTCAATTTAGAAAATATGATATGGCTCTTTAGTTTGTATGAATATTTAATATTCAGTTTCCATTCTAAAGATAAGTTTTTTTAATAGTAAGGGAAAATAAGAATTTCTGTAAATTTTACATATGTAATGTGTAGTTTGAGAAACTTCTTTGAAAAAAGAAGGAAAACTATCGAATATCCATAGTCATAAGCAAAGAGAAAAATGCCCGTTATTCATTATGGTTCTGAAAAAATAGTTTTCTTAAACTGAAAAGTTAGGTAATAAAAATAACTCCAATCAACTCCTCAGACTACATTGCTTCACTGTAAAAAATTTCGGATCAAATTTCCAGCGGTCACTTTCTACCGGAACATATTGCGGAACAAAAAGTCTGATATACCGTTATTTTTATAATAATAATTACCGTAAAATCATTGTTTCACTCTATTGAAATCAAAATTACTGTAACAATTACGGTAAAATAGATTTTACGATAAAATATACTTTAGGGATGATACACCCAATGTGCCGGTACTTTATACCATAATTTGATACGGAATTTTTTACAGTGTAGGCAATCCAGAGTTCGATTCTGTAGTGAAAACTACTCGATCATCGTTCCTTGCATGTGAAACTTTATTGCCATTGAAGAAACGTCCAAGAATATCTTGCTCGTTGATCGTTTTGTTATTTTACAATAGACAGGTAAACAATATCAACTAACTTTCATATATTATTATAATATTATAACGGTCGTAGAAGAACAGACCCAATTTTTGGGCTTAAGACTACTAATAATTAACTTAACCCCGCCCCGCCCCCGTAAGGGGGCGTCCGGGGACACTCCGAAAGTTCGAAGTGCGCACAAAGTTCAATCACACAAGCAAACATATTCAAAATTTTCAAATTAGAGTTTTAACAAATGGGTAGAATATTAAATATGAAGTCTAGAAAACAGCTTTACTTAGAAATGAACTAAATACAAGCAAAAATTACACTAATGTTCAACTACTTAGTCTTGTAATTTTGAACCCAATCCAGAAGGCAAGAGAGCTCCTGGATCAAGTAATGAGAGAAATTTGCCTTCGTGGACGACTTTTTTATGGAGCTGACCCGCATTTGCGTTACACGGAGAGGAAGACCATGAGAACGTCCCACGGTTAGCCTGACGGCGAAGGGACTCTAACCCATGATCCGTCTACCACTGGGGATATTTCTTGTCACTACTGTGGTCGGTGCAAGCCGGATGTGGAATTCGTATCGACCATCTATCACCGGGATTCGAACCCGGTTCATCTCATTGGAAGGCGAACTCTCTATCCCCTAAGCCACTACGGCTCTACTTTTTATTATTAACAAAAGAAACGTCTACTAAATATTAGAAAAAAATGTAACAGAAATTACTCACCTGCAAATATAATACAAGTTTACAAGTAACGCTGCCAAAGAACCAGGTTTCTGTTACATCCCAAAGAACAGTCGGTGGGAGGCAGACTAGTATCACCATAAAATCCGCTAAAGCTAAATTTACAATAAAGTAGTTGGTTACTGTCCTCATGGTATGGTTCTTGTAAACAGATACGCATACCAGGGTGTTACCAACTAGTCCCACAATGAACACAATTACGTGCAATGCTATGAGAACCCATTCAGCTGGCGTTGGATAGATGTAATCTTCTATCATTGCCATGTATTCATCGTCTGAGACACAGTACTCGTTGGTGCAGGCCACCGAATCATTTTCCCGGAAGGAGACATTCGAATTTTCTGGAGATTCATAGGTCATGTCCAGAATCTCATACGTAGGAGAGGATGCTTGATTGAGATCGTGCATGACGTATCCTGAAAAAGTTTTGACGAAATTAATTATATATTAATTATATAGTTGGAAATTAATTATATATAATAATTATATAGTTGGAAATTAATTATATATTAATTATATAGTTGGAAATTAATTATATATTAATTATACAGTTGGAAATTGAGTACATATTAATTATATAATTGGAATGATAGTAATTTTAGAAAAATTACTTTAAGAATATTGAATAAAATACTTATTAAATTTATATTGATACGCTTTCGTAACCTATTTTTATTTCACACAAAAAGATTTTTATTTAATTTAAATAAGCAATGGATTAAGATATTATATATTAAACAAATTTGGGGCTACATATTCTTCTCCGTGAACTTGTAACCACTCATTTAACCTTGAAGACATGAACGCTTATGGTAAAGTATTAGTTTAAATATACCTACGTGAAACGCTATTCCATTAAGCTGTAACGCATAGAGAGAGAAAAAAATTTCTGGTTAATTGTCATTACTCTATTTTACGGTTATGGCTTTTCTGGTAAAAGAAAAATTATAACTCATCAAATAAAACCAAAATATATGGTATTTAAACCATTTATTTGGTACTTTTTACAGCTCATATGGTCGGTTTGCCGAGAGATTTGTCTTTCAATATTCTGATTCGTATTACCACACATTTAGTGAGAAAAGACAAAACTGAGAAGAACATTTGAGTCGCTCAGAAGCCAATGCGTTTAAGTCCAAAACACAACAATTGAGAAAATTAATGTTTTTTGATACATTAGTTTTTAAAATTCTTGGTTTATTAATTTAATTAGAAAAGTGTATAAAGTCATTTTTCGAGGTATAAACTCTGCAAAAAGACAAGCTATGTACAGGATGTGTAAATAAAAACGTAAGTATTTATTGAAATAATGACAGCATCTTAAAAAGTTTAGGACTTAAACCTTTTGGCAGCTGAAAAAGATAAGAAATTTATGTCTACTAGTCTACTAGTATAAACGAACTTTTATTTTTCATCACTAGATACAGTGACTAATAGAAAATAAACTGTTGGATTATTTCAAAAATTGTTTTTTACTTCAAAACTAGAGTGACACTTTACTTTGTTTTAGGAAATGAAAAAAAAAAAAAAAAAAAAACAGAAAAATACCACATTTTAAAAAAATACTACGAAAAATACCATACCCCTTTTTTTTGTGAGAAAATACTACCGTAGTATTAAAAATACTACGTCTGGCAACCCTGTTACTATGAATTTCTTGTTTTTCAGTGTTACCAGCAAATATCGAAAGAGGAAGAAGAATTTAATTTTTATTTCAAAGTTTATGTAAGAAAATATTGATAAAAGGTGGACTTATTCACAATGGCTTCTGAAATTATTATACAATATATTCAGAAGCTATTAAAAAAAGGGCTGTCTAACCTAGAAGAAAGTAACCAACGAGTAAATCCTTTAATAACTAAGAAGATTATTATTTATTTCATCAAAATTTCCAAAAATCAGAAAATATCAAGAAATGGACTTAACCGCATTGGCTTCTGAGCTGCTCATTTAACCAAATAAATGGTTTTTGTGCCATGTTCTAGTGTAGGGATAAAATCCCCAAATTTTATCACACATTATAAAACCATATTTTATTGTTTATTGTATAAAAATCAATACCAAAGCCCTTTGGTGAAAAATACCTCAGTAACTTTTTGGTGTTCCCATAGAATCAGAAAAAAGGTTACATTTTAGTGTATTCTGGTAATTCGGACCATATTGTTTTCTCAGTAAATAAGCGAGCGACGAAGATCTTATATAATTAATAGATTTGGAGCTACGTATTTATTTCCTTAACTTTGTAACTATACTCATTTAACTTTGTAGACAAGAATGCTAATCTCACTGCATTAGTTTAAATACACCTACGTAGAGTGCTATACCAGTCAAGGATTTGAATTTAATCACAGAAAACTTATAATTTAATGCAAAATATGCAGGGCCTTTTCAAAACTACTAAGCGGATTTCATGTTTAAAAAAAGAATTCTAAGCGAAACGAAAAGCAAACACTAAATGAGACATAGCCTCCCATAATTAATTTATTCAAAAATCAGTTTTAAACATTAAATAAATTTCTACACGAGATGAACATGAAGCATGAATATAACCGAACATGAAAAACACTTAGATGTTTCAGTAATTGTAGACCAACTTTCAGTATTTGGTGTTACAAATAATATTTCAAAAGCACTATCTTCGCTATTTTAATTAACAGTATTTAAATTCAAATTCTTTACGTTTACGTTTTGCAGTAATATGTTTTTTCTCTTTCAAAATTTGAAGTGCCTGTTTCAAATACGCTTCTATGACATCTAAAACACAACATAATTAGATATTTAATTAATTGCATTATAAAATACTTGGCCGCAATATAAACCTTTAGCAATTACATTTCTGAGGCATACAAGATATTAAATTAGAAACTATCTTAAATGTCGTTCAGATAAAGCAATGACGCCAAATTTAATTAACATTCCATTAAATTTATTCGCCTTAATGTAGATCAACTCATTATTTTTCTTCTTTGTAATATTTATAGAATTACGTATACTTAAATATTTCTTCTTATTTAATTTTTTCTGGCAATACCAAGAAAATTCTATTAAATTACTTCCGCGAAATAAACTAACATTAAATTTGCTTCCCCTTTAAATATACGAATGTTTGCAAACTAATAAATCTAAATATGGTAACTCACGCCAAGAAATTGCATTCCTGTTCATTGAAAAATAAAATTTCTTCTATAATTTCCTGTTCTAAAAGGTCGTTCATGTCTAAACAGAGAATTATGCCAGAGCCTTGGATCTTAACATGTATTTGTGCTCTAATCTGCCTAAGTAGTTCGACAAAAATAACGTAGGAGATGTAATCCGAAGTATTACGTCCTTTTTTTTCCCTTTCTCTTTTCTTTACCAAAACTCAAATAATTTTCTTTTGCGTATTCTCAAGTAAGATTAATCTTCTATCTTGATTGAAAAAAATTTTAGTTAATGATTGTTTTTGAGTTTTAGTGATTTGGAAGAAAATTATGAGAAAAGTTAAAATTCGAAAATGCAAAAATTTTTTCTTGATATCAATCGGGCATTTTATGTGAATGAATGTTTAATTAAGGAAAAGTACGAGGAAAAAATTCCGATAAAATTACGATACTGTTTGATTATTTCACTAACCAGAATTATGTGTATAAAAAACCAACAATTCTGGTTCATAAGAAAATATGCTGTTTTTAAGCCATTCAATTTATATTTTTTCTGTTTATATGGTAATGGTTTACTGAAAATTTCGGTTTTCAGAATTATCGATTTTATTTCCAAATATTTAGTTAAAAAAACTTAAAAGTAAATTTAACCAAACTATTTCACTTCACTATTACCAAATTTCATCAAATATTATAAAACCATATCTTACTGTTTATTTTCCAAAATCATAAAGCCGAACGGTAAAAATTTCCTGAACTTTTTGGTGCTCTCATGGAGACAGAAACACGGTAAATGTAGCCATATTCTGGTTTTTTTTACCATACTTTTTCCTCAATGTAGACAAGCGATTGCCAAACTTTTGAGTGTCTCTTGGAGACCACCAAAAAATATTTAGTCTTACGGACCAGCTCTTCAGTTATCAACAAGATATCCATGGTGTCAAGTTCTCAAATGACAAAACTCAATAAAATTTATATATAATATGAGGACCATAGATGCGAAAGAATAATCAAACGAGAATAATGATTAATTGAATTTTACTTAATAATTACAATAAAGGTTATAATTATTCAATTAGTGTAACATCACATGAGCGGGACGGCGGGAAATTCGCTTGACACTATTAAAGTAACAATCGTAACTAACAATATCTTCGCGGAGGTAAACAATTACTACACCCATTCCCTACCAGTGGTCCACGTGGTATCAGTGGTCTTGGTAACCGCTGTTGCTGTTGACGTATGCCAGTTTAGGCAGAGGGGTGCGATTGTTCTTGTTTTCCAGTGGCGCCATCTATGGACAAGAATACGACTTCTGCCACACCATACGTCTCACCAGTTTGTAGGGCGAACCCATTCATACATCCATTCATTCATCCACAGATCGTAATTTTGACATGAATCAGAGAACGATCGATCTCCAATCCAGTACCCCCAGAGGTATTGATTTGTTATGGGAATATGGAGGACTTTTGCGACTCGACAGATTTAACGTGCATCAGTCACTTTACTACATGGGGAGTCTTCGGCCTGTGGGGTTCGAACCCACGAACTCTCGGACATGGGCCCAGCGCCCTACCGACCAGGCTATCCCGGCCTTTGGTAACCTCTCTACTAGACTAATGAGAGAAAAAAACTGGTAGGTGGAAAACTATTGCAAAGAGTAATTTCAAAAAAAGGAAAATTTTAAGATCGCTGTGTTCTAATGATAAAATACTGAAAATTTACATCTTCGTATTTCTTCTAAAATTTATGCATTTGCTTCAAATTTTGAATAAATTACCTGGATTTGTTATAGGATAATTTCTAATTGATTTTCGTATAAGATTGTGCTATAAGATGTAAATTGTTTACAGTGTATAAAACAAGGAAGTAAAGAAACAGTAAAATAAGAAACTTTAAGTTAGATAACAGATAATAATAAATAGACTAACATTAAAGTTGAAATAAAATGTGATAGGAGTCGGAAAAGTAGAGAGAAAAAATGTTACAAAAAGATAAGAGTAAGGAGAGAAAAGTAAAGTTATTTACTTGAATGAAAGTAATATCTTAAATCTTCACTGAAAGCAAAAGAAAATCATTTTAAATCTCGATTAGAAAAGAAAAACTCAGTTTTTGCTAATGGATTTGAAAAAAGTTTATAAATGGCAAAGCCGCTTTCATTGCGTTTACGAGAAAAGCTATATCACGCATAAAATGTTATCATATTTAAAATGTCGTAGATAATTTTTTTTAAATCTGGACATAGTTCGAAACGCGTGTTTACTAAAATGGACAAAGCTCAAAATGCGTATTCACGAAAATAATATAAAACTCAAAATAAGTGTTTACGGAAATCAAATGCGTGGTTTCGAAAATGAACACAGTTCTTAATGCATGTCAATAAAAACGGACATAGCTCAAAATGCGTGTTCGCGAAAACGGATAAAGCAAAAAATGCGCCTTTTCAGTTCTGACAACTAAACAGATTACTAGTTTCAACAACGTTTATCAACTAAACGGAGAATTGCATGCTTACGCTTCCTTTACTTATTTAAACACTAATCGTAATCATTACTGGGCAAAGTTCCAAACTAACAAGGGAAACTAGGGAAGTGTGACTCGCCAATTTTGAAATAAACTAGTGGGATGTATGCCTTATGAGGTATAATTTTAGGGGGCAACATTCGTTTCGGTCCATAGAAGGTCCTATGAGAGATAAAAAATAATTTAATATATAGAAAAATCGGTATTTTATTACTTGTTGTTGCTGTAGTTCATTTACGTCGCACTAGAGCTGCACAATGGGATATTGGCGATGCTCTGGGAAACATCTCTGAGGATGATCCGAAGACATGCCATCACAATTTTGATCCTCTGCAGATAGGATGGCACCCCCGCTTCGGTAGCCCGACGACCTCCACGCGAAGTCGAGCATTTTATTACTTCAATGCAGACTATTAGTTATTGTAATTGTCTCATACTCCAATTAATTTGTAATTAATTGGTTAGTTAATCACTTTTCTAATTAATAAATTAATTGACAAATTTATTAATTAATTATTAATTAAGTAATTATTAATTAAGTAATTATTAATTAATTAATATTTAATTATGTAATTATTAATTATTTAATTAATTGATTTGCAATTACATATTCCAATTAATTTAGAAAAAAAATTTTTAAAAATTTTAAAAAGTTTGATGTCAATTTTTTTTTAAATTAACCTAACAGGTTTTTCTGAAAAACTACAGATATATAAAATTTTCGAAATCAATTTTGACAATAAATATGCATCATATAGTACGTGAAAGTACCACAAAATTAATTGGAGTATGAGATAATTACAATGACTTATAGACTGCATTGAAGTAATAAAATACCGATTTTTCTATATATTGAATTATTTTTTATCTCTCACAGGACCTTCTATGGGCCGAAACGAATGTTACCCCCTAAAATTATTCCTCATAAGGCATACATCCCACTAGTTTATTTCAAAATTGGCGAGTCACACTTCCCTAGTTTCCCTTGTAAGTATATTACAGATGTATTTTTTCGGGTGATGTCTTCATATATTCGGAATTCTAAACAATAAAGTGAATTTTAAATCTCTAAATTCCTTAATTTAAGTTTACAACCCCACTATTATGAATTTATAGCACTTGTAGCAACCTTGTAAAAATGAATGTGGTCTCTTAAGACACATTTAGTAAAATATACCAATGATTTAAACCATTATGAATTTATTTACATTCATTAGCTTGTAATTTTTTTTAAGAAAAATATTCAAAAAAGATGCACATATGCATTTTCAGCTACGTCCGTTTTTACAAACACGGATTTTTAGCTTTCTAAATTTTCCTAAACGCGCATTTTTAGCTCCGTCTATTTTCATAAACAAGCGTTTAGAGATATGCCCAGATTTAAAAGCTCACCAACATTTCTGTTTCATTAAAATAAAACAGTCTTACGAAACGACACTTAGGAAAAACTAGGTGTGAGGATGAACCTTTATGGTAAAAAATATAAATAAGTATAAAAAAAGTAATGAAAAGTTACATAAAAGTAAGAACTGCAACGAAAGAAACAGAAAAAATTATTAAATAACAGTAAAATTAGAGAAATAACAGTAAAATTTGAGAAATAACACTAAAATTAGAGACATAACACTAAAATAAAAAAAAAATCTTAAGTCAAACTAGACTTTGAAAAGTAAAATAACGTTAAAGTAAGGAAAAAAACAAAATAATTGAAACTAAGAAAAATGTTAAAAACAAAGTAGGATAACGTTCTTGAGAGCAAACCACAAAAATTTAATCGACAGTAAAACACGAAAAGCTAAGTAACAGTAAAATAAGAACCATTTAGCGAGAAAAGTTAGCAAACATTGTTTAATTTATTTACTAGCCGCCACGTTAAAGGTTTTCACAAATAAAGTTTTTTAAAACATAGCAGGAAACTATGAAAGCAAATCATGAAACTTCAATATTAAAATCTAAATGCTTACCTGCAAACTGAAACTTTCTGAAAATAACTAATTACATTTAATAAAAACTGTTAAAATAAAGAATAGAAAAACCAAAGAGATCCAAGGTAAGTGTGATCGTTCCTTCAAAAGCAATTAAATTCCTATTTTATATATTATATAGCTACAACGCTTAAGAAAAAAAAACTAAAATGCTAAATACATGAAAAGAACACGAAAACGAATTAATTTTTTATGGTATTAATTTCTATTTCTATATAATTTTTTATGGTATCAATTTCTATTTCTATATCGCTACAAAAATTATCGTCGTCGCTTAAGAAAAAAAAATAGAGCGTGGAAAGAAGAAGAAAAACTTATTATTACAATTATGAACAGCGACACATATATCAAAGCAAAGCGTTCTATTTACGTATCGAATATGTTGCCACATTTTTAATACAAAATTTAAACTTTTCTCCACTTTGATAAATGTAAACTAATGTGAACCTTACAATTAAATTATTTATTCCTTCGTATATTATTGGTTTAAGTTGTCGAAAATTAATATTTCAATTGTAAGGTTCGCATTAGTATACATTTATAAGAGTGGAGAAAAGTATATGCATTTTTTGATAGTTTTTTGAATATGGCTCTTTGAAGACGGAAAAGCATAGATTTTCTTACAAAATGACTGATAACTAAAAAACTAATCCAAATTTTTGAAAAAGAAAAAAAATACTTCTTTATTATGTCAAAACACAATTATGTGCCGAGTTTCGTGCCTGGGCGAGGCTTCTAGGGCGATATATTGTGATTACAGACAGACAAACAGACACACACACAGCCGCGTTTATTATTATGTATAGATTCAAATATAAACCAGTCATAAATAAAGAATAGGAAAGAATGGTTACGAAAGGTGAGTAAAGTTGTATTTGTCATCTCGAATTGAAACAATATCTAAACTAATTTATAATTACAGCCAAGGGAAGCTGAGATTCGAATTTTAATTAGAAAATATACATTCAATATGCATCTGTTTCTAACCACGTAGTTTTGGCTAATGCATTTAGAAGTAGTATATAAATGGCAAAACCGCCGTTTATTTTGCTCTTACGACGAAAGATATACCAGGCATAAAATTTTATCGCATTTAATATGTATTCCTTTGTGTGTACAAATATGTCGCGCGAAGTTACCTGAACCACTGAACCGTATGTTGGGCTTTCCAGCAGGGTAACAACGATTTTCAAGATAGGTTGGACAAGATTATTGTTTCATTAAAACAAGTCCGCCTTAAGCTTTACTTGATAAATGCATGGATGTGTCTGTGACAGAAGAGAAGTTGGAAAACTACGACCTCTGGGGAAAACTGGGTGTAAAGATGGACAGATAGGGTAATTATTAGGGAATTTCTGGCACAAAACTTCCTGTCCCAGCTGTCGTGCTCAAACCATTAATTTCGGAGAATATTATGCAATAAATGAGAAACAGAGTTTATTTCAGGATCATATAAGTTATGAGACTTTTAAAGCGTTAATTTTGGTATTATAAACATCCGTACATTTGGAGGGGACTCGAAAATGATTTCGTTGGGAATTTGGGAAATTTTAATGCGATGCGTTTAAGTTAGTTACATTAAAAAATAAAAGATCTTTTATAAAAAAATATGGATGAAATATTTTTTTTAACTTTTTTTTTTATTTTCTTGGAAATGTAATTTCAATAGTCATATGATATATAATATGGACCCAAAAAAACGCTTGTACAGTACTTAAAAAACACGGACCATCCTTAATAACTTTTGATCTAATGACCGGATCTTTACGTTCCAGGACTCAATCTTAATGGCACGAGGGGGTGACCTTAAATGTGCTAATTAATAAGCGTAAGAGATATTTTAAGCTACGAAATCAGACACATAAACCTGCCTTTTTCCGACGTATTCGGATATTTGACTCGCAAAATATGCCGTAATTTGGTTGAAAATGAAATGAAGTTCAAAATGAAGATAAAACAAAGAAAAATTATAGACATATGAAAAAAAAGGGGGGGAATAATAAGTAAAAAAATAACAAACAACAGTTTAAAAAAAAAGGATGAAATTTTATTTAAAAAAAACTGGAAAAAAAAGATATAATCTTTTCATCAGCCCACGCGATTATATCCGCAAAAAAGAGGGCTTTCTGATATTGTATCAATATAGCCAGAGCAAAATATATTAATACAATAGTGTGAGGAGCACTCAAAAAATTTTTTTACTAAAATTACAACAAATAAAATAGAACACGGATATAATCGTGTGGGCTGATGAAGAGATTATATCGTTTTTTGTTTCCAGTTTTTTTAAATAAAATTTCATCCTTTTTTCTTCTTTTTTAAACTGTTGTTTGTTATTTCCTTACTTATTATTCCCCCCCCTTTTCATATATCTATAATTTCTCTTTGTTTTATCTTCCTCTTGAACTTATCTAATGAGTTCTGTTTACTTGCAGCTTATGCGCAATAAATAAAACTTATTGTTTTTCTTAACTTTCTTCGTGTTTTCTTGCTATATATATTTACTATATATATATATATATATATATATATATATATATATATATATATATATATATATATATATATATATATATATATATATATATATATATATATATATATATATATATATATATATATATATATATATATATATATAACTCTAACTTTATTTTTACTCTATCAAGACGATATCAAATAAAATCTTTCCCTTCAAAACTTTCCTAAACTCTTCTACAAAATTCTTATTTCCCTCATATTTCTGTCATATTAAACGGAAGACTATTTTTTCAAATTTTCCCATGAGCGTTCAAAACTTTGAGGGATTTTGAAATATATATTTTTCATTTTTATTTCAGGATTCAAAGCGAATAAAGTTTCTCAAGCACATCTAAAGTAAATGTATGACTTATTTCTTACGATAATTTACTTTATTAAAAATATACATGGTTCCTGTATGTGATTTACGAATTTAATGAGGCCCGAAAGATTCGAAGTTATTTTTTTGGTTAGAAATTACCATTTGGAATTTAATTCTGTACTTAATTTTCGTACAAAAGCAATGCTAAGAATAAGATACTCAAAATTCAAGAGACTTTCTTCGTTTATGACAAACGTTCGCTGTATAACGATCTGAGCTAACATATCGTCAAATGGACGACATTAATATCTACATTTTCTTCTTGGTTTATTTAATTTTAAAATGAAAAGAAAGCTTAAAATAACAAACTCTATTTTCTAAAGGAAATAATTTCATAGTTGAAATGAAAAATTGCATTAGTATTTAAAATGTTTTGCCAATTTCTGGGTACTCATTTTCTTATTTTGATTATTTTAAGATAAATTAACTAAAGAAAATAATTATTTTACGGTTGAATGAATGAATGATTTTGCCGTAAAATCCATTTTTACCAGAACATGTTGTGGAACAAATTTCTAATATTCTGTAATGTTTAGAATAATAATTACTGTAAGTTTTTATTTTATAGTAATAATATATTTTATATATTATGTTTTATTATATATTTTATATTTTTTTTATATTTTATACAATATATTTTATAGTATAATATTACTATAAAATTACAGTATGATATTTTACGATAAAAATAGATTTTACGAATGATGCACCCAAAGTACTTCTACTTTATACTGTAATTTGATACTGAAATTTTTACAGTGTATGTCTGTAGAAGCTCTAAAAAGCAATTTTAAAAGTCCCTGCAGCACGTTAACACGTTGTGAGAAACTAAGAGGTTTTTATATGAGGCATTTCAAAAAAGAATTAAAAACAAAATTCTAAAATTATTTAACTATTATAATCACTGAACCCCCAAATGACTACAACATCACCTCAACATGTTACATAATGACTTGTTATATAATGACTGCAACATGTTATATAATGTCTTGTGACTTATTTCCAGTTATTTCTTTGCTATTTCAGTTCTGTAAAGGTGATAAATTTAAACAATTATCAGTAAAAAATATCTTTGAGATTTTTAGAATTTTTAAATTTTCATTATATCATAAATAAAATATCAGTTGAATTCTCCATTAGTTATCCTCTTATTGTCAGTCATTTTGTTATTCCCGTTATGTAAATTAATTGATTCCTAATAAAAAAATAAAAAGAATTTCGATTGTAAAATAATCCTTCACATTATTAAAATAACAAGTTAATTAGATTAAACTTGTAATCCAATCTGTTATTCATATAGCACTTCATCCCCGTTAATTTAATAAACCTTTAAAATTTCAATACCACGTAAAATTAAAAAATAAATTAACAACGTTCTAATTTTACGTAAATATATTAAATCTCGAAATGTCAAATTCCAGCAACTAATGAATACCTTTGAGATAATAAGAATTTCTAAATTTCATTTTCTTGAACATTTAATAACAGTTATCCTGCAAATCCATAGATATATTTTTAACAAATATTAAAATTTGTTCCCCCAAAAAATCTAAAATATACAGAATTCAATACCGATGTCAATTGATAATATATACTTCATAATAACACATACTCTCTCTGGTAATCTAATTTAATAAATACTCTCCAGCCAAAATTTGCTTTTAGATTTTTAGTCAAATATTTCTAAAATCTTTCATGCTGTTTTTCTCTTTGCTTTATTTTGATTGACACCAATAATAATTCGTAAAAAAATGTTCAAGAAACTTTCAAGGAATACAAAATAGTTTTGAATAATTAATCAATTTCTTTCATTTATAAAGTCGTGTCATGGTATTCATTTATAAAGTCATAACAGATAGTTGAGCTGAAAAGAATAAAAGAAAAGAAAAACAGTATTATCTAGAACTTTCGCTTTCTATTAAGACATATTCTATGCAATTGTTCCTAATAACTTGTAACTAGTCGATTATTCTTCACAATGTTAGATAACAATGTTAGGAACAAGATAAATTGTACCATTTTCTTCCTTTCAAATCTTCGGAAATAGAAATATTAGTTTTATAACACAATTAGAGATAGAAATATTTATGCTAAAAATGTGGCTGAAGTAAGGATTTCTTTGAAAGAATTCAATGTCGTATATCATAGAATATAATCAAACACTTGGATACAAAAAAGAAAAAATATTGGAATTAGCATAGGCTGACAAGTGGTTTTTTTGAAAGATCCAAAATGTTTACCTAAAATACTGGATTGTGTTTAAATGACGATTTTTCGTGGAATTATCTTGTTTGTATTATGTGCAATGTCTTGTATTATTTGGTTAAGTATGAAATACTAAAACTAATTAAACTAGACATTGTGTTCTTTGACAAATGTTCAGAAGGCCAAGTATGATAGCATGGTTTGGGGAATAAAAATAACAAAAATAAAGAGAAACTAACATATTGTTTTTTTATTCTCTTTCTTTTATTTAAGAGATAATCTTGTTTTCACAATCAAGAAAAATAAAGTTTTCTTTATTCAATGAAACAGTTTTTCTGCGAAACATAAATTTTAGTTTAATTAGTTTATTTTGCAAATATTGGATATATTCGATTAACAAAATATATAAAGTTCGTGATTATCTTTAAATAGTTTCAGTAGAAGGAATACCGGGCAAGAATACAAGAATAAACCAGGGAAATAGAACTTTACTTTAACCGGTCAAAGCCCACCGTCATAATTATACAGCTCACTTTTTCAAAAACATTTTTGATACTATTAAAATCGATCAAGTTTTGTTATTTTTCCTGAAGAATTAATTTTCAATTACTTTAATATAAATTTCTTCCTCCATAATTTAACAATAACTTACGTTTTAGTGGTAAAAACCAAAACTACAGTAATCTCGTAGTTTCTGAAACGAAATGTTGACTAATTTTAGAAAGAAGCCTGTTAGTTTAATGTTATGTATTATACCAATTTTCTAATATAACCACTTTCTGTATGACTGTATTATAAAAAGTCGATATAAAACGGGTTAAAAAACATCAGTTAATTAAACACACACACACACACACACATATATATATATATATATATATATATATATATATATATATATATATATATATATATATATATATATATATATATATATATATATATATATATATATATATATATATATATATATATATATATATATATACGATAAATTCAGTGAAGTTCAATATCCTTGAGATGATATTTAGTTGCCTTATTCCCAAGGAAGAGAAAAAGTGATGAGAAAGATCTAAGTGATTTTTCTTCCGATTAGTCAAGTAGCGATCTGGTAATTATTGGTTAGTTACGTGATTTGTTAGACCGATCTCTCCTATTACTTTTTACGTTGAAAGTTCTCATCGAATCAATTTCTGTATTTCTGAAAGAAGAAAGTAGGTTATAAAGACTACACTTTATTAACAATCAGATTTATTGAAATCACGCTTCTGTTACGCAACATAATAATCCATTAATATTTTATAGTCCTATAATGCAGTTGCTTGTAATATTTCAAAAATTTAATATCTCATTTATTATTATTATTATTATACTAAAAGCGTTTCTACTTTTCTACATTGTCAAATTGCATAATCTTAATTACATAATATAATCATGGTTTTAATCGCAAACGCTGAATGTTTTTGTGGTTGGTATGACTTACGACTGATAGGCAACCAGTCTTTAAATTCTTACCACTTACAGACATTTTGAAAAAAATTAACTTTTAGTAATTATTGCACAGATATTAGTATCAAGAAAATAATTTAAATAGTCTAATAATCGTTTTTATCATTAAAACATTCCAAATATAAGTTATTGTGACTAATCAAAATTTAAATATGCAAATTGTTCATGAAGTATTGTTTCAGCAACTTTCCTCTCTTTAATTATTTTAATTATTATTAATTATAATTATATACAATACTTATAATAAGATATCATTTGCAAATTGAATAATAAACAAACGGTCATCATAGCCAATACAAAATGTGGTTTAGGAAATTCTAAGTTCTTTGAACTGTTTCGAAAGTTATTAAAATCAAATTTTTTAAAAAACTGCAGTTGTCGAAATGAAAACTAAAAATTACAACGTAATCATTTTAATTCTAAATTGTTCTAAATGTCATTCTTGGATTGCAAGGAATGAGATTTTGATAAATCATTCGTTTATTTGCTCCGTATTTCAATATTTATAAAAAGCTATCATTTAGTAAATGGAATCATTGGATTAGTAAGAAAGTAATTTCAGTTTCTTAGTATGGAATTAAGCTGAATGTTATTATACAAAAAGTGAACTTAAATCAGTCAAATATAATACATTTCATTCATAATTCCGCCCTTATAGATTTGGGAAATATCAACAAAAATTTCAAGGAAGTATGATTTGAAGTCATCTTTATAGTTCACATTTTTACCAATTAAAAAGTTTTGTGAATTATAAAGTCGATGATAATCTAATGGTGTGAAGTTGAAAGTAAGTGAGGTTGCGACATCTCTTAACCAAGGTCCAATAATTTCGGACGTATGGCTAAAAATGCCTGAGCCCTCACATTGCATGGTGGAACACCATCCACTTGCGATTTGACAGTTTTGGCCTTTTCTCCTTGATCACTTCTTCAGATTTCTTGAAATTGTTGGCAGTAGACCTCTGAATTATTCATTCGGTTGCTTGAATGCAACGCAAAATACTTTTCATGTTTTTGTTACTTATGCTGCATGCCAATACAAACAAGCCTGCTTATAATCAAGTGAATGAAGGCCGTGGGTGCGTTTCTTGTTTTTTTTCGTGGCGCCATCTATGGTCGAGAATATCATTTTAAATACAAACACGTCACATCTCGTTTTGCTGGGAGGATCTAATTAAACTCCATTCATTCATCCACAGATCGTAATTTTGACCTGAACCAGAGAACGATCAATCTCCAAATCAGTACCCCCAGAGGTATTGAGTTGTTATGAGAACTTGGAAGACTTTGTGACCCAGGCAGATATACGTGCGCCAGTCACTATTTAATAGACGGGGATTCTCCAGCTAGCGAGATTCGAACTCACGTTCTTACGAACAGGAGACCAACGTTCTACCAACCACACTATCCTGGCCCAGGTTCATTATGTTTGAACGATAATTTTTTTCATATTATGTTAATGCGGTTGATCCCTTTTTCTTCGACAAGGAAAATTCGTTTAAAAAAGGATTTTATTACGTTTGAAATATGTATCTCAAATATTAAATAGTTGAGTTTGGTTCATTTCTTTCAATACGAGCAGTACTCAAATATCGAGCTTCTTAACAAGTCTAAAACACATGATTTTCGATTGCAGCGTGTGATGCGTATAACTGTTTTGCTATCACTTGCACTGCTATATGACAATTTGATTCAATTTAGACGGTCATTTTGTCATCATATCCTTCAAAAGTTAGACCGGAGCGTTGTTCATTTTTCAGTGATTAATTTTTCGAAATTAATTTTTCTCGAACTGATTTTTCTAAATCAATTCTGAAACGTGTATTCTCTTAAGCATTCGACACCATAAACTTCATATTGATGGCTCAGGGTATGGAGAGTTCGCCTCTCAATGAGGGTATCCGGGTTCGTTTCCCAGCTATGTCTCGTCGATATGAATTCCACATCCAGCTCGCATCAACCACAGTGCTGACGTAAAATATCTACAGAGGTGGACGGTTCATGGGTTGGAGTCCCCTTGCCATCAGACTAACAGCGGGATGTTTTCGTAGTTTTTCTCTCCATGTAACTCAAATGCGGGTCAGTTCCCATGAAACGTCCTCCACGAAGGCAAAATTTCTTCCAATGCTTGATTCTGGAGTTCTTTTGGCTTCTGGATTGGGTTCAAAGTAACAAGGTTATGGAGTTGAATATTGGTAGTTGTAAACTCAAAAATTGGATCGTCTGTTCAACGACGGTAGTACAGTGAATTGCATATATCTCTTTTTAAGTTTCAGCTGCTTTCTCGCCTTCATGAAAATAAAAAAGTAAAATGCGTTAAAAATTCTTATTTTTGCCCTCTATGTCAAAGCTGACGGCTTTAAACAAAACTCCACGGATATCGTTTTTATTGATACGTAAATGCATCGAACTACAAAATCTCAAGAGGAAAAAAAATTGTAACGTTGACAAAAAAAAATAATTAAAGTAAAATGTGTAGTGTCACTTACTGTTGATAACCGAAATTACTTTCTTATCAACCTAATGATATCGAATGACCGTCTGAGCAATAAAAACGTGAATAAAAAAATACCATTTAGAACATTAATTCTGTTTTAATTAACAATTGAATTAAACCAATCAAGTTATCCTCTCATCAATAAAGCATACATAGCTTCTTCTTTTACTTCTTTTTATCTTTAAGAAATAATTTCACGAATTAATTCTTTTTTCATTTTCTAAGAGTTCTTTGTATTTTTTCATTTCATTTTTTTTTCTGAAATAAATCTTTTAATTAAGAGATTTTTTTGTATATCAATAGTTTGTAAGTTGGAATTTATTGCTGTGAATCTCAATCTTGCTTCCGAAATAATTAGATTACAATAATTAAAAGTTTGTTTCCAGAGATAAACATTGAATTATGCTTTTCCATTAAAATGTTCTGAAAACATATTCAAATCAATGCAAAATGAAGGAAATAATGTGTACAATATTGGGAGTGAAAATTCATCTTGGCAATAGCTAATTTCCTTAACGTCTTTTAACTGCGTGCGAACTCAATTCGACGTGAGAAATTTGATTTCCAACAGCTTTAAAACTTCAAAAAAGAACATTTAAGGACGATAAGCATAATCATATATTAGAGAAATTATTCGCCATTGTCACTCTTCTATTTTTCTTGTGCTTTGGAAAGCTTCCAAAGCGTGAAAAAGAACTATTTGTGTTTACGAAAACACTCCATAACAGCAATTGTTGTTGCATAACTTATTTAAGAGCTTCGCCTTGCTTTAAATACTTGCACGAAAGCTATGCAGATGAATAACAATTTAAGTAAACCACACTTTTTACACACTACGGTATTAGTAAGATATATTTTAAAATAATTACTAACTTGCGTAAAGAATGTGAGTATTTGGTGTAGAAAAGCAATCCATTGATTTTTAATATTTAGTTTTCAATTTTACTTTATTTTCGAACAAATAAATCGGAAAAAAAATTCATACTTAACTTATGACCCATTTGATATAATATTAGCTTATTGTGACTCAAAGTGATGCTGGTACGAAGAGTAAAAAAATCTCAAATTTATGAAAACATCCCAAATTTGATGAAAAAAAGCCTAATTAAACTACTTTTGTGTTTATTCTAATTGTTTGAAAGATTGAAATGTTTTAAAAAAACAATAAAAATGTATTGCTTTTTAAGAAAAAAAAATAATAACAGGGAGCCCCATTCAGGATTATAATTGTACTTTTCAAAATAAATATGTATGTTTTTTGACTATTAAAGAAATTTTTATTAATTGAATTGAATAATTGAATATTATTAAATAATTTATTGAATAATTTAATTATTTGGATGTTTTTTTTGGATGATATTAATTTATTGAATAGCTTTTAAAAAAAAGCCTAATTAGACTTAATACTTTTTTGCTTGAATTGTTTCAAGAACTGAAATATATTAAAAAAACAATAAAAATATTCTACTAAAAAAAATAATAACAAGGAGCCCAGTTAAGGATTATAAATTTACTTTTCAAAATGAACAGATACGTTTCGTGACTATTGAATAACTTTTAATAATTGAATTTAATAATTGAATATTATTAAATAATTTATTGAATAATTTAATTATTTGGAGGATATTTCTTTTGACTAATGAATAGTATTCAAAACAATGAAAAAAATCCTGGATTCGGAAGAAAAAGAAAAAGGGACGAAATTAGGCCAATAACCGCATTTTTCCGATAAATTTTTTTTATGGATTATAAAAACATCACAAAAAGAAAAAAAGAACGGGGGAGCACAATTTAGGATTTTGATTGTACTTTTCAGAATAAACAAATGCGTCTTTTGACCATTGATTAATTTTTTATAATTGAATTGAATAATTGAGCATTGTTAAGTAATTTATTGAATAATTTGATTATTAGAATGATATTTCTTTTAACTACTGAATAGTATTTAAAACAATAAAAAATATCCCTTATTCGGGTGGAAGAAAAAAAAGGGACCAAATTAGGCCAATAACTGTATTTTTCTGATAAACCGTTTTTGTGACTTAATAAAGAAACTTAAAAACTGTAGAACTATTCCAAATTTTAAAGAAAACAAACATATAATTTAAACATACAGTTTATCCACTAGAAAACGTAAGGTTCAAACTACGTTATTTAGTACAATATGCCATGCAGAAGATTGCTCGAAATGTTAAGCGAGTTAAATATTAGTGACAAACGCATTGTTAAAAATTCTAAGTTCGATGACGACAATGAATGGTTTATTCTATAACAGGCTATTCATTTCGTTTGAAATCGTTGATCATTGTAAACAGGTTTAGTGACATACCCTTTCGGACTAGGTATTGTGTTATTTATTGTATAAATGTATTATGTATTTAGAAAATACTTGAAAACGTATAGAATTTTTCCGGTTGATCAAATATTGTTAATTATTTAACACTTTTCTAAATTGTCAATATTTGATTTATAGAAAGCAAGGGCATGCCTTTAAAGCTTATATAAATGTATAAAAAAATTCAGCATATATATGCCATTACAATAAAACTGTGTTATATTATTGCATATTTATTAAAAAATTATACTTGTATAACAGATAAGAAAACTGAAGAAAGTTAAATCTTCATAAAATAATATTTGAGAATATTAACAAATAAAATTGTATAACAATGAAATTGATGATGATTTGACGATGTAAAATTTGAGACAATTTTTTTTGTCCTAAAAATAATACTTTTAGCGTTGTTTGTTGAATACTTGCAAAATGCATAGAAAGGATTAGTAAAATTATTCTACATTTCAAAAATTACAATTCACTAATTTTTGAAAAACTTATAAAAATAGTTTCTTTTATTATTATTTTTATAAAAAAAGTATTTGAGCTAATTTGTCTTAGGATTTTTACTTCAAACTTAGACTTTTTCAGATGGGTTTACTTTAATCCTTTACGGACCATTGTATTATATATGATATAATGAAATTAAATGAAATTTCAAGTTTTTTAATTACATATTTTTTAAATATTTTTTACGAATGCATATTTTTTTACGAATACATATTTTTTTACGAATACATGATAATAATTTTACTGTTACCGTAAAAAAGGTATTAAACAAAATCATATATGTTGTTTAAAATTAAAGAAAATAGAGTTCAGGATTATTTAGGTACATTTTTCCCTGGCGACGCTATCATGCAAACACTAAATATTTACTATTAGTACAGATTAGAGGTTTTTAACCTTTTGCACCAAAGTTTCACATCAATAAGTCCAAAAAATCTAACAGAACACACACCAATCTCAACTGTCCCTCTTATATAATATAATAAAATCGCAGAAATTCATTAGTAAAAGCTATATAGCATTTAATATTAACTTACTCTATTCATTGTTTCTTATGAAATAAAATCAGAATAAGTACATATTTATTTAATTTCTTTCTATTATTCTCTGAAGGAGACACAACATAATTATACTGATATTGTAAACATTTGCAGAATAATGTATTTCAAAAAAAAAAAAAAAAAAATTCTCCCACTACAAACAATATGAAGCATCTCAGACTTAAAATGCAGTTAGTTATTTTTTTTTCGGCTCTAAAGATCTATAAAGGACAGGCAAAAAAATCAAAAGTTTCTTTTGTTTTCTGATGTTTATAATTTGATACTTGCAACTCGAACTTATTTTTTAATCAAGAATCTTACTAAAGCTTTGAACGAAATGCAGAAAAGAACAAGATTTTTTTAGAGCATTTCTAATAATAATTTATTTGAGATAATAAATGTAAGCTGATTTTTTATTTTGATATTTAAAAAAAAAAACAGATTTTTCTTATTATGATTTTTTAAAAACAGATATTCTTATTGATATTTTTTAACTAAACGAAAGTAATTTTAAACAAAAGAAAATTATATTTAAAAAGATAAATTTTTTTTATTAAATCTGAGTAAAAGAAATACACAGATGCTCATAAATACTTTACTTTAGATACTTATTTTTGTATCCAACCTTTTTTTAATATAGATTTATCTATATTAATTTATCCATCATTGGTATTTAGTGGGAAAAGTCAACAAGGCAGGAAATCATTGATCATGAAAAATATCATATGTATGTTATATGTATAATATTTACTGATCATTTCTTGAAATTAAAAAAAGTCACACTCTTTTGTGAAATTTTTTTTTATGTTACGAAAGTAATTTTTTTCCGAAATATATTTGCTTCTATGAAATAAGAGAACTTACCTAAAAAGCCTCTCTATAAGAAATCTCTCTATATAAACCTCGCTATAAGAGAAGATTGTCTTTTTCTTTCCTCGAAAGAAAATCTCAAATCTTTAAGAATACGATGTTAAACTTAATTAACAGCTACAGAAACAAATAACAACGAAGAACTAACAAAGAAACAAGCATTTAGTAATTAGCAACAACAAAAAAAAAGAATCCAATAAGGAATCACAAAAAAATTAACAATTCATGAAAAAAAATAACAATTCAGAACTACGAAAAAACAATCCAACAATAAATAACTAGCAAAAAAACAAAAAACAGTTAATACCTAATAACAAAAAAAAAAAAACAATTAAGCTATGCGAGCTGGCTGACCAGTGCAAAAACATAGCCAAAGCGCCAACTCCTCGTCCTCGAAAACTTATTCATCGCCAAACTATAACAACTCCTTCTTCTTTGAACATTTGCATTCCTGAGAAGATATTTATAAGTTAAAAACATTTAAAAATGATAAAACTTCTAATACATGGTTCAAGATAAACTTTTCTTATTATACGACATTTATTTATATTTGTACGCACATTTAAACCATAATTAATTCCGAAATAGCGAGGAACTACTTTTCAAAAGCGAAGTATTAAATTTTCTACCTTTCCCTCTAGTGCCAACTTGAGGTGAAACGAAGTATAACCATGCGATTTAAGTCAGATTTATTTGGATACCAGTAAGCGACGTCACGCGTCAAACCAGATTGTCTTCTGAATCGATAAATGCCACAACTTACCAACGATGGCGTGGCATCACTTGCAAGTATCCAATTGTTGATATATATATATATATATATATATATATATATATATATATATATATATATATATATATATATATATATATATATATATATTTATATATATACACAGAAGAGCCTGACCACCCTGCTAATAATAACATGTAGGCCCACCTTCAGCCTTCAAAACTGCTAGCACCCGCCGTGGCATTGATTCCACAAGGTGCTGATAGGTAGTCTGAGGTATCTGGTACCAAGCGCTCACTAACTGGTCCTGCAATTCCTTCACATGGTGAGGGGGTAGCGTGGCAGCACGAATTTTGTTTTCCAAGTAGGACCTAGGACGCTCTATTGGATTAAGGTCAGGTGAATTTGGGGGCCAAGACATGACTCCTGTTGGTAAACACCATCCCCCGCAGGAAAAACTGTTGCCATGAATAGGTGAACCTGGTCTGAAACTATGTTTAAGTAGCTTACTGGGGTCAGGGATTGTTCTATGAGGATTATGGGTTCTAATGTGCCCCATGAAAACATTGTTCCTGGGCGAGAAACCATGAAAACCTGGGCGAGCCCATTGTTATAGATGGAGGGCGGTCATAATGTGATGGCTCTTTGGTGTATATGCATACAAGCTACCCTACAATAATGGAGGATATACTTTTAGTTTTTGAATTGTTTTTTAAATTTCTCAAGATATGCTTAAAAGATTAGTTTGTAACTTTAAAGATGTTTATTTCACGCAATTGTTCATACATACCAGCCTACCTACAATAAATTACGAAAGAAAACAAGTATTTTAGAATACCGTATGCCAGAAAACCAAGAAACGAGCATGTATTTTGTATCAATAATTTTAGTTGTTATTTTTAATTTCTTAAAGTTCCGTAAACTAAGAGTAAATATTTATAGAAATATGAACATTTTTATAAAAAATAAATTTTTTCGCCATTCGTTTTTTCGTTATAACTTTATAGATTTTCAACGGAATTGAACAAAATTTTTTGGAGTAATTTAAGGTTAATTACAAAATTGTCGATTTGAAATTTTAAAAACATTTGATAAAAACTGCGCTAGTTATGAGTATTTAAGCTAGTTCTTTTGCACTGCGCATGCATTTAAAAATATTTAAGACTTTTTTTCATAATTTTGCTGTGAATCGTAATGAAAAAAATTGATTTGAATATCATAAAAATTTGAAAAGTTTAAAGCAATTTTCTAAGTAGCTTTTGTATTTTTCGAAAGAAAGCTGAAAACGATCAGGGTTTTTTTCACAAATTTAATTTTGCACCGTAAGATAAAATTCAATAACAAATGATAATACCTTAAATTAATACCTTTATGGTATAAATTAACCTTAATTATTATACCTTTGATGGTATAGAGAAAGAAAACCTGCAAGAAAAACGTACTTTTATGCGGGTGATCCCCCACAATGCCGGTCACATTTTTAATAAATCTTGTTTAATAGTACAAGATGAAATTTGTAGATAACCCGTTATCGTTCTGAACTTTCTCTTAGTACAAAAACTATGGAATATTTGCCTAAAGCGTTTTAAATATTTAAGATATTCACACAAAACTTTTATCACTAGTTGCCAACTACGATTTCCTACGAAATTATGAAAAAACTTTTTGAATTTTCTTCAGTGCATGCGCGGTAGAATAGAACCAGCTTAAATACTTATATCTTGCTCAGTTTTTAATTTTTTTAAAAATTTTAAATCTACGATTTTGTAATTAGTTTTAAATTTCTCGAAAAATTTTGTTTAATTCCAGTCAATATTTATGAAGCTGTAGCAACAAAAAAAACGTAAAAACTAATTTATTATAAAAATGTTCACATATCTATAAATATTTAGTCTAAGATTACGAAACTTTATGCAGTTATTAAACATAACAACTAAAGTAATCGATATAACTGACAGGTTTTTTTGCTTGATTTTCTGGCACAGGATGTTCAAAAATACTCGTTTTTTTCGTAATTTATTGTAGGTATTCCAAACCTTTGACAGCTTTAAATCTTATTGCTAAGTTTGAAAAATCACATCTCTGCAATACTTCTAGCAGCACACAAAACTAAAAATGTGAAGGGCTCTTCATGCTTCACTCCACTTGAATTTTTCCTTCTTTGCATAAAAACAATACATAACAAATTCTTAAATATGTCACGAAAATTTAATAAGTAAATTTTTAAAATTAGCATTCAAAGGTATACAATTCAGTTATAAGAAGGTATCGGTAATGTGTAAAATTCCTGATCAATATATAATTATTCAGTTAAAGCTTGATATATCGAGGAAGGAATATTACGAAAGTCAGCTTTAACGATAAATTTTTGAATTACCTACAAAATTTTTAAATAAAAATGCAAAAGTTTTGTTTCTGAAACGAGTTAAAATTATCAGCCTTGCAGCATTACCACAATTTCCTTAAAAGAAATAATTGCTTCTGCTGTCCGAAATAGATTTAGTTAAAATTTTGTTGTAACTAAATTTTGAGAAATTTTGTTGAACGATCGAAATTAAAGAAAATAATTTATTTTTTAAGTAAACGGACATCATACGAAAAAGATTTATATGAAAGATATTTTGTTTTATTTCTGATATCAATACAGACAAATAAAAGAAATAACATCATTTTCTTCTTACAATTTTCTCTCCTTATTTTCATAAAGCAATGTGAGTGTGACCCCCAACTAAGTTATCTTTCTCCTTAAAAAATAAAAATCCATAATCTATGCTTAAGAATTTTGCCGTGCACTTCAAAGCAATTTGCCTTTTGTTAAACTCTTAATTATCGTGCCTCCTTAGTTCCTTTTATTACAAAGATTTTTGTGTGTTTTAAATCAAAACAGTAGTTTAAAATAAAAGTAAAAAAGGTAAATATGTCAATTTCAATTTTAGTATGATTTTGTTATTTTAACATTAAATATGTGCATTCAATTATAACGACATGCTCGGCATAACGATAATTTCATCTGCTATTATGAATCATCGTTATAACGGACTTCTATATGGGATATTTTGCTTCTTTTTAGTATTCTTACATAAATTTCATACCATTTGTATGGATTATACATTTTCTATTCTTTTAACATCCTTTAACTTTTTATATTAATTCCTCTAAAAAAATTCCGAGAAATACTTCCAACATAAATCTATCCAAATAAACCCTTAAAGAAACCTGCTATATTATGTATAATAACAAAAATAATTAGATTTACTTTGAGCTCCCTATAAGTTTGGTTTTCTCATTGAAAAAACTACAAAAAACTTTAAACCGATTACCTTCAGTTTTACAAAAAAATAATCTCCTTATAAATAATCGGAGTAAAATATTCCTTCACAATTTTCCATGAAAACAAACAAGCAAGTCAAAATATCAAAATAAACTTACTATTTTGTTCTGATGGTATCAGACCAGTGCAAAAGCATGAGCCCACTAATATCACGTAAAAACTTTCTTTTTTATGATTCGCTCAAACCACCATATTATTTAAACCGTTTCTGAAATCTGAAGTTATCTGAAATATTTCTTCTTCAAACTCTGTTGCTGTTATTAGTAACCACATTCGTAGAAAAGTTTCTTTATTTTTTTGCATCGCTCACGGTGAAACGAGCCGCTGTTTTATCTTAAGCAAGCTTCAAGCACACAATTAGGAGGAATATATGTGTTTTTATATTTGCAGCAAAAATATGTGTCGTATGAAGTCAATTATGTAGATGCTGTGTTATTTCTTTTCTTTTCTTACGTTATTTATTTACTTCTTTTTTTGAAATTGAAAAAAAAAAGAATAATAAAAGAAACATGATAAATCTGTGAAATATTGTTTTTTTTTTTAAATATTTTAATTTAATTTTTTTCTTCTTCAAGGAAGTATTTTTTATTATTAGCTCAGAACAGAAAAATCAAAATCTATATTTCTCCTCCCCTATCAACATGCTTCTAACAAATTTTTTTTATTTGAGTTTTAAAAGATTATTTTCATATTTTACTTTACCATTTAGCTGTTTTTAACTGTTATATATGCTGAGTTCTGAATGAATATTTCTTATATTTCTTTTTCGTTGTAGGTGCTTTTTAAGCATTTTTACATTTTAAGCATTTTGAGCCACGTTCTTACAATTTTTTTCAACTTTTATATTCCGTATGGGATTAAATGTTTTTTGGGCATAATGTTTTAAATCATTCGAAAGAAGTCTGCTCTGTTATATCTGAATATATTATATTTTTCGTTCTAGTTAGTTTAAGTTAATATTCGCATCATCAAAGAGTTATCACTCAAGTGGAGAAAAACGAGCAATTTTCAATATCTCCTTATTTTCGTCTTTTGTTAATGCCACAAAACTATTCGTGACATTTGTGCTTTGTTTGAAAAGGGTGCCATCAAAAAAAGGGAATATTTTCCTTAAAGTTAATATGTTCTTCGAATTCATGAAATATACTTATGATTTCGAGGAAAACAGTTCGTGTAAAATATTATTCATTCTAAAGAAATGAACAAAAGAGAAGCGTTAATATTGTAAATGTTATCCAGCATTCATTTTTTATTCTGAAGCTTAAACTTGTAACCATCATCATGAAAAAGCTCATCTCATTAATTTTTTTTTATCGAATTAACTGATCCTATATTGAAAACACATTAGAAAAAATATCATTAATGATGTTTTTTTTCAATTAACTCATTTATATGCAAAAAAACGAGTTTTAAAAAAAATAAATTAACTCATTAAATTTTACTCAATGTACAACGAAGGATGATTCGCAAGAAACACTTTTTTAGCTCGCAACTTTAAATATTTATCTTTTATTTCTTTCGAAAAAAATCGTTTTAACAATTATGAGTACTTTTTTTTTAATTAAGTTGACTTTATAGGCGAATTGTTTATTTTTCATTAAATAATAAAAAAAGAGCTGTTTCGTCTGTTAAAAGTATTTTTTAACTCTCGAAAGTTATCTTTGTATTCGCATCTCATTAGCGCATAACACCTATAAGAAATAGTTTGAAGACTGACGACGCTTTTAATATATATATATATATATAAAAGAGGGAGCAAGAACATGGAAAAAATTAGAAAGACTTTTAAAAAAAACACTTTGAAAAAAAAATTTAAAATTTATGAAGAAAAAAAATTTAAAGCCAAAAAACAAAATAACGAAAAGATATAATCTTGTCATCAGCTCTCACGATTATATCCGATTATCGATTATCACAAAGCAAAATATATCAATATAATTATTTTTTCCCCGTTTTCTCAATATTTTTTAACTTATTTTATGAGTTCTATGTACTTGCAACTTATGTGCAGTAAATAAAACTTCTTTTATTATTATTCTTTTATTATTTTATTATTTCATCGTTTTTGTCTTTTTTCTCTCATTCTTTTTGTCTTTATTGCAATTTTAAAACTTAAAAAAACTTTATTACGTTATCCCCTCCAAAGCATCTTCATTCAGTTTTTTCTTTAATTATTTCAAGGTCATGCAATATTATTATCATTAATAGACGTGTTCATGAGGATTCTCATGAACACGTCTATTAATGATTGCACTATTAAATACGTTCATTTATTTCGAACGAAATAATTTCCAAATAAACAAAATAACAAGACTATTTTTTAAAAAAATAAAATATTTCCAATAAGAACTGACGCCCTCATGTGGGATAATTTTAAGCACGAAAAAATAACTGTAAATCTATTGTTCATTGCGCAAAAAAAGCGCAAAAAAAACGGAAAATCACTGAGTAACTTTTGATCTTATTATAAGATCTTCACGTGCTAGGACTCAGTATTAATGGCTCGAGGGAATGACCTCAATTATGCTAATGACTAAGTGAAGACGATATTTTAAGTTTCCAGATCAGACACAAAAACGTAATTTCTCTGAATAAACATAGAAAAAGCGGTGAAAAGTTTGGACTCTTTAACGTTAATTTTACTTTTTGTGTATTTCGTCATTTCTCGAGAACTGTTTCAGAGAATTGAAAAATTTTTGCACAAAATTATAATTTTTTTTCCTAAAATAAATCCATGTGAAAAGCAACTTTCAGCAAATATTTATTATTATTTTTTTTTAATAATAATCGAAAAAATTTTGAATTGTAAGATATGCAGTTTTTTGCATCATTTGAGAAATACAAAATTTGAGCAAAATCAGTCTTAATAATTCTTGAGAAATCGAATTTTAAACATCTGATTTTTTTTAAATTTTTATATCTGAGGAATTTTTCAATCTCAAATTTTGTATTTTGCCTAGCAAAATTTTATTCCTTAAAGTGATGCAGAAAACTGTATACCTTACAATTCAAAGTTTTTTGACCATTATTAGCAAAGTTTTTTGACTATTATTAAATATTTACTAAAAGTTATTTTTTGCATGAAAATATTTTCGAATAAGCAAACATTACAATTGTCTGTAAAAATTGTTCAATTTGCATAAAAAGTTCTCGAGATAAAGCGAAATAAGCAAAAAGTAAAATTAATATTAAGGGATCCAAATTTTGGACCAAACTTTGAACCAAACTTTGGGGATAATATTTCCCAGATTACGGCTACCCTCCATATCTTGGGGGTTAAAAATCCTAGTCCATCGAAAAAAAAGGTATTTTTATTTAGAAAGTACGTTTTTGTGTCTGATTTCGTCTCTTCAAAACTTTTTCGTAAAATATCGTCTGCACTTATTAATTAGCATATTTGAGATCATCCCTTTTGAGTCATTAAGATTAAGTTCATAAAAGTTATGGTCCGATCATTAGATACTAAGAAGGATATCAAAATCCAAATGGTTCGTAAGAAACTACACAATATACCACGACCTCAAAATAGATGCAATAGAAAACATATGTAGCTAAATTAAATATCAATTCTATGGAGAAAAAAAACACTTTTTTCTCTACAGCAAATTTTAATGAAATATTCCTATATTAAAATTTAACTGAAGACGAAAACATCGGACAAATAGCAGCATGTTATTGAAGTGATGCATCATATTCTCGACATCAATAGCATGTACATAACCTCATTTTCACCATGCCAACTTGGCTCAAGTTATACCTTATATTTTTACATTATGCTCTTATCTTCATATAACTACATAGTCAGAACTCAATGATCCCCATGAATACTCCTCTAATTCATTTGCATTCCACCATCTCGTAAAAACGCCACAAAGTTCAAGTTAACTATGAACGGGAAAAGGGTGCCTCAGTCACCCGGCTTTTTAAAACAGTTCTGATCATTAGATTAAAAGTTATTCAGGGTGGTCCGTTTTTTAAGCACTGTATTAATCAGAAATCCTCATCCGGCTTGCACCGACCACAGTGCTGGCATGAAATATCCTCATTGGGAGACGGATCATGGATTAGAGCCCTTTTGCCGTCAGACTAACTGTGGGAGATTTTCGTGGTTTTCCCCTCCATGTAATGCTAATGCGGGTTAGTTCCCTCAAAAAGTTCTCCACGAAGGCAAATTTCTTCTAGCACTTGCTCCAGGTCTTGACACTTGCTTGGTCTCACACTTGCTTCCCTTGTCTACTGGATTGGGTTCAAAATTACAAGGCTACCGGAGTTGAACGTTAGTAGTCATAAACCTTAAATTGGGTCGGCTGTTCAACGACGACTATAAAGCACCGTATAATCAAATCTTATGTCAAACAATATGAAAATATTGTTTCCATTATTACGAACATGTCTCGATAAATTCAATGTCATTCGCTCAAATTATTCACTTTTTTAAAAAAAAGCAAATATCACAATTTATCATGAATATGTCAAATGTTTATGATGAATCAAAAGTCAGTTTGCACCCAGCAATTCGGAAGTAAAAAAAGAGTTTCTTCAAATGTTCCAAACCTACTTATTTTTTTACAAAAATAAAAGAAAGGATGGATAATTTAAATAAAATACTAAAATCAGAAAGCTTCATTTCACTCTAACTGCTAAATGGAGATAAAGATATCTCAAAAGACTAATATTTCAATTTAGGCGTTCGCAATTACTAAAAAGATAACATAAATAGTTCCAGAAAACACGCTATTCCACTTTGATTCAGACGCTCAACGAGATACAAACAAAGTTGTAAAAATTAACTTGCTTACATGGCATTCATCTTTTCAATTGTTTCTACAGATAAGAGAGGGATAGTTAGAAGAACAAAAGAAACTGTGTAGAATAAATGTTGTCCTCTTCCCCTTCATTTATTATTTCGATTACAGTGGATGGCAACAGAATTGCCTCTATTATTGATATTGCTACTTAAACAGAAAAAGGCACAAGTGACATGTTTCTAAGGGAGCGTGACGGGTTTCTAAGAATGGTTAAGCTATTGTTGAATAAGCAACTTATAAAAGATAAAATATAGTAAACGAAGATCACTAGGAAAGTACGGTTTTATTCCATAAGAACAAATTTGGTAAAAGAAAGTAATTTTCCGCTTGAAGAGGTAGTACATCCACAGTACTGCCCATCTTTACTGTGTAATAACTCTCAGGGAGAACCAATTTTTCCCAGTCAAAATTTAATAATCCTCAAAATGTAACAGATGTCGATCTAATCGTCGTTCTTGAGAAAAATGCACATAAGCCCTTCTCTCCACTTGGTTTTCAAATATCTATTCATAATTTTTTCGGTTTCTTAGGAAAATAATAGAACTCCCATAGAGAGAAATATGGCTAAAAATAATTCATGACTTAAAAACTGACTCAAAAAATTTTAATCAAAAATTAGATTGCTTTTCTGTTTTTTTTTCTACCCTTTTTTTTAAAAAAAATTAAGGAAATCATTTTATTCAAGCAGAAAATGAATGGAAAACATGGAACAGCAATGCATTCACAATTTTTATAAATACTACGTTTTAAAAAATTCGAAATTTTAGCTGTACAAAAGCTTTTGTCTTTTTATTTTAGATCCCTTTATGCGCAAAGTATGGCAAATGGTATAGTTCAATAATACATATCCAATTAGCGATTTGAACTAAAATAGAAGGATGCGTCAGACATACCACAAAAATTATTGCACAATTTTAGACGTAGAATAGAATCTCTCTCGTGACCTTAATTTTATAAGTTCGAGTTGATGTTGGAAATTGAGTTCCGTATATAAGCTCAAGTTGTTGTCGGAGTTGATGTAGCAAAAGAGGAGAGGAAGAGAGGGGGGAGATAGATGTTTACAAATTTAATAACTTAACATATAAATGGAAATTTTTAAAAATACAAACTTTATTCATGAGAGTGAAATTCCAATTCCTTTTTGAAGGGATATAAGGTCTTAAGATTATCGTTTTATTTTGTTAATAAGTACATTTCTTTCCCTTTATTTATTCTAATTTTGTCACATCACCTTAGTTTATTTTCAGGTACAGTTAATTATTTTTTTTCAATCCAAGTAATTAGTAATTTAGTTGAGATTAATATATTAGAACAAACTGCTTTAAAATCGTCTACAAAACGATCTTAGTTTTTATTTTAAAAATATTGATTTAAAAATATTGATTTAAAAAAAGCAATGTGGAATGCGAAGCAATCACGAGGAATACAGAGAGAGTAGAGCGAATAGGGGACGGAACGCCCCTTAGTAACAAAAAATCGCAATATTTATAGCAAATATTTTATTGGGAGTACAAATAAGTTTCCACCGTTTTCTATAAAAAATTAGCAGTTTATTGTAAAAATTCCGTACATTATTCAAAGTATTCTCCATTATTAGACACTAGTTTTTCCCATCTTTCTGGGAGCATTTGAATTCCACGTCGGAAGAACTCCTCATCTTTCGAGGATATCCACGAATCGACCCATTACTTGGCCTCTTCCAATTCTAATCAAGTAAATTTCAGCTTAGACAGACCATGTGTCATCGACCGGAATAGTTAAAAATCTGAAGAGGCAAGTTCCGGCCAATGCGGTGGGTGGGATAAGACTTCCCATTGAAGTGTTTCCAAGTAGCAAAATCACTTTTCATGACGATGTTCGATGTCGCTTGGCTTCTATTCGAATGGAACCAAACTTCCTTGTTTTGGGATCATTCTCAACGACTTTAAACGATATGAAATTGCTTGCTGAGTCACTTGTAATCTAAGAGCAAGTTCATTTTGCGTTTGGGACAAATCTTCTTCCAATAATTCTTCCAATTCCATGTCTTCGTACAATTTAGGACTTCCACTATGTTCTTTGTCTTCCACGTCAAACTCACCGTTTTCAACCCTCTGAAACCACTCACGACAACTTCTCTCAGTTAAAGCAGCCTTACCCTATGCTTCTCCGAGCAATCGATGCTCCTCAGCTGCAGATTTCTTCAAGTTAAAGAAGTAAATCAAAAGTTCCCGCAAATGACGCTTATTTGGCACAAAGCTTGACATTTTTGCACGAAAACAATTACGTAATTCTAATACAGAATCACTAATATTTTAAGTTCATGTTGTTACCAGAGGAACTACCCTTGACCTTCAGGGTTCACGAGCCGACCAAACCGCTATCTGTAGATTTGTCAGTGGGCATACTAAGAGCCTCACTTTCGGTGGACAAACTAAACTTTTTCCAACTTGTAAAAAGTGCAAGGCTAGGTAAAAAGTGCAAGGCTCCTGCAAGGCTAGTCCTCACCATCTACTTGATTGCCTGGATTTCCCCATGGATCAGGTTCTTGAGAGACCTCTCCTTTTCCTCGATTTTTTGAAGACTCACGGCTTCACAGATTTGGTATAGTTCCGCTATCCCATCTGGGATTGGATACAATAACCAGATGAACTAACTTACAATAAAACGTTAACACCAGTCAATTAAGTTGTAGTACCATCTTGCGTTGAACGGCGAGAACTTATTTGTACACATATACAGGGTGTCTCAGCTAAGCGTTTCAGAACTTCTAAGAGGGGTAGGGGGCATCCTGATGACTCGAAATCATATAGCAATGTGGGGTCGGAAATGCTTTCCTGAAGCTGTGACGTACACAGAAGCACCATAAAGAAAAGAGACCGTAAGTGAAAAATCGCTATAGTAATACATTGAAAAAATTATATGGCCTCCTCGGTCACCCGACCTATCATGTCTTGATTTCTGGAGTCATATGAAAACACTGGTTTATGACACACCCCTATTGATAATGCTAGTTGCAAGAATCGCAGTAGCTGCCTGCAAGATATGCCTGGAGTATTGCAGAATGTTCGAATGTCCATGCGCCGGAGATGTGAGGTGTACATTGTAGCCGGTGGCAGGAACTTCGAACACTTACTTTGGCCCATGTACCATATAATTTTTTCAATGTATTATTATAGCGATTTTTCACTTACGGTCTCTTTTCTTTATGGTGCTTCTGTGTGCGTCACCGCTTCAGGAAAGCATTCCCGACCCCACATTGCTATATGATTTCGAGTCGTCAGGATGCCCCCTACCCCTCTTAGAAGTTCTGAAACGCTTAACTGAGACACCCTGTAGTTATTTTTAATATGTCATGTCTGTTATTTGAATAAAAAAAGAGAAATTAAGCCTTCTTGAAAATTCGTGATTATACAAAGTTATTTTATTAAGAAACGGATTTTTTTAGAGATGTAAAAGAAGGATATTTGTTATAAAATTAAAAACTCTTTGGCGTTCTTTTAATAGTTAAGACGTTGAGTTAAAAATGAAAGCCTCATGATAATACATTTTTGCGAATTAAAAGATAATCAATGAAAGTAAGCCAGATGTAAAAGAAATTTATAAAAGAACAGGACAATTCAATTAACCAGCAAGATCAGATATAAATTATTGCTTTTCTGCGTTGAGCTTTATTTAAAACAAGTAATATACTCTGTATACGGGAATTCATTGGACTAAACAGTTAAACTATTAGTTAAGCATATTACATTTTAGATAAATGTAATTCGTTCAATTCATCATTTAGTCAGGAATCCATTTTGCTGACAAATAGAGTGTAATTGAATAAGAAATTATTGCTGATCTTTTCGAGAGCAATCAAACAAACTATTTAATGCAGCCTGAATAGCTGTTTAAAATCAACAGGAAGAAAGCGCAATCATCATTTATATAACGTTCCAGATAATTAAGGCTTTCCTCTGCATAATTGATTACAGTCAATAACAGCAAATGTCGACTTAGAAGTTAATTCTTTTGCACAGGCACTTGGTGATTGTTGAAACCTATAGGAAGTTTTATTACGTCGATTAAATAGCTTCTGGATCGTTCTATTTTTTTAAAATACCTGCGTATTGTTCGTTACATTGTTATTATGTTATCATTACTAGTTTTTAAAAGGAGGAAAATTGCATCGCAATATTTGAGAGAAAGATTTTGCGGAGTATACTTGGTGGTGTAAATGAAAACAATAACTGGATGAGGAGATTTAACTTTGAACTATACAAGATTTCTAAACAACCTGATATTATTAAATACATAAAAATAAATAGAATGAATTGGATGGCCCACGTGAATCGAATGAGTGATGACAATACGATAAAAAAGATACTGCTTTTTAGACCCACTGGAACAAGAAAGCGGGTAAGGCCGCGGTTGAGATGGACTGAATGAGTGGAGTTTGATTTTCTCGCAATTAATGAAAAGAATTGGAGATCAAAGGTGAATCAAAAGTCGTCATGGAGAAATCTTCAGAGGAAGGCATTGGCTCACATTGGGCTGTCTGGCCAACTATGATGATGACTAGTTTTTAAATCTTCAGGGCCACAAAATGAGAAAAAGAACTCCCTAATATCCTTTAATGTGCCAATTTAATTTTCATGTAAAAAGATGTAAACTCAATGGCTTTGGAGACAAATTTTAAATAAATTAACTTGTGGAGACGATATTTTAAATCACAAAATCAAACACAAAAACGTATAATGCACACAAAAAAAAACGGACCACCCTGAATAATTTTTGTCTAATGATCGGATCTTCACGTTCTAGGGCTCAATCTTAATGGTTCATGGGGGTGACTTCAAATATGCTAATTAATTAGTTCAGACAATATTTCATGTTATGAAATCAAGCACGAAAACATACTTTCTCTGCTTAAAAATATCTTTTCTTCAACGGATTTGGATTTCTGATCCCCAAAATATAGTCGCAATCTGGGAAATATAGTCATAATAGTTTGGTCTAATGTTAATATAATTTTTTGTGTATTTTGCTACATCTCGAGAATTTTTTAAGCGAATTGAAGCGAAGCTTTGAACCCTTCTCCTGACTGAACTATTCGGACCATATTTCTCAGAATACGGCTACCCCTATAATCGGGGGTTAGAAATTCAAATCCGTACTTTCTCCATATGTTTATCCGGAAAAACCACGCATTTGCGTCTGATTTCGTAACTTAAAATATCGTCTGCACTAATTAATTAGCATAGCTGAGGTTACTCTCTTAAACCATTAAGATTGAGTCCTAGAATGTGAAAATCTGATCATTAGTTTAAAAGTTATTCAGGGTAATATTTTTTTTTCTTGCGCACTGTACACGAAACATGCCCTTTTTCACTGATTTGAGTTTTTGATCTTCAAAATGTAAGGGGTAGCAACAATTTAGAAAGACAAAACCAATAACTTAGGCGAGAAAGTGGTCGAAAATTTGGGCATCTTGATGTTAATTTTTGCATATTTCATCGTATCTCTTGAACAATTTAAGATAATTAAAAATCACTTTGCTCACAATTATAAGAATAATTTTACCAAAGATACTACCTAATTATTTGGGACTATATATTTCAGATAACGAAGGTCAAAAGGAAAGATTGTGAAGGAAAGTAAACCCCTCAAATTATGAAGGTCAAAAGACTTTAAGAAAACCTATTTACTCAAGAAAAGAACTTTTTTGTGTTTGATTTCATAATCTAATACATCGCGTACACTGATTAATAAGAATATTTCAATTTTGCTCCTTGAATCATTGAAATTGCGTCTTAATGTGAAAACCCAACTACTAGATCAAAAGTTTTTAATGTATCTCGCTTTTTCTCTTGCTGCTCTACACTTAGTTGTATTATTTAAAATCTAAAACTAATTGTTAGTAAATTGCGTATACTGCATTGACTTTTGAAAACTGTAATAAACTAAATTTCGATATCTGAAAATTAATTTGAAGGTGTCAAAATATCAGAAAATTCTGTTGTAATATTTTGGATTATTTTTAAAATATGAGAAACTATGCAAACTGTAATTAAATCATAAAATTCATTCATTTGCTTTGGAAGTATTTTTTTTTATTTTGAATAAAAGTATTTTGAAGGTGAAAAAATATCAGAAAATTCCATTGCAATATTTTAGATTTTTTTTTAAAATATGAGAAACTATGCAAACTGTAGTTAAATCATAGAATTGATTCATTTGCTTTGGAAGTATTTTTTTTATAAAATTCTACATTGTGTTTACTATATTGCCAGTAAAAGTGCATAACTTGTAAAATAGTTTAAAAGCTTCCAAAAAAAAGTTGACAGAAAAAATAACAAGAATCCTAAAGACAAAACCTAGAAAAATACTTTCATGAAAAATATAAAAGAAATACAATAAAGATTGCTAACTAAACAGTCCATATATTTTTGAAGTGCTGTTCAATATTTACTTAGTAGTTTGAAATTTTTGGAAATGCTCGGAATTTTTAAGAGATTTGTATAAGAACAATAGAATATAACACAAAGTGCTCCATTTATATTTCAGAAATTGCTTTCGGAAAAGTCTCTTAAGAAAGCATTACTTGTTTCTATATTTTCTCAAAATATGGCATGCTGTATAATGTGTCAAAATATGTTTTACAATAAACATTTGAAACATTTTAACGATATTTTCTCGTAAATTTTTCATTTTAGTTTCAAGTGTAATATTTTTTAGTTTTTTATTAATATATAATGCAAAAATAATCTTAAAAGAAACTTAAATAACAATATTTAAAATTTTGCTATAACTGTGCAAATATCGCTTAAAAAGATAAGTGGCTACGATAGTATAGCAAGGAACCGGGATTCAAATCCTAGTCGAAGTGCGCATGCGTATAACATAGAAAATGTCGTGTGTAGAAATCCATTCGTTAATTAATTATATGCTAGATTATGATTTATGAATCAAAACTTAATTTTATTTTGTCATACATTCTTCCACGTTTATGCCTCTTTGGTGAAAAATTCTCACGGTAAAAAATTCCTGATCAAATTCCGATAAAAAAGTATTGACATCCTGAGAGCAACAGCTGTAAATTCCAATTTAACGTAAAATTTTATACTGTAATTTTTACAATAATATTTATTTGATTACAGGGATTTTACAATAAACATTACAGTAGAAATTACGATACATAATTTTTACTGTGAAAATGGAATTTACCGTAAAAAATACAGGCACTCTGAGTGTCAATACATTTTACCGTGATTTTATCCTTAATTTTTTTACAGTATGGTTTCGATTAAATTAGCTTTATAATTAATAAATAATGGTTGTTCATTCAAAGATGCTAACTTAAGGCACAGTTGTAAAAATACTGGGGCCCTATTACCAACTCATCGAAATTTACTCCGCTCGGAAACGATTCCGATCGGAAACTAGCTTTCATCGGATTGTCAATTTCGTAAAACCCACTTTGCCGTAACATGAGCATATCGGAATCCGGAATCGAAATCGCCATTCCGCACGATTCCGGTGAAATCTGAGTTTGTAGGTGGGACTAACTTTGACCAATTAGAAAATTACTATAATTCTAATTTATTAATCTGGCAACGATATGTTTGTTTTCTCTTCTTCTATGCGAGCTATTATCGCAATAACTTAGAACTGAAATCTTAAAAATTCATACGTTTTACTTTAAAAAATGGCTTCCCATACAAAAAACAATATTCGCCAGCAATATCCGCCACTGAATGCAATTACAATAAAATTCCAGAAGGAAAATCAAGGTTGTCTATAATTATTTTCATTGCAAGCAATTTTGGAATTAATTAAAACCTTCGGTTAATTAAAACCGAAGGAAGGATATTTGCTTATTCAACCATAATTACCAGTTTGAAGCGTCTAGTTCTATTATAATGCAACTGTAAATTTGTTAAATTTTCCTATGAGAATTAAAAATAAAAATCTTTTTCATCAAAATAAAAAAAAAGCAATTCGTAGCATTTATTATGAAGAAATCTGCCAAATCAATTCTTAACGTCCGCAAAAGACTATCTAACCTGCTAATGAATTGCTCTCAATCAAATGCTCTTCGTTTTGTTTTGTTTTAACAGGGAAGAAAGATAAAATAACTCATAATTTGTGTAAATATTTAAACATTGCTGCCTTTATGTTTTTTTTGAAATTTTTATTTTATTATTTTTTTTAAAGAAAACGATCATATTTTGCGTTACACGTAAAGGGAAACCACGAAAATATCTTTCAGATTGCTTGACGCTTAAAGAGTTCCAGTCTAATGTTCAAGAATCGTAATGAATTTTTTTTACATAATGAATCATTTTTTAGCATCTTTGACAGACAGCCAATTATATTTGTGAATATAATGAGATGCCTCTTCATATTTTTTTTATTTATATTTATATCTCATCCCAAAAATCTAAGTAACTCGCAATTTAAGTATCGGTGAAAAACAATGTTTATAAAAGTTACAAAAATAATTTATTTTAACCATGATTAAGTTCAAATTAAAATGATCAAATTTTGTGTTGCACGCAAAGAAAAACTACGAAAATGTTTTTCAGATTGCTTGGCGGTAATTGGATTTCAACTAAATGTTCATCATTATCTCAATGAAAATATTTTTTCATAAGCAATCATTTTCTATTATTAATCAGGCCTAGCCGTTGTGGCTCAGAAGATCTGGAATCTCCCTGAGGTCAGGCTAACCGAGGGAGGTTTTCGTGGTTTTCCGCTCCATGTTACGGAAATGAGGGTTAGTTCCATCAAAAAGTCCTCCGCGGAGGCAAATTTCACTCAATACTTGATACAGGACTCTCCTTGTCTTCTGGGTTGGATTTGAAATTAAAAGACTACGGAAATTAAATTTACAAGACTATCAGTAGTCGTCAACACAAAATTAGGTTGGCTGTTCGACGACGTTTATAAAATTATGAAATGGATAAGTTATCATCTTTCTGAATAAAACGAAAATCTCTTCTTTTTAACTCAATCCGTAAAACAAAATAAGCCGCAATTTAAGTATCGAAATACAATTATATTTATGAAAGCTATAAAAATATCCTATTTTAAATAAAATTAAATTAAAATTATCAAATGTTGTGTGTTACACGCTAAGAAAAACTACAAAAATGTTTTTCAGACTGGCTTTAATCAGTAGAAATTACAAAAAACAGCGCCAGTTTGATCACTGAAATAAACAAACTCCTATCGGAATTTAGATTTCGCTTGCTCTATACCTGCCGGAATCGGATTCGTAATTATTTCGCATCGGAATTGAGTTCCGAGCGGAATCAAGAGCTCGTGATACGGCCTAACTGACATTCGCGGATTTATGACGTCACGAGAGCTTCATTTCGATCGGAATCAGATTCCGTGAAGCTGGTAATAGGGCCCCACAGGTATCAATAATGCCAAATTGCTGAAATGTTTTGGCAACGTGTGCGAGACTTGTTAAATATACGTAAATAAAACGCTTTATTTGTGGTTTCAGAAAACAGTCGTTTTACATTTTAATGATAAAAACAAAAGATAATTGTGTATACTTCAAAACACTTCAAAAATAAGAAGATCACAGATACCCACACATTTGACCCATGACGTCAGCGCCGGCTGATCGCTTATAATTAAAATGGCCATTAAAGCTAAATTTCTCCACACATTAGAATGTCAATTAATTAAACACAGCGCCTCAGCACACATCGAATTTGTTAAAATATAATACTTTCTCGTTTACGTTTTTTTACTTGCATGCAGCGCCAAACAATACAGTAAAACAGTTCAAAAGCCTAAGTGCATACAAAAATTTTAGTGTACCACAATTATAACTGGTAAAACAGTACTAGTAAATAAATAAAACTAGATAATGAATTAAATGAGATAAAAGGTATGAATACATTACAAATCACACGCAGCAAGTAAAATGGTACTAAGGTGATAAGAAAATGAAAATTGAAACACAGTAGTAAGAACTCATATGTTATTTCTATAATTAGATAGCGGTTTCGGTACTTTAAGCTAGTATTAATTTACTTAAGTTTGTATTCCGGTAATATCTGGTCGATTACTTCTGAGTAATATCAGTTAAAATCTCAGTGTGGAAAGAATCATGTAAAGTAATGTTAATAGCTTTACAGTTAAGCGAAATATCTGATGTTTTCCAATTTTTCCTCTCCGCGTATCAGTTATTTTAACTGAAATAATTTTTCATGCAGGCAAGTTTTCCACAATATTTAATTCAAGAATTTCATTGTCTTTTGTAATGGATTCAGAATTACTGCACTGTTAAAAATTCCTGATCAAATTACGGTGTAAAGTATCAGCAAATAGAATGCATCATCGGAGTAAAATAAATTTCATTGTAAAATCCATTTTTACTGTAAAATAGAATACTTTAGCTTTTACAGTGTTATTTAATTGGAGCGATTCAGTGATTTTACAGTAATTATTACTGTAAAAATAATGGTATATCAGATTGCGTTTTTGCTCTGCAATATGTTTCGGAAAAATGGATTTTACGGTAAAAAGTACCAGGACACTGACTACCGGTACTTTTTACCATAATTTGATCCAACATTTTTTACAGTGAAGCGCATGACTGACAAGGGAAATTAGAGAAGTGTGACTCGCCAATTTTGAAATAAACTAGTGGGATGTATGCCTTACGAGGAATAATTTTAGGGGGCAACATTCGTTTCGGCCCATAGAAGGTCCTGTGAGAGATAAAAAATAATTCAATAGATAGAAAAATCGGTATTTTATTACTTCAATGCAGACTCCAATATGTTAGTTATTGTAATCATCTCATACTCCAATTAATTTTGTGGTGCCTTCACGTACCATATAATGCATATTTATTGTTAAAACTGATTTCGAAAATTTTATATATCTGTAGTTTTTCAGAAAAATCTGTTAGGTTAATTTTAAAAAAAGAAATTGACATCAAATTTTTTTAATTTTTTTTCTTCAGAAATTTTTCCAAATTAATTGGAGTATGTAATTGCAAATCAATCAACTATTAATAATTATTGATTAATAATTATTAATTAATAATTATTAATTAATAATTATTAATTAATAATTATTAATTAATTAATTTGCTAATTAATTTATTAATTAGCAAATTAATTAATTAACCAATTAATTACAAATTAATTGGAGTATGAGGCAATTACAATAACTAATAGTCCGCATTGAAGTAATAAAATACCAATTTTTCTTTATATAGAATTATTTTTATCTCTCACAGGACCTTCTATGGGCCGAAACCAATGTTGCCCCCTAAAATTATTCCTCATAAGGCATGCATCCCACTAGTTTATTTCAAAATTGGTGAGTCACACTTCCCTAGTTTCCCTTGTAAGATAAGCAGAAGTAGCATCAAATCTAATTATGTTTCATTTCTACTATAATTTTTATAGTGCGTGTGAAAGATGATACAAATTAATACAATTTCTCCTTCGAATCTTTTTGTTAATGTTGTCTCTCACGAAGCATAATTTATTTGTATGGTTTTAGTAGCTATCATGGAAAACATGCGAGTGCTAAAAAACATAGAAAACATGCTAATAGCTGCATACTATACCAATCATCGAAATAATTGTAAGAAGTTGATTTATGGATTGTACAATTTGAAATCAATTAAAACTCCCCAACGCAATGCATTGTAAAATAAAAGAAAACCAAGTTACAAATTGTTAATAAAAGAAAGAAATAACTTACTAAAAATGAACTTAAATGCGAATTTTTAAAGGCTTAAAGAGGCCTTTTGTAAATATTGATTTTAATATTTCTTTTTTGTAAGCCGAAACTTTTGAAAACAGAAAGTTTACGATTTGCTTTAGACCTAAACACTGAAAGTTTCGTAATTAAAAAGCAATTAAGAACTCATTTCAGTTCGAAAATCCTTCAGAAAATAAAGTTTTAGTAGTACTAATTTGTTATTCTCATTTTCATGGAAAGAAAAACAAAATCGAGAAACAGTTTTAATTATTTTCATTAAAATTTTTTAGGACAATAAACGTACATGGAATGCACTGAAAACTGCCAAGATCTTTTTTATATAACGTTTTTGTGATGGAAGAGTGTTGAATATACTCCATGATTTATACGGTTCCTTTTCTAGGTAAGCAGAATACTGATAAAAATAAAAATTTCTGTATCATATAATTTATTATTTCATACAATGATTGTCTACAGATTAAGAATCAAAACTGTTTAAAAGAGTTAAGAGCAGTTTTAATTTAATTCAATTTTTAACAATATCAGTGTTAAAGAAAAACAAGATACGGGAGTTAAGTACCCATGACCGGCTGGATTAAAAGTTAATTAAACACTAAAACAATTACAGAGATATCTCATTAGTGATTTATTCAAAATAAGTTTTTATAAAATATAAGCTAGTCGAACTAAACTAAAAAAGAAATATCGATTTAAATAATTTGATACCACCAAAGAAAACCATAAAAGACATCACTTATTCACGGTAGTAAAAGTGATGTCTAGGTAGTGCTGACTTCGGTCTATGGAAATGCTATTAGTTTTGTGGTGCTAGATCAGGGGTGTAGGACGGATGCTTCTTTTTAAATCTAATTGTTATGTGTGCTTTTATCTATTCCTTTCTGTGAGAGAGCGTCTGTGTTTTTGGACATCATTGTTCGGAAATTAGAGCTCAATGACTCAAGAATTTCGCACCAAATTACAAATTTCGGTGTTTGCAGAGGATTGAAGATTTTTTTAAAAAATTTTATCGTCAATAAAGCAACTTTTATTTTGAAAGAATTACTTTTAAATCACCCTATTAAAGCTTTTTACTTGTTAATTTTTGGAGATTTGTAAAACACAATATGACTTTTGTTATTCAAATTGCTTCAGTTTATTGTTCATTTTTCTTTTTTATATTTATTGTAAAAAATGAGTGAATAATATTATCACGTGATTTTAAACGAGCAAAAATAAATATAATCCAAAATTATACAACTAATAGTATCTAGTGGCATGCAATAATAGTAGTCAATTACTTGAGTTAGTTGAAAAATTTTATCATGAAAAAAAAAATTCCTGAAAACCAGAAAATTAAAGAGAAGTTAATTTAATAAGTGGAACTGGCAACAGAAAGTTTGAGTTAAAAGAAAGATGGTGAGGAAAGATAGAAAACAAAACCAGAAACAATCTGAGAATAGAAGAAAAAGTTAACAATGAAAAAAGTATTGTTTTTAAAATTATGTATCATTTTTACAAATATCACGAGACTACGTATTTAAAAGATTTGCTTGAAAAATTCAACCAAATTTGAGCAGTATATTCGCAATGCATCAACAAATTCAATGTTTTACTAAAGGCCTGGTTTCTTAAGACAGGACGCCGTCAGCTGGAAATCAGCGCTAACCTCTGATTTGTCCATTTGTGAGTTTGATAGTGTGCGTTCGATGACGTATACTATCAAACTCACAAATGGACAAATCAGAGGTTAGCGCTAATTTCCAGCTGACGGCGTCCTGTCCTTAGAAACCAGGCCTTAAGGAAGATAATTTATTGAATAAGCAATATAATTGTTAATGAGACTTATATACTTTCAACAATTTAAAAAGGAAACGGTTGTTATCTTTTTTGAATTAGGTTCGTATATATTTAAAAATGTCAATATAAATAATAAGATTTATGTCTGAAAACGTCTAATCTCTTTCCGTCTTTGTCATCTTCTCTATTGATTCAAATGTGAGCTTATGAAATAATGATCTCGAGAGAGCTAAATAATTTTTTTCCTGTAGCAGTGAATAAATAGTAATTAGTTAAAACGAGAAAAGGGAGAAAATTTTTAAAAACATGTAAAATTTTAATGGCTTTTGAACAAAATTATTCTAATTTTTCAGCTTGTCACATATTAACTTTGCAAATGTATTTTTGTGAGTTGCAGAGCTCTTTGCCTGGTATTGTTTGCTACAAGTTAATCAATCAATAACTGTCGAACTATCGTTTTTTTTATTTCATCCTACTCCATATATATTTCTTGACACACTTTTGTTATTTCAAGTTTCTAAGTCTTATAGATTTTACACTGCAAAGCAAAATGTAACGTAAAGTTATGTAACGCTAGCAAAAACACAAAAACACGAAAATTTCTTTCAAAATTGCAATAATTTTCAGACGAATTAGAATTTTGAAGAGAAATTGTGTTAAGTTTGTAAGTAAAAATAGCCCTTTAAACACATCATGTTTCAATTATATCAATGCATTCCTATGGCTTCAGGGTGGTCCACATTATATTTTTACAACAAGTTTAACAGTTAATAATTCTTAAAACTAATTATAGAATGCTTTTTTGCACCATGTGCGTTTTTATGCACGTTCCCAATTTTAAAGTTTCCAAATAATCTAGTTTTTTTTTTTTTTTTTTTTTTTTTTTTTTTGCAAAAAAGCAAAATGTAACGTAAAGTTGAACAACCAAAACAACAGTGGCTTTTTGGAGTGAATAATATTGAGAGAATCCTTACTATCATAATTGTTATCAATTTTCATATGTCTGTTACCCTAAAAGAGGAGATCCCAGGAAGCTAAATAATTCTAAAACAACTGTTAAAATTCTATTTCATTGAGACAAAAAACTTATTAAGTTAAATTATCCCATCGAATAAATAAATACCTTATATATTTAATTATGGTAACAGACAGGATGTTGTAAAAAAAGCACTTACCACTAAAAAGCTTTTGCTTTATCAACTAAACGTTGAACGACTGAAATAGTTGCTTATAACTCTTTCCTAAACCTTCTTTTCTAGCTGTCTTAACCGACAACTGTATAACTATCTGCACTTTATGTGTAGCAAGTATTGCCACACGCAAATTCTAATTTTGCTTTTCAAAAAATAATGTGAATAAGTGTATGATAACAGACATACAGTTAATTTACTGAGAGCAATATTTAGTTAAGTAAAAAACATCTTCGTTAGTTATCTTTAAAACCGTTTTAAAACAAAATTTAGATTATTGAACACAATTATAAAATTATGATTAATTAGATTTTTCATTTAGAGTTCATGCAAATGACATTTTCGTTTCTATGCTTTGGATAGCTAAATTTGAAACTCCTTTAGACTAATTTGTTTTAAATTGATATTTTCCTTAAATACTGTTTAATAATTTTGCATTCCTTATACTCGAAAATGTCCAATAATGATTAAGGACAAATTATGTTAAATCTTAAACGTCTTCAAGAAACAATATTTTATATATTAACTCTCCTAAATCATGAAAGTATAAAATTTCGTAACAAATTTATTTATTGACATGAAACGAAATGGATTAACATAGAACAACATTGAAGAGTGTTTTCATTTTCGATTCACGAACGATTTGCCTGCAGAAATCATTTGAATCCAGTAACATTTCTACATTTAGAATTCTTCATACGCCTTTATTTAAAAGTAAAATGAAATATATCAATATCTAGTGAATTGTTAGATGTGCTCTTTTTGAATTGAATACATATTTGAGTACATTCGAATCAAGTAGCCCTTTTACATTTAGCATTTCTTCATTTCTTTTATTTAAAAATAAATTGAAATTAGTGATTTATTAAAAAATAGTTTTCATGAACTAAATACGTATTTGAATACATTTGAATAAAGTAGTGTTTTTATATTTAGCATTCCCTCATCATTCATTTTAATTTTAAAGGAGTATTTAAGAGTAAAATGAAATAAATCAGTATCTATTGAGTTATTAAAAGTGGTTTTCTTATATTCGAATGCATATTTGAATACATTTGAATCTGGTAACGTTTTTACATTTAGAAAATGTTGAGAATGGTTATCAGAGGAATATAAATTTTATTCTTGAAAGTGGTTATTTTATTTTGAATCTTGAAAATTTCAATAACCTTTCAGTTATTGAAATACTCATGGAAATACTCAATAAGAATACTCCATAAATAATGAATAATGTATGAAATACTCAATAAAAAATACTTATAGTAATTTTTATCCATGCATTAATTTTCATAATTAATTTAAAATACTTCATAAATAATGAATGATGAATGAAATACTCAATAAGAATACTCCATAAATAATGAATAAAAAATGGAATACTCAATAAGAAATACTTATAGTAATTTTTATTCATGCATTAATTTTCGTAATTAATTTACAATACTCCATAAATAATGAATAATGAATGAAATACTCAATAAGAATACTCGATAAATTATGAATAATGAACGAAATACTCAATAAGAAATACTCCATAAATAATGAATAATGAATGAAATACTCAATAAGAAATACTTATAGTAATTTTTATCCATGCATTCATTTTCATAATTAATTTACAATACTTCATAAATAATGAATAATGAATGAAATACTCAATAAGAATACTCCATAAATGATGAATAATAAATGGAATACTCAATAAGAAATACTCATAGTAATTTTTATTCATGCATTAATTTTCATAATTAATTTACAGTACTCCATAAATAATGATAAATGAATGAAATATTCAATAAGAATACTCCATAAATAATGAATAATGAATAAAATACTCAATAAGAAATACTCATAATAATTTTTATCCATGCATTAATTTTGCTAATTAATTTACATTATTATTATCGAAAATGAATTTATTGGCATTTTATTTGCAGGAAAGACCACCTCTATTTAGCGACCACCTCTATGTAGCGACCGTTTTTGGGAGGGACGGAATTTTTTCCATAGACTTTGTGTTGAAAAAAACCTCTAGGACAGGCCATTAAAACCTTTCCCTGTGACCGGGCGAACATCTGGGCCCCAAATGAGGAAAACCTCAAATAAGAAAACACGAAAAAAATTTTAAAAAATTAGCAAAACAAATAAGTACATTGAAATTTATTCCCAATATTTGTGTGAGATTCTCATTTAGAGAGCTCCATTTGACGATACAACCTCATGTTACAGTCAGAGTGCCCTAAGACGATGCGATGAAAGATTTACTTATATAATTGAAAGTTAAATTAGAAAAAAAGTTATTTTAGAAAAAAAAAACATCTCATTTTTAAAGGTAACTAATTTTTATGATATAAAATAAAATGCAAACTTAAACAAAAAACATAATTTTTTATGTATTTAAAGTAGCTTCATAATTCATAATTGGTAAATTTGTTTTTACACATAATTATATCAGTTGGGATCATTCTTATAGACCCTAAACTTTGTTCATCAATACGTCTTAACGCCAACAGGAGTGGCATTTCAGAAACAAGAAAATGACACTGACTAAAATTAAAAGCATTTACGAAAAATCATGTACATTCGATAACAATTTTGAAGTCTATGGAGGTAACCTCTAAGAACGACCACCCTCTATCAACGATCATTTTACTGTGGAACGGAGAGTGGTCACTCCCGAGAGTTTTCACTATATAAGTAACCAAAGTACAAAGTACATTCGATAACAGTTTTGATGTCTATGGAGGTAACCTCTAAGAACGACCACTCTCTATCAACGATCATTTTACTGTGGAACGGAGAGTGGTCGCTCCCGAGAGTTCTCACTATATAAGTAACCAAAGTACAAAGTACATTCGATGACAATTTTGAAGTCTACGGAGGTAACCTCTAAGAACGACCACCCTCCATCAACGATCATTTTATTGTGGAACGGAGAGTGGTCGCTCCCGAGAGTTCTCACTATATAAGTAACCAAAGTACAAAGTACATTCGATGACAATTTTGAAGTCTACGGAGGTAACCTCTAAGAACGACCACCCTCTATCAACGATCATTTTACTGTGGAACGGAGTGTGGTCGCTCCCGAGAGTTTTCACTATATAAGTAACCAAAGTACAAAGTACATTCGATAATACAATTTTGAAGTCCATGGAGGTAACCTCTAAGAACGACCACCCTCTATCAACGATCATTTTACTGTGGAACGGAGAGTGGTCGCTCCCGAGAGTTTTCACTATATAAATAACCAAAGTACAAAGTACATTCGATAACAATTTTGAAGTCTATGGAGGTAACCTCTAAGAACGACCACCCTCCAGCAACGATCACTTTACTGTGGAACGGAGAGCAGTCGCTCCCGAGAGTTTTCACTATATAAGTAACCAAAGTACATTCGATGACAATTTTGAAGTCTATGGATGTAACCTCTAAGAACGACCACCCTCCATCAACGATCATTTTATTGTGGAACGGAGAGTGGTCGCTCCCGAGAGTTTTCACTATATAAGTAACTAAAGTACAGAGTACATTCGATAACAATTTCGAAGTCCATGGAGGTAACCAGTAAGAACGATCACCCTCCATCAACGATCATTTTACTGTGGAACGGAGAGTGGTCGCTCCCGAGAGTTTTCACTATATAAGTAACCAAAGTACAAAGTACATTCGATAACAATTTTGAAGTGTATGGAGATAACTTCTAAGAACGACCACCCTCCATCAACGATCACTTTATTGTGGAACGGAGAGTGGTCGCTCCCGAGAGTTTTCACTACATAAGTAACCAAAGTGCAAAGTACATTCGATAACAATTTTGAAGTCTATGGAGGTAACTTCTAAGAACGACCACCCTCCATCAACTATCACTTTACTGTGGAACAGAGAATGGTCGCTCCCGAGAGTTTTCAGTATATAAGTAATCAAAGTATTAAATAAAGTATAGGTTATTGATTGGGTATAAATATAGTTACAGGTTTAAAAATCATTGCTGATTAAAAAAGCCCTAACTCTCGGAACCCTTGTGATCTTTCCACGGGACCTAATGGTTATAAGGAACACCTTGGAGAATTACTGTTCTAGAATATTGATCATTTAAAACAGGGGTTTCCAACTTACATGAGATCAGAGACCGCAATTAAAAACACCAGTCAAATGGCGGGCCGCAACTTTCGCAAAATTTTATATAGGATTCTTTTATGTTTGAAGGAACTTTAAATATTACGGTCAAATTTTTATCAAGTTGTGCAAAACAAAAGTATTCAATCACAAATTAAGATAAGAAGTGGATTTTTAAAAATATTTAATTGCATATTAAAAAATTCTAGTCTCAAAATTTACAAATGTAAATAATTTCGTCCAAAATGAGTGGTTTCAAAAAGTTGAATCGGAGAATTTCCAAGAAAAAATTTCTGATACTCACATGCTAAATTATATTCACATAATACAAAAAAAAGAGCAACACACACGGTTATTTTCGTATTTGAATAAATATTTTCTTGGATTCAAAACCTGAGAAATAAATTTTTTGCACCATTGGAATGTTAAATTTCAAAGAAACGAAGAAATTAGGGCTTTTTTTAACGAAGGAAAAGCATTTTAAACCCATATAGATTTTTTACGAAAATTGTCCGCAAAAAAATTACAACTAATATATTTTAGTTTGTTGGCCTCAAAAAACAGGCTAAGCGGGCTACCAGTTGGTAACCACTGATTTAAAAGCTCTTGCTTAAAATTTATTTTTACTAATTTTCTTGTTTTAATGTAATTAAAAATTACAATTAATTTAATTTTTTTTTAGAATTTCGTAAATTCATGTCTAATTTTAGATTCCCCTGAAGAAAATTTCCGAACATGTTGTATCCCGCATTCTTATGAGATAAAAATATTAAAGAATGTACTTTACATCCACGTAAGCGTGGGATGCATCACACAATCCCAGAGACATGTACTTCCAATTTAACACACCAAATAACCTGCTGTTTAAAAAGCGTTAGAAATTCAAAAAGGACTTTCTTCTTTTGATTCCACGACTGACAGAGCGAAAACTTTCTTGGTATTTATTTTTTTTCCCCTTGATATTTATTCTACTAATTCTTTTATCTAAGAGCTTGTTTCTCGACAGATTAACTGAAATATGTGTTTGTGTTAGAAGCATGGAGCTTGCTAAGTTAAACAAACTCTTTCTTAAAAATAAATATTTGCTCCCTATGATATTATAACACTCTTTTCCAAGAAAGAAAATGTTCCTTGAATAATTTACGTCATTACCGTGTAAATGAGATTTCCCAGTTTTTAAAGTTAAAAAATAAGTCACGAAAAGCGGGTGAGTATAAAATAAAACTCATTTTCGGTCAGTTGCGTTCTTACATAATAATTGCTTGAAATATAAGCATTTTACGAGAAGTGACTATATTGTAAAATATTTTATAGCATTACTTTACAAGTTTTAGAATTATATTCGGGCTCTTATCGTAAGCCCTTAACTTAAACTTAATTAACTTTAAGCTGTTAACTAACACTCTTTTAAGTTTGATTTATATTTTTAAATTCCTTGTCAAAAAGAATTTAACTAGCATAGACTAGCTAATATGGTTAGGGGTCGTAAGCTATTATTTATGCGAAAAAGAAACGCGAATCCTATCGAAACAGGCTGAATCACACGAAGGAAAAAAATCCTGGTAAAATTACCGTGCTGTATTGTATTAACGTTACTGGTAAGAAAAAATATAAATATGTAAATAAAAATTAAAATATAACATATTCATTGTTGCAAAAAATACTTTACTTTTGCAGCACTGTGTGCCAAGATGGATTATGCAAGCGAGAAATCTAAGTTAGAACGTCTACTTCTCTCTCATCCAATTAAACCATATAAAAATTCTTTTAAAAATTTAAAGTCAATAAAGCACTGTAATTAACTATATATAATATGTAATGTGTAATATAGAATGTGTATGTACTATGTAATTAACTATATAGAATATCGGAGACTACGAGGATAAACACAACAGATATCATTAAATTAAAAAACCATAGATTTTAGAAAAAAACTGTTTGATAGAAAGACTTAAATCAGGAGAGAAGGAATAATGAAGAGTATGCCTTTACATTATGAAAAAAAAAGCTAGCTAAAGATTTTATAACACGAATCTAATTTTTCGAACTGCATTTAGTTTAGTTAGGCAAAAAATTTGTCTTTAGGTTAAGTTTTGTCGGATTGTTACGTTTCAGCCATACTGTCTTAATCATCAAGTCTAGTCACATTTTATAAAATACAATTAATTACCATAAAATTTTAAGAAATCAAAACAAATTCTCGAATTCTATAAAAATACACTGAGAAAAAATTATGGTCGAAACTACTTGAATATAGTACAATTTGCTGTGCTTCTGGCTCAATTAGAACGCTAAAAAACTGGGTAATTTTCACCGAAGTGCTTTGGTAATGATTTTGGTAATACTAACAGTAAAATATGTTTTCCTAATATATGATAAAATTTGGTAATAAAATATCATAGTTTTATCATGATACCTAAGAGCAGAGTTTAAAAATATTTATTCGTTTAAACTTATTTTTCAGTTTCCTATTTATCATTAAATGTGTGATAATAAGAAGAATAATTCTGAAAGCCAGAAATTCTCGTAAAATTACCAGATGAATGGTTAAATATAACATGTTTTGTTTTAACTAGAACTGTTTTTTTACCGGAAATGTAATTAACATACAATACGGTTGATTTACCAGAATTTTTTCATCCTTTTAAAAGATTTTTTAAAACTTTCTTTTCATTATCATTAATATCGTCTTTGTAACAATTCTGATTCTTTCTTGCCATTTTTAAGCTGCAGTAAAAAAAATTTAAGTCAAATGTGTAAACTATAATTGTAAAAAAAATTACAATTTTTTCGCGTAATTTAATTAAGTTTTGAGAATCAAAAAAAGTCAAATCACATAGAAATAAGATAAAATTTTATGAATTTAATGTTTAAAATAATATGAAATGTTATTTTTTTAAAATATTGTATTTGCGCTACAAAAATGAAAAAGACGTAATTAGAAAGAGATTTTCTCTATATAAATTTTTTTGTAATAAAATTTTTTATTCGTTTTATTCTTTGAATTTAGTTTGTTAAAGTTATAATTTATTAAAATATGGTGAATTAACATTTAAGAATATATTCTGTGATAAATAAATAGTATTTTTATCTTAGAAATAAAAACTTCTTATAATACTAATATAAATATAAATAAACCTAAAAATATAAATAACCTATAAATATAAATAAACCTAAATCTTTTAATATAAATAAACCTAAATCTTATAATATAAATAAACCTAACTTTATCAGATTAAAATAGTTATTCATTTTCCAAAAATTACTCGTCTCCATTTATTTAAAATTCTCCGTTTATTATTAATCATTCATAATCTGATAAACAGTAAAGAAGCTTATCAACAAAAAATAAATTTTTTAAACCTAGAAAATGCTAGTTTAATAATTATAAGCTATTTAAAAGCTCGTGATAATAAACATAGAAAAACAAATAAAAAATTTTCTTTCTCGTTCGTAAATAGGGACTTTTGGAACGAGTGCCGTGAGGATAATTAATTCTGATTTACGAACATTCTTTTTTTAATGTGATATAATAATTATTATCTACCACTAATAGGAAGTTTCAAGAGAAAAGAAAGAGTAATAAATGATGGAATTTAATGTCACGGAGAAACTTTAATCGTATGTTTTTACATATAGTTTTGAGAAAGATTATGTTAATATTATACTGTGTTTCTATTTATTCTTGCTCTAAGATACGGTAATACATTTTAGAGTTGTTTTCTTTTGAATTACCAGCAATTTTTTTATGTATTTTATTTATTTCTTAAATAAAACATAATGCAAAACAAAATAGGATTAGAGAGTTTTTGTATTGTAATATTTTCTTCTTTACTTTAAACTGCGATGTTTTGAAGCAAAATAATGTTTTATGCAAAATAATGTTAAATTAGTAAAATAATGTTAATGTTAAAAAAGGTCAAAAAGTTTTGCCAATCATGGAAACTTGAATTTTGAAGGCATTCCAGAAAATAATTAAAAAATATTTCCTGCTTTTGTTTCTTTAGTGTTAAATTTTTATTCCTAAATTGTAATATTTCAATTTTGTTTTTCTAAGTAAAAAAATGAGAAAATGAGTTGTAAAAACACATGAGAAAGTTTGATAGCAAAAATTGGGTTATCGAGACAGTGAATATTGTCCCATGCAGAGAAAGCTTCATAGGCCAGAAACTTGCATTGACAAAAATATCTCGGAACAGAATCCTTAACTGCTAAAATATAATAGCACAAAATATCGCACTGAAAAAACATCGTGGTTCAAAATTTCGTTGAGGCAAAGTATAATGAGACATAATCTTGCAATGACAAAATATCGTACTGAAGAATCTCTGGAAAGCAAACGATCGTGAGACAAAATCTGACAAAGACAAAGTATCTTGAGACGGAATCTCTCAAAGACAAAATATCTTGAGACTGAATCTCTCCAAGACAAAATATCTTGAGACAGAATCTCTCCAAGACAAAATATCTTGAGACAGAATCCCTCCAAGATGAAATATCTTGAGACAGAATCTCTCGAAGACAAAATATACTGAGACAGAATCTTTCACATCATTTCCATGTAATAAAATCTTTCCAAAAGTACAGTTTTACCACAGCTTCACTTTCTCACAGAATTAAAGAAGAAGTAAGAGCCGCTAACATCGTTGCCTTGGTTATTCAACTTCACTATAAGTTTTGTTTTCCTGCACAAATTCTATGAGAGTCAAAAGCTTGAAATTTGGATGGTATGCAGAAAAATTCTCAGAGGTACGATGGAATGAAAACGAAGGCTAACATTTGAGAATTATTTATTGTTAAGTTTACAGTACCTGATACACGGTTAGAAATTTCTCAGAAAAATGGTTAAATAAAAAAAAATTATACCTTATGGTTACTTTTCCATATTCGAACAAAACAAAAAATAATCATAATTAAACTGGTATTTAAACTGTTAACTATGAGAAAAACCACTTATTAACTACTTTCCCCTAATACGGTTAAACAACCAGAATTTTATAGCACTAGTCCCATCCAGTGAAGCTACGTACTTTTTTGAAGATGGGTACATATTATAGCCGAAAACGGCTAATCATCAGAACGGGGATTCAAGTCCCTGAGTTGACGCCTCAATATTTCCACCATGCCCCACAACATGCGAAGAGCTTCTAATGTCCTGCACTCCCTAATTTGCGACCCTGGGTTATTAGAATACGATTTTCTCATTCATGCATAAATGGCAGCAATATAAAGTTGCTGAACTATCAACAATGTGGAGTTAAATCTCTTTTTTACGGTTTTTAAACCATGTTAATTGTAAATGGTTAAAATAAAAACAATACAGATTTGTATTCATGTATTTTTAGCCCTACTAGTTGTAAAGGATTTCAAAACTGTAAAATTCAAAAACGATCTTTACCGTTAACTTTACCGGCCAATTGGACAGATTATTTTACCATAATTTTAGCTTGTAGATTCTAACAGTGTAACTTATAGCTATTTACAATATAGCTCGTAGCTACCATGATTTCCTCTCGGCAGCCTACAGTTATAGAGTTAAAATTGAACGCTCTATAAGGTCCATTTTGGTTTAAGAACTTAATACGAAGTTTTCATGAAAATTCCAATTTGTTCAAAAGCGATTGTAATTTTAAGCGCTTCTCTTACGATTTTCTGAAGAAGAAAAAAAATTGAATAAAATAAGTCTTTGGAGGAAATGCTGAATGAAACCGGTTTCAATTAGAATTAAAGTCATAAAATATATTAGATTTAAATTATAGTCGAATCAAAATTTTGTGCTTTTAAACTTATCAGAAGGGGAAAAAATATATCGTAGCATTTACTTAGCTAAAACATAAATTTCCAAACTTCTCTGTAAACGCCTTAAAGCTAAATGTTTTTTGTTCAACAGCTTTGATGCTTATTCGCTTCGGGAGAGACATAAGAATCTCTAAACAATTACGGAAGTCAGTAATACTTTAGATATTGTGGTAGTAGGTACACCTAATATTCTATTATAAATATCTAATATAGGTACTAGTACAAGTACTATTGACTTCATTAAGAAAGACTCGAATATACTTAATTAAAGTTAAATGCTACTACTAGTCTACTAGTGTCTGAGGTTCACTCACTGAAGTTAGCTAGGATAAATTCAGCGTGGAAGCACCCACCGGATCATGATTGGTATTCCGCCAAATGCCCCGGATTATCCCTGTAGTGCACTTGTCCTAGATTTGCTCAAACAGCTTTGTCAAGACTTAGGACCGGCCATATAAAGTGTTTGACCTTCAGAGCGAACGAAAAGACCTATGCCTATTGTCATTGCTCGGCCATCGCTTCTCCATCTCATTTTTTGGATCGCATTGGTGCCTCTGTGAGGCAACTGATGAGTGATGGAGAGACTGTCTATGACTTGCTAATGCGACATGATCTTCTGGACTTGGTCTAGGGCTCTAGACCAAGGGGGATAAGCAACAACAACAATAACAACAGTTAAATGCAATTTTTAAAAAAAAAAATTTAAAAACTATGAATATTTGAGTAATTGTAAAGCAAACACTGTAAAATAAAAATAATAAAAAACAACTTTTGAAGTTTTAATAAATTATATAATTTTTAATAAATTATAATTCTGAAACATTAAAGAAAAACTGAAGCTAAGAAAAAAAAATTTCTGAAACATAACAAATACCTTATTTTTCTACGAAATATTAGCATTTAAAAAATTTATAATTACATTTCAACATAAAATTGTATAAAAACTAATATAAATATTATCTCGAAATCAAACAACTTATTAGTTTGATTCATCAATAAATAATTATATATTAAAAACTATTTTCCTCCGAGCGGAGTTTAAAAATTTAAATCAGTTTATTCATGAATTTTTAATTCTGTTTACATTGCATAACTAAGTACTTTGAATTTCTCATAATCACTGAGCATAAAATAATAAGTGAATACTGTTGAAAAACGAATCGGAAAAAAAGCGAACTAATTGACATTAGTAGAATTAAATAAATTTAATATTACAGCATTTTTCTTATTACACTGTTTTTATCACTTTTCAGTTGAAAATTATTGATTCGTGCTATTGGTGTTGCTTAATTATTATATACAATAAAAAAAATATTTGAAGTAGTTCCTTCAGTTTTTTTTTTTTGAAGTTCTATTTGTTTATTTATAAATGATCAAATATTATCGTTAATTGTTAAACAGCTAAAAAAGATTTTGTATTACTAAAAAAAATTTTTGTTTGCCTTAGAATAAGATTATTTTTTTACATGCCAAAGAAAATATATAAAAATGTTATGCAAATAAAAAAAAACACATAAGTAACAGAAGAAGAATTACATGCAGATGTTTTAATCTGATGCAATACTTTTTTTATAAAGCATATTCAAATAACGTCTAGACATATAGAATTTACAAAATTGAAAACACGGGGGGAAAAAATTGGAAAATTTCAAGTTAAGTTGATAACGCGTTATATATTTAGTATTTAATGAAATGTAGATGAAATAATATAAATGAAATGAAAATAATATAAATGAAATTGCAAGAAAACATTTAGGTATAAAACATATAAATCAGTACTATGCCTAATTTAAAAGTTAGAATAATATTTATTACTTCATAATTAAGTTTAAGCCTAATAAGTTTCCCAAAATTATGGACATTTATATTATTTTATTATTTTATGACCGTTTTATATCACTTTTGGCTAATTTTATTTTTCAACAGATGGTCGTTTTATTAAAACTTAGCTCCTGGTTTTAAGGAATAAAAACATAAATTATAATTTGAGCAAGAAAAATTGAAAATTTTGTTCAAAAGTTCAGCAAAAGAATAGTTTAATCAAGGTTTTAAAAAAAATATGCTTAGTTAATGTGTTTTAACCTTTTATTGACCTCGCACATTTTGAATTAGAAAATATTATAAACTATAATTGCTTTATTTTAAGTGACCCAATTTGTTGTCGGATACATTTTATTTCGTGGTAAAATTTTTGAGTTACAAATTACAAGGTTCTAACAAGGCTTATACTTTTATTAATTACGAAAGTAATATTCCTTATTTTTTAATCCAGAAATACATAATAAATTGTAATTATAAGTTGGGTAAAGGTTTGGTTTATTCAACGTTTACAAAGTTAATTATTTTCTTTTATGGAATTTAATTTATCTTGATGCTTAGTTAAAAAGTTATTTTGTATTTTTTATTGATCAAATATACTTGGAATTACAATTATAAAAATAAAAATTGTTACTGTTTTTAACTTCATCTCTTATTTTATGGCCTTTTCTTTGCTTCAGAAGGTACATATTTGAAAAAAGACATATGTTGAATATATTTGTTTAATATTAAGGGAAAATTTGATTACATGATTAATAGTATTCAAGATTATATATTTATTATTAATGAAAAATGATAATTTGTCCTTTAATTAAAAAATATAAATTGTACTTATCAATACATTATGTCTATGGAAGCTATCCTTCTTCTTTTAAGTACATTCTTTGCTAAGATATCATTATAAAATTACTAAATTTTACGACATTCACTACTAAACGGCATGATAATAAAACCATATGCTGCCAACTTTCCCAAAAGTCATAACCAAAGCGCATCACTAAAAATTACTGTGTTTTCCCATAGAGAAAACATGGTACATTTTACCATATTCTGGTAGTTTTGACCATACTTTTTTATCAATGTTTAAATAGCTCAAGGATTTTAATTTGGATTAAAAAATTTAAATTACTTAGTTTTACATATCAGGTGTATTCAGAAAAGAAATTTATTGAAGACTTTATTGAAGATTTGAGAATTTCTGAAGAGAAATTTAGAAATTTATTGAAGATTTGAGAACTCATAAAAAGAAATTGAATACTATTTTTTGTTTAAAAAAAATTTAATGTTCTATTTGCAGCTAAAGTTTATTGCTATTAAAGGTAGTAAATATTTAGTGAGCTAAAATAAAATATAAAAATCCGTGATAACTTTTGATGCAATGACGGGACTTTTACTTCCGCTGATAAGTATGCTGATTAATTAAAGCTGTGTAAAATCAGATACTAAAACATATGCGATTTCTAAATAAATGTATAATTACAAATAAATTCATACTTTTATTCAGTGAGATTCTATTTTTTGAACATCAGAATATGAGTGTGGCCTTAATCTATAAAATATGGACTCGGAAGTTTAGTTGGTACCGATCAATAGTTTAAATTCCTTAATGCTGTTTATCATTATTATTATTATTATTATTTTATTTTATTTTCTAACCGTCGTTGAACAGCCGACCCAATTTTATGTGTTTACGACTAGTAATGTTAAACTCCACTTCATTGTAATTTTGAACCCAGTCCTGAAGACAAAGGAACTACTGGATCGAGTATAAGGGAAATTTGCCTTTGTGGAGGACTTTTTGATGGAACTAAACTGCATTTGCGTTACATGGTAAGGAAGAACCTCCCACTGTTAGCCTGACGACAAGGGGACTCTAACCTATTATCCGTCTACCACTGAGTATATTCCACTTCAGTACTGTGGCCGGTGCAAGCTGGATGCGGAATTCGTATCGACTGGGATTCGAACCCGGTTCGCCTCATCGGAAGGCGAAAGCTCTGTCCCCTGAGTCATCGTGGCTCTATTATTATTATTGCATTTTTCGCCTTACATCTAAAAAACAATACGTTAGTAAATCTTTCATAAACTTTTTGCAACTATTTAGAAAAGTCCTTATTTCGCCAATAGTAATTTAAGGTAAAAATAAGTTTTATTTTACATATATTTTAATCTTATTAATAATTATCAACAAAAAAATTCGACTGTAAGGTATAAGCGCTTTAACACCAGCTATCAAAGAACTACAAATTCCAAAATTACAACAATATGGATGGAATATATTGTGAGAAAAAAAATATAAAATCAGCTTTTTTATTTTACCTACATTGTAAAAATTTGGGTTGCCACAAAAATTGGTGAAAACTACTTTACACCATAGTGGTTTCTCACTAGGTGTATCACTATATCAAATCCTAAGGATAGTTCCTGGAACAGTGAAGTACCTAGAATTTTATTTTACACTACTTGGTACAAAGTAATCACCATATTTGCTTTTCAGTTTCACTGAAATTTATAATTATTGCAATATATGATGCACATAAGAATCTGTAAAATTGTATTTACGAGACAACATACAATAAAAATCAGTAACTTAAATTCCAAGCATACACTAATTCTTAAAATAAAAATAATTTGCAAATCTAAATACACCTACCACAAAAAGAATATTAAAACGAATTTGAACTAGGCTTAACAAAGCAGGAGGGGATAGAAATCATGTATTATAAAAATTATTTGATACTGTTCACAGAAACTTGAAAATTAAAATGTAAATATCCTTATCAAACAATTGAAAACAAATGCTAGGAAGTTCCTCCTACAGCTTGTTTGAGCTTTCCACCCCCCTAACAGGGCGATATTTAATATAGATATTTTAAAGATATTTAATTACCTCCACATAGCCTTAATTAATTTATATTTAATTACCTTTAATATAGATATTTTAAGGGCAAACTTTAGTTTGTTTATGTGAAAAGCAGCATTGAAGACGACCACAAACACTCTTTTACACGCTATCGATGGAGATCGATATATATTTTAAATTATCGATATTGTTATCGATAGATATTTCAAAGGCGAACTTCAGTTTCTTTATGTGAAAAGCAACATTGAGGACGACCACACACACTCTTTTACACGTTATCGATAGAGAACGATATATATTTTAAATTATCGATATCGCTATCGATAATTATTTTAAAGGCGAACTTTAGTTTCGTTATCTAAAAAGCAGCATTAAAGACGACCACAAGCACTCTTTTACACGTTATCGATAGAAAACTATATCTATTTTAAATTATCGATATCGTTACGATAGATATTTTAAAGGCGAACTTTAGTTTCGTTATGTAAAAAGCAGCATTAAAGATAATCACACACACTCTTTTACACGTTATCGATTGAAAACTATCACAAACGATATCAAAACACGATAATATTAAAGATTTCGGAAGCAAAAATATTTAACATATGGTAAAAAAAATCGTGATTTTAATGCGTACCTTTAAATTGCATTAAAAAAACAGGATTTGGTGTTAACTAATACCTTCACACAATTTTTAGAGCATCAAAATATAGTACCAATATTTTAGAGTACCAATGTCAAATTTGGAGCTATATTACACCACAGCTGCTATAGTAGACTAATTTGCCGAAAAAATTACTCTAATTACACCAGTCAACAGTGATTTTGTTAAAAGGCTAAATGCAAAGGTATATTTTCGATTTTGTATGCATGCTATAAAAAATATAAATGATGTCTCTTTCACTGTGAAAACCGTTTAAATGTTTCGGCAATATCAAAGAGAAGAACTATATGGAGAACTTCTTTTTGAACTCCTTTAAAAATTTAGAGCTCTGGGATGTAACTTGTTCCCGAAAAATATATTTTATAGATTCACTCTTGAGAGCTTCACCAGTAAAATCTGAGAGGTGTGAGTGATAAATACTAGAAGAGATTCCTCCAAGATATTTCAACACTAGAAAATCGTTATGAAGAAAAAATGAAATCCTGATATGCCTATAGCCTATTGCTGGATACTAAAAAGGTTTTTTCAAGCAAAATACAGTAGAAATTTGTTTAAAAAAATGTCATTTTGATTTGAAGAAATACGTGTAGGTTACTTAAAATAAAATTAATATTTTCAAGTTGTATGAAATATTGAATTTCGTATTACAGAAAAAAAAATCAACATACATATTTGGAAACAGAGCTAAATGATCCATAACAAATAGCTATTCATATTCATTTAACATATTCAAGAAGAAATACGTGTAAGTAACTTGAAATTAAATTAATATTTACAAATACTAGTATAAAATTTTGAATTTCATTTCACAGAAAAAACAACATATATAGTTGAAAACAGAGCTAAATGATCCATAACAAATAGCTATTCATATTCATTTAACATATTCAAGAAGAAATACGTGTAAGTAACTTGAAATTAAATTAATATTTACAAATACTAGTATAAAATTTTGAATTTCATTTCACAGAAAAAACAACATATATAATTGAAAACAGAACAAAATGATCCATAACAAATAGCTAATCATATTCATTTAACATATTCGAGAATAAATACGTGTAATACATTTAAAGAAATACGTGTAAGTAACTCAAAATTAATACAGTATGAAACCTTAAATTTCATACAACAAAAAAAATCAATTTATTTTTGAAAACAGAGCAAAATGTTCAAGAGCAAACGGCTATTTAAATTTATTTAACATTTAAAATGTTGAATTTTGCCAGTCAGTATTATTCTAGAAGACTAAAGAAGTAATTACTGACGTCCTTATTTAAATGGACATTTTGATCAAAATGTTGCTTCAAAATTTAATTAAGGGAATGGTTTTAGAGAGGCAAAATTTAATAAATACGACAAGAGTTGTGTAATGTTTCTAAAATTCTTTAAGTGATCGTGATAACAAGATTGCATACGACAAATAAATATTTGTCTACATTTTGCATAACAGGTTAACACGATGAGAAACACGAATGACTAATTTCAAATGCTCTTGCTAATTATTTTTGAAGTTTGTCACGTATTCTTGTCGAGAAAAACTTATAATTCAACATTTAGGAGTTTTCTAGAACGTGTTTTATCATTTATGCTAAAGTCATTACGTAAGATCTTTTAAATTAGCACTTGCAAAGTTTAAATTTAAAAAGTGAATTAAATTTAAAAGTTAGAAGTAAATCATTCATTTTTTTCAGCAATCGGTTATTTTTAAGAGTATTTGTCAGAAATGAAATAGAGGTTAACTTGATTTAATGAGCTTAATGGTTACATTTTTAAAAAAATTGCTGAAATTTTAATAAAAAGAACTAATTCTTCCGTAGGTGAAATTTTGCAGGGTCTCTTTGGATATAGCTATATATCCGTCGTTGAACAGCCGACCCAATTTTAGATTTACGACTACTAATGTTCAACTCCGTTGCCTTGTAATTTTTGAACCAATCCAGAAGACAAGGAAACTCCTAAAATAGTATCCCCAGAGGTATTGATTTGCTATGGGAACATGGAGGATTTTGCCACTCGACAGATTTAACGTGCATCAGTCACCATTTACAAGTCTTCGGCCGGAGGGGATCGAACACACGAACTCTTGGACATGGGTCCAGTGCCCAACCAATAAGGCTATCCCGGCCCTTTTTGTATATAGTATACAGAATCGTAGTAGAGGTTGAGCACATCATATGGATTGAGAATTGCATAGCATCCTTTGATTGGAAATTAATGTCCTTTCACTCCGTTAGGGGCGCTTCCCTATTATGAGCTGTCTGCTCGAGCGCATTTGAATCGGTACTTTAATTTATCTTGTTTATCACCAGCAATACCTATTTTACCGTAAGTAATTTAATGGTTAGGCTATCAACTTCTCAAGTTCACTCAATCAGTCCAACACCTCCTAGAGGAGAGAAAGCCTTCATATGGATTGGTTTAGTAGTCCGATGCAACAAACATAAACTGTGCAGTGGGGACAGAATAAGAAGGATTTCGCAAGGTTCAGGCTACTGACTGCGGAGTGGGGAATAATAAGAAAGATGTCACAACGTTCGGACTGGGAAAGAATCGGATTTAGGGTTTATAGCAACCCGTGAGGAGGCCTTCTATCTTCTAGGAGGTGTTAGTCAGTCACAAAAAATTAAATTATGATAAAATAGCTATTTCATTGCTTTTTTGAATGCTGCTTATGCCAATAATTATCAGAAAAGGCCTATCAGGCCTATGGTATGCTGCCATACAAATTTTTATGGTTGCCATAGGCCTATGGTATCCTACCATATAAATTTCTATGGTTGCCATAGGCTTATGGCGTTGTGCCTTATAAATGCCATACAGAACTCTATGGTTATCATAGGTCTATGGTATCCTGCCATACAAATTTCTATGGCTGACATAGGCTTATGACGTTGTGCCATATAAATGCCTTACAAATCTTTATGGTTACCATAGACCTTTAGGCATCTTGCCATACAAATTTCTATGATAACCATAGGTTGCCATAGATTACCATAGGTTTCTCTATGGCAAATTTACCTAAGGGTAATTGCTCAAATGCCTCAAACAGATAGGCGCAAAAAAGGAAGGATAAAAATGAATTTTCATTTACACACATATATAAAACTAATAACAATACAACATATCTATAGTTTATGACAAAATGTCTGTGGTAGATTATACGGAGTTGCTAAACATGATAAAAGAAAGGAACTATAGGTACGCACAAATAATTGCTACTGAATTAACCTGCTGTATTAATTTAGTTCGAATTAGAGTATTGATTAAATTTATATGCTGCATTAATTAAATTTAAATTAGAGTATTTATTTACTGTTGAAAACTAAAAACAAGAACTGAGTTAGAATTGAGCAACTGAAAAAGTTAATTAGGTTGAGTTTATAGATGTAAATATGTAGACGTAAAGCTGTAAATAATAAAATTAATTCATTACAAGTTACTTAAAAATGCCAGAAACCTATTTATGGAGTAAATAGAAACATTAAACAGAGTTTTAAAATGTTGATTACTAAAAATAATTGTGAGGCTTCAGGTGAACGCTTGTTTCTCCCTCACTAATGACTGCGGCTCAGCAAGAGACTTTGAAAAGTTTCATAATTTTTTTCAAAAAAATTACTCAAAGCCTTGAGTGACATTTTAAGTGACAAGAGCTCTAAGCTCTTTATTTGTAGAATATTGATTGATTTATCCTATATTCTATTAGTTGTTTAGAAAATGTGTAAATCATACATTTTTGTTCCATCCCTCATTCAAAATAGTCTAGTCTATCTAAAAGTTCTGTCTACCAAAACTCTCTATTTTTTCAAAAATATCATTTGCAACCTTTCGTGACTTTTTTAAGTAACTTTTAGTGAACTAAAACTTTTAGTGACATTTTGAATCGTATGAAGCATCCACTAAGTTCTTTATTTATAAAATATTTATTCAAATAATCTATATTCTATTAGTATCTTATCTCTAATCTGCTTCTGTTAAAAGTTCTATCTACCGAAAGATCTTAATTTGTTTCTTTAAAGATATCATTTAAAACTTTAAGTGACATTTTAAATTATTTTCAGTGATCTAAAACATTTAGTGGCTTTTTAGTGATAAGAAACTTCCACTACGCTTTTTATTTGTAAAATATTGATATATATTGAGAGTATAGAAAATATATCAATAGTAAACCCTTGTTCCACCACTCGTTATAGGTAGTCACTCTAAAAGTTATATCGATCAAAATATCTCAATTGTTTTCAAAAATATCACTGAAATCCTTAATTGACATTCTAAATGATTTTACTTGATTTAAAACTTTAATTGACACTTTAAGGGACAAGAGATTTCCAATAAGCTCTTTATTTGTAAAATATTGATATAAATTGAGAGTATAGAATATATATCAATAGATTCCACCACCCTTGTTCCACCACTCGTTATATGTAGTCACTCTAAAAGTTATATCGATCAAAATATCTCAATTTTTTTCAAAAATATCACTGAAATCCTTAATTGACATTCTAAATGATTTTACTTGATTTAAAACTTTAATTGACACTTTAAGGGACAAGAGATTTCCAATAAGCTCTTTATTTGTAAAATATTGATATAAATTGAGAGTATAGAATATATATCAATAGATTCCACCACCCTTGTTCCACCACTCGTTATATGTAGTCACTCTAAAAGTTATATCGATCAAAATATCTTAATTTTTTTCAAAAATATCACTGAAATCCTTAATTGACATTCTAAATGATTTTACTTGATTTAAAACTTTAATTGACACTTTAAGGGACAAGAGATTTCCAATAAGCTCTTTATTTGAAAAATATTAAAATATATTGAGAGTATAGAAAATATATCCATAATAAACCGTTGTTCCACCACTCGTTATAGGTAGTCACTCTAAAAGTTATATCGATCAAAATATCTCAATTTTTTTCGAAAATATCACTTGAATCCTTAATTGACATTCTAAATTATTTTAATTGATTTTAAACTTTAATTGACACTTTAAGGGACAAGAGATTTCCAATAAGCTCTTTATTTGTAAAATACTGATATATATTGAGAGTATAGAAAATATATCAATAGTACACTTTAGCTTAGTCACTCATTCTAAGTAGTCTATATAAAAGTTCTATATTTCCCATGCGAAGCACAATAAATGGCAACCATGTGCGAGGCGGAGAAGTTCTGAATATTCTCAGCATCTTAGCAACCTAATTATCGTAGTTCTCACTGATAAGTGTAAAAGCATTTATTCTAGCTATTAGATACAGTTTCGGAATTCCAACGCTTGCTTCGAAAATTGCATACTAATGTATTCAGGACTAATTGGAACAGTTCACAGTGATGAAGTGTTATTAATAGCTATCGCGTTAATGAAGCTTCTATATCGCATTTAAGGAGTTATCTATTGTTAACCATATGCTTAAATGCGCTTTCGGGAAATATAACTGGAATCGGATAATTCGAAACTAAGTTGTTTGTATTTTGATTTAGAAATTTTTTACGTATGATAATAGAATCTGAACTATCATGACCTAAAATGCCTCTTACAGTTCCTGGATTAACAAGTTCCTGGATAATTAAGTTCCTGGATAATTAAGATTTTACATAGAATCTTAATTATCAGGTGATACTATACAGCTTTATTGAATAATATTCTTATGTTCTTTAATGCTTTTGCAAAATTGTTGTTATTTATTTAATTATTTTTAATTTCGAAAGTTATGGACATTAATTCCTTTTCAAATTCGGAAGAATATTATAATATAATTTTATAATATAATCGTATAATCTAATTTTAATATCAACCTTTTTTTGGATTTGTGCGAAAAAGAAATTCTATCTATTGATTTTTTTATTTTTAGTTTATTATTTTTATTTATTTAAATTATCATTGATTTAAAATTTTTTCACTCTATAGAAACGCAGTTTAAAAGCACAAACATAAACAAAGCAAACTCGGGGTTTCAGATAGCTTTGTGATCTTTGAGCTAGTAAAAAATAATTGAATGTGCAGTATAAGTTGAAACAGAACAGTCTACAGTTTTATTCGTAACAATGACTAATGCTGAAGTCATGTGCGAAAATAATTTTCCGAACATTTCTGCCTAACGGAATAATTAAAATTTGTAAACGAATTTCAGTATCAGCGGCTAAATTAACATCTTCGAGCTTTCAAGAGTTAAAATAGTAATTATAATAGTTTTCAATAGCACAAATAGTTCTGAAGTTCTTAGAGATTTGACTGGGAGTTGTTTGACAAGGCTGGCATAAACATAATTTTAGTAAAAAATGTACTAGGTAAAAATTTACTTTGTAAAAAATGTATTAAAACAAAAATGTACTATTAGTGAGTTCAAAAAGAAAATTGAAAAATGTAATAACAAAATCCAACATTTTTTTATTTAAAATGTGTTAAATAAATGCATAAAACTTGAAAATGAATGAAAACATCTTGCTAATTAATATTTTTATTCATTTTGCAAAATAATTGCATTTCGAAAGTGGTGTCACTGAGTCTGCTGCAAGAATTTCTCAGAATGTGCTTAGCCACGCTGAATAAGCGCTCCACGGGAGCCCTAGAAGGTACTTATATTTCACATATAATTTTTTTACGATTGGATATCGTTTCAAAATTGACCAGCGGGTGACCGAGCTCCGCTCGGAGAAAACAGGTATCGAAGCTAACTCGAAGATTTAAATTTTCAATTGTGATTTATCAAAACAATACATGCCATAAGAAAATTTGTGAAACCATTGGTGAAAAGATAACCGGTTAAAGTGCACCATTGTAAACTATCTAAACAAAGTTTGGAAAGGGAACTATTCTATACAAAGGAAAAGTTTGAAAAGTCATAGGAAATAAAATGTAATTGATAACAAAAAATTATACAATTAAAGAAATGGTACAAAGTGAGCAGTGTAAAGATTGAAGCGTGTTGAAGTTCAATATTTTTGACAAATTTATTTAGAAAAACCAAACATAAATACATACATAAGAAACATATTATAAACCTATAACAGCATAAACATAACCAGCGGGTGACCGAGCTCCGCTCGGAGAAAACAGGTATCGAAGCTAACTCGAAGATTTAAATTTTCAATTGTGATTTATCAAAACAATACATGCCATAAGGAAATTTGTGAAACCATTGGTGAAAAGATAACCGGTTAAAGTGCACCATTGTAAACTACCTAAACAAAGTTTGGAAAGGGAACTATTCTATACAAAGGTAAAGTTTGAAAAGTCATAGGAAATAAAATGTAATTGATAACAAAAAATTATACAATTAAAGACACTGTTCACAACGAATTCGTAAATTTGCTTCCGTTCATCCGCTTCTTGAAAATTCTTGTCCAGGAAAAGGCGTCGATGAGAAAGGTATTGTCGAGCATAAAAGACGATGTAAACTCCGCAGGAAGACGCGTCATCTTGGTGGTTGTAAGCGTTGCGAGGTTTCACGATGCATCCTTTCAGCTTTTCATTCGTAACAACGGTATTCAAAACGTGTCGCAGTATTTTTCTCAAAACAGCATCGATGGGCAGCGGGTTGTCGACTGGATCGCAGACTAATAGTTGACGTTCTCCATAGCTTGCTTCGTAAATTCCTAGCATCCAGTGCTCGCCTCTATCCATTAGAGCTCTCTTGTGAATGGGAATGAGTAGCACGTCGAATCCTTGTTGAAGAACGCCGTATAGATAGTTGGAAGCCTTGTTCTGGTCGCTGATATCGTTGAGAAGAGCCATTCCTTCATAAGCGCCATCCGCTGTTGTAACGTAGAAGCGTGCGACAAATTCAGGGTGAAGTACGGCAACTTTGACGGTCGGGTAAGCTTGTTCGGCGTAATGGAGAAGCATTCTGACAATGACGGTATCTTCTAGTTGTCCATTTGCGGGTAGAATTGAGTTGATCGCTTGTTGTTCCAAAATTCTGGCTCCTTGAAGAACTTCATGTAGAGGTGCGTTCTGCATGTTGAAAATGTAGTTTGAAATCTGACGAATGTTGAAATGTCGGACTTTGTTGACGGTGATTTTAACACAAAAGTTAAACTTTTCTCCACTTTGATAAATGTAAACTAATGCGAACCTTACAATTAAATTATTAATTCCTTCGTATATTATTGGTTTAAGTTGTCGAAAATTAATATTTCAATTGTAAGGTTCGCATTAGCATACATTTATAAGAGTGGAGAAAAGTATCTATAGCCATTATGGCGAACTAATAAAGTTTGAAAATATCCTATCTGTAACTCCGAACTGCTCGACCGTAGCGCTTCAAAACCGGCGCCAATCGATTCCTCGTGGCCAAAAACCCCAGACCCCCAAGTTTACCGGAGTTTATTAATTCTGGGGCAATTTTCGACTTGGCAACCATTCCTCGTATTATAGTATAAGATATGCTTTCCGTTTCGACATTTGAGCTCATGTATGCCATAAACTCTTCTGTCGCTGGTGATTGGCATGATGTTTTCAGCTTTTGAAAATTTAAAATCCCTGTTTTTTTTTTCTGTTACGTTATTAGTTATAGCAGAGTGTTCAGCTTGGACAATTCTTTCCAATTTTTTTGTAGTCTCCTCCCTAGCTTTTTCTTCCAACCAATTAAATTTGATGCAAGGTACAATTAAAATGCAAGGTACAAGATGCAATTAAAAAAATATAAGCATTTTTTTTTAATTATTTTTTTTTTCTTTTAGAAAGCTTACCGAGTTTTTGAAAAAAGTAACGATTTCATTCGACATTTCCGTTGCAAGTACTTGTACTTTTTCACTAAAAAAGTAACGAAAGTACAAGTAAAAGTACTAAATTTAAAAAGTAACGAAGTACAAGTAAAAGTACGTACATTTTACTTGTACCGACGGTACAAGTAACGAAAGTAAAAGTACTGCCATATATGGCCTCCTATATGTATTTATTTTTAACATATTACATTACAATGTTAACCGATTGATACACGAACATAAACAAGTATAAACCGGTTTCAGCCGTGTAAAAACAATATTGCTGTATAGTATCACCTGATAATTAAGATTTTATGTAGAATCTTACAGTACGCCTAATAATTTGGTCAGGTACTGTAAATAAAAAAAATTTCATGAAATCAAATTATCATTTCAGTCAGAAACATAATTTCTTTTTTTAATTTTATACAACACATTAAAACGTATCTTAGAAAATAGAAATGTAATTTTCATTAGAGTTTGATATGTTAGTTTTGTGAAATTTTTCAACAATAATTTTCCTCAAATTTGAAATGGAATGAAAGTGAATTGTTGTGTTTTATACCATTTGATAAAATAATTGGAAAATTTCCGAGGGATTTACTTTATCTATTTCGTCAACATTAATCAAAATATTTGAAAGCGAATATGCATGAAAATATGCATGAATATGCATATGCATGATTTAATATGCATGAAATATGCATGAATATGCATGAAAAGCGAGTTAGTACTTCGAAAAATTTTACAAAATTGCTCTAAAATTAAACGAAAAAGAATCTTAAAAGATGCCCTAAAATAAAATAAAATGTCCCAAAATTTCAAAAACTCTCCCAAAAAAGCTTAGGAATCCAAAACATCCTGGCCTTAATGATAAGAAATTGATATGTATGAAATGGCAAGAATTTTTAATTTAATAAGAAGTCTTTTTTAATTTATTTTCTACAGCAAATATACTGATCAAATTTCATTAAAAAGAGAAATTTTGATGTGAAAAAGATTAAAAGGAATCATTGACATCTATACTTCGATTGTTACGTTCAAATATTTGACATGAAAAATTATATTTAAAAAAATATTTAACGGTTGTACGTTTATAATGAAATTCAAAAATTTGACAGGAGAAATATATATAAAAAATATAAATGTTATATACGTTTTTGATGATTCTAAAGAATTTGACATTAAATTTATGTAAGGAAAACATAAACACTTAAAATAAATAAACACAAATTTAACTAAACATAAACATACATTTAAATAAACATAAACACAAATTTGTCATTAAAATGATATTAAGGAAGAATAAAATGTTTGTACTATTTTCAAAATTATTATACCTAATTGAAAAGTTTGATCTAAAGACAGATACTATAAGCATTTTAAAAAATTTTTGAATATTTAATTAAAATTGGGATTGACTACTCCTGTTAATGAAATTACACAACTCAATATTAAATAAAATACTAATGCATATGTTTGTGGATTGTTGAAAATAATACATGTATTTCGACGACATTTATTTTTCGTTGTGGCAGCAAAGAATGGAAAACGTGAAATATCAATAGAGTCCTAGTCATGAAATGTCATAAAAATGAAAACCAAAACAACATCTAATTAAAAAAATATATATCTACAAAATAACAACATCTACTATAAAAACACCAACATCAAATCTAAGCTCCAATTTACGTTTAGACATGCTTGTTCAAATATCATAACTGAAGATTGAAGTTATGTCTTTCTAGTGTGATATCCTTTAAATAATTATTTAATTTAGTATAATTTCTGTTGCATTTTCAGATTTATTTAAAATTTACAAAATGATTTGCGTAGGAACGTAACAGGAGAAAAATGCGTGTATTCTTCCGTTCCTTTAAGGCCGTAAAGAATCCCCAAACTATTATTGATGATGCCAGTGCTGTTCAGTTAATGATGGTAATAGTTAGGAGAAAGCGAGGTAAAAATCACGTAGCTAAGATTCCAAGACCTGTTGGAGCTAATCTTTCGACCTAGAAACTCTCAGATTTAATCAAGATATTCAATGTTGTCCTACTCCCCCTATTATATGCATTGTGACAGTAGATATCAGATATACTAATGTAAGTCCTGTGGTAATAGATTTTAATGTCCCCGAAATGTAACTGTACCGAAATGCGTAAAAGTAAAACGTTTAACTGAATGAATATGTTTCATATTTTTAGAACTTCATTTTAAAATGAATATCATCATTTTTACAAAACTAACTTAAAATACAGAAGTATCAAATGAATGAGCGAAGAGAGGAATAATCTGAAAAAAATGAGGGAATTTGTGAACGTAAAAAGTTAAGATTGAGTCCCCTGGTAATAATAAACAAGACTTAATGTAAAGAAAAACTTTCTTACCAGGAAACTCGCCGTTCTTCTTTAAGATGTTACATTAAATAAAAAATACGTCGATAAAGTAACTTGCAGTCAAAAAGAAAGTTACTGTCCTTCATGAAATGTGGTAATACAAATATTTTGTTCAACTACATAGAGATTTATTTGCATCCTTTAGCACGGTTTTGTTAAGAAAATTTTAGTTAGAATGTTAAAAAATTACTGCCAACTTTACTTGGCATTGAAATAAGAAATTCGATTAGTAGTTTGATTCTTATGGATAAGAAACTTCTGGGTAATGGGTTTACTTTAGTTTGCCATATCCTTGCTTTTGATGATTCAGTAGTTTATTTCATTAGTTTTAACTATTATTTGGCCATGTTATCCCATGACTTTTAATGAAAAGTGTTCTTTCATATGAGTAGGCTAAGCAATTGTTTTAGTCGTTATATATGTTGAATTTAGTTTAATGCTCGTGACTAAATTTACTTCCCTAAGCATGCAATTTTCCTCAATATTTTCAATAGGGCGTTACCTAACGCTCAATTTTTTTTCAATAAGGAAGAAAATTTCATGAATTTTGAACGTCCATGTTTTGTTGCATGAAGTACATTGTAGTAATACAATACGAGGCATATTATAGTAAATAGCTTACTACATGTTTCAAAGCGCCCATATAGAGTTTGACGCTAGTTGCCACAAGGTATAGACATCGACAAGAGCAAACAAAGAGTCACTAAAATCAGTTTTTGAAAATAAACGTGCAACTTGTGTTCGCCTTATGCGTTTTTTTTTCTTTCAGGTTTTTGGTCCCATAACAGAAGAACTTTCAAAACGATCGTATCATTTAGTGAAATCTATAGCCAAACAATGCTTATCAGAAATTTGCCAAATACAAGAGATATTTTGCACACCTTTTCGTCGCTTAAATTCTGTCTCTTTGCCTAACTATAAAATTAATTTGCTTAATTATGAATCTAACTAATCTTCTGTTGGCAATTAACTGCTTCGCGCTTGCGCAGTATTACAGGGTGCGTAGCCAAATTTTTCAACAAAAAGTTAGCACCTTTTAAGCACTTTTCACGCACTCAAAAATATTTTTAAGCACTTTATAAGAAATATTATAATTAGGTAGGGTTGGCTAGTTTTTGACAATTGACGGTTTTATCCGGTTTTAACCATCATGTCAAAAAAAATAACTTTTAGCATAATTTTTGACAATTGTCAATAATCATAAAATTTTGAATCATGTAAAGCGAAGGGCGAACAGTGCCTCTTTGCATAATTCGTGGCAAAAATCAACATGGGATAGGAAAAGGGAAAATTAAGCACTTTTTAAAAACACTCAATGAAAAAAGCACCTTTAAGGGCTTTTAAATATCAAAAATCGAAAATAAGCACCTTTAAGCACTTTTTAAAAGCTAACTGAATGTAACTGAAAAATGTAACTGAAGAAGAAAGTTGCAATATATTTGTACAGAGAGCAGTAAAAAACTCTGGTGTATGAAACCGGAAACCAAATTTTGCATTTTAACTCGAAACGTTACCCATCTGTTCGAAATCGATACGGCAACAATAATTTTTTTTGACCCAACTACCAAAAAAACTTATGGCCAAATGGATTTTTAATTAGCTTTCTTTCTTTAAATTGGAAGTTTGAACCCACTAATAAAAATTGGAACAATTGAAATTTGAACCACATTGAACTAACCCAACTACCGATAAAGTTATAGTTAAAACAGTTTCAGTTAACTTTTGACGTAGAAATCGCGATTTTTGCCTTCAAAAACAAACTTCCCTGTAATACATTAAAAGATATCATTACCCACCAAAAATTGTAGTTAGTCTACCCGCCAAAAGAAAGGGGGAAACAAGTTGAGTTAATTTATGTTCTAGATACCAGAAGTTTGAATTTTGACTTTAAGCATTACAGAAATCGTTAGCCAACGTTAACTCACTGTTTTTTTTCTTCTTTAATTCATTCGCAAAACACGTTATAAACAGCACAACTTTTTATAATTTTAAGATTTTTTTTTAAATCAAAGCTTTAAACTTTACGTTAGCTCCTTACAAAAATCTAGGGAAAATAAAAATTTATAGTTTCTACGTCATAAATTAACTAAATTTGTTTTAGCCATAGCTTTTAAAAAAACTGCCTCTATAAATATTTTATTAATTAATCTTATGTTAATACTTCATAATTTTGTCGTAAATACATATATATAAAAAAAATAGTTATGAAAAATAACAAAAAATATGAGAAGACCCATCACTTCATTGATAAAGATTGCCAACCTCACTGAAAAAGACTCAAAATTTTAACAATTTAGTAACTTTTGAGCTATAATTCGTTATTAGTGAGAATGATTTGTCTCAAAATCACGATATCGTATCGAAATGCTATCTCCCAAATATTTACCGAAACTGCTTTTCATTACTTCAATATTAGCTCAGTACATTCTGTTAGTTATTCAAAAATCTTTTATCAATTTTTTAAGTCAATTTTACATTATAACAGGATGGTATAGATGGATACTTAAAATACACAGAATTTTCTTCCTTCTTAATAAAACCATTTCCTGGAAAATTGCCAGAGAGGAAATTTTTTTTATAATCGGAATTGCACAGCAGAGCCACTTATGAGTTTACGACTATCAATGTTCATCTTCATGGCCTAGTAGATTTGAACTCAACCCAGATGACAAAGAAACTGCTTGATCAAGAATTGGGCTAAACTTGTCTTCGTGGAGGAAATTATGACAGAATTAATCTACATTCGCGTTACATGGTGAGAAAAACATCGAAAGTTTTCTGCGATTAGCCCAATAGCAAAGGGATTATAACCCGTGACCTGTCTGCCTCATCGGATATTTTTTCGTCAGCAGTCAGTGTGAGCAGGAAGTAGAATTCGTATCGACTAGTCATCGCTGGGATTTGAACCTGGGTTCCATTATTGGAAGGTAAGCGCTCTCTCCCCTGAGCAACAGAGCGGACATTTCGTAAAATTATGAAATATACTAACTTTAATTCGTTTGAGGATATCAACTAGGTTTCTCATCATCGTTTCCTGAAAATAACTGAAAATGAACCTGAAAATAACACTTTTTTTAAATTTAAGTTTCATTCCCTATACAATCGCCATTATTGATATGTAGCATTAAGCTTAATGCTTTTTTTTTAAAGAAAAATTTAATCTTTAAAGAAATGAAGATAGTTAATAAATTTGATAAAATACCCTCTCGGAAAAAAAATGTTTGGCAAAAATGAAGAAATTTTTATGAATTTTGAATATCTATTTTTCATACTAAAAAATTCTTACACGAAGAAATAATTCTGAGAAAATTACCGTACTGTTTAGTTATGACATTTCTGGTAAGAAAAGGAACAATATACTTTTGTTAAATAAAACTAAAATATACGGTATTTTAACCATTCTTTTAGTAATTTTTCCATTTATATAGGAAGAGTTTAGCGGAAATTCTCGTTTTAAAAATGATACTTCTTATTACCACACATTTAATAAAATACATAAAACTGAAATTTAACCAAACAAATAGTTTCTAAGCTTTCCTCTAAGGCAGAGGTCGCCAAAGTGGTCTATATAGACCCCCAGGGGTCTATTTAACAAAAGCGGGGGTCGATCTGAGACAGGGGGGCGAATGGGGGTCGATCCGAATCGGAAGGGTCGATTGTGGATCGAGAAAAAAAACAGTTCTCAATACGCAAATCACACATACCTAATTAAGTATGCAAAATTTGTGAATTTTTTTTAATAATTGACTCAATATAAGTTTCTTTATGAAACATAAATTAATAAACGTATATTTATTGGGGTGAAACAAGTATTTACGTACCACCGCGCAGTGGCACGAACTCAGGGCAGTTTATAAGTCATATGCATATGTGCACTTGTCCAAATGTCACGTGTGACGAGCATTGACGTTACAAATGCAAATATCATATGCAGTTTCAGCCATCTTTGAAAACTGTGTTGAATATTTGCAGTGTCATTATTAAAACTTTTATAGTTTTGGATAATTAGTTATTGTTTCGATTAAACCATTCGTTTGGTTTAGATATCAATTTTAATTATCAATGCACAAAAAAGAAGGTAAGCATTAATAATATGGATTCGTACAGCCCGCGACAAAACTATAGCACACTTTGTATATTTTTAAAGAAAATTACAAAATTGACCAATTTTGACGAAAATTAAAATTGACCAATTTTGAACCCTATATAACGAACCTTGCAAAAAAAAACACCAGGCACATCCATCTCATTGATCAAGAAGCACCTTAGTTACTGTACTTATTGTATCTACTTATGCATGATTACTTATTATTTAATAATAAGGTATTTAAATTTCAATACTAATATATTTTTCATAAAACTATTGTTACACAATGTACTGTTACTTTACTAAATGTTCAAAATCATAAAATAAATGTACACAGTATCTAATAGAGTTTTATTTTAATTAATAGAAAATTACTTTTGTGGGGGTCGATGGAGATTTCGAAAAATTATATAGGGGTCGATTATCAAAAAAGTTTGGCGACCCCTGCTCTAAGGTATCATAATAAAATTATCAAATTTTATCTCATATTTTATTTTTAATTTTACCAAATTCATTACCAAAACGCTTCGGTAAAAAAAATACCGAGCTTTTTGGTGATCCCATAGAGCCAGAAACATGGAGAGTTTTACCATATTCTGGTATTTTTGACCATAGTTTTTTCTCAGTGTAAAATATTGATAGACGACAATTCTATAATGCGCTGTTTTTTAAAGTTTTTTTTAAGTTAATGGAGTAATATCATTACAGTTTAAAGGCACTTGCGTCAACAAAAACATGTTTAAAATTTATGAAGATATTTCAGATAGTCACGCACACATTGCCTAAAACTCACGATGCAACTTTATAACCTACATAAATTTCAGCAAAATCACTTAGAATAATCGAGTTTAAATGGAAATTAGAGGTGCTTGGAGTCAATTTTTTTTATTTGTCACCGCGTTTCTCTCTTTTAACTTTTGAATATTCACTTCACTATATTCTTTTTACTAAAAACCACTACATAAATCAATCAATATCATTTACTTTTCAATTTTATGTCATCCACAGTAAAAAAAACGCGCATATTTGTTTTAAATAATTCTAAATTACATAAGACATTGAACTTAACTTTAAAACAAATACATTTTGCTTCCGATTATATATGCCTAGCAAACATATTTAAAATTTTCACGCATAATGCATACACAATGCAATTATATAGACATATGATTATTTTATTGATTTTTACAAGATCTCAAATTCTTTAGGATTTTATTTTTTATTAAATATGACCAAAAATAAATCAACCGATTATCCAACGTTGTTTAATTTTGGTAGATACCATATCAACAACTTATTATTAATATCATTCTATACACAAAATTTCCCTTCCCGAACATTTTAATACGGTTCACTGTTATATGTTATATAAAGCATAAATATTATATGATGCATACTAAATTTATATTAATAAAATATACTATATACTAAATAAATGCTTTTATATTTTAATTTATTTAAGAACTTTCTTTTCATTTGCAAAAAATTAAGGAAAATAGACATGCAAATGAAAGTTTTGGCTTAAAAATAACTGCCAATAAATTATATATGATTTATATTTATTTAAAGTTAATACTTATATATTGTTTGTAAGTTATAATAATAATATAATTACATAAAATAAAAACATTAAAAGAAATTTATTCAAATGTATTAAAAAAACACCATCAAAAGAGCAATAGTTTCATAATTTGTATTTGATTAGGAACAATAATTAATTATAGTTCTTAAATTGAAGTATTAATAAAATTGTAAAAAAAAAATTCTTATGTTAAATATTTGTTCAAACTAATTTATTCAAACTTATTTAAACAAGACCGTCTAATGTACAAAGTTCTTTTTTAATTCTGTTTAATTATGAAGGGTACTAAACATACTTATTAAATTACAGGATTAATAAAATTCAAAAATAATGCATCAAAAACCATTCCAAACAAATAAATTCAAAACAAAAATAATCATTACACAACAAAAAAACTGATTAAACTCACCTTATGTTTTTTTCAGACAAAGCATAAGAAAACAGTTCGTAAAGCCACTCCTGTAAAACTCTTCATTTCCATTAATTTAGAACAAATGACGCAAGTTCTCCGAAGTTTTCTGCTGGGCTTCTTTTCTAGATTTCAACGGAGTTCTGCGCTTGCATTTCGAATGCTGAGAACTTCGGCTTGAGTTATCGACTTTCGGCTTACTAGAGTAGGGTTTTAGCAGCGACACCTAGTACGCCCACCTGTAAGTCTATGTTTAAAGTTTCCCACATGTAGTCCTAAAACCAGGGTTTATCAAAACAATCCTTTTGGAATTTTCTCTAATCAATCATTAAGATCCGGTACTATTTGACTAAGGCAAATTCCAGAAGTCAAGTACACAGAATTCGGGTTTTCTTAAATATTAGCTTTATTCCGAAGACTTGCAAAGTTAATAAGTTAAGGAATGAAGTGGAATAGTTAATGTGAGAATATTCAGTTATTTTTCTTGCGAAGTAATTAAATAGTTCATTCGAAATATTTAGTTGAGAAAGTTTGTTTAATTATTAAAGTCGCGTGTTTGTAATTTATCAAGGTAAAGATTAAGACGACGATGTTCTTACCATTTGATTGAAACATGACTTAAAATTCAAGAAAATTTTGTTCGTTTCAAAATATAATACACTCGAACTCGCTTATAACGAGACCCGATATAACGAGAACTTGAAAAACAATGGTACTGCCTTTTTTTAAAAACTGCTCCATTTCTTTTTTTTTTTTTTCGCCTTTATTTTTTTATATGGTGTTATTTATGTGATGTCTTTGTATGCGATGTTTTTGTGCATTCTTAAATTTCTCTTCACGATTATTTGAAGGGAAAAAAAACTTTTGGTTAAATTTTCTGTTTAAAAAAATAGCTCCATAAAGTGTTCAGAAACATCATAAAATTAAGTTATAATTATAATATCATAAAACTATCATAATATAATTATCATACTATAATTATCATTAAATTTACATTACACAGTGGTGAATTACGAATATGGAATAGGAATATAATTTAATAAGAAGTTTATTGCACTTCGCATCCTATCTCAAATTATCGTACTATATAGTTCAGTCAATGTACGCAGAGCCATGGAGGTTCAGGGATCGAGCGTTCGCCTTCCAATGATTTGAAACGGGTTCGAATCCCCGTGATGTCTGGTCGATACGAACTACGCATTCGGCTTGCACCGTCCACAGTGCTAACGTAAAATATCCTTACTGATAGACGGATCATGGGTTAGAGTCCCCTTGCAGTGGGACTAACCGTGGAAGGTTTTCGTGACTTTCCTCTTCATGTAACGCAAATACAGGTTATTTCCATCAAAAAGTCCTCCACGAAGGCAAATTTCCCCTAATACTTGATCCAGGAGTTCCCTTGCCTTCTGGATTGGGTTCAAAATTACAAGGCTAGGGAGTTGAACATTAGTAGTCGTAAACACGAAAAAATTGGATCGGCTGTTCAACGTTTTTTTAATAATATGCTGTATATGCTAAATATATGTAGTGTTGTTATTTAATAATATGCTGTAAAATTTGATAAATGTGGTAAAATTTAATATTTTTTTTTCACGATCCTTTGAGCATGACATAAAAACTATTTGTTTGGTTAAATTTACTTGTAGGTTTCGCATTTTTACAAAATGTGCTATAATAAGAACAATAATTTTGAAAACCAGAATTTCCGGTAAACCGTGGCCTTATAAATGGTTTATATTCCGTATATTTTGGTTTTTATACCAAAATTATGTTGTTTTTTTTACCTGAAGTATCTTTACGGTAATTTTATCAGTTTCTTTTCCTGGTATACGTAAATATTTAAGCATAATTTCAAAGATTTTACTGGGTATAACTTTTCAAATTTTGCGGTGCTATATATTAGTAAATACAAAATGAATTAATAATGTTACAAGAAGATTACACGAGAAAATGAGATATTTTGCATTAAAAATACCAAAAATAAGCTTATAGCAGCACCAAATTGTTGCATTTCCAAAATTACGCCACAGAATTCTTAATAAAATTATCAGTTTTGAAAGACTTGCATACCTCACCTATCATAACTGAAATAAAGTTCGAAATAACATTTTTAAGTCTTCAAATTAATCGACAATGTGTTTTCAGGAAAATGCAGATGCGTAGAAATTAATATTTTAAAAACAATGCCAATGCGATACGATACGAGTCCCAGCTTTCTTTGCCTCTACTTTAACAGGAAATGAACCAGATTTTAATTTAAAAGAATTCTAGTTAATCTAGTGAAAATTGTGTGATATGTAATATATAGCACAGCTTATTTAATACATAGTTTTTAATTTACTTTTGAATAATAAATAGAGAGTTTAACGCTGACCCAGAATTTTTTTTCACTCTGTTACTTTCACTCTATTGCCATAATTAATTTTCTGTTGAGTTGCTAAAAATGTATTCTATATCATACAATATTTTAAAATTGTCAATACACCTCTTGTACTTTAAGAACATCGAGCATTAATAAGACGAGGATGCATTATTTACTATCTCCTCTGTTACCAACATAATTGTATTTAATTTATTGTTTCAATATCCATTTGACTTTTTAATATTTTGTCAATCTGTCACCATGCTTATGGTAACATATTTTATTTTGTTTTGTTTTGTAACCGTCGCTGAACACTCGACCCAATTTTATGGGTTTACGACTACTAATGTTCACTTCCATAGCCTTGTAATTTTGAACCTAATCCAGAAGACAAGGGAACTCCTAGATTGAGTATTGGGAGAAAGTTGCCTTCGTGGAGGGCTTTTTGATGCAGCCTACCCGCATTTGCGTTACAAGGAGAGGAAGGCCATGAGAACCTCCCACGGTTAGCCTGATGGCAAGGGAACTCTAACCCATGATCCATCTACCACTGAGGATATTTCACGTCAGCACTGTGGTCAGTGCAAGCCAGATGCGGAATTCGCATCGACTGGGATACGAGCCCGGTTTGCCTCATTGGAAGGCGAACGCTTTATCCTCTGAGCCATCGATGGTAACATATTGGTAAATGTAACACAGGGGTAAAGTTGTTGTTTTTTCAATATTATAACCCATTTTTGGAACAAACATAAAAAAATGCATATTTTATTGTTATCTAAGAAACATTAAAAGCCATAATTAAGAAACTTAGTAATTAGAATATATGTTTGTATTTCGTATGAGATATGTTATGAAGTTAAAAAAATGAGCTTCAATTTATTTGGAAGCTACCATTTATATCGATAAATATTTATTATTATCGATAACTATAGTTCTTATTATCGTTAAATATGATATACATTATCAATAAACATTCATAGATAATTTTAAACAAAAGACTTTGTTTATGCCAAGAAGAATTAGTTTTCCATTAATGCCATACTATTAGTATTGTTTTAAAAAATAATTTGTTTATTGTTATTGGCATGCAAAGTTCCGAGTAAATATAGGAGAGGAAGATAGTGTGAACATCTTGAGGCTAGAGTAAACATCTTGAATAATTTTTTTTATTTATTGGTCGAGTTTTCAATGTGAAACATCATAAATTGGCAACATTAATGTGCCATTACATAATAACAAAGTGAATATTAAGGTTAAAACAAGGTTTTTAAGGTGCAACAGTAACTTTCAAATTGTTTCTTAATTTTTTAGCTTTCTATTTTATTTTCAAAATGTCGACAAAGGTGATAATGTGTTATAAATTATACTGTTGCTCATTTATTTTGATATTAACTTTTGTCTTGTATAGTTTCAATTAATCAGCGTTAAGCTTGAACAAGCATACGTCTTGGTTGAGTTAATGTAGACACATGGTGATGCACTGTAAGAAATTCCTGATCAAATTACGGTACAAAGTACCGGCACTTTGGGCCGGCGACATCATCGATAAAGTGTATTTTACCATAAAATCCATTTTTACTGTAAAGTATTATGTAGTAATTTCCACAGTAACAAGTATTTAATCAGAGTAATTCAGTGATTTTACAGTAATCATTACTGTAAAAATTATGGCATATCAGATTTTTGTCTAAAAAGACACGTTAAATGACTTTTTAAACATTAAAGTAAGAAAGAAAAAAAAGCTGAAATACTTTATAAATTTTTTAAAAAAAATCATAATTTAATATAGATAATCTATATTTATAGATTAATCTATATATTCATTTTTTCATACATTTAACTAAAACAGAACAAAATGTAATGACACAATTTGTTAGATATTTGTGCTTCAAGTAGATTTTTTTCCATGTATCAGATAGCAACTTTATTCTTTTTAATCGCTGTGGTATCTGATCGATATAAATAAATTATAACTTCTTGACAACAATAATTCAATTAGAGTTAACGACTTTGTGCTAGTCAAGTTTTTTTTAACAAATGTTGTGCATTGTGTTAGTTGAATGAACGCTGTTTATAGATTTTTCGATAATGATGTTTAATTCTTAAAAAAAAAACAGATGGACGTAGTTTCTCTAATCACAAATCTTTCTTTCTTCAACAAAAAAATAAAATCTTCAAATCTCAAGAAAATGAATAGTTATCAAAGTTCTATCACCAGTAACTGGTTGGAACAACACTGAAAAAAATTCCCATACGTTTCTGATTACATGGTGTAGTTACGGTGCATTTAGTTCCTTGATGTTTCGGATATTTTTTGTAGAGATAGGCTACCGACAATGTCAACCGTCATCTATTAAAAGGCATTTCAAGATAGAATCGAGTTAACATGTTTCATGTATTAGTGAATTGGACTTTAATAGTTGTAATGATAGCTACGCTACATTACTCCCCCACGGGAATTTTATCTGTGATAGAATTCGATGAATGGATACTACTCGTTGAACTATATCTTTCTTTTTGGCAGAAGCCGGGAGAGCTGCAATAAAACAACCTGTCATACTAATCGTGAGAGCTGTATTACGATCACGGCTGTAGGCCTGGTCACTTCTGTGTTGTAATTAGAAGTCGAGTGTGTACAGGTCCCCGTTATGTGCGTTCGAGACTGAATACCAACAGCGTGAGGAGGAGAATGTCGGTGTCACAAATAGCAAGTCAATTATTCACTGTGAACCATTCATCGAACTAGGTGTATTCAAATCGAAGTGAGCGTTAAAGTCAAGGGAGTGGGCGTTTCAGTCGAGGTTATGTTGGTCGGGGTAGGCGTGTTCAGATCACGTCCGCGAGTCACGCAAGCGGGGCTAGGCAACTGAGAAAGCCAACCGTCATCTATCAAAAGGTGTGATCTCCTGACGGAATCGAGTTAACCTGTGTTATATAGTAATAAATTGGAATTTCATATTTTCAGCGGTCGCTACGCTACTCTCTGAAACTGAATCTGCGTCAATGCGATTTAGTTCCAACTTTTGAAAATAAGAGAAATGTTTCTCAATTGATTGAAAAATGTTATTAAATTAAGTTTTCTGAGATTTCCGGAAACATTTTTTCCGAGTCAACATTACTTTCTAAAATTGTGTACCAGTATCTCAACTGCATCGAAAAAATAAGTTTTATTGAATAATGATTTTATAAAGTATTGATTCGCGTTCAAAATTTATTTTTTAGTACAGTAAGTTCTCTGTCACAAATTAGTATTTTAGTTAAAATATGTCAATATTTATTGATGAATGGGATTTTCATTTCCGTTTTAAATATACCTTACTGAGTTGTAAATGAAGGATATTTAACCCCTTAACGATCGGTTAATTTTCAAGAAAACGGTCATAAGAGTTCCTATTTTGCCAAATACACGTATTCGATTAGTTCTGACATCTAGTTTAAAACGAACTTACTATCCGCAATTACCTTAAAAATATCCTGGTACTGCCATCTGGTGTGTTAAATGAGAAATAAAATGTTTTCTGAACAAAAGAAATGAATTAGTTTTATTCTTATTGGTGCGTTGCTATTTACACTCCATCCGGGAAATTTCACGGGAATGAGAACTAGAGGGCGAAACCTCGTCCTTTCATTTTCACGGGAGCGACAAGGAAGGGGTTAATGCATTATCAAGTTTGTCCACACTAGTCTCATACGGATAAACAAATTTTGGTAATATTACCGCCCTGTATGGTAATGACATTTCTAGTTTTAAAAAAAATAATAATTCGTGTAAATAAAATCAAAATATACGATATTTAAATCACTCAATTGGTAATTTTTCCTCCCATATATATCATGATGAAATTACAAACTTTTATCACATATTAAAAAACTATGTTTTTTTTTTTTTTTTTTGTTAAGTTTACCGAAATTACTACCAAAGCGCTACGATAAAAATTCCGATTTTTTTTAATGTTCCCATACAATAAGAAACACTGTTAATTTTATCGTATCCTAGTAGCTTTGACCTTACTTTTTTTTACCTCGTGTAGTGGGGCTTGTATCGACAAAAATACGCTTTTTGAAGAAGAAAAATTAAGAAAAAATTAAAGAATTTTATGATTCCAGATATATACAAAACAAGTAAAAATTCAAATTTTATGTTATTTTTCGCCAAGTGTCTAATGTTCACACCACACCCTTATATCTAACTACATGTTAGTAATATTAATGTAAATGTTAAAAAATTACTTTTTATTGTTTCACTATTTAAGGTAACTTTATTTAAAACTTTTTAAGTATAAGTAACAGAGAGGAGCAAACATACTACAAATTTAATTTCATGTTTTGTTTGCTTAATTTTATGTTCCTATAAATCAAAAGGAGCACTGGTTTTTTTTTAAATTTTAATAAGTAAGAAACATTTTAAGTGCAGCTAATGTCTTTAAAAACAACATTTTGAATATTTAATATTTTAAGAAAAATATTCTAAATTCCATTCCATTTCTTCTCCATTTTGAAAATTTCCCAGAAATATACAGAATCCCTGACATTTTTCTAGAAGTTTGAAATGCATCTGAAATAAATTCTGCACAAGAATTTTTGTGCTTTAGAAACGTTTATGAACTTATTTTTGTATTGTACCATATTGCATGGTTAATATTCCGTCTGTATTAATATTTTCCCAATTATAAATTCGAGTTTTAGTAAATTAAATCATTTGGAAGTTGATGTCCAGTGAAATTTTCATTTATCGTCCGCTACACGTTTTCATTTGTTGCTTAAAAAATAAAAAGTCTAAGAACATAAATATCATTAGATTGATTTATTTTTAGATTTGTAAAACAAGATAAATGTACTTAAAAAATATTTCATCAAATTTTAAAAATTGATAATGAAGTAATATTTGATATCGAAATACGTTAAATATTAATGAATAATTAGATATTTGAGTAAATATGTTTGGGGATTATTCCATTTTGGTTTAAAAGCCTTGTTTCGCATCAATTTGATCCCTAAAAGGTCTTCACTGTCATGACTTATTCACCTAAGCTAATTTGTATTATCGAATTACTATTAACGTTCTTAAAAGCTATTTGGAGAAAGATTGGAATGAAAAATGAAATGTAATGTTTTTGGTCGTTAAAACGTTCAAATATACAACAAAATACGATATGATAATGAAGATTTTTAACAAGTTAAGACAGGAAAATATTTCAAATCAAGTTTTTTAATTTTATTTTAAATAATTCTTTAAAAGCATAGCATTAAGGCTGTGTTATTCAAACATTATCTAAAGGTAGAAGGATATTCTATATACTGTAGTCTAAAAGCACGCAGCTTATAAACCACAAATAAAGCTTTGGTGGCTTATCATTGGTTATTGTTCTAGTTATATTCACTTTAAACTGCACAGGGTGTTAAAAAATTTATGATCGCAACTGTAAAACTTTATATAACTTGACAACTTAGACAAATTTCGCCACATAATGTGGGGTTAGAAAGTATAGGATGAGTAGTGACTTGACACCCCTTGGTAAAAATTGAAACTTGTTCGAAAACTAATACTAACTAAAACGCAAAATCCGAACTTAATTTTTAGCATCTTGGAAAGAAACATTGAAGATAAACGTGAAATGATCGTATTTCTTAAATAGAATCCACAGCACAGCTAAACTATTTGTCAAAAAAATTTATTTTACAAATGTTCAAATAATATAAAGCACAGAGAAGAAAAAATTCTGGTACAATTACCGTACTGTATGGTAATGAAATTTCTAGTACAAACAACAGTAATTCTGGTTAATAACACCAAAATATACTGTATTTAAAATCATTCATTTGATATTCTTTTCCATTATTTGATAACGGTTTACTGAAAAGTTTGGTTTTCTAAACTATTGTTCTTATTAACCACACATTTAGTAATAAATGCAAAACTAAAAACTAAATTAAACGGATTAAATGCTTTTTAGTTCATGCTTTAAGGTATTATGATGAAATTATGAAATTTTATAAGATATTATAAAACCATATTTTATTTTTAATTTTACCAATATAATTACCAAACCGCTTCAGGGAAAATTACCGACCTCTTTGCTGCTCCGATAAATTTTACCATATTTACACGGTAAATTTTACCATATTCTGGCAAAGTTTGACCATACTTTTTTTCTCAATGAGTGCATAAAACAGTTTCCTAAATCTAAATACTAATAAGCCCAACTAAAAATCGAATTTATTTATTAGAGAAAGAGTAATTTAATTCAAAACAACAAAAAATACAGCAGCATCAGTAATAATACTAATAATAATCAATCCATGAGCCGCGATGGCTCAGGGGGTAGAGCGTTCCCCTTACAATGAGGTGAACCGGGTTCGAATCCCAGCGATGGCTGGTAGATGCAAATCCGCAACCGGCTTGCACTGATCACAGTTCTGACGTGAAATATTCTCAGGGATAGACGGATCATGTGTAAGAGTCCCTTTACATTCAGGCTAACCGTCAGAGGTTCTCGTGATCTTCCTCTCCATGTAACGCAAATGCGGGTTAGTTCCATCAAAAAGGGAAATTTCACAAAGGAAAATTTCTCCCAATATTTTATCCAGGAGTTCCTTTGTCTTCTTGATTGGGTTCAAAATTACAAGGCTATGGAGTTGATCATTAGTAGTCAAAAACCCGAGAATTGAGTCGGCTGTTCAACGACGGTTATGAAATAAAAAAAATCATAATTTCATGTTATTTTTGATTCAAAGCTAGCAAATAAAAAATTTTATTACTGATTTTACTGCATTTATTATTTATTTAAAAAAATATGTTTGCTAAACTGTGGTTTGGGTTTTAATGGAATAAAAGAAAAATTGATAGATTTAAAAATAAAAGCTGTTGAACAATCAAAACACACGTAGAAAACTAACCATAACTCTTGAAATATGCTCTATTTCGTAAAACGTTTGATAACTTAATTTCTTGCATCTTGACTTGAGACATCGAAGATAAACTTGAACGATGCAAATGATCGTACTTCTTAAATAAAAGCCATGGCAGAGCTTAACAATTTTCCATCAAAATTTATTATGCAAATTATCAAACAAGAAAGAAAGTATAAGATTACGTGAGCTTCTAAGCCACAAAGGGATGTCGACTTAAGTTCGAACATAATATCTCCTCTTTGTTCGAATATTTCCCTTACGGTACAAAACTTTTCAGTCAAACGCATAATTGAAATTTTGTATGACATGTGCAAACGACAAATAAAGTTAAATTCTCTCAACGCGACGTGTTGGGAGAATGTTTAGAAGTTGGTTTCGAACTATTGAGATTTTTAGTTAATTCTTTGTAAATCGAATATTTAATGAAGTGGTTAAGAGAGTTTATAGTTGGTTTAATATAACTATATTTGTATGCTGTTTGTTTCATATGTCACTGCAGATTATTTCGTACCTAATTAATTTAATAAATGTAATTTTATAAAATTATACGTATTTATAATATTACATTAATTAATACTTTTATTTATACATATTAATTAATTATATTTGTCATAATGTTTTAAAATAATAATTGGAATTGGACTATCTGTCGGCGAATGACACGTGACAGTTTAAAAATATTGTAATTCTAAGACGGATGGATATTAGAATTAACATCTTTACTTCCTTTGCATCGTTACTTCAAAAATTTCGTTAATATCATATGATAGTATTTACTTTAAATATATTGAACGATATTTTACGCAAAATTATTACCATTTCATGTTACTATAAAGAAGCTTATAAAGACTTCATTTATTATGAAAAAATATATGATAATGAAGTCAAATTTTTTTCAATAGGTTTTATACGTTTTTTTAAGTTAGTATAGTACAAAAAATATTTTTTTTATAAAGTAAAAATGTTTTTTCAATTTCTTTAGTCAGATTTTATAACTTAATTATTTATTGGCATTTGTTAGTTTGCATATTTAAGTAAACTTTCTAACTGTGAAAGATTTTACTTCGTCCGAGAACAAATGCAATCATAAAATCACGTTATTTATAATACTTTGCTTCCCTCAGAATGTATTAAACCTTTTAACTATTTTCTTTTATTCTTTTATTTTTTATTTTATAGTTATTTATGATTATAATTTTATTTATCATATTGCAGTTGTGTTAAATTATTGAAATTTATTATATTTTACTCTATTTATTATCTTATTTTATTTATTATTTTATTTTACTTATTATTCTATTTTATTTATTATTTTATTTTATTTATTAAATTTTATTTTATTTACTATTTTATTTTATTTATTATTTCTTTTATTCAGTATTTAATTATAATTATTATTTCATTTTATTTATTATTTCATTTCATTTATTATTTCATTTTATTTGTTATTTCATTTTATTTACCATTATTATTGTACTACCATTTAATTTACCATTTATTTATTTAATTTTATTTAAATTATTTATTACTTAATTTTACTTATTACTATATTTTATGATTTTGTAATTTATTTATTTATTTAATTCTAGACGCTCATGAATTTAAAGATTTTCTTTAAAATTATGTAGGATTTCAAACTTAATATGAAAAAATCCGATCATGAAATTAAAAATTTTAATGGTATATATACCTTTTAAATAGAATACGCTGTTGGACAAAGGATATAGTGTTTTTAGAAGGAAAACAGTTTGATTTTAAAGCTAACTAATTACTCGGAATCGGTTAAATTAGCATATCCAAATAGACCTTTCAAGCGGAGTAAGATTTTAAATTAATTATGAAAAATTCAATCATGAAATTAAATATTTCAAATGATGCTTATACTTTTTTTTTTTAAAAATTGTTTATTTTTTGTACAAAATATACAGTGCTTCTACAAATTAAACCTCATTTCAGTCATAATTCACTTTTTTATAGTTACTAATTTATTTGCATACCTCAATAAACTATTTCAATCTAAGAAAAATTTTAAACTTAATTCGAAAAAATCATAAAATCAAGATATCCATGGTATTACTACTCATTACTAATATTAATCCATTTTTTACAATTGTATAAATGTATTTCTTTATGTTATTATCCATTCATTTCTTTGTTATATCAATTTTACTTATATTAAGATTTACTGATTACACTATGGAACATATTTTTCATCTGTTGCATGAGATTTTTTTATATATCTCTGAAATTTTCGTATCACTGATTTCAAATTTGCAATTGGTTTCCTTCTCCAAGTTCCAGATTGTTTTCAAAACGTTTAAACAGCTTAAAAGCGTTATATGTAAGGTAGTCACGCAAATGTTACGACAGATTACTGGGGTAAATTGGTTCACATTATCTGGATTGAAACTGCATAGAATGTCATCATACGCCAGTTCCCTAATATGAACTGTTTCTCCGTGCGATTCTCAACAGTTTATAATAGGAAAGCCTCCCTATCCTGATAGAATGCAATTCGTAGGAACTCATTATTGCGTAGAATGTAATAATGAGTTCCTATACATTTTTAATCATGTGCCTTAGATCCCTTAAAGTTTGTCGCAACATTTACGCGACCTCCAGTTATTTATAACGTTTTTAAGCGTGTGCATCTCGACAAAAAATGGTAGGGATGCTACTCGCAAAATATCAAATTGTCTCACCAGAAATTGCATTTCGTCTCAGTTAAAATCTCTTTTTGGCTCAGTTTGTCTCAGCTAAAATTATTTTTTTCACTCAGTTTATCTCAGCTAAAATGATTATTAATCAGTTTGATAACAATATAAAGATAATTTTCAGGATCCATAAAACCATTAATAGCATACTAGGAGTACTACAATTATACATACATTCACTATTGCTAGGATTTAAAAAAACCTGCATATGATTGATTATAAGAGTCCACAAAATTGTTTTATGGACTCTGTTGTTTTCATATATATTGCATTTATCATTTATGCCAATGAATAGTATCTGTTCCAGAATTTTACAAAGTAAATTTTAACTTTCTTATTTTTTAAAATATAATGGTGTTAACTTTCTAAAAAGAAATATCTATTTAGTTTCAGTAATTCAAAAGGGAAAATACCCATTTCATTTTGAGCTCAAATTTCATCTCAAAATATATAACTATTCAGTTACAATGAAAGGTCTACAGATTTCAATAATTAAAAGAGAAATTCAGTAATTAAATAATGAGAGTTTAAGAAAATGCAAATAACACAAAAAAAACACTCTTTGATAGAATTCAGGAGGTACAGGGAAATTTTGAAATATTTTAGGTCGGAATTTTTCAAGAAAATTTTAGGGAGCACTTAATAGCCAAAAATTAGCATATATACATTTTTATATCAAAACAGAAATATTTAAAAACTATTATAAACAATTTAAAAAGACACATATAAATATAATTTTCTTTCTAAAATGACTTGCATCCTTTATTAAGTATAAAAGTAAACTTTTTAGTTTATTGGCATTGACTAGTAGATTGTACTTTCTTGCATTCACAAGATTAGTTAGTTGACTATGTTCTTTTAATTTGTATAGCTAAATATACAATCATAAAATGTGATTATGAATGCACTTAGTAATTGTTTAAATGCAACAACTGTAGAAAAATATATCACATCTTTACAGTAACTAATTCAAGAAAAAACTTAATTCTACTTCTTTCTAGAATCGTGAAACTGGATTTTAAAATTGCGTGAATATGAATTGCGATTTTGGGTTTTAAAATCGCGTGAATATGAGTCGCGATATTGAATTACAAAATCACGTGAATATGAATCACGATATTGGATTTTAAGATCGAGTGAACATGAATCGCGATTTTTGATTTTAAAATCAAGTGAATATGAATCACGATATCGGATTTTAAAATCACGTGAATATGAATCGTGCGGTTGGATTTTAAAATCGCGTGAATATGAATCGCGATTTTGGATTATAAAATCATGTGAATATGAATCACGCTGTTGGATTTTAAAAACACGAAAATACAAATCACGATATTGGATTTTAAAATCGCGTGAATATGAATCACGTGAATATGAATCGCGCAGCTGGATTTAAAAAACACAAATCACGATATTGGATTTTAAAATCGCGTCAATATGAATCACTATTTCGGATTTTAAAATCGCGTGAATATGAATCACGATTTTAAATTTTAAAATCACGTGAATAAGAATAGCGCTGTTGGATTTTAAAAACGCGAAAATACAAATAGCGATATTTGAATTTTTCAATTGCGTAAATAAGAATCACGATGAATAATTTTTAGATCACGTGAATAAGAATCGCAATGAGTAATTTTTAAATAGCGTACAAATACGAAAAACGGGATCTGATATTACAACTGCGTGATAACGAATCGCAATATTGGATTTAAAAATGCGTGAATACGAATCGCGACGTTGGATTTTAAACTCGCGGGAATACAGATCGCGATATTGAATTTTTAAATTGAGTGAATAGGAATTGCTAGTACGATTTTTAAACAGCGTAAAAAAAGTCGCAACACATAAGTTTTAAATAAGTTAAATACGAAAATCGATGATTGATATTAAAATCGTCTGATTAAAAATCGCGATTTTAGCATATTCCAGCGCAATTCCTAATATTTAAAATTCCGAAAATCATCCAAACGAAAAAAAAAATCATATATCGGTGGTCGAAACGAAACACTTAGACTCCTTTCCACTCTATAGCGGAAGTCGCGGGAATCCAACTATCGTTCCGGCGGCTTGGGTTTCTCTAATTGGACTCCCTAAAAATTTTAGTTTTTGGAACATGGTCGAAAATTTTAAAAATTGGGAGAAAAAAGCGGATTTTCGCTTTTTCGTGGAAGTCTTTCATCCCTTGGAGACGTGAACGGCAAAATGATCTCCAATGACTCACGGCAATGCGGATTAATATTTGAAACTGAATTCAGGTTTGCCAAATTTTGGACGTTTTGTCTCAGAATGGCGCAGCTTTGGCAGAAACTGAGCTGAATGTCGCAAAATGGTGCAGTTATGCCGTTTTGTCTCAGTTTGTCGCAAATGGCGCAGGCGTAGCATCCCTGAAATGGGCTAAAGTGCTATTTCAAAACTATTTGTAGCTTTAGGAGCAAAACTATTTACAGATTTGAAATACTCACATCCGAATTTTATTTTATAACCGTCGTTGAACAGCCGACCCAATTTTAGGTTTACGACTACTAATGTTCAACTCAGTTGCCTTGTAATTTTGTACCCATTCCAGAAGACAAGGGAACTCCTGGATCAAGTAATGGGAGAAATTTGTTTTCATGGAGGACTTTTTGATGAACCTAATCTGCATTTGCGTTACATGGATAGGAAAACCATGAAAACTTACCACGGTTAGCCTGACGGCAAGAGGACTCTAACTCATGATCTGAAGATATTTTACGTCAGCACTGTGGTCAGTGCAAGCTGGGTCCGAAATTCGAATCGACCATTCATTTCTTTGTCATTTCTTTGATTCGAACCTGGTTCGCCTCGTTGGAAGGTGAATGCTTTATCCCCACAGCTCCCACACCCGAGTAAGTAAATATCAAGTATTTGCTTAAATGCAACAAAAAATTCATTAACAATGCGTAATTTCAAATATAAAAATTTAGGAAAATGAAATGTTTGAAAAATAGATGATTAATCATTTCTCTATTGTTGAAAAATATTGATTTTTTTAAAAAAAGGGTTCATACAATACTTAATATCTCAGTTTCAAGAAGGAAATCCCTCTCAAGCTCTTTTCGAATAATTTCAAACAAACCTCAAAAGATTTTCCATTTATCATGTCTTGCCCCAAAAAAACATCTTCCCTTACAATACGTAAAGTGTTATTCACCTTATTATATCTTTCTCTGCATAACAAGATAAAAGCCTCACACTTCAATGAAAATTGAACTTTTCAGTTGAATGGAAATTTCTAGAGTCATTTTCTTATCGGCTGAAAATAATACCTGTTTTGGTCTTTTTCATTAAATTGAAATACGTTTCTTTGCACCATTTTATATTCAATTCATCCGTACAACGGTATATCGATAGTTTTCTAAGTGGAATCCAATTGAAAACAGAATTTTTATTTAATCTTCTTTTCTCTCGAAGCCTGAGCTCTTGGGAAATGTATAAACTACATTCGAATTGTTGCGAAAAGGGAATCAATATATTTGAACGCAAACATAAACTTTTGGGTGTTAAGTTGCTTAAGAATATCAGAAAACAATTCTTTAAAATTTAGAGTTTTAGTTCGATGATGTTAGAGCTGAGTTGTTAAAATAAAATAAAAGGCTAAAATAAAAATTCCATGTAATAATTAAATATTAGATACTAGGTGTCCTAAAAGAAAAGATTAGTTAACGAAGCTTAACTAATCTTTACAAAGTAAAGATTGGTTAACAAAGGTAAAAGATTAGTTAATAAGGCACAAGGAGAAGGAAATATACGCACGGTTAAAAAATCAAATTACGTATCAAATTACGGGGAAATTACAGTAAAATCTATTTTTACCGGAACATATTAAGGAACAAAACAAAACAAAATCCTGATATACCGCAATTTTTACAGTTATAATTCTCATAAGATCACTGAATCATTTTAATCAAATAAATATTGCTGTAAAAAAAACTGTAACTATTTTACGGAAAAATGAATTTCATGGATGATGTACCCTGTCAATACTTTTTACCGTAGAATCCAATTTTTCGGAACATGCTTCGGAACAAAAAAAAAACCCTAATATACCACAATTTTTACATTAATAATTATAATAAAATCACTTTAATCAAAAAAAATATTGCTGCAAAAAAAAGAGTATAAATTTTACTGTAAAATGAATTTTGCGGATGGTGTACCCAAAAGGCCTGCAATATATCGTGATACTAACTGGAATATTTTACCGTGTGTTTCACTAAGCTCTGCTCGAAAATTCCATAATTTATTCACTCCAACTTTCGTAATTATTCACAAAGTTTGCACTGCTGCAAGGAAAAAAAACAATGAAAAATTTCTTCTTGCTGCAAGGCAGACTATTCTAACTGAAATATTTCCCTAGACGTCTGTTAATTTTGTCCTCAGACTGTGCCATGTTTTTTTATGAAAACGTTGCTTATTTTCAGAACAGTGTATTATTATTTTTTTCGTTGTAAAGCGTCATCTTTTGACGAATTTTGTGACTAATTTTGAAGGTTGTTAAGAAAATATTTTTTTCTTTAAATCAGATTGCAGAATCCGCATTTTTCTTTTTCTTCCAGTTTTCTTCCGTTTTCAAATCTTGTGCTATTTCTTAGACACCGCATTAAAATGTTTAAAATAGAGGAGAAATATAAACCAAATTATTTAAAAAAAGTGATCATCGATGGTACTAAACTATTGATTCATAAGTTTTTTTTTACTAATTTATTAAAAGTTTCACGAATTAACATTATTCACCTGTCTCGATAATCATTCATATTAACTAAATGTAGCTTCAAATTTATAACAGTAAGCTTTTAAAATTGAAAGTAAATAATCTTAAAAAAGAGCTTAAGTAATTTATTTATTGTAAACAAACTACCATGAAAACCAAACGAATTGCACCGTAAAAATACATTAATAAAATAGATCTGTGAAAAATATTTAAGGACTCTAGCAATCTTATGTGACTTGTGATTATGATTGACTCTTTAGGAATGCAACAATCACTCTAAACCATTTCATGAGTTTCTTAGTCGTTTACATAATTTCATAAAACAGTTTTTAATTTATTAAAACCTAAAAACCTTATTTTTATTCTTTTTTCGATCAAATGAGTTACATACTCAAATGCATAAACAAACATGAACATGCAACAAAAACAAATGCACTACAATTCTGAAGAAAAAAAATTAGTTCACAATTTTGTGAATGATTCTCACGTCAAGAAAAATTTTGTCAAATATGCCAGAATATAGTAAATTTTACCGTGTTTCTGGCTAGATGGGAACATCAAATACCATCTACAGAAAAAAAAAACTAATAAAAATTTGTGTCCAGTTGTTGAATGACATAAGATGATTCCGTTATAAATACGATGCATTATTAATTTCATTTGCCAAATGAACTAAATACAGCAATTGCAGCTGCATTGCAGCTTCATTCAGAGATAACCACAATTTTCACTTCTTTACTGAAAAAAAACTCAAAATAATTCCCGTCCAATTGTTGAATGACATAAGTTGATTTCGTCATAAATACTACGCATTATTAATTTTCTTTTCCAAATGAACTAGATGCAGCAAGACTTTGTATTGCACCTGTAGTTCAATCCAAGATAACCGCAATCTACTATTCTTTTCTGAAGAAAAAAAAACTAAAAAGAATTTCCGACCACTTGTTGAATGACATAAGTTGATTTCGTCATAAATACTACTCATTATTAAATTTCTTTGCCAAATTAACTAGATGCAGCAAGAGTTTGTATTGCACCCGTAGTTCAATCCGAGATAACCACAATCTACTACTCTTTTCTGAAGAAAAAAAACTGAAAAGTATTTCTGTCCAATTGTTGACTGACATAAGTTGATTTCGTCATAAATACTACGCATTATTAATTTTCTTTGCCAAATGAACTAGATGCAGCAAGACTTTGTATTGCACCTGTAGTTCAATCCAAGATAACCGCAATCTACTATTCTTTTCTGAAGAAAAAAAAACTAAAAAGAATTTCCGACCACTTGTTGAATGACATAAATTGATTTCGTCATAAATACTACGCATTATTAATTTTCCTTGCCAAATGAACTAGATACAGCAAGAGTTTGTATTGCACCTGTAGTTCAATCCGAGATAACCACAATCTACTACTCTTTTCCGGAGAAAAAAAACTGAAAAGAATTTCCGACCACTTGTTGAATGACATAAACTGATTTCGTCATAAATACTACGCATTATTAATTTTCTTTGCCAAATGAACTAGATACAGCAAGAGTTTGTATTGCACCTGTAGTTCAATCCAAGATAACCATAAGTTTCGATTCTTCACAGAGGGGAGTTTTTATTAAGGGGTCACAGTACCCAAAAAATGTCCAAAATATCGTTTTTTAATTGTTTGGAATAAAACTTCAAACTATTTCAAATGCACTGGAAAAAAAATCATCTCTCTATCTACATTTTTAAAAAAGTTTTGAATGATATTAAAGTTCCCTGAAACAGAAACTTGCTCAGCAGACAAACTTTAAAGTGCTTTTTTTCATAGATGATGATTTTGTATTTTAATTTTAATTAAATCCCTAAGGAATATTTTCTATACAAGATAAAGCTTTCAAGTAAGCTTTCTTATCTTAAGTATAACACACTTATTTAAACTGTGCTTGAAATAAATATTTTATGAGGTATTATAATTTTTACAGCATGTTATATATACCTAACAGGAATTTTTAACCTTTTTTTCTACTTTTTTTACAAAATAATCAATAAACAATGTTCTAATTGATGTATCAGCAAATGAATGCACGAAATTCTTATGATGAATATTGTAAGCACTATGAAGTTTTTTTTAAAAAAAATATGTTAAAATAAAAAAGCCTTAAGGATTTAAAAATTTCGAATTTTTTTATTTTTTTTTTGTTTAAAAAAAAAACCGTTTAACTATTTTTTGAAGATAAATTATTGATTATAAATTAAATGAGCATGTAAAGCATCCACAAAACCTTTATTTTAAAAAAAAATTTTGCAAGGGTACTGTGATCCCCATGCATGCTCCCAGTTTCGTGAATTAAAAATGAGAACCAATAAATGTTGAACAGAAAAAAAGGCCCACATGAAAATAAAATTCTAGTCTAGGAGCACGCATTAATCATTCCGGCGCCGGAACGGGGCTCGCAGCCATAGTGGTGCCCACTACAATCTTTTTCCATACGTTACTCAGCATAAAGCATTTCTATACTGGGAGGGGAGGGACAGGAGGGTTAACTTATTTACCATAAATGTGACATCATGTCATAAGATATTCGAATTCAACGCCTCAAAACCAACAAAAAAGTTCTTGTGTATTTATTATAAAAAGTTTATGTTACCCCCGATGCCATTTCTTTGTTACTATTAAGAAATACATGGATCATTACAGAAAAATATTTATGTAACTAAATTTTGATATCTTGACGTAAGAAATGGGGATATTTGGAACCTCAATTAGCATTGGAAATATTAATTGTTCATTTTTCTTTCATTATTTGATAGATTTATTGTTAACAGCACCAGAAACTTAATATAACAAACTAATAAAATTATCGAACGTTATATTTATTACTCAAGTAACTCCTTATATTTTATTCTCCTATTCAAACGTTTAAAACTCTAAACTCCGTGACAGCTCAGGGAGGGCCAAGGCTTATTGCGCCCATCAAAGTTTTCTTGACCTTTGTTTTTGGAGTGCAGGAGCTGATTTTCTAGTTGTGCGGTTAGACGATTGTAGATCCCTAATGTTTAGTGCCAAAGCATGCTTGGTACTCATTTTATTGACTTGAAGTTTTAAAAAATAGATTCAACTTTGCTGTGATGCCAGAATTGGCATACACATATTTATTTTCTATCTTTTAAAATATCCTTCATTACTTAAGCTTATTTTTATTAATGGAAGAATTACTTTTAAAATAAATCAAAAACTTAATCTTTTTAAGCGAACATAAAATATTTATTTCTTCTCTTCCAGATCAATGTAACGGATACTTTCTTTTTATTTCATTATTATGCAGACATATTAATTCACTGTCGCCTCTAATCGAAAACAAAAATCTATTTATAACTTTTTATTCTAATTTTCCAACGGCTAAAATGTTTCGGTTGCATGGTTATAATAATTCACATAAATTTGTTGGCGACTCGTGATCGCCAAGGTGTTCTTTTAAACCCATGTTGATAGGCTAGTTGGCTTTGTTTTTGGCTATGATATATTATGATAAATCGCCAAAATTTTGGATCTCCTACCCATACTTTCTCTGTCCGTTGAGAATAAATATATTCACTTTGAATTTCTAAATTGGTGAGGCTGGGACCCCTTTAGGGGCCTCCCAGTCTTAATTTTCTAACGGTCAGAAATGTTGTTCCGGCTTTATGATCTCTCAATAGAGAGTATTATTATTTCATCCCTTTAAGGGATTTCTTATTTTCAAGATATGGCCACTATCTGATTCAAATTATACTTAATAAAATCTAAATTTACAATAATGATTTGTACATTATTTCCTGGAAACTCAACTGTTATTGTTTTATTCATTCAATATTGGCCTAAATGAACATTCATAATTCCACTATACATCGATACGGCTAATGATGGGGAAGCAATGATTCCCTCATCATATTTGCCCAGTTCGAAGATTAAGACTTGTGACACGGGAGCTTGAAGCACAGCCTTTCAACCATCGGGAGTCAATTTTCTTATCATATAATATGTAAGCTGATCAAGTAACTCCTCTCTATGAAATAGATATACTGTCGATTCTAGGTTGCAATAATTTTATCAAATATTTAATTAATTGCTCTAGTAACTTTTCATTATAAGACATATAAACTTCTTCAGTAACTTCTCTCTATAAAATGGATATACATTGTTGTTGTTGTTGTTGCTTATCCTCATAGATCTGACATTAGTCAGATCAACTCCAAAAAGTTTTTGACAGCCAGAAAGTCAATAACAAGAAGGGGATCGGAAATTAAGTCCGCCCTGGATAGTCCGACACAATCAAGTATATGTTTCGGTGGGGTTGGATGGTCACAGCATTTTTTAAAAGTCGGGTAAATATTTGTGCCACGTTCGAATGTTAGACATTTTAGGTGACCAGTTGAGAATCTGGCCAAGGCAGTCTGGGAGCTTCGATCGTAATTGATTCCCAGAAGGGTGCCAGGAGATGTTGCGGTGTACCATTAGTGCGTAGGTGGAGTTTGCCAGATTGATTTTTGTAGGTTATTTTGAGATCCATTGTAGGTGCATACACATTGCAGGTGCATATACATACATGCATATACATTGATATACATTGTAGGTGCAATAAACTTATCGAACTTCATTTTGTTTATTCAAGTAACTTCTCATTATAAAACATGTAAAATGCTCGTATAACTTTTCATCATAAAATATATAAAATTCTCAAGCAATTTCTTCCTATAAAATCGATATACTGCTCATTGTTGGCGCATTGAATTTATCGAACAAATCATTTTATTTATCGATCAACAAAATTATTTAGCATTTTAATATTGTTGACTAATGTGATGTTTACAATCAGCGTTTCAGACATTTAAATGAAGTTCACTAAATCCATCAAATGCATGATTGTTTTGATCTTGTTCTTTTCTATCTGAACTCAAAAAAAAAAGAATTTAAAATGAACAATTTTTATAGAGAAGTTTCTTCGAAGTTTCTTCTCAGAAATTTCCAATAAATCCTTTTCGAAAAGAGTTCTAAATTGTGTAAAAAAAGATTTCAGATAATGAATGTTTCATGCATGTCGCGTACTTATTGACAAATATTTCGACAAGATTCTGAACGTTTAAAACCACTTTCGTTCTCTGCAGTCTACTTACGAAAAATCAAGAATGGGAATTGAAATTTCCATTTGAATGAAAGTTTCAAGAATCTTTAAGTCAATTTCACTTTTCTTAGCATGTAAATAAAACTTTCCACTTTCTTATTCATTTTATTCAAATAAGGATTCTTTCTTGGTCGAAATTTACAAATCGCAAAAACCAATTGAAGTTTTCGTTTTATTTCACCCTTTGCTGTTATTATTTGAACTCGCGGGAACACAAAACAAAACCAACTTCTGTTTCTTGTAAAAGATAATCAATATATTAGAATGCAGTAAAGAAAGATAATTTAGATTTAGACTAAGTTCTTTTTGTCCATAAGTTCAAATAAAAATCCAAGATCAAATAATAAAATAGATTTTGTTAAAATAGCTGTTTACACAGTTTTCTTTCTGTCTTTTTTTTTTTTTTTTTTTTTTTTGAGAGAGAGAGAGAGGAAAGAATTGGACTTTTTTGTGGAATTTAAAAGTAAAGTATGTCATGTAATATGTTATGATAGATAAATAAAATCGTAGTTTTCGACTGATTTTGTAATTTAAAATAGATACGCATAATTAAAATTAATCCTCCGAACAATGGAATCTAACTTTAGTACGTAAAAATACGATTATTAATTCAAAAGTTGTGCGGTTTTTCCGTCATATGTTTTAACTATAAAACGTTTTAGAATATTTTCCAAAAATTGAAAGTAGGAACTAGTGAAAATGGAAAAGTAAGATATCCGAACAGTTTTTATTTATTTTTATTGATGCAAGTATGGATGAAATTCGACATTCCCAAATATTATATGACGTTTTCTCAAAACAAAATGAAAGGAACTAGAAGCTTTTTGCACTCGCAGGCACAGAAAAATTCTTTAATTCTCAATAGATTTCATATATTTAGTACTTTATAATTTCATGCATTTAATTCTCTATAGATTTCTAAACATTTCATAATATCAAAATAATAAATTTAGCTTACGCTACAAATTGGATTTTTTAAAATACGTTTGAAATTTTCGATTATTTATACGTAATGCACTCGCAGCACAATAAATACCTTGATTTTCTATATAATAAGCCGTAATATTAATATTTATTTAATTACAGTGATTTAGATATTTTTCAGTAAATATTACTGTAAAAATTACAGTATATCAGAGCTTTTGTTTCATATATTTTTACTGTAAAAATGGATTTTACGATAAAAGGTAGTTTCGGGTAGTTTTCACCGTAATTATATCCGGGATTTTTTACAGTTTGCAGTTTTAGTTTTCAAATACTTAAAGATAAATTGAAGATTTGCAAAACAGTCCTATATAAGTATAATTTTATCATCTATTGCTTTCTAAAGCTAATTCAAAGAATTATCATGACTAGGTCTTGATGATGTATTATCATTATTTATAATAAGCTTTTCTTTCTTATCCTTTCTTCCCTTGGATATTTTTTTTCCTTATTTGCGCAATAACTCATCTTATTATCACATATTCCAATGATTCACATAATTTGACATTTTCTGAGATAAAAGAAAAAAAGAAATCTTATCAATCATAACATGTCAGCAGCCGATGTGGATCATTACCTGAAAATGTTATCCTATGTCCAGATAACACAGAACGTTAGGGTATAAAAATAATTTTAATTTCCCTAAAACTCATAACTTCTGTATGCTCTAAAAAAATTTTTACCTTAAAAATTCATAAAGCGTAATTTCAAAGTACAACCAAGGGACAGTTTTATTTTTATAGAGTAATTATGAATATGCTTTAAATTATTTTTTCACTACTTTTGGTACAAAGATATTTTATTTTAAATTTTATTACCGGTGTTGAACAACCGACTCATTTTTAGGTTTATTATCAAGGTTCAACTCCTTAACCTTGAACTTTTGAACCCAACCCAGAAGACGAGGAAACTTGTGAATTAAACATTGAGACAAAGTAATCTTTTACGGAGAAATATTTGATGAAACAAACCCGCTCCTGCGTTACAGGGAGATGTAAACCACGAAAACCTTTCACGTTTGCCCCAGTGACAAGTGAGTTTTAACCCGTGATCCATATACCATCTAGGCTATTTTACTTCATCTCTGTGGGTGGTGCGAGTCAGAAGCAGGATCAATTTTCACCAGCCATTGCTTAGATTCGAACCTGAACCGAAAGCAGAGTTTTCTATCCCCTGAGTCACTGCGACTCGAATATTAAGATATTTTAGACAAAGATACACTTTCACAATTTTTTAGACTAGTATATTAATTAAATTCATGCGTCATGAGCTGAACCATTTCGTTGCTCGACTATTAGTATATGTTAGACAAAGATACATTTTTCAAAAATGTTTAGACAAGTATATTAATTAAATTCATGTGCGGAAACATACCATGGCTCTACTATCAAGATATCTACAATGTACAAAAATATATTTTTACGATACAAATATACATTTTAACTCCGACCAAGATGTATGGTGGCTAGGTAGCATACCTCATATCAGAGAGGTCCCGAGTTCAAATCCCGGAAAAGACATGGACGTTCTTTCTTTTCCTTCTCTGTACCAAAGAATATATAAGTGGGTACACTATATATTCTCATATTATATATTCTTAATCTATACTACCTGTCCTTTTTACTGTGGGAACAACGTTGACCCATCGTAAATATGGTGCCCCTCTCGATGTTGACCCATCGTAAATGGTGCCCCTTTCAATCTTGACCCATTGTAAATGGTGCCCCTCTCGATGTTGATCCATCGTAAATGTGCCCCTCTCGATGTTGACCCATCGTAAATGGTCACTCTTTCAGGGGCACCATATTACGCTTGCATTGAAAAAAAAGTTCAAATTTTACAGATGTTTTTAGACAAGTATATTAATTAAATTTATGTTTCATATGCTTAACTATACCTCGGTTCGACTATTAGGTTACCTTAGACAAAGATACATTTTCCATTTTGAAATAACATTCATATTCATATGAATTTTACTTATAATTCAAATAAAATGTCCCCAAATGTTCAAACTTAAAAACTATTTAGAAACGCAAAAATCGATTTTTTTTCCCCGCAAAAAACAAAGCAGTGGTTCATTTTAAGTGCTTCTAAAAAGATCAATATACGAGAAATATCATATTTTGATTGATTAGAAAAACAAAATTTTGTATTGCTTAGAGAATAAGTGTGATGCCACAATAGGTATGACATATTTCCTAGCTTTTAAATTTTTTTTAATTTCTTAAACTTATTTTTTTTATCATTCTTAACCGAATTTTAATTAAATTAAACCAATTATTTAATTTTAAATTGGACTGGCCACTACCATCATATATACGTATTTGATGTCCTATGTTTTTTAATATTGATTACAATTTTCAAGAGATTTAATGCATGATGAATATACGGTTGTTTTCTTCAACGCAAAGCAATTCCCTAAATTTAGAAAGCTAGTTTTTTGATAATTTGCATTAAATTAAAGATACAAATGGTGTGTTTACCGCATCCACTATACATCTGTTAACGCCTTTGACTAAATCATCAGAGTTTAATGCATATCAAACAGATTCATTCAAATGTGTAGCCACAGAGGTAAGATTCTTATTCTGCATTCTCTCATGTATAGAGTTAAATAGAGTAACGGAAAAAGGTCAATAACAAAATACACCTGAATAATGTATGAATGCATGTAAATCTGGTGCAGAATTTAATGCATAATATTTTTACACATAAAATCTCACTATTTTTAAGGTGTGGATTAGCTACGCATTTTTATTCCATTGAAATGTTTTAGAATAAAATTTCCGTTTCTAACCCTTTGACGTAGAAATTTTATTAAATATACTTTTCAATTTATTTTCATTATTTCGCATTAATTTAGGCCAAAATAAGTGAAAAATATTGAATTTTGTATTTTAATAATTTATGGATATGAAATTCAATACGAAACACTGGTGTCTTTTTCTAGGCAAAATGTTCAAAAAACACTTTAAAACAATCAATTTCTCAAAATATACTTATTTGCAGTTCTTTAGATCTAAAACAAACAGTTGTCCATCATTTAAATTTATTTAACTTACAAAAACAATTTTTGATAAATTTTTAAATATGACTTTTGATATATGAATTGAAATATGAATTTCAAACTACTTTTCTTTAAATTTTATATTAGTATTTCAATTATATAATTTATTATTTTAATTATATTATAGTACAAATATAATTTCGATAATTTAATGGATTTTTCAGTAACTTTCAGACTGTTTTTTTTTCATATTTAAATGTCAGCTTCTAATTTGAGTGTCTGAAAAAAATATATAAAAGGGATACCTGTGTCCCATCTGCGTCAAAGGGTTGGGCATTTTACAGAACAAAGCGAAAATACTATTTCTTCAGTAGAAACAGCATTGGTTAGTTCTATTTTATTAAAACCATTAGTTAAAATATAGTTCGGTTTGATTTTTAACTTTGCAATTAGGATACATTCCTCTGGATGTACACTTATTTCATTCATATGAACTACCATTCCTTAATTAATGACAAGAGTTCCTCACCACTCCTTCTTAGCGGTTGCCAGTGCAACCTGTTCTGATTTGCCTCTTTCAACTGCCGCAGTTTTTCTAGCTTTGTTTTTCATTTTTCTTTTATTCCACCGATAAATGCTTGAAGCAAATGAAGTTTTAACTTTATTAAGTATGTTACTATTGTAGTTACACATATCAATAGCTTTACCTTATACTATTACTGATACAGCATGTAATTCTGATTTTAAATTTATTTTATAACCGTCGTTGAGTTTACTATTACCAATATTTAACTCCATAGCCATGTAATTTTTAACCAAATCCATGAGACAAGAGAACTCAAGTATTGGGAGACATTTGCTTTCGTGGAAGACTTCCTTGAGGGAACTAACTCGCATTTGCTTTCTATGGAGTGGATAACCACGTAAACCTCCCATGGTTAGACTGATCGCAAGGGAACTCTAGCTCATGATCCGTCTACCACTGAGGATATTTTTCGCTAGCACTGTAGACGTTGCGAGACGGGTGCGGAATCCGTTTTGAACTGCCATTGCTGGGATTCAAACCCCGAGTCACCGCATTGGGATGCGAGCGCTCTATACCCTAAGCCATCACAGGTGCAGATCGTCAACTTGATTCAGATTGTTAACTTGAAAAAGAAAAGCCAAATCTACTTTTTTATTACCTGAAAAATTACAGCTGCAAATATGAAATGTGAAATTATTATTTAATTTTTATAATTTTATTAAAGTAGAAAAATTTCGCTAAACTAGTAGTTTTTTTAAAAAGTGGACTATTTTTTTAAATTATTTTAAACATTCGACGATTGTTTTTAATTGTTTTTTTCCAAATTATTTTTAATATTTGTCAGTTTTTAATATTTTTCCACTTTAAATTCGGTTTAATTATTTTCAGTGAGGTAGCAAACATATAGTTTAAAAACTAAAGCTGTGTTTTAAGTCTCTGAAACTACGACTTTTTTTAATTTCTCTTGGGGAGGAAGAGCTATGGAAAACACTCAGCCATATTGACAAAATTCTTTTGGTGTTAAAAAAATTTTTTGACCTAAAATGCTTGGTCTTTAGGTTACTTTTTAATCAGAAAAAATATCTTTTCTCGAACTTAAAACAAGTTTTAGATTCAAAAATTAAAATTGAGCTGTGAACACATCTTATAAATCACCCTGTGTTTGCTCCTTTTATATGTAGACAATGAGGTAATTAAATCTGGTACTAAACTAGTAGCTTGTTTTAACTAAACGGTTAATTAGTTAGCGTGATATACTAAATTATCCTGTCAGGGGCAAAATTAAGTGACTATAACGTTTTAAGCAATAGAGTGTCAATTTTGTAAGTAAGTGCCAACGGCAAATAAAGCTAATCCCGTAAAAGATAATGACGACAAATTTGAGTTTAACTTAATTAGTGTTCTTCTTACCTTTCGGCAAATCCAATATTTTTGTTAAACTAATTAGTTAATTGCAAAATTTTCCGATATGGCAATTGTTCATAATTTGTATGTTTTAAAACAGGTCTTGTTCAAGGCTTTTAAGTTATTTGTGTCACGTTTACGAAATAGTTTAAAAACTAGTTAAGTAAACTATTAGCGAACTATGCTGAAATTCGACAGAAAAGTATGTTTACAAATCTATAAATTTAATAAAAATTTAAGAATAAAATAAATATAATATCTATTATAAAATATATAGTATTTTAATTAAAACACAAAATAGTTATGAGGCAAAAAAATTAGTGATAGTTAGTAAGAAATAGTTATTTTAGTTCGCTTATTCTTAACAGAAACTAAGAATGCAAAATAAATAATTAAAGAGATGAAAGCATTCAAACATTTATCATTTTTTATTTAATGATCCTTTTTTATTTTAAAGGTATTCTAATGAAGGTCGTCAAGGAGTCGGCCTTGTTCTAGGAAGATCCCAGGTTCGAATCTCGCTTCCGGCATATGTGAAATTTATCTCTCTGTTCTATCTGCCCGTATTTTGTTTTGCCGACATTGATCCACCAGTATGGCGTTCACGATAAGTTGTTGTTGTTATTGTTGTTACTTTACGTCGCACTAGAGCTGCACAATGGGCTATTGGCGACGGTCTGGGAAACATCCCGGAGGACGATCCGAAGACATGCCATCACAATTTTGATCCTCTGCGGAAGGGATGGCACCCCCGCTTCAGTAGCCCGACGACCTGCGCGCGAAGTCGAGCACTTTACGGTAGCACAGTTTAACGAGGACCAATACCGCACACCCTCGGTCCCTACGCAGACTGATCCAAGTGGTCACCCACCCGCACACTGACCGTAGCCAGTGATGCTTGACTTCGGTGATCTGCTGGGAACCATGTCTTAACGATCAGTCCACTGCGGGACGCGTTCACGATAAAGTGACTATTATAACAGTTAGATACATTAAGAGCTACAAGGTTGTTGTTTTTTTACCCAATGGCAAAATGGGTCTTGTTTTGAGTTTGATGGCATGTGCACCTTATTTGGACGTCATCACACTTTTCAACTGTGTTCAAGAGTAATAGTAAACAGTGCGCATGCGTCGTCATTGTATGTGTTGTTATGGCGACCGCTGATGTTTGATAATTTTTTTAGAATTCTATTTTTCACTTTTAATTTTGTTATGCAATAAGTTTGTCAGTTTATTTTTGAGATGCAGGACCAGAGAGATGCCATAAATACTTCTTGAGTTGTGAAAAAAAAGAGAATTTCATCATTTGAACGATATTTTTGTTTTAATTAAGAATCAGAAATTCTTACCTACAGTTCAAACTGGATCGTTTTCAATACTAATTCAGGTGAATATCACAAATAAAGAGGGTCCTAAACTGATTGACACGGTCCCAAAGGTTAGAGTTGAAGCAAGAAAGAAAAAATGATGCCAATGCCTAAACTTTCCGAGGCTGAAAAAGCTAAAGCCAAAGAACGTAGACGGGAGAGAAATTAGACAACAACCATTTTTCCAATGTGATCCATTTTGCCAATGTGACACCAACCATTTTGCCTCCTGTGATCGTCTTCGGCGATCAAATTTTTTTTTCCTATATTACTATTAGTTGTCATACTATCTTATATTATTATTTTTTGGAAAAAAATAGAGTTGCAAAATAATTCTTTAATTTTGACGAAATTCCTCGAAGAAGTGATGACAGTTATTTCGTTACTTTGAAGATAGTTTTACTTCAAGCATATATCAGGAAACGGTTTCGTAAAAAACGAAGCAAGTTCCGTGAATTTGAGCGTAATTTTTTTACGATACAAACGCACTTGAAAACTTTTTTCACGCTAAAAACACTAAAAGATTATTGCTCAGAATCTCAATCCCTAGCGATCTATGATATTTAAAAATATTTAGAAATAAAGTAATTTTGGATAGTTAAGAGGGACGAAAATTAAATCCTTCTACCAGAAATCTCATTTTTTTTCAGTATGAATACTGTAGAACCTTCTACAACTTAATTCTTTGTTTATTTCGTAAACTTTGCAACAAAAATAAATTTTGTATAATGTTATCTGTCTCGGTATAAAAAAAAATTTAAGTTTTTTTTTATCAGATCGTATCAAATATTTGGATTGAAAATATATTTTTCATTTCCATTATATTATTATTAAAAATGTCTTCGATTGTTAAGTTTTATCTTTAGAAAAACAGTGTTCTGTCCAATTACTCTAAACGAAAGAAATAAATCAGACTTCTAAAGAAATTTTCCTACTTGCCAAATGAATGAGCACTATTTGGGTATAGAATTTATTATTCTGCTTACAAAAATTCATTTTCTTGAGATGCATACTAATTAAAAGTGAGTTTATAATAATAAAAGTACGAAATTTTAAATGTGTATTGACAAGATGTATATGCGATAGAAATACTAAAAGAGTCTTAATAAAGTCTTTGTTAAAAGCAAAGAAAAATGAAAATTACATATCGAATAGAAAGAGCTTGCAAACAAATAGATGCATGACGTTAAAAAAAATATACCTGGTTTTTTAGAAATTTGAACTAATAAATTATTTTTTGATTTGCATGCTGGAAAAATAAAATTAATATATAGTTTTTATAAAGCTTTACATGCCTCTCTAAAGCAATGTCATCATCTCCGAAGGACGGCGTTATAGCAACATCAAGCTTTCTATAATGAAAAAGGAAGCATAAATTCACAACAAACTTAATTAATTCATTTTAATAAGACATATTATAATCTTTCAGTTGTGCTTCATAAATTTATGAATTATGCGCACTTAAAAATTAAGTTTTGTGATGAAGAAAAAGTGAAGCATAGTTGAATAGCATTATATCTAGATTGATGTTTGTACAGAAAATCTATTTTTTTTAATATTTTGCCACTTATGAAACATGCCTTAATCTTTTAGTTGTGATTCGTAAATTCATGAATTTTACGCACTAATAATTAAGTCGTTTTATTCTTTGCCATTATTTTTAAGTTGATTTTTTGCCGATCTACCTGTGTAGGGATCAGGGAACAGGCCTTGAATCAGAAAGGTTCGGGGTTCGAATCCCGGGCAAGGCATGGGTGTTCTTTCCTTCTCTGCACTATCTGTCCTTATTGTGGGGGCAACGTTGGCCCACCTAATATGGTGCCCCTGAAAGAGTGGCCAACAAATCTGTCCTTCAGATACCCGAGTGAAGAATGTTAATATTCGGGTGGACATTGAAAAAAAGTTCCAATTTTGTAGATATTTTCAGACAGGCATTGGAAAAAAATTGAGTTGATTTATAAGAAATCTAGAGCATGATTAGATATTATTATATCTGGATCGATATTTTTTCTGAAAATCAAAATTTCGTTGACCGTTGTCGCTTTTTTTTAATGAAACATATCTTAATCTTTTATTTGTGAGTCATATATTCATGAATTACACATACTTAAAAATTAAGTTAATTTATAAAAAAAAAACTGTAGCATGGTTAAATATCATTACATCGGAATCGATACTGTTTCCAATAAGTCAAAATTTTTTCTATATTTTGTCACTTCTTTTTAATGAAACATATGAAATAAATTCGCGACCTAGCGATGTGTCATAAATTCAAGAAATACACGCGCTTAAAAATTAAATTAACTTATAAAAAAAATAAGCTGATTTACAGTTAAATTTAATTATATCTGGAGAGATATTTTTCGAAGAAATCAAAATGTTATTTTGTTTTGTAGCTTCATTTTAATAAAATATGTCTTAGTATTTGAGTTGGAATTAAATATACACGCATTAAATTTAATTTGATTTAGTAAAAAGCAAATATGCTAGATATTATTATATCTGAATAAATATTTTCTTAAAAAAACAAAATGCTATATCGTTTTGCTATATCTTTTCAATAAAATATGTTTTGATCTTTGAATTTCGCGTTCTGATATCATAAATTGTATATACTTAAAATTAATTGAAAAATTAAAATAAAAATAGAGCAAGATTTCATTTTATCTCGTCAAATATTTTTTCCAGGAAGCAAATGTCGCTTCAAAGAAATAAAACATGTCTTACGTGTCATGAATTTATGAATTTCACAAACTTGGAATTTTATTTGGTTCAGAAAAAAATGATTCAACATCAATAGATATTTTTTCAGAAGAGAAAAAATATTATTCTGACTCGTGTCGTTTCGTTTTAATGCATGTTATAATATTAGAGTGGTGTGTCAGGAATTTCTAAATTGCACACTTTAAAATCATGTTGATTTTGAAAAATAAAATAAAAATATGACTAAATATCATTGCATCTGGAGAGATATTTTGCCAGAAAAGAAAGTCGTTATTTTGCTTTGTTGTTTCATTTTAATGAAACATGTCTTGATCTTAAAGTCGTGAATTCATGAACTGTATTCACTTTAAATTCAAGTCGATTTAAAAAAAATAAATAAATAAAAGCATGGCTAGATATCAGTTATATAATAACAGCATCACTTACAACTCAAAATAAAAATAAAAAATCAGATATGCTGATATAACTATCATTTGTCTAAGATTGACGGGGAAATAAATTTTAAGATGAACGAAAATATCAAGTTTCTCGCTAGAAAGGATAATTTTCCTAAATTTAGAGCAATCGCTTTAAGTGTCGTCCAGCTGACAAATATAATTTACTGAATTTGTATCCGAACTTCTCTAAAGATATCAATGTATCAGATATCTTGACTATAACTGTCTCAAATTGGTTAATCTTGTTAATATTTTATCTGCAATTGCCGAGGAGTGTGATACATTAAAGAAAATTTATCTTTTAAAATCTTTCTCGGGAGGAAGTTAAAAGTTTTAAGAACTAAGAGAAATGTAGTTTTCGATTTTTATACCAGCTCTGTTCATTTTTACTAGTTTTACTGAAGATGAATGTTTTCAGTTTATATCTGATAAAAGAAATCGGTCATTTTTTATTTTACGGTGATTTTAAATTTAAGAAACCTGAATAATAAATAAAGAAAGAAGCAGAAATACCGTCAAAAACCATATAACAATGGATCAGATATTATATGATTGATGAATTTTATTTCTATATACTTGCTGTCAAATTAAAAATTGTTGTTCCATTGTATTCGGCGAATAGGCCTATAGGCCTAGGCCGCTGTAAAATTTTCCATTATATTAAGATGATATTATTCAATAACATGATTAATGTTTTCTTTTAAAAGTCAGAAACCGTATAAAATTAGAATTGCAAAGCATTACCGTCTAAAACCACTTAGGAATAGAACCGTGATTATTTAGAGATGATATTAGGCAATAGAATGGAGTATTTGTTTTTTAGGAGTCAGAAATCTTATTAATAAATTAGAACCGTTTATCAATCTGAACAGACACCTTACAGTTTTGGATCCGTGATTATTTAAAGATGACACTAGTTGATGCCCTGAAGTTTTTGTCTTTTAGAAGTCGGTAAATGTATTAATAAGTTTGATCCGCGTAACAATGTTGCTAGAAACCGTATAACAATAAATCCGTAATTATTTTAAGATGGCATTAGTTTCACAGGAGGAAAAAATTCTGGTAAAATTACCATGCTGTCCTTTTCATAGTGATGATATTTCAGGTAAAAAAAACAACTTAATTCTGGTTAATAAAACCAATATGTATGGTATTTAAACCATGCATTAGGTAGTTTTTCAGTTCATATAGTAATGGTTTGACGGAAATTATGGTTTTAAAAATTATGGTTATTATTACCACATTTAGTAAAAAATGCAAAATGGAAGAGTTGGCCATACTGCTCTGCTATAATCATATATTTATCAAATTTAACCATACTTACCAAATTTTATAGCATAGCATGAAATGAGATTTTATAGTTAATTTTGCCAAAATCATTACCAAAAGAACTTTTTTGGTAATCGCATAGAGCCAGAAATACAATGAATTTTTGGTATTCTAATTTCTCCAATCGTACTTCCTACCTCCGTGCGGTATCACATCGTATCAGTGTGGTATAGTTTTGTCCATTAGAATTATCAACCATGTAGCTAAAGGTCCACGATTATTGAAAGATGTTATCAGACAGCAGCAAGAAGATTTTTATTTTTTACAAGTCATAAATCGTAATAATTTGGAACCATTTAACAATGCAGACAGACATCGCATAGTTTAGGTCCGTGGTTAATTATGACATTAGTAGGTATCACCAAGTTTCTGTCTTTTAGAAATCAGAAACTGCATTAATAAATAAATAATTTAAATTTTTTACTTATTTGTACAATTTATAAATACAATTACTTCTTTACTAATACTTATTAATACTATTACTATTACTTTTGATAGTATTACTATTAATATTAATATTACTTTTACTTATTAATATTACTTTAAACATGCACTTGGTAGTCAGAAATCTGTAAAAAAAATAGCCTGGTTTATTATTTAGTTGTTTTCAAATTAAGAATTTTGCGTTAGAAAACACAACACATTTTAAGTCAAGAACTTTTATTTCCGTCAGAAATGTTAAGTTTCTTTTTTTTGAGTTGCAGAAGCTATAAATAACAGCAAGACGTCAGACTGAGTAGTAATTTGTTGCCAGAAATGAACAATTATGTAAGTTTGTCAGAAATATTTAGTAATTTGTGTTTTAAACGAAAATCTTGTCAGTTTCGTTACAGTAACATGTCGATTTTATTGGTAGTTTGTTACTGAAATATGGGTTTTTTTATTTTTTGAAACATAGAAACAAAAGTTTCGTCACAAATTAATTTGTTTACTTACAATATGTAGATAAAAGCATGTACACTGTAAAAAGTAAGGACATTCAGTGTACCAGTGTATTTTATCGTAAAATTTTATGGAAGTTTTTACAGTTATACTTACTCCAGTAGTTTCACAGTCATACTTTTAACAGTAAAACTAGCAGCAAAATCACTGAATAACTGTAATCAATTAATGACTGTTAAAATTTTGGTAAAAGATTTTGCGGAAGAATGCATCTCACGGTAAAATGCCTTTACTGATGATGCACCCTAGGTGCCAGTACTTTTTATCGTAATTTTATCCGGGATTACTTGCAGTGTAGTTTGTCGTCTGAAATATGTATTTCTTTAAACTAGTTGTTTGAAATAAGTAGTTAGTAAAAATTAATGTAGTAATGTAGTAGTAGTAATGTAGTAGTAAAAATTAAATTTGATCTGAACTTGTTTTGTTTCGAATCTAGAGGTTTAAGTTTTTATTTTTTGTTTGCGAAAATATCACAAGTTAAGTGGGGGGTTTTTTATTATCGAGCAATAATATTTATTCGAAATATTCTTTTAAACATGCGTTAATAATTTTTTCTTCTTTAACTTTCTGCTGCTTTTAAGATAATCACTATGTTAAAACTAAAAAAAAATCATTTAAGAATGGCAACAACAAAAAAATATCTGCTTGCTCTAAATATTTTAAGAACATTAAAACCGCGATTGAAGATTGTAAAAAAGTTGAGTTAAAGTTGTCAGCTTGAAAGAAAATAAAAGCAAGCTGGTTATGAAACTAAACTCATTAATTAATGATATCGAATTTTTTGAAAGATGTTGGTTTTACCACAACAGACACTTTATTCAATAAAATGTATTTAAATAGACAAAAATTCGCGTGCTTAGAAGTTAAAATAAAACATGAAAAAGACACGGGCTTGTGTTTTATATATTTAACGTCTGTATGTGGAAAAAGAGTTTTAAATTTAGTACTCTTTGAGTAAATTCTTTAGACTTTGAGAAGCCTTTTCAATTCATAGCAAGTTAGTTATTTCAGAGCTGATTGCGGGTCTATACGTATAAGTGATGAAAATGGAAGCAAAATTGACCAATGCGTAAACAATTACGTGGTGTTGGAGAGCAACAGCGTGCAAGAGGGGATTTTCTGTATGAAAAAGACTTGTGCAGTATCAATCTAGTTATGCGCGTGTTCTAATGATATAAAAATAGCAATGAAGATGAAACAGTGAGGTATATCCAAGTAATATACTCAAATCTCTATAGCGCATAAATCTCTCTATTTTATGCGTTCATCATAAATTCTAATAAAAGTTTACTTAAGTGATTTTGAAGGTATCCGAAAGTTAAGAAAAGTCGCGAATGTAAAGTAAGTTGGTATAATTATTTTAGCCTTACAAGGTTGATTTGTTGTCAAAACGACCGCTCCGGTCGTTCTAGTGTTAAACAAAACAAGAAAAGAAAATTAAATATTGATTAAAAAAATTCCTTTTAATATTTTAACAGTTTTGTCTAAAAATCTCATTTAAAAGAAGACTTATTATGTCACCTCACTCAAGGTGGTGGTTTTGTGAAACAAAAAGAATTTTTTTGAAATTTTCCTCCTCATTAAGGATTAGACTTTATATATTGCACTAAAAAAAATTGCGTAGATATACTATTTAGTAAATTCTAAAATAATTTGCGCAAACTTTTTTGGAATGTATTTTGAATTACCAGTTGCAATTTTAAAAAAAACATACGAATCTCAACACATTTGATCAAAAATTAACATTTGGGCGTTATTTAATACTCCATATGGTCCTTCATCAATTGTCCGAGTTAGACCTCAAAGATTTTAATTCGGAAAGAGCTATTTTGAAAAGATTATTGGTAGGAGGTCTGCAATTTAAAACAACAGTACTAGCAATTAAATGTCTAATTGATTCTTATACGTAACGATTGGTATATGTTATTTCATTGTCTTGTAGGTATATAACGATGTATGACAGCTTATTAGACACACTGCAAATGAGAAAAGAACTGTATTCTTGTAAAAGATCCATAAAACTGACGATTTCCTTAGAATTTTTTTTAAATTGAGCTATCTTTTCTGCAATAAAAAAGTAACTATAAACAGCTATGAAAAAGAACTTTTGTTCAAATAGAGATTTACTTTATCTAATCCATTAATTTGTTTTTATCAGTGGCAAAGTTTCTAAGTTCATTAAACAAAACATGAAATGATGAAAACTTTTTATTGCTCTTTGGCCATCAAAACATGTTTTATCCTGTCTAGTTCTGGAACAACAACATCCACAAGAGAAGTTTAGTTTATATAAGCCTAGGTTCTCATGTCTAGTCTGAGAGTGCGCAAATTAATTTTCAGCCATTAGTTTTTGAAATAGTTAGGTTTGAGTTTGCTTAAAAGTACGTTCCAATGCTTATTTGTCTGAGCGAAAGCATATCAAATTAATTTTCTCTTTTTATCAAAAAGATAAATTAATTTCATTAATTCTTTCGGTTTGGTTTAGTTCCTTAAGTATCGTTGAATGTTTTCCCGTATTTGTACTGTGATTTAAATGGTCGAGAACAATTTCTTTAAGAAATAATATAACAGCAGAAGATTTGTGATTCGAAAGAAAGAAAGAAAGTTTCTTTTTTAGAATAAAAATGATTATGGAATAGACTTGAAATTAGGTTAAAAAGAGTATTTAAAATGTAAGTCATTTAAATATTTTTTAATCTTGTTTAGTAGTTACATATTTACTAAAGGTTTTAATAAAAAAAAAACGATTTTATACCATTGCGAAGAATCTATTTTTTGACATTTAAAAAAAATAATAAGTAAATTAATTTTTCAGTTTCCTTTTTAAAAACTAAATTTTTAAAAATTTTGAATTGTAAAGTCCATAAATTTTTAAACAATTTTAAAACAAGTAACTACAAATAACAAAATACAAAATCTGAATGAAATTGAATGAATACTTTCTGAGTTAATACATTTTTAAAAAGTAGTATATCTTAACTTTTATTCTTCAAAAACTATTCGACCGAAAACTATTTGATTAAAATTTTGTGTTTTGTCATTTGTAATTGCATGCTTTAAAATTATGTAAAAATATGTACACCTTACAATTACAAAACTTTTTATTACTATTATTAAATATTAATTAAAAAATAATAAAAATAATAATTAATTAATCATAAATCATGATAAATTATCGTAAATTATCTTTGAAAAAACAAGTTTTATAATTTTTTGCAAAAACTTTTCGATTCGTTTAAAATTACCTCAAGTTACAGTAGAATACGTAGAAAAAAAAAGTAACATTAAGAGGTCAAAACTTTTGATTGTCTTCCTTTCCTAATTATTAACATATTTTTCAATAGGCCCTCGAATCATTCGACGTTTATTTATTTATGCAATTATTTTTTTATGCTCAGGTTGTTTCTTATTATCCTCATTTTTCTTTTGTACGCACTGTAAAAAATTCCGAGTTTCAGTGTAAAATACCGGTACTTTGCGCGCATTATCCTTAAAATCCTTTTTACCGTAAAATATTATACCGTGTATTTTACAGTAACATTTATTTAATTAGAGTGATTCAGTGATTTTACGAAAATAATTACTGTAAAAAACTACGGCATATCAGAATTTATGTTTCGTAACATTTTCTGATGAAAATTGATTTTACGGTAATCTAAATGACGATACTTTTTACCGCAATTGAATCCGGAAGTTTTATAATGTTTATAAAACTTTAAAAAAAAAAATTTTTTTTTAAGAAAAGTCATTTTTGTTTAAAGAAACTAATTTTTGATTTTTTTGTAACTTCTTTGATTCTAATTTTTGATTTTTTGAAACTTTTGAGACCTCTTAAGACTCATTCTTTTGAGACTCATTTGCGCACGCGTTATCCCTTTATAATAGTCAATAAATTATTTGGGTCAACAGTTACTTCCGACCTTTCTCATTTCTTCATTCTTTTATTTGTTATTTCCTTACTTTAATAAGTTTTTACACTGCAATAAAAACCTATCCCTTCCTTTTTTATAGCGGAAGAGTATTGGAGCACACCTAAAGCAATTAATTGTTAAAGAACAACAACATTCCTAGGATTAATGGCTTTAGAATACATCAAAGTATCCTTAAAGAATCCTTAACTCCCACGCCTTTCTATGAACATTGATTTATTAGTTTGTTGTTCTCACTCTCAGTTGTAGCCAATATTAGATCATCTAAAATATTTTAAAAAATAAAATTTTTATTTATTTATTATTATTTTATTATTAAAATTTTTATTTATTTTTATTAATTAATTTTTTATTTTCAAATTTTGTTCCGGACAGGAATAAAAATACATAAAATACATCTTCCACCTTTTCCTTTTTTTCTAATTTTTTCCGTTAAAATTCCATTCCAGTTTTTTCAGGAGTAAACTAATTTATTTATTGCTGGAAAGATTTCAAATCTATTCTTGGACAAGCAAAAAAAAATGTATTTTGAGCCTAGTAATAAGGTAAATTAAGACCTTTTCGTGGAATTTGCTTTTTATTACCTAAGAGAGTGCTGTTTTTTTTTACTAGTGAATATATTTCAATATTTTCGATACTCTATTTATAGGAAGGATATATTAATGTTATGGAATTGTTAGTTCATTCATATAGTTTATGAATAGTTTAAAATGCAAAGCTTGTAAATAATAATATATATATCTCAAGAAGAGAAGTTATTAGATTAGATGTACAAAAGATTATTAAATATATTTTTACATGAAAACTTCATGAAAAGTTATAGTAAAGTAGCATAATTTTAAGTGAATGTTGTAAAAAAATCAAGAAGTTTGTTTCAAGATATATTGACATTAGTACGTTACTGTTAGATAAGTAGAATGTTTCTGAAAAATTCTGAATAAAAAATAAATAATGTTTACACAATCTTCTGCATAAAATAAGTTAAGCTGAGAACTAAAATATGTTCTAAATTATTATAGTAATGAAAAATTCGACCTTTTTCTGGCTCTAGAGAAACACAAGAAACATTCGTAATTTTTACTGAAGTGCTTTGGTAATAATTTAGTAAATATGGTTTGATAATAAAGGAGAAAATTTGCGAATGTGTTAAAATTTGAAAATTTTTGCGTAATACCTTCGAGCATGGCATAAAAACTATTTATTCGGTTTAGTTTAAGTTTCTGTTTTGTACTTTATACTAAATGTGTGATTATACGAACTATAATTTTAAAAACCAAAATGTTTGGTAAAGTAATCCGTAAGAATGGAAAACTAATAAATAAATTTTTTAAATACCGTATATTTTGGTTTTATTAACAAGAACTATGTTGTTTTTTTACCAAGAAATTCCTTACTATTCCTTACGATAGTTTTAGCAGAGTTCCCGTCCCTGCGTATAATAAAACACATGAAATTGTAAATAGCTTAATGAAATCATATAAAGTGCATTCAAAATTTAAAAATGTTTGAATAAGTAGAATTTTGTACAGGCGTATGTAAAAAAGTGAATAAACACCGATGAACATTAAATTTTATTTAAAAAATCATAAAAGGTAAATGCGTGAGCATTTGAAATAATATTGGACCTTCATTGAATAAAAATAGATTTTAATTTGCATAAATTGCACATTAAAGATATTGTAATGCGTTTATTAGATATAAAATACACTTTCTTAAGGTAAAAGAAATAATTCTTGTTCTCGAGAACTTCATACTTTTCTTAATTATTGATAGTTTCTTTAAACGAAAGAAACTTAATCCTATAAATTTTAAAACTTGGATATTATTTTTCGTAATGTCAAGATAAAAAAATTCTTAAAGTTGTTCAAATATATATCTAATACAATGAAAAGATCTTCTAGCCGAATTCTTTTTTTAAAACTTTATAGTTAACATGGTGTTCTCTAACAACCACCGATAATGCACATTTCTGAAATTCTTTTAACATACACACGTATACGCGCGTAGTGGTCGCAAATTGATATTTAAGTGAGAAGAAAACAAAAGCTCTCGTTTCATTTCAAATTGGCGGAACTAAAAACATCGAAACCTATTGATTGCTTGATGAAACGTGAACCGAAAGGAATTAATTGAAACACCTCCAATTTGAAGTGCCACCACTAAACTGAATTCACTTTTGTATTTTTTTAATCTAACATCTCTATTTTGAAATATTTTTAGGCCATCTTCGTTTTGCAATTACAGCGCCACCCCAGTGAACCAAAAGGGACCAACCTGCATGTCAAATTGGGAATTTTTTAGGGAAAATTGAAATCTCTTTAATAAAATTTAGTGTTCCATTTAAACATTTTGAACTTAGCTTCCATCTCATCGCCATTGATTGAAATTGGGGGTCGAGTTTAGAATCTTTGAATCCACCTTTTTAAAATAATTCAACTGCACATTTTAAAATTTTTGATCCGATATTTGACCATTTCCACACATTTTTTGAAAGTCTTTATAGAAAGAGAACTTATTCAAGAACACTCCGTATAAAAAACATGCAAACCCCTATAGAAAACTTTAGGTTTAGAATTACGACAGGGATAGCCTGGTCGGTAGGGCACTGGGGCCATGTCCGAGACTTCGTGGTTTCGAACCCCGCCGGCCGAAGACTCCCCGTGCAGTAAATGGTTACTGATGCACGTTAAATCTGTCGAGTCGCAAAGTCCTCCATGTTCCCATAACAAATACCTCTGGAGGTACTGGATTGGAAATCGATCGTTCTCTAATTCAGGTCAAAATTACGATCTGTGGATGAATGAATGGAAGTGTGAATGGGTCTGTCCTATAAAACGGGCTGTGACGTATGTGTGGCTGAAGACAATTCCTTGCCATAGGATGGTGCCACTGAAAAACAAGAAATACACACTCTGCCTTAAATTTGCTCGGTCTCACCAAGCAGGCTTGCCGTATGGCAAGTTGCATTAGAAACAACAACAAGTTTAGAATTAATGACAAACAGATGAGTCAATCTTTGTTAAAAATGTCGATTATGTTTTAATAACGGATTCATTATTATTTTACAATTCGTGTGACTGAGCAATAAGTGAAAATTCTTTCCTTTGTAAATAAATTTCTGTCTGTAATTCAATCGATTGGCATTTCCATTCCAAAAATAAAACACTTCAAGAATTCAATAAGCGACTTTTCTTTGTATAAATAATGTCTGAGACGACTCTTCCACTTCTTTGAAATGCGCTTCCTTGTATCATTTTCTCAATTGATTCCAACAAAACTATCGATAGTTAAATATATTCTCATCGATATATATACTATTTTCTTCCGAACGAAACTGCGCCCGGGGGAACTGGACAAAAACCGTTATCTAGTTTCATGTGAAAACTACCAATTTATTCTGAACATAACTTAACTAAAGTTACTGTTGAATGACTTCCTATTGGGAATACATACGGAAATTTCCATTTAAATTTAAATCACTTAACGATTTTAGATTATTTTAATAATTTTATTCGCAATTAAATTATAATTATTATCTCAAATTGGCAAAAATTTGATACATTATAAGTTAAATTAATATTAAATAACTTTAAATAAACAAAAGTACAATGCATGCAACACACTATCGAGATAACAAGCAACCTTTACGGCCAACATTGTATTTTCATTTTCATTTGGTAGGCATGGAAATGTTGACTTGTCAATCCTTTTTTAAACATGGTGGAAACATTAGTATGCCAAGCTTGTTTCCTTAAATATTGAATAAAGGAGTGCAAAAATCTTTACAAAAAACCCAGCTTTTAGATTTTACTGTAAGCTTTGTTGTCACCTTTTCTTAATTTTAACATTGTCGAGGCTCTCAAATGCATCATTTTGTTGGTGCTGAAAACATAATGATGAGGCCAACCTTCACATTTAAAATGTATATAAAAGCCAGTGCAAATAAACCTTGTTACAGTGATGGTCCTAAAATCTAAAGTAAACCTTGAGAATAGGAATTTATCCTCAGTTGGAGAACACTTTCTGTTGTTGATTTTCAAACGATGATTCTTCCTCGATTTCAGAAGACTATTCTAGCCTGTAAACGCAGATTCAATCTCGCTGCTTATGAAAGAAGACAAACCTCTTGACGCGTAAACTGGCGCAGTAAAATTCAACATTGTTTCAAGCTTGCTTGGTTTTGCTAATCATTTATAAACCTTGTTGCGTATTGTGAAGTATTTTTAATAAGGTTTGTTGCCTGAAAATCAACTTTACATTGGCATCAGGGTAGCTGCTTACCGGGTGTCGTTTTGTTTTAAATAAGTAAAAAATTACTGTAACTTTATTTCGGGAAATTGACAGGGAGAAAAATTAAGTTAGAAGACGTTCAAAATATCCTTAATTGTAAATAAGAATTCCTTTTATGGCCGTTTGAATAAATATTTCTTTGGAACGTCCTGAAAATAGATAAAATTAAGATCTGAAGAGTTTCGGCACTAAACTACTGAAATTCTTGCATAATTTTGTATGAATTTCATTGATTAATATATTGCGTTTTTCACATTCATTTGGTTTTATATATAAATACAGGGAGATTTTACAGAAAAAAATCGATAATCGTTTTGATTCGTCGAAGATCGTTTCAAATCATAAGAATGCTTAAAGATTTTAAATTATTAATAATTATTGGCCGATTAAAAGAAATAAAGGATTTGTTTTTATTAATGAAATATAATCATTTATTTTAAATGAATTTAAAAAATGATTATATTAAATTAATATAAATATATATATTAAATTAATTTTAACTCACAAGTTGAAGTTAAAAGTTTTTGCAAATTATCATGTTCTTTATTTATTCCAACAAAACTAGTTAAATAATTTTTGATCTATATATATAAAAGTGAATGTGTGTCTGTCTGTTTGTCTGTCCTCTATAGACTCCTAAACCATCCGACAGAAAGCTATGAAACTTGGCATACAGATAGTTCAAAGCACGAGGAAGGTTTCTGTCGATATTAGAACATTCTGCGACAAACCGTTCCAGCGATATCAGCGAAAGTCGAAATGGAATTCTCTGATTGGTTAAAAGTTAGCCATTGTTTTAAATTTTGCTTTAAACGATTCAGTTTTCAAACATTTTGAAGATAACAACAGTGATATTTTCTATCTTATAGCTCTATTCTTTTAGAAAAGTAAATTACATATATTTTAATATTTAATTATAATTCGCGCAAGTTTCTTAATGTCAGGTGAGCACAAGCACGTAAAATCAACGAGAATAGGTTTCGTAATTATTAGTCGTATCTCGGATTTAGTATTGTGAAAACGGCTTAATAAAAATAAAGGTGAAAGCAAATTTCATCCAAAAAATATCAAAATAACATTTAATTAGTAATGATGTTTGAAATTCAGCTTAGCAGTATGACGTAATGTAATATTTGCTAGATTCTAAGGCTCCTATACTATCAGAGCTGACCTATCAAGCAATATTGGAGCAAAAAAGTTTTCAAATTAACGTTATGTTAGTATTGTGCTTATGCTAGCTCTTTGGAGCAAAAATAGATCATGAGTCGGCCTAGATTCCTGTATCTGAGATTATTTGTATTATTGTTATAGTTTGTATTATTCACGTGATATCATATTCTGTATTATTCCTACTTTACAATGACTGAAGATGGCAACTTCTATTATTTTTTATAGGATGTAATACGTTTGTAAGTTGTTTTTTAAGATGTCAAAGAGCTTTTGCAATTATTAATACGAGAAAAATTTTAATATTTTTTGAAAATACGTTTTATTTAACCCCTCAATTATGCCACCAAAGCGAAGTGCCGTTGGTCGATCTACAAATCAAGCGAAAAGGAGAAGAGAAAAACGAGCTTCAGAAACAAGTGAGCAGAGACAAGCTAGGCAAGAAAGAGATCGAGATCACACTGCTCTTGCTCGAACATTAGAAACAAGTGAGCAGAGACAAGATAGGCAAGAAAGAGTTCGAGATCACACTGCTCTTGCTCGAACATTAGAGACAAGTGAGCAGAGACAAGATAGGCAAGAAAGAGTTCGAGATCACACTGCTCTTGCTCGAACATTAGAGACGAGTGAACAGAGGCAAAAAAGGCAAGAAAGAGATCGAGTTCACATTGCTCTTGCTCGAACATTAGAAACGAGTGAACAGAGGCAAGCAAGGCAGCAAAGGAATCGAATTCGCGGAACGCAGACAAGACGAACGATACATACTGATTTGAATTTATGTGGTTTCAATTACAATCCCCTTTACAATTACAGTCTTCACCCAAGTGTAATTATTGGAAAAATGGATAAAAAGTGTACGTATTGTAGTGCTCAAAAATTTAAAAATGAAGCACCAGGTATGTGCTGTGCAGGTGGAAAAGTAAAGTTACCAGACTTGCGTTCACCACCTGAACCATTATTAACTTTAGTATCAGGTGAAACAAGTCAATCAAAAAATTTTTTGAAAAATATACGCAAGTACAATTCATGCTTACAAATGACATCGTTCGGAGCAACAAATATCGTTACCGCAAATTATATGCCAACATTTAAAGTACAAGGGCAAATTTATCACCATGCTGGATCACTACTACCCTTGGCAAATGCTGATCACAAATATCTTCAGATATATTTTATGGGAAATACTGACGAACAAATAAACAGACGGTGTCAACTGAATATGAGTACTAAACGAGAGATTGTCGCTGAATTACAAAATTTGTTTGAACAACATAATGAATTAATTAAATTATTTAAAACCGCCATTGAACAAATGCCATCTGACGATTACAAAGTAATAATAAAGGCAGATAAAACACCTATTTGTCGACATCGAAGACAATTCAACGCGCCAACGATCGATGAAGTGGCAATTGTCATAGTTGGTGAAGAATTTACTTCTCGCGACATAATTCTTCATCGTAGAAATGGTGACGTCCAGAAAGTATCAGAAACGCATCGTTCATATGATGCATTACAATATCCCATTCTATTTTGGCAAGGAGAGGATGGGTATCATTTTAATATTAATATGAGAAATCCTACAACTAATGTGGACATTAACAAAAAGGTCAGTGCTATGCATTATTATGCATATCGAATAATGATTCGTGAGAATGCTGATAATCATGTCCTGAAATGCAGACAATTATTTCATCAATACATTGTTGACATGTATGCAAAAATAGAAAGTGAAAGACTCCTCTATATACGACTAAATCAAGTTAACTTGCGTTCTGAAGAGTACATCCATTTACGTGATGCAGTTGTAAATGATGGCAATCTCAGTGAAATTGGAAAAATAGTCATTTTACCATCCACATATACAGGCAGCCCAAGACACATGCATGAATATGCACAAGATGCAATGACGTATGTTCGTGCATATGGTCGTCCAGATTTTTTCATCACATTTACATGCAACCCAGCATGGGATGAAATAAAGGAGCTTATATTAACTGGACAATCGCCATCAGATCGTCATGATATTTCTGCACGTGTATTTAAACAAAAGTTAAAATCTTTAATGGATTTTATTGTCAAACACCATGTATTTGGAGAGACGCGCTGTTGGATGTATTCCATTGAATGGCAAAAAAGAGGTTTACCACATGCGAATATTTTAATATGGATGATGGAAAAGATAACACCTAACAGAATTGATGAAATCATCTCTGCAGAAATACCAGACATTGAAATTGATAAAGATTTGCACGATATTGTCTCAAAAAATATGATTCACGGTCCATGTGGCTCACTAAATAATAATTCACCATGCATGTCAGATGGAAAGTGCACAAAGCGGTATCCTAGAAACTTACTTGCTGAAACTATTACAGGCAATGATGGATATCCACTCTATCGACGACGATCTACCGAAGATGGTGGAAAATCCATAAAACTAAAAGTACTCAACAATATTATTGATGTTGATAATCGTTGGGTAGTACCATATTCTCCATTACTACTAAAAACGTATAACGCGCACATAAATGTTGAGTACTGCAATTCAGTGAAAGCTATAAAATATATTTGCAAATATGTGAACAAAGGAAGCGATATGGCAGTGTATGCACTGGAAAATACAACTGCTTCTAACGATGAAGTCACCCAATATCAACTGGGACGCTACATAAGTAGCAATGAGGCTGTATGGCGTATTTTATCATTTTCCATTCATGAGCGATATCCAACAGTTGTTCATTTAGCAGTACATCTTGAAAATGGACAGCGTGTGTATTTTACATCAGAAAATGTACGTGCAAGAGCAATGTCACCACCGCCAACAACATTAACTGAATTTTTCGCATTATGTAGAAATGATACCTTTGCAAGGATGCTACTGTACTCTGAAGTACCAACTTATTTTACGTGGAATACATCATCAAGAAAATTTCAGCGTCGTAAACAAGGTAGAGCAGTACAAGGTCATCTAAATTTATATTCCACAGATGCATTGGGTCGTCTGTACACTGTACATCCAAATAACGCAGAATGCTTTTACCTGAGATTATTATTAATCAATGTTCGTGGACCAACATCTTTCCAAGAATTAAAAACAGTCAATGGCCATGTGTGTGCTACATTTCGTGAGGCTTGCCAGAAATTAAGTCTCTTAGAAAACGATGCTCATTGGGATATTTCACTCTCTGATGCTTCTAATACAGCTCAACCACCACAGATACGTACACTATTTTCCATCATACTAACTACATGTTTTCCGGCTAATCCAAAGGATCTTTGGGAAAAATATAAAGACTATATGAGTGAAGACATTTTACATCGCATGCGTAGAATAAATGCTAATCCCAACATTCAATTTACATCAAATATATACAATGAAATATTGATTTTAATTGAGAATGTATGTTTGACAATAGCCAACAAATCACTGACAGATTTGGGAATGATTGCTCCAAATAGATCTGGTAATGACATTTTCGATCGTGATATACAACGAGAAACGCACTTCGATGTTAATGAATTACAAACATTTGTTCGAATTAATCTTCCGAAATTGGTATTAGAACAACGAACAGCATATGACACAATTATAAATGCAATATCTAACAAGAGTTGTGGCTTATATTTCTTAGATGCACCTGCAGGTACTGGCAAAACTTTTCTTATTTCAATTATTCTGGCAACTATAAGATCGCAAAATAATATTGCACTTGCTATTGCATCATCTGGTATTGCAGCAACTCTTTTGGACGGTGGTCGAACAGCACATTCAGCATTGAAATTGCCATTAAATGTGCAGGTAATTGAAACTCCAACATGTAATATTAGCAAAGATTCTGGGATGGGAAAAGTACTAAGATCATGTCAGCTTATAATATGGGATGAATGCACCATGGCACACAAGAAATCATTAGAAGCACTCAATCGCACATTAAAAGATTTGAGAGGAAATGAGCAGGTCTTTGGTGGTGCACTCATTTTGCTAGCTGGTGATTTTAGACAAACTCTACTAGTCATACCCCGTTCAACACCAGCAGATGAATTGAATGCATGTCTCAAATCATCAGTGTTATGGCGGTATGTGGAGAAAATATCTTTAAAGACCAATATGCGTATTCAATTACAACAAGATGAATCTTCTGAACGTTTTACAAAACAATTGTTAGATATTGGGAATGGTAAAATAGAAATGGACCAATCCACACACTGTATTACATTATCAGAAAACTTTTGTCACATTGTAAAATCCACTGATGAATTGATTGCAAAAGTTTTTCCAAATTTATCGCAGAATTATAAAAATAATCAATGGGTTAGTGAGCTGGCTATATTGGCAGCCAGAAACATAGATGTGAATTTAATAAACAGCAAAATTCAAAATGAAATACCTGATGACGAAACAACATATAAATCCATAGATACTGTTGTCAATCAAGATGAATCAGTTAATTATCCAATAGAATTTTTAAATTCATTGGATCTACCAGGAATGCCACCGCATATTTTATCTTTGAAAATTGGTTCCCCAATCATCCTTCTACGAAATATAAATCCACCGCGACTATGCAATGGGACTAGGCTATCAGTAAAAAAATTAATGAATAACATAATTGAGGCAACCATTTTAAATGGAAAACACCAAGGAGAACATGAACTAATACCACGTATTCCCATGATACCAACGAATACTCCATTTGAATTCAAACGTCTACAGTTTCCAGTACGACTAGCCTTTGCAATGACCATTAACAAAGCACAGGGACAATCATTGCAAGTATGTGGATTAAATTTGATAAATCCATGCTTCTCACATGGACAGCTGTACGTTGCGTGTTCACGAGTTGGAAAACCATCAAATTTATTTGTTCTTGCACCAGATGGGAAAACAAAAAATGTTGTATATTTACAAGCACTACTAAGATAAAGTTCACCATCAATCATCAAATATCATTCATTTCATGATGATATCGTTTGCAATATTGTTTAATATCACAAGTGAAGGAACATGTTTATTCTACCATCAACTATGTATATCTACGTTTCATTATATTCACATTACATATATGTAGGGATAATTTTATTATTAATTTCCATTTTGATGTATTGTATACATTTGATCATTAATCACAGCAACGTGTGAACGGGTACAGCTTGTTAACAAATAAAACAGAGCGTTCGTGGGAGCTTGGATAAAACTGTTATCCAGTTTCTTGTGAAAGCTAACGATTTTTGAACCATGAGCCCTGTGCTACCACTTAATCCTTATGAAAGTTAAATAGCTTTAAATTCAATCAAAAATAACTTTAAATCTATTATTTAATTTTAACAATTTTACCATGCTAAATTTCTTTAATCATGTTGTCTGTTATAAAATTTGAATCATTATGTAAAAAAAACTGTTTCCTTTGGAGTTAAGTATCTATTAAATAATTTTAAACTTCAAAAGAACTACCATACCGTTGCTCCAAATAAAAAAAAAGTAATAATAATAATAGCAAGCTCCAAATAAATCAAAGTAAAAGTAAACCAAATGTAAACAAGTAATATAGACATGTTGCTATATTTCGATAGTTAAATTAATTCCCATTGACAAATACTATTTCTTCCAAATAAAACTACTTCTGTGGAAATTGTAGAAGACTGTTATCTATTCCCTTGTGAAAGCTGGCATACCTTCTTCGTGAAACTACTGAACAACTTTACTATTGAAAACTATTTATTATTGAAAACAATATACTGTTGAATAACTTTAAATTCTACTAATAATACAAATAAGAGCTAAGTAAGTTTTAACATTTTACTGTGTTAGCTTATTTTAAACATATTGTCTGTCATAAAATTTTAGTTAATGCGTAAAATAAGCAAACATTGGGTCGTCTTAAGAAAAGTTTCTATTAACAAACTTTAAAATTCAGAAGAAGTACAATTTAAACTTTCTTACAGTTACTTCCAATTTTAAAAAAAAATGAAAGCGGTGTCAATTCAAGCCGTATTGATTTAATCCATTTGCCAAATGATACACTGAGAAAAAAATATATTCAAAACTATTAGAATATGGAAAAGGTAACCGTGTTTCTGGCACTATGGGAACACCAAAAAGCACGGTAATTTTTACCAAAGCACTTCTGTAATAATTTTGGTAAAATTAAACAACAAAATATGTTTTATAACATGTGATAAAACTTTGCAAATATGATAATTTTTTTAATGTTATCATGATACCTTAAACATGGCATAGAAACCATTTATTCGTAAAAATTTGTTTTCCGTTGTGTATTTTTAACTAAATGTATGGTAATAAGACTAAAAGTTTGAAAACCAGAATTTTCGGCAAGCTGACACCATATAAACGGAACAATCAGCAAATGAAAGGTTTAAATTACGCATATTTTGACGTTATTAACCACAAATATGTTTTTTACCACATATGTCATTACCATACATTACGTTAATTTTACCAACATTTTTTTCATCGTGTAAAAGCTATGACATATTACCAAAATCTCCTTTTTATAATTAAAATGATTCCGTTCTTCAAAAATATTTATATTAGTATAACCATGTTATGCATAAAGCGTTATTTCTTTTTAAATCATGTGCCAAATTAAAAGTAACAATAATAAAACCAAAAATTCCAATAAATAAAATTTAATTAAAATTGATTCCATGAAATTTAAGTAAATTAAAATTGTTTTTAAATATTTTTTGATCCTAAGAATTCGACAACGGTAGTAAAACAATCAAAAAAATTTGCAAATTATTCAATTTTTAAAAGTACTACACGTAAAAAACTGCTATGATGCTATTAACTGCACTTAAATTTAAATAGCTTTAATATTAATTGGAAATATAAATAAAAAATTTACTTCTAATAACTTATTTAAATCATTCGATAATGTTGAATTAATTTAAATAATTTGTAAAACATTGTATAACTTTAATTAATGTAACAAATAATAAAATGTAACGCATTTTTGAAAAATTTTAAATAAAATTTAAAGAAATGCTATTAATAGGATTTAAAATACAAATGCCCTTTTAATAGGATAATTCTTTAATTTTTCTGATTATAAATATTTGTTGGGGGCATACCAAATGCGAACTACATTATAATTATAATATATTTATTTATAATAATATATTTATTAATTCTAATATAATTTTTCATTTGAAATAATAAATTAATTATAATTGAATATATTATAATTAAAATGTAATGGAATTAAAATAAAACAGAATTGAAATATAATAGCATTAAAATATATTAGAATTAAAATATATTAGAAATAAAATATATAAGAATTAAAATATAATCGAATTGAAATATGACAGAATTAAAAAATATATATGAATTAAAACACATTAGAAATAAAATATATTAAAAATTGAAATATAATAGAATCAAAATATATTAGAATTAATATGTATTCTAATTAAAATATATTAAAATTAATTAAATCATTGGCCTACCATTCCTCCGATGACTCGTTCTCAGTCTACGGAATTTTAAAATGATTAAAACATTTTATGACAGAATTAAAAAATATATATGATTTAAAACAAATTAGAAATAAAATGTATTAGAATTGAAATAAAATAGAATTAAAATATATTAGAATTAATACATATTCTAATTAAAATATATTAAAATTAATTAAATCATTGGCCTACCATTCCTCCGATCGCTCGTTCTCAGTCTACGGAATTTTGAAAGGAATAAAAAAATTTATGACAGAATTAAAAAATATATATGATTTAAAACAAATTAGAAATAAAATGTATTAGAATTGAAATATAATAGAATTAAAATATATTAGAATTAATATATATTCTAATTAAAATATATTAAAATTAATTAAATCATTGGCCTACCATTCCTCCGATTGCTCGTTCTCAGTCTACGGAATTTTAAAAGGAATAAAAAATTTTATTAAAATTGAATTCTCCCTCAGAGTATGCCCTATTTAAAAAGTTTCAGTCCCAGATCAATTGATTTTTATTAATTTATTATCATTTTCACTTTAATTTAATTAATTTTATTAATTTAATTAATTTTATTAATTTAATTAATTTTTATTAATTTAATTAATTTTATTAATTTAATTAATTTTTATTAATATTATTAATTTCACTTTAATTTATTTTACTAAAAAATAAAAATAAACAAATTGTGTTTTATTCTTGAAATGCATCGTCGTTATTAGACCACCTGATTAAGAAAATATTTATTTTCTTAACTTACAGATTATGCACAAATATTATGAAAATAATTAAAAAGGACTAATATTTATCGGATATAAATTAAATATGCTATCAAAATCGGTAAAAAATGTCTTAAATATGTTTAAAAGGTTTATAATTAAACCTTTCATGTTGTATGATGAACGCATCATTATTTGACCGATAGAATAACAAAATGATTTTGTTTTTACTAACAGATTGCGCACAAGGAACGCGAAAATCAATTAAAAATAAATTTTTGTATAAATTTACCAATGTGCTCAGCAATGCAGAAAAAAATTATTTAAATATGTTTTAAAATATCTATAATAATTTTGTTTTAACCAGAAAAATTATGCATACGAAAGAGGAAAATCAAAAATGACTAACGAAATAAATGACATATCGTAAGTTTCGATTTTAAGCAATTGTTTAGGAAGACGTAAAAAACTGGTCTAACAAATTGCAAAATTGAATATGATAACATTGAGTTTTCAATTGTATTCAGTTTCCAGGCAGAACTAAGCAGCGTAAGATTTCTTATCACGTTAATTAGAAAAATTACTCTAATCTCAGTTGAAAACAAGAAAAAATTAATCCGGCATTTTTACTCATTAAAGAATAAAATAAATCGTAAAAATTAAATATAGCAATGCAAATTTTTTCCCAAATGTAAATCTGCATACTTTATTACTGACAACTTCTAAAAAAAATTATATGTTCTCTAGTGTTACTAAACGAAACTCTTTTATACGTTTTAGAGCAAAACTAAGTATTAATACTGAAAGACGCACAACACATGATTGCGCATTCATAGAAATTTAAAATTCATTCCAGATTTGCATAATGTTGCATTTAGAATTACCCAAGGGTGCGAAGAAGCACAATCCCACGATTTTTAAAACTGGGAGTAGAATAGATCAAACATATTTGATAACAAATTATTAACATCCTGCACGATCTTTGAATTCTACTAATTGGCAACTGATTATTTTGCGACGCGACTGTTTTATTTATTAATGTCATTCATTTTGGGGAACTCTACTTAAAAGAAATCACAATGAATTAAAAACATTCTGTTTTGAGATAGAATTAAACTGCTTGAAATTTTATTGAAATTAGCGTTTTTTAAATACAAACATGGAGGAAAAAATTCTGATAAAATCAGCATACTAGCATGGTAAATACATTTCTGATGAAAGATTCCACAATTCTAAGAATGAAACCAAAATATACGGTATATAAACCATTCATATGGTAATTTTACCGTTCGATGTTGTTGCGGGTTACCAGAAATTCTGCTTTTCAAAATTATAGTTCTTATTACTATACATTTAATAACAAATACAAATCTCAAAAGTAAATGTAACCAAATAAATGGTTTTTATACCATGCTCTGAAGTAGCACGATAAAAATTACCAAATTATCTTCAGAACTATCAATCATTTTGCATTGTATTTGGTAATTTTACTCTTTTGATGTTTTTTGCTTCTTACCAAATAGGAGGGTAATAATCTGTTTGCTCTTCTACGTTTTATTTAACATGGCAGTTTCTTTAAATGGTTGATGCAAGTTAGATGATTGTATTATTGAAATATAAGGACTTATATAATATAATTTATCAATTATAACAGGGTGTTCTTGCATCAGAAAGGTCCTGGGTTCGAATCCCGGGCAAGGCATGGATGTTTCTTTCTCTCTGTGTGTGTTCTAAGTCCTTTCTCCTTTGTGCTTGAATGTGACCCGCCCTATAAACGGGTTGTGGTTGTGTGAATGGCGTGGCAGAAGTCGAAATCCTGGCCATAGATGGCGACACTGAAAAACAGGAACAATCGCACCCCCACTGCCTAAACAGGCATACGACACAAAAAAAAATTATAACAGGGGTTAAAGGGACAAGAATGATTGCTTCAAGTGTTTAATTAAAGTGTTTTAAAGATACTATACTCAGATATGTCATACTATGATGACTGTTTTATCCATCTTTTATGAGGTAGCGGTATTTATTTATTTATTTACGTGCACATATGGGATTCTTTCTAATGCTTAAAAAGTCTTTTTCAGTTTGAAAAACAGCACAATTTTACAAAACACAGCAAGACTATACATGCTGTTATGCTGCTTGTATGTCTTTGTGCTGTTTTTCTCATTTTTATGCTATCTGTACCGTAGTTTGACAAGAGACAAGTAATTATTTGCATTAAGCATACAACCCTGTATATGTATCTAAACCAAACTTAATTATTTACGGATACATATCCATTTTTACGCTTTGATGCGAACCCACTACCTCTATTTTAAATAGCGTTTGGCGGAAAGACGGAACGGGTGCAAAAAAGAAATATATCATTACAATTCCAAGATTTTTTTTTATTTATTGTCACACATATACATGCAGGCTTGTGTGCTTCTTAGAAAGTACGATTAAATACAAGCCCTTGTCAAGTTGAACAGATAGCTCAAGTTGGAAATGAAGATGAAAAAGATGTATCTAACATTATTGTGAGATTCAAATTCGCTTCTCTACGCTTCTATTTTAAGAGGTCGGGAGAGCCCTGGTGTAGTTATTTTATTTACCCTGATGCAGTATCTATTTAGTAACAGTTAAGCTTCTGATTTAGTTCAGCCTTGTTTCGGCATTTGTACTTTTGCACATGCATATTCTGTATAATTTTAAATATTGGTAGATACTAACTTTCTGCTTGCAAATAAAACAATTAACCAACCGGAATCAAAGTTAACAAGTGTTTTCTAAATAGAAGTTACCAATATTTTGCGTCATCTCAAACTATACTAGCACTGTTGAAATTACTGACTTCTGCTTAAAATTACCTAATTTTACCGCATTTTTTAATAAAAAGCATAGTAATAAAAACCATATTTTATTGCTAATTCTACCAAAAATTCACTTTGGTAAAAATTACCTTGATTTGTGGTGTTCCCATAGAACCAGAAACACCGAAAATTTGACCGTATTCTGGTAGATTTTACCACATTTTTTTCTCATTGAATAAATGCTAAAGTAGTTTCAGACTTTTGTACATTACTATATTGTAATTATACCAAAAACAAATCAGAAAGTTGGTCTTATTCCGATTATTATACTGATTCGGTTCTCGCTGCTTTGTTGTATCTAACCAAAGTAGTGGTACCCAGTGGGTAATGAAAAGCAGCGTCGCTGCAGGGTCGTGGTAGCAGCGTCACCCACGTCGCACTACCACAACCCGTTTATAGGGCGGGTCACATTCACACACAAAGGAGAAAAGACATAGAACGCAGATAGAGAGAAAGAATCATCTATGCCTTGTCCGAGATTCGAACCCAGAACCTTTCTGATGCAAGGACAGTTCCCTACCCCCTACACAGGCCGGTCGGCCAATCTTGATCTTAACTTATCTTATAATTTCTTATCTTATCTTCTTATCTTGGTCTTATCTTATGTAATCTTGAGATGGTGTGCAAAGACGAATCTGGTGATAAATTTTCCTGAATTCTAACTGAAAACGATTTAATGTAAATTGTGTAAAATAAAAAGAGAATAACTAAATTACTTCTCATGTAACGATAAGAGTAAGTTGCTTGACCTTATATACTCTAATAAATTAATGCAGACTATATTTTATTCGTTTGTTTATTTTATTGTTCCTCCCTTTATGGTGAGTGGTCTTTTGTAACCTTGGCCATTGTAAATAAAAAAATTATTTTATGTATTGAAATGAGATACAAAACATTCTATATGCATGCTTTTTTTTATAACGGATCTCGATTCTTAACCGTATTTGTCTCATATGTTACATAATTAATACACGTTATAAGACAACTTGTTTCCTTTCATTCCGTATCATCAATATATTTACCTCCATATCATAAAAATATTACCTGTAATAAATATATTCTATTAATTTATTTGTCTGTAATCAATTCGCGTTATCAAATTCCTTGGCAATAATCAAATCATAATAACATTAACATATTTGTCAAAAATCCATTCCTTTTCTTAGTCTATTTGTTTCTAATTTATCTTCGTGATGAAATATAATATGCATGGAACATGAAATATGTGGGTAGAATAAATTCATATCATATTCTACTTGATCCTAACTCATTGTGATATTATTATGAATTTATATATTAATGTATTAAATCGAAATTAATAAATTATTAGGTAATAATCAATCAAGATTATTAACATATTTGTTCAATATTCATGCTTGCTTGCTTGCTTTCGTATGCCTGTTAAAGCAAAGGGGTGCGATTGTTCTTGTTTTCTAGTGGCGCCATCTATGGCCAAGAATTCGAATCTGCCACACCATACGTCACGCCCGTTTATAAGGCGGACGCATTCATACATCCATTCATTCATCCACAGATCGTAATTTTGACCGGAATCAGAGAACGATCAATCTTCAATTCAGTACGCCAAGAGGTATTGATTTGTTCTGGGAACATGGAGGACTTTGTGACTCTACAGATTAAGCGTGCATCAGTCTCCATTTTACTACGCGGGATCTTTGGCCGGCGGGGTTCGAACCCAAGAACTTTCGGACATGGCCCCAGCACCCTACCGACCAGGCTATCCTAGCCTCTTCAGCATTCATGTTTGTTATTAATCTATTCATCTCAAACCTAGCCACATTTCTCTTTCATTTTTGCTAAACGTTACAATTTTCCAGTACTCCTTTTCTGGAAATAAAAAATATTGGAAGTTAAAAGTTTAAAATTATTAAACTGTAATATTCGTGATTAATTAAGTTTACCATTGAGAGACAAAACTCTCTGCTTTAAGATAGAAATGGGAAAAAATCCCAAAAATATAACATTTTTCTTACCATTTCCTGTTTACCTTACGGAAATTATCCGGAATTTGATCATTATTTATGTTTGTTATTGATCTATTGGTCTCTAACCTATTTATAATCATCTTTCACTTTTGATAAACGTTATCATTTTTCGAATAATCCCTTTCCGAAATTAAAATATATTGGAAGTTAAAATTATAAAACTTTTATGTACTGTAATATTCTTGATTAATTAAGCTCAACTCATTGCGAGACAAAATTCTCTACTTCAAGAAGGAAGTGGAGAAAAATCCCGAAAATAAGACATTTTTCCTATCATTTCCTGTTTTGTTTTCTTGTTTATCCTACGGAAATTCCACCACCCTAGAGAAGGCTTCTTTTATCCCTGGATAAAGAAATAGCAGTAATCTTTTGCACCAGAAAAGATTAAAAGTCAACACCGTAAGACCAGTTTTCTATATTCGTAACTATCAAAACACTACCTACTCGCACTAGAAGTATTGACATCTACTTTGTTGATTCTTACAATTATTTAATTTCTAGAGTTACATACTTACTACGTCTATTATATTTAAAACATACACAATATTAATCTGCACTAAAGTTTTATGTATTAAGAAGTGCACGATTATTGTAATTATTTAATTGATTATTATTGTTGATTGATTATTGTAATTATTTAAATACCAGGGTTATATTTTAAGCTGCCTCTGTTATGGATATCTTGTAGGGAGTATATAAATAATATTAATCTGCAGTTATTGATTTTACCATAGGTCCTGGGTTCGATCGACGGGCCGGGCAAGGACGACTCAGTCTTTCATCCCTTCAGTGAGTCGATAAATAAGTACCAAGCATGCTTGGGAACTAAACACTGGGGGTTTCGCGTTCGGCTGACCACCTAACCGGAACGTCTGCTCCTGCACCCCAGAGCCCAAGATCAAGAAAACTGAGATGAGCACAGTAGGCCTTGGCCCTCTATGGGCTGTCACGCCACTGAGTTTAGTTTAGTTATTGATTTTTAACTTTTCCAATAACTAACAGGCACTAATTTGATTATAACAATTATTCAATTCTCCTGGTTTTAGCTGGTTTTATGTTTTTTTCATCTGGGTTACATGTTTAGCTGTATGTATTATCGATGAAATATCTATATTAATATACGCTTTTTTCAAAATGTTTTCAACTAATAACAGGCACAAGTGTTTGAATATAATCTTATTCTAATCTCTTGATTACGTATTTACCTGCATCTGTTATCGATAAAGCAACAATAATATTATTCTATGCTTGATTTTTAGCTGTTTTCATCTACCAACAGTCCAAAACGACTACATGAAATAAAAAAATACTAATTAAAGAAAGATAGAGAAATTAACATATTAACAAAATATGTTTGCATAAAATTATAATTACTGTATATTTTTTAAGCAAAATTATCCTTTTTTATGAAAAACTACATCATTTAAATATTATTTTAGTAATAAATAAGCGACAATAAATGAGAAACAATCACGGGAGCCGGTAAAAGGTGCGTGTAGGATGTGGAGCCCCCTACTGTATTATAAATAAAATTTATTTCTTGTGCACTTTTCTCAAATTTTAATATCGTTTACAGCTCTGTCTATTATAAAACTATTTGATTGTTTTCAAGCAAATGTGGAGTAGAGTTTCCAATTTATTTATCCAACTACTTATACATAACCGATATTTGTATCAAAATTATATTATGCAATTGAGTAATAATAATTTCCAGATTTAATTTGATTTATATTCCATGAAATAGATACTATTAAACTAGAGTTTAGCAAATATTTTTATATTATATACCACAAATCATTTTAGTTTTCTTTTCATTAAACAATATCGCCTCAAACACAATATCGCACTCAACATTTTCATAATTTTTGCAACGCAGTTCCCCCAAAATGTTCTTTCCAAAACAGAATATACCAAACAAATGCATATCGAACACTCCCGTTAAAAGAAAAAAACTTTCTTTAGTAAATAAATGTTAATGTTACGCGAAATCTGAGGCTGAAGAGTTTCTGAAGTTTCTTTTAACTAAAATGAAATGCTTGCATAGAAACTCCTTTTCATAACTTGGCCGATTTCCAAATTGCCCGGAAAGTACTACGCCTAAACGAATGTGAATAATTTGTGAAAAATATGCTTATGTTTTACAAGTTACATGCATGTTTTCATTTCACATTTAAAGTTATGGAGTTGCTTGAAATCTCATTTTCAAAGTTACATCTTTTTTACGCGTATTAAGATAGCTTTTATGATCAGTTGCTTGCAGTTTAGATATACCAAAGTATTTTGATGTGACTTTTTTAATTTATTTTTGGATTGCATAGTTAGGAGGGGGGGGGAATGTTCCATCGTAAACAAGTTTTTCGATTTATTTTAAATACTAAAAATACATTGTGGTAGAACAGTCTTATATGAATATTAATAAAATAATGCAGATTATTTTGTTACGTTGTTTTTTTTAATAAATCTTTTCATCAATTTTGAGGTGATGATTTTATTATGAACAAGCTGAATACCAGTTCTTCATATGAGGGAAAATTAAGGATCAATAAATAAAAATCATTACTGAACAACACTAATAAATCATACACAAAACGGAAAAACAAATAACTTTTTTTTTCATTGTCCTTCCCGGTGACTTTACGGTATTAGATTTAGCTAATAGATGCTCAAATAATTTCGGTAATTACTGTATTATTTGGTAATTAATTGAATTAATTTGGTAATTAATTGAATTAATTAATTAATTTGTTAATTTTTGAATTAAAAATTAAAATTCCAATTTGCCGGAGAAATGGTACTAAAGGGGCCGGGATAAGCTGGTCGGTAGGGTGCTGGGCCCACGTCCGAGAGTTCGTGGGTTCGAACCCCACCGGCCGAAGACCCCTGTATAGTAAAATGGTAACTGATGCACGTTAAATCTGCCAAGTCGCAAAATCCTCCATATTCCCATAACAAATCAGAACCTCTGGGGGTACTGAATTGGAGATCGATCGTTCTCTGATTCAGGTCAAAATTACGATCTGTGGATGAATGAAAGGATGTATGAATGGGTCCGTATGGGTGTGGCAATCGAATTCTTGGCCATAGATGGTGCCACTGGAAAACAAGAACAATCGCACCCCTGTGCCTTAACAGGCATACGCCAACAACAACAACAATGGTACTAATTTGTTAAAAATTAGTAGCGCACCCCATCAAAATAAAGTTAACTGTATAGTTAAATTTTAAACTTATTAATTTAAGTGATTGGAAAATTCTTATTCAGCTTTACTTTTGAGAGCGTTGCAACTTTGTTCCATGAAAAATAAATGTATCGTTTTTGTTGTTGTTTTTAATAATTGCATGATTCTTTCAGTTAAGAATATCTACTTTATCAAGAAGAATATGAGATTAAGATAAAGTGAGCTGTACTAGCAATATTTTGAATTAGATAGCGCATTTTAATTTTATGTGCAATTGGTTAACAACTGCTTTTTGATAGTAAGCTAAAGTATTCATTGTCACCTGATGGTATCATTCAGAAGTATCAACGGCACAATGTTGATTCTAGAGGTCAATTCGAACAATTTCAAATTTACCACAGCCAAGCATTTCTTTCTTGTAATTATATTTTAGAAGGATCACAATAAATCTATTTATGGAGTATCTATAATAACAATATGCTGCATTGGTGCAATTTTTACTGGCTCCAAATCTACTAATAAAACGTTTTTATCCTACTATATTAATATATTTGATACCTATTAAAACTCTACGAACTACTGCAATATAGCAGCTTTTTACGCTTCTCGTAAACAAATTAGTACCATTGTTGTTGTTGTTGACGTATGTCTGTTAAGGCACAAGGGTGCGATTGTTCTTGTTTTCCAATGGCGCCATCTATGGCCAAGAATTCGACTGCCACACCCATACGGACCCTTTCATACATCCATTCATTCATCCACAGATCGTAATTTTGACCTGAATCAGAGAACGATCAATCTCCAATTCAGTACCCCCAGAGGTTTTGATTTGTTATGGGAATATGGAGGACTTTGCGACTTGACAGATTTAACGTGCATCAATCACCATTTTACTATACGGGGGCCTTCGGCCGGCTGGGTTCAAACCCACGAACTCTCGGACGTGGGCCCAGCACCCTACCGACCAGGTTATCCCGGCCTCTTTAGTAACATTTCTCCGGCAAATTGGAATTTTAATTTTCAATTCAAAAATTAACAAATTAATAATTTAATTAATTACCAAATAATACAGCAATTACCAAAATTAATTGAGCATCTCTTAGCAATAATCAGAAAACAAAAATAATCACGTGATTTAGAAAGACATGTAAGTAGCGACAGATTCAATCACAATGATGCGATTTTTCTCTTGGTTACAAAAATGACGAACGCATGAGATGCGACGCTGACGCAGAAGATGTTAACTCTAATAGTACTTTTAAACTCTTTATTAAATAAACTACTTTTAACTCTTTTACTTTTTGTCTCATTTCGCCACTGTCGATTAAGAACTTGCCAATGTAATTAAAATAAATTGAAAAGAAGGAAAAATTTTAAGAACCGCGTGTTTCAAATGAGCTAAAAAGGAGAAAAACTAAAACAAAAATTGTATGGCGACAAATTTTCGAAAAATGGGAAAGGGTGTGATAGAAGTTTATTGCTAAAATTATTCTTGAGTGATGCTGTTTAAAAAAAAACTTTTTTTTATTTTATTCTATTCTTCATTTCAGTTTTGTGCCATAAATAATTGTTTACATCGAAAAAATTTCGAAATTTTGATAGTTGAGGAATTCCATTTTGCAACAAAATTGTATTAAATTCTGATTGCAGTGATCGAAAAAATATTTCCTCAGTTGAATTACTATCACAAGCTAGATGAAAGTGATATTGAAGTTTTGATTGAGAGATTTATGCCACACATACAATCTAACAAACAAATATATAAAAGAGTTATCAAAAATGTTGTAAAAATAATAAATTTTATAAAAAGATAAATTTTCAAACAAAAAGAATTTTCATCAACAAATGAATTCGCTTATACTTTCAAGATAATAAATCATGAAGACATCACATCAAAAATCAGAAAATGTTATTCCATTATTTCAAAAACAACAATTTTGTTCATCTTTCAAAATAAGATACGGCATTTCATAGATGAGAATTATATTTTCTTTTCAAAACGCTTCCAAGATTTTCGTTTCAGTTCATTTTCTAAGTTTTTGAAAGTGACAAAAGGGAAAAGAAAGTGAATTTATTTCGGAGGCTTCCCCGTAAAGCTTGAATTGTTGAACGTAAAAGAGAAACCTTCAATTTATAAAACAGATTCAAAAGGAATTTTCATGAGAGGAATAATAAATGGTTGGATAGAGAAAAGGTTTATTTAACTTTCATTTCTCACTTTGCCTCATTTAGAAAATTGATAGATTTAACACGAATGAATCAAAGTATTTTTTTATTTATTTTATAACCGTCGTTGATCAGCCGACACAATTTTGGATTAACAACTACTAATGTTCAACTCCGTAGCCTTGTAAATTTAAACTAAATCCGGAAAACAAGGGAACTCTTGGATCAAGTATTGGGAGAAATTTGCCTGTGTGGAGGACTTTTTGATGGAGCTAACCCTCATTTGCGTTACATGGAGAGGAAGGCCATGAGAACCTCCCACGGTTAACCTGATAGCAAGGGGACTCTAACCCATGATCCGTCTACCACTGAGGATATTTCACGTCAGCACTGTGGTCGGTGCTAGTCGGGTGCAAATTCCTATCGACCAGCCATCGCTGGATTCAAACCCGGTACGCCTCATTGGAAAGCCAACGGTCTATTCCCTGAGTCTTCGTGGCTCAAGAATGATATAATTTCCAGAACTAAATAATGAATGTCTTGATCAAATCTGACAGTTTCCTTGGTCCTAGGTTCTTATGTAAAATTCGTATCGACTGGGATTCGAACCTGGTTCGCCGCTTTGGAAGGCGAACGCTCTATCCCTTGAGCCATCGCGCAATTAACTCTTCGTACTCTAATACGTGTTTGCCTTAAGCTAACAGAAAAACGTTGTATTTACTATAATTTCGCAATGTGTCAGACTAATCACGTTCTTTTTTTTTAGAATTTACTGACCTATCTGATATTTCGAGACTTATTAGAATCAGCCTGTATGCCTTAAGAAAATGAAATTAGGAAACGTGTAAAGAATTATTTCAATCAAGCTGAATTGGTTAAGCCATTGCTATAAACCTTTATCAAGGCTATTTACAATAAGCCTTCTCTATTCTGGACATATTAAAAATTGTTTAATTAAGTAATCAAGCTAAGTATCTACCAAATATTTCAGGCTTATTACAATCAAACTGTATGTATTTAGGCTGATTAAGGAATGTGCTAATAAGGGAATGTGGAAATCAAAAATTTATTACTTACTTAATATTTTTAGAAGATGAGGATGAACATTGGAGGGGAGGGGGTCTACCTCCTCAGTGGTGCATTCTTTCAGTTATTTTAAATTGTCTTTTCAACTTGTATTTCCGTAATTATCATATTCTTTTATTATGTTATTTATGTTCTTTTATTATGTTGTTTTTCAAGATAATAAAGGTTCTGCTGATTAAAATTTTTTCTTATCTATTATATCTAATTTTCATCATATTTTGTCTAGAATTTGCATTATGTGAAGCAAGCCATCCTGAGCTGTAAAGAATATGCGAAAACTTTCATTATTCTTATCTTCAATCAAAACCAACAATATAATCGATTTCAATTATCTATCCAAACCGACTTCATCTCTTTTCATTACAATGATGTCGCCCCAAACCTTTCAAATATTTTTCATCAACCATGTATTTATTTTTAATTTCAAATCCTTTTTAATAAAAAAACACTGAATAAATTTAGACTAAATAAATCGTTTAATCATTTTCATAATTGAAAAAAGTGCCTGATATGTTTTCAGTGGAAAATAATTTAAATTCTTTATTTTCCTTAGCTAACAATCTTATTAATTAGAACGACAAATCTTAAGTAATAAGATAAATGTGGAATCGTATTTCTGTTGTACCATAGATGAAATAGCTTGCTGCTAGACATCCAATTACAATCCTTATTTATTGAAATGCAATGTCTCTTTCGCGTTCAAAGGAAATGAATTAGATAAGCTGACAGTACAGCAGAGAGTCTAAAATTACATTCCTGATCAAGATATTACGATTAGGTAGCGAGATAAAATTATATGATATTCGAAATTATCTTAATAATAACTTTATACATTTTCCCTAATTCATTCAAAAATATATACAGTTTACTAATCATTGAAATAGCGTAAGATAATGTATAATGTGCAAAATAAAAAAATAAACACTTTAATAGCTTTTAATCATGTACAAAGATAAAATTTTAATGGTTTTAAGAGCAGAACTAGATGTACTAAAATATTAGTGCAGATGATGCATGAAAAATTATTTTTGTATAGTAGAAAAACTAGAAAAGGGTGGCAACTACTTTATACCATTACTGGCATAATGTGGCACTTCTTAAAGTTATAAAACAAAAAGGATTTTTTCTTTATGGAGTGTAACACCAATAATATTCCTTTAAATTAATTCTTGTTTAAAGTTGTTGGTACCATTTTTGGCACTCAGAGACACAAAATTTATATTAATAATAATAATATGATACACATAAGCGCCAGTAAAATTTTTCTTACAATACAATTTAAAGCAAGAACAGTTAGTTTAGGATGCATATTCACGTTAATTCGTAAAATTCTTAAAATTTTTCCTAACTCTTAAAATTTGTTCGTAAAGTTAACATGCACATGCACTGCAAAAAAAAGTGATGTAATACCTAACCAAATTTGGTATTGAAAGATTCTAAAAATTTATGTTCTCATAAGACAGAGTATTCATACATGCTTTAAAGGGTGTTGTTAAATCTGAGCTCCTGTAATTGATAAAGCTTACACCAAGCTCACTAAATTCATGAATTAATTTCGCCAATCCTGGCGTAAACTTTTCAATGGCGGATGATCAAATTTTTTGTTTACAAGATAGAGAGAGTTATGTTTCGCCTCCCGCGATGTTGAACATTCCACAGAAGCAGAAATAAGATGTTAGAAAAAAGGTATTTATGTTTGTGATAAAAATAATTACGTTATCATAAGGAGGTGAGGAGTGGGCCAAAAAAACGGACCACCCCGAATAACTTTTAATCTAATATTCGGATCTTTACGTTTAGCTTAAATGTATGATATTTTAAAAATTCAATATCTCAAGAACTATTCAACCAATTTCGCTCCTCGCAATTTGCATTTTGTCACACAAAATTATAAACTTTAAACGGTACAAAAAATTTGTACCTTATTCTTCAAAATTTCTTCGGCTAATATTAAATAAAATAATAAATATTAGCTAATTTTTTTTTTTGCGTGGAATTGAATTGGCTAAACTAATTTCATAATTAATTATGTGCAAAAAGTTTTCAATCCCCTTGAAAAATTCTCGAAATATGGCAAAATACTCAAAAATTAAAATTAACGTTATGGGATCAAAGCTTTAGATAGCTCTTCTAAACAAAGTATTGGAACCATATTTTCCAGATTCCTTCTGCCCCGATATTTTGGGGATCAAAAAACCGAATCAATTGAAAAAAAGGTATGTTTATTCAGAGAAGATGCGTTTTTTTGCCTGATTTTGCAACGTAAAATATCGTCTGCACTAATTATTTAGCATATTTGAGGTTATCTCTTCAAACCATTAAGATCGAGTCCTAGAACGAGAAGATGCAATCATTAGATCAAAAGTTATTCAGGGTAGTCCTTTTTTGGTGTACTGTACTATTGTGCTTTTCAGCTCTACATTTGTATTCTTTGTAGGGAAAAATGCAGGTGCTTGAAACCAAAATTACGAAAGAAATCGTTATTTTTTTTCTGAAGTTTCTTAAAAGATTTTCCCCAAAAAATTTTATTTGAAGAAATTTTTAAAGTAAAATAACTTTTTAAATATATAAACTTATTGTCCAACATACTACTTTGACAGCTAAATTCTTTTTTCATGAGACAGCTTTGAGGATATCTAAAAAAACAGAGTTTTTCTTTGAAGACTAGAGTACTGAAAAAAATCATTGAGTGATTGATTATTCGGTAGTAAATAACACTATCTTTTCTTTTGGAAGAAGCAATATCTATTTCTGGGATGCAGCTGTGGCTATGAGGTGAACACTTTTTGATGTGAACAATTCACTAAAGAAAGAGAAACGTTCTCATCAAAAAGGTTTTGAAGAATAAGATTCAGAAGTGGATTAAGTCTACACTGAAGTTTTTCTGAACTAAGACAAAAGTTGGCATACTTTTTCGGAAAAACAGTGCATCTGTTCTTTTGCTTTTAAATGATAGTATTAACGTGACACGTTTGTGTACTGTCTGTATGAATATCTTTTCCAACAAATCTTCTTCAAAACGTTCTTCCTCATAAGGCACATTTTTTTATGTATTCCATAGTGGTAGCCAGAATGCCTTTGAGATTGCTGTCATGGCGATATCAGTATAGGCGTAGCATGAACGAGTTTTTTTTTTCAGTTGCGATGGTTTGATGGCTAAGGCACTGAACTATCATTGTGAAAAACCGGGGTTCGATACCTAGTGGCGGCTTGCAGTCCACCCTTCAAGCTCCAGATCGATAGGTACCAGCTTGAATAGGAACTGAAAGCCGCCTGCATGCTGACCTTTATGCGCCACTTACCACATTGCTCTCTGGTCCATTGGCTCACAACTGGCTGTTGTAAATAATGCTTTACTTTACACATTTTTTTTTAGAAATAAGAGCTTCCCCTCACATAAGTTCCAGATAAACAATCTTAGCTTTTTTAATAATATATATATATATATATATATATATATATATATATATATATATATATATATATATATATATATATATATATATATATATATATATATATATATATATATATATATATATATATATATATATATATATATATATATATATATATATATATATATATATATATACTAATAATTATTATCCTTTTTTGATAATTATTCTTTTTTAAATCAATTTTTGACAATGATTATTAGAAAACATTAGGATAATTTTGATTTAAAAACATGTTTAACATTCCCTCCATCAACGTTCAACTGTGTGTTAAATTTGATCACTTAGCTTGCAGTGATAGATTGTTCATGCGTAAAATATATTATTTTAATTTAATAAATTTTGTGGTTGAATTGCATGTGGGCAAAATAAATAAAACATTTGCAACTATTATTTTTTATAATTTTATCTTGTTAGATACAAAAAAAAAGCTTCTCATTTTCAATACTATCTGAAAAAGCCAATTAAATACCATATATAACAAGAACATTTTTTGTTTAAAAATGAACACATCTGAAACACTAATTAACATAATATCAATTAACATGTGTTTGGTGTTATTTGTTTTGTTATGGTTTTATTCTGTATGTTATTTGTTTTGCAAGTTATGTAATTTTAATGGAGTAAATACATTTAGCAGATTTGTTTGTCAAAGTTACATAATTTTAACGGAGTGGGGACGTTTAGGGGATATTCTTTCAAAAATTGGATATTCTTCAAAATTTATTTAGAAAATAATAGGCTGCTTCCTTTCCAAAACATATCCTTCTTTAATTGCAAAAACTCGAAAATGTTTACAAATCAGAAAAGTAAACAAGAAACATAGGATTATTTTTGCTCCAGTTGTTTTTGTTAAACTTTGAGTTAAAATCAGAGGTGTTCCGGATTTCTTTGTTGTCTTCGCTAAAGTAAACAATATTGGAAAGGAAATTCAAGTTTTTGTTTCGAAAAGAATTTTAACAGCACGTGGCGATAATAAGATATTTTTCTCACTTTCCGTCAAAAGATGTTTCATCCTGTTGAGCTCTTAGAACTGTATTTTATATCCATGATATTATTTTGAAACTCATTGAGATGTTTTTTTATTTTTATAAACTAAGCAAAAAATAGCAATTAGCTCTTTGAGTGAATTACTGTTGACATTATTAAGTATTTAATATATGAAGCATATGATATATATTAATGTATATAATACACATTAAATACATGTACTAAGCATATAATATATATTCAGTAAATAATATATGTTAGCTATATCTTAAAAACGGTTTTTAGTATCAAACAAAACACAACGCCATTTCATTATGATTAAATTTTATTTCTTTCGAATTTCCTTATAGGTTTCTTAAAATAATTAAATCGATAACCCGAATAATATTTGCGTAATATAATAAGAAAAGTAATTTTAACAATCGTGAAGCACTGGCCAATATAGTCATCAACTATATTTTCTCTGAATGTCAAATATTTCACATCCAACTGTTCCTCGGTATTGTTTCCATCTGGACACTTAAGAATAGCCTAAAATTTCCCTTAAATAACAGCACAAACATATCTTCGCGTCGGAATGGAAATTGCTTTTTTTTTCCTCGGAAAATTTTTTTTAACAACACTCAGTACGTAGCAGCATGTAGCCCAAAAATTTAATATTTCATTTCCAGCATAATTAACAAAAAAAAGTTTCAAACCACTTAAAATGTTTTTAGCACTTAATAAAGAAATATATAATCTTGGAATAGATAGTGAAATTTTTATTCTTGTAAGAGAAAGATTCAAAACTCATTAATTAAATTTTTTAAAAATTTAAAAATCTATTTTACTTATTATAATGTTTTGCTTTTTCATCACATTACTTGCAGAACAATATTAAAACATAATTGCTTACATCAAAACTTAAAATGTTTTTTGTTTAAAGAAAAGTACATTGATAATAATAACTTTTTACACCGAGAAATAAAGTATCGTCAAAACAACCAGAATATGGTAAAATTTAGAGCGTTTTTGGCTCTATGGGAACACCAAAAGTTTCAAACATTTTTTATAGAAACGCTTTGACAATGATTTTGGTAAAGTTAACGGTATAAGATATAGCTTTATAATATGTGATAAAACTTAGTAAATGTGGTGAAATTTGATATTTTTATCATGATACAGAAGAGTATAGCATAAAAACGATTTTTTAGGTTAAATATACTTTTCGGTTTCGTATTTCTTATTAAATGTGTGATAATAAGAGCTATCATTATGAAAATAGAATTTCCTGTAAGTCGTTACCATATGAATAGACAAATTGCCAAATGAAAGCTTTAAATACAATATATATTGGTTGTAATAACCAGATTTATAAATTTCTTACCATAAATGTCATTACCAAACAGTACGGTATCACATGGAGATTTTAGAAAAAGTGCTAAAAAAAATATCACAATTTTGTTCACAAATTTTTCGTAGTAAAATTCTACATAAATTAATGAAAATACCATAAAGATTATAGATACCAAATTCAACTTAATCAGAGCAATCGTTTTAAATCAAATGTACCATTTGTGTTGAAGTTTGTAGTTTTGAGAAGAAAAACACCAAGTATAACAAGTGGCACGAAGAGTTTTTAAAAAAGCATAAAAATATTTCTTATAATACTTAGAATAAAAGTAGAAATTCGAATATGTATTATTTATTTTAAAAAGTTTAAATTTGAAATTTAAATATAACTAAAATGCGTTCAAACATCACGTTATAATAAAACTATTTCAACCGATGTTACAAAATTGTGCTTTTTGTTAAGTTTTATAACTAATTTTTTGAAATTAATAATCTTTAACGACCTTTTTAAGAAATTCCAAGTGAATTATCAATTTATTTCATAAATGTAAAGAAGTTGAAAGTATTATTGACATTAACAGAGCACAAAATAAAACTTTCTTACTTCCATAAGTAAAGTCAGAATTCTTTTCTTCTTCCTTGTTGTTGTTCTAGTAATCCAACCGACTACTTAACAAGATTAGGAAAGAAGCCAAAACTTCGGCACTTTATTCTTTCGATATAAATATCCCACCATAAAACTCAAAAAGTTATTTCAGAAGCCATCATAGAAATTCACTTCAAATTCGCCAAGTAGATTTTTATGCAGATTTATTAAAATATTTAAAACTATTTCCTATTACTGTTTAAATATATAGTACATTTGCTCTTATTAAAAAAATTGTAGTTAAAACTAGCAGAAAATGGTAATATTTACCTTGTTTCTGGCTCTATGGAAACGCCAAGAACTTAGTAATTTTACTGTAGTGTTTTGGTAATGGTTCTGGTGAAGTTATCATGATAATTATTATAAGGATAATTTTATCATCATATCTTACAGCATAGCAGGAAAATCTTTTATTCGGTTAAATTCACTATTCAATTTTGTATTTTTTACTTAATGTGTGGAAATAAGAACTATATTTTTGAAAACTGGAATTTCCAGGAGACGAAAAATTTACCTAATAAATAGTTTAAAAAAACGCATATTTTGGTTTTATTAACCTGAATTATGTGTTTAATTTTACCAGAAATATTGGCATACAGTACAGTAATTTCACAAGAGAAGTTTTCTCCTTGTGCTTAGAAATGCAAATTATATATATATATATATATATATATATATATATATATATATATATATATATATATATATATATATATATATATATATATATATATATATATATATATATATATATATATATATATATATATATATATATATATATATATATATATATATATATATATATATATATATATATAAAATTTAAATGCTTTATATTTTGTATAGAAGTACTCGTCATCTTATAGAATGCTGCAAATTAAGGCTATAACGGTAACTTATACAATTGTAATGCTTGAGATTTTTTTTTCTATTTTTTCGATTTAATTGTTATAATAACTTGTAACATAAGTATGGATTGTTGAATTTAAGGTTTCCTCTACAATGTGTATGACAGTATATGTAACGAATAGTGTGATACTTAGTATTATTTTCCATTATTTAGAATCGATAATAAATCACAGTTATTGTTCAAGATGTAACAATGTTTAAATAGGCATATACACATTATAGTTCATTTTTTTGTGCCATTTGCAAGGTTGTCTTTGTTAAGTTAACTTGAATTTAACTAGCGATATTTTGCAAAGTGATTGTTTCTGTCATGAAACGCTTTGAATGTATTCGTCGTTTTCTAGCATCTTTATGTTGCTGCTGTGGACGAGATTATGATGAGGAGGATTGGGTAAGGTGGTCATTGAAGGACAATGAGTGGTTCCCAGTGGACATCGATGATATTCATACTCACTAGAAGATGTGGGTCAAGATTTACGAGTTCAAAGAGAAATTCTAGAGCTGTCAGTAACTAAACTTTACTAATTGACTTGGTTCAGTTTTATTATGGTATTCCGGTGGATTCGATCTAAATTTTGCTTTTCAATTAATAATGAGAAGAATTACTCCGCAGTCTGTATAGTAGTGCGCTAATTTAATAAGCAAAAGTAAAGGCTTCAAACCCTCTATTCTTCCAGCGATTATTTCAATTTTATTTTACATATGGCTTTATTTCGGAATTTATTTCAATCCATACAATTTAAATAGTTTACATCATAAAGATGATGCAGAAATAAAAACAAAGATAGAAAAAATATGGACGAAAGCTCGATTTAAGAACACTTGGAGTTAATAGTGTTTCTGAAATTTCTATAATTTTGTAATGTCTTCATTCTTAATGGCAATTATGGTGAGTCCATGAAATGTCAATAGATTCTTAGAAATCATTATGCAGATCAGGAATACGACTGCTGGAATACGGTTAAAAAAATTTCTGCAAAGCGGTCATGTAAAGGTCTTCAGCCAAATATTAAAGCTGCTTATTTACTGGGTTTTGAGACTATAAAATTCCTTGCAGTCTTGGATACCTTCTCAGGTTTTACCTTTCATTTTAGGAAATTACTTAAATTTATGATTTTAGCTTTGTCATTCTGTAATTCAGTTCCTTCAAACTGTGGCACTAGTTAAGTTAAGAAGTTCTTTCACTGTCTTGAGCCTAAAATATGATTGTGTTATTTTAGTTAAATTCTGACTATGTAATTCCGAAAAATAACAGATACTCAAAAGAAGTGTTCTACAAAGTGTTATGTCAAGAGCAACCTAAAAAATTGCCACTTCTTCTTTACAGGTTATCTGTTTGGAACTTTTCTGAGCACGGATACGCAGCTCGATGTTTTGCCGATTTTGAATAAATGTTCTTCTGAACTCTTATGTCAGGATCTTTATCCATCGGTACAACAGTGGCCCTTTACATGATTTAGGACTATACGGTTTACTTTAATCTTCGATACTATCACATGCATTATCTTTTTATTAAAAGATGTGGTTTGAATTTATGATACCTGCTCTCAAATTTGGAATATGCTAGGAGCATGTCAAGTAGCATGCCTGTTAGTAGCTAAGAAGCCATGTCAAGGTCTTTAGCCAATTATTCAAAGCTCTGCCTTTAAGCTGTTATAGATAGTTTCCAGTTGTCATATATACCATCTCAGGTTTAATCTTTCATTTCAATTGGCGATGATTTGATTACACGATGCTCTGTAAATCACGAATACACTGTAAGAAGTTATGTCGATTCTGAACAAATGCTCTCCTAAGCACTTTTGTCAAGGTCTTTAGCTTAAACTTCTTTAAACGATTTGTTACAATAAAATTTCCACTTATCCCAAATACCATCTCGTGTTTTACCATTCATTTTAAGACTTTGCTCGAATTCATGATGGCTGCTCTGGAAATCACGAATATGCTGTTAGATGTCATGCGGATTCTAAACAAATGCTCTGGAAAGCTCTCGTGTCAAGGTCTTAAGCCTAAGATTTGACAATGCCTTTTTGACGGAATTTTTGACTACATAATTTCTACTAATCTTGGATACCTTCTCAAGTTTTACGTTTGTTATCAGGCTGAAAGTTGATCAGTGCTGTCAACGATAAAACAACTTTTGTACATTGAATTTAAATTTTGTAGTTATCTGTTATTTTGTAGTTAAAACAGTTTTAGAATGATTATAATATTGTATTAAAATTCTGTTTTGTTAACAATGTGATAGTTTGTCTTTCTGTTGCTACAGTGCAAGCAATCTTAAGGGTGATTTCAAATTTCCATTGGCAATAAGAGCTATCTGAACACAATTTGTGTATAGTATGTTTTTTTTTTCAAATGAAAAAAAACTAGTTGAAACAAATATTTCTTGAAGATCTCTTACTTGTATTTATATGGATAACAATAAAGAAACAAACAAAATAATTGACCTACAATTAAAAATAACTTTTTGCATTTGAGGTTACATATTTTGTAACTGGCATTCTCCTTCAATTATAAATAAATTACTAATATGCGAGCTTAATATGTATCTACAACTCTATATTTAGAACATTGATTTCTAGAAGTATATTTTTTGTCTTAGTATTCATATATTATGTATGTTGTAATGTTTTTTTATTTAAAAAGAATTGTCTCAAATATTCGTTTTATGGTCAATGCATATATATACAACGAAGAGACATTACATTATGACCACCCTACTAATAACACGTAGGACCACCTTTAGCCCTCAAAACTGCTAACACCCGCCGTGGCAGTGATTCCACAAGGTGCTTATAGGTAGTCTGAGGTATCTGGTACCAAGCGCTCACCAACTGGTCCTGCAATTCCCCCACATTGCGAGGGGGTAGCTTGTCAGCACGAATTTGGTTTTCCAAGTAGGACCACAAATGCTCTATTGGATTAAGGTCAGGTGAATTTGGGGGCCAAGACACGACTTGAATGTCACTGGAATGTTCCTCGAACCAATCCATGACGATTCGACCCTTATGACATGGTGCATTATCCTGTTGGTAAACGCCATCCCCAGCAGGAGAAACTGTTGCCATGAATGGGTGAACCTGGTCTGCAACTATGTTCATGTAGCTTACAGACATCAGGGATTGTTCTATGAGGATTATGGGTCCTAATGTGTCCCATGAAAACATTGTTCCTGGGCGAGAAGCCATGAAAACCTGAGCGAGCCTATTGTTGTAGATGGAGGGTGGTCATAATGTAATGGCTCTTCGGTGTATAATTATCGTAAATAAATATTTGAACTAGGAATAAAGAAAAACAGAATAAACTCTTTTAAATATCATACATAACCGAGCCATCTTCAATTTATCCTAATATTCGGGATGTAGAAACATTGTTTTAATAAATTCTGAAAATCGCGTTTTTTTAGTAACAGTGCTACATATAGTATTTAAATTTAATTTTAGCGCAATTTTAAAAAAGTTCTCTTTGTCATGTAGATGTAAAGATGTTTAATTTTAAATTTCACTATTTTTGCTCATAGTGATAACCTTTTACTCATATTTTTAAATAAACCATCTGTACGTAGTATTTAATTCTGAATCGTGAACTGATTCAGCTCGTAGATTAGACTTAATTTCTTAAAACCCATGCATTTATTTCAGCTATTTTCGAAAATTAAAAGATTTAAAATCTATTGCTAGATTTGCTTTGCTTTTTTATAGCCTTTTATACTGAGATATTAGACTTTTTTAGCACATGGGACATAAAACGATTCCATTTCGAATGCCATGATGGTCAAATTAAACTACACTACTCCTACTCATAATAAAAGAATTGATGAAACTATGAGACTTGAAATGGCCGAATTTCTTTAGCAAAACCAAAGTAGACCACTTTAACAAATATCAAAATATTTGTTAATTGCTTTCATAAAATGAGCAGCTCTAATTAATCATTTGATATACAATTTTTTTTTAATTTTAAAGGCTTACTATACAGTGAAGTTACGAAGGAAAAAAAACTTAGTGTGAAAAAAATCACCTTACAATGGATATTATTTGCAATAAAGATATTTATTTATTTCAAATGGCAGAGGTAATTGACATGAAAAAGAAAAAACATAGGAACAAAATAAGAAAGTAAAAAGTCATTTCCTTAGGAGCGCTCTTGCTTCCCAATATCGCTCGGTAGACGACGACCCGTGGAGGGCCCTGCAGCACAGGATGTGGCTGCCATCCAAAACTGCTTGGCTCATGCATAAAGAACAATAGGGATCAGGTGCCTGCCAGCCCTAAACGAAACAGGTGCGCGGCAAGGCAGTCATGTCCGGTATGTTGTCGAAACTGAGCCACCGCTTCGCGGCGCGGCCAGTCTGGAATGGTGTTCTGTCGAAGATCTCTCCACACTTGCAATAAAGATATTAGGATAATCGATATTCTACAGTACCAAACGGGCTCTGAAAATCAAAAATTAGAAAAGCATTAAATGACAATTTTTCCATATGTATTGACAATTTATATTAATAGCATAAGCCTAGTCCAAAAAGTATTATAATTATTTTGCTATTGTTTTCTATATTTCAATAGTACTTCAGTTTAAAAATAAAATTAATAACAAAAATTAAAGCACTTTTTTTCCCTTTTAAATTGTAAAATTTTTAAGTTTAACAAAAAATGCATTGAAACAGTTTAAAGGAATTGCTTTTTCGTTAATAATCCGAATTTGCTTAACAAAAATTTGAACTAAAAAGTAACTTATTACATTAAAATCTGAATTAATATCATCCGCTGTCTCCTTAAACGTTTAGAATTAATTTTACAATGAATAAACCATATTAGCTGATTAGATTGAGTGAACTAAATAGGAAAAAAATTTAACCACTACAATTTTCATTTCAGTAATTACTAATCTAAGTAATGTTCTTAAAGGATTACGTATATTATTTTAAGTATTTCGAAATATTACTTGAGGAGTAATTTGACTTGAATTAGTGCTTAACACTGATTACACAGATTTTTCTAAAATTTTATCTTTCTATTACGAACCTTACATGCTGCTAAATACTTGAAAGCTAATATGCTCAAATTCTTTGAATGCATAATTTTTTTGCTTCATTTATCTTAATGAAACACGAGACAAAACTTTTTAAATGATTGAATCTACTGTTTAAAATATTTCAAAGCCGGCAAAAAAAAAGAAAACACCTTTTAAGGTTATGCATATGAAAAAGCTTAGTATAATCATTTAATTAAAAAAAATGACAAGTAGTCATTGCTGGAATTATTGCAGTTTTTTTTTTTACTAAATAGTATTTGAGGGATTTTTCAATTAATCTTCCAATAAATACAATGAAAATGAAAATTTGTTTAGTTATGTCTACGGCAGGAAAAAAAAGGTGAGAGAGAGCTTGTACTTATTATAAAGGATTAACTTTATTAAAATGGTAGGCGTAGTACTTAAAATTGAAAAAAAAATCTTTTTTTTTTTTTTTTTTTTAAAAAAATAAACTGAGAAAAATTTATGGTAAAAACTACAAGAATATACCAAAATTAACAGTATTTCTGGTTTTATGGAACACCAAAAATCATGGAAATTTCGACCGAAATGCTGTGTCATAAATTTTGGTAAAATCGACTATAAAATAGGGTTTTATAATATGTGATAAAATTTGATAATATTATCATAACACCTTAGAGCAGAGGTCGCCAAAGTGGTCTATATAGACCTCCAGGGGTCTATTTAACAAAAGCGGAGGTCGATCTGAGACAGGGGGGCGAATGGGGTTCGATCCGAATCGGAAGGGTCGATTGTGGGAACAACAGTTCTCAATACGCAAATCACACATACCTAATTAAGTATGCAAAATTTGAGAATTTTTTTTATAATTGACTCAATATCAGCTTCTTTATAAAACATGAATTAATAAAAGTATATTTACCGGGGTGAAACAAGTATTTACGTACCACCGCGCAGTGGCACGAACTCAGCGCAGTTTATATGTGCACTTGTCATATGCATATGTGCACTTGTCCAAATGTCACGTGTGACGAGCATTGACGTTACAAATGCAAATATCATACGCAGTTTCAGCTATCTTTGCAAACTGTGTCGAATATTTGCAGTGTCATTATTAAAACTTTTATAGTTTTGGATAATTAGTTATTGTTTCGATAAAACCATTCGTTTGGTTTAGATATCAATTTCAATTATCAATGCACAAAAAAGAAGGTAAGCATTAATAATATGGATTAGTACTGTCCGCGACAAAACTATAGCACACTTTGTATTTTTTTTACGAAGATTACAAAATTGACCAATTTTGAACCCAATATAGCGAACCTTGCAAAAAAGCACCAGGCACCCCCTTCTCATTGATCAAGAAGCAGTAAATCTTTAGTTTCTTTACTTAGTATATCTACTTATGCATAACTACTTATTATTTAATAATAAGGTATTTGAATTTCAATGTTAATATATTTTTCATAAAACTATTGTTACACAATGTACTATTACTTTAATAAATGTTTAAAATCATAAAATAAATGTACAAACACAGTATCTAATAGAGTTTTATTTTAAGTAACAGAAAGTTCCTTTAATGGGGGTCGATGGAGATTTCGAAAAATTATGTAGGGGTCGATGATCAAAAAAGTTTGGCGACCCCTGCCTTAGAGCATGGTAATAAATACAGGATATTCCGCAAAGACCTCTTTTAATACACATTTTTGGAATAAAAATTTTCCTTTACGTAATAAAAACAGTTTTCCCATTCTTTTTCAACTTTTTAAACATTTCATAATTTAATTTTTTTCATTCTCTTAACTAGTACTACTTTGCAATAATGGAAAAGACACTTTCAATTATTGATATTTTTTTGATTTTCTGGCGAAATACTTAAATATCTATTTTGTAATTTTAGAAGAGTTTAGGTCATGCGATTTTTCATATTTTACGATAAGTTCAAAGCTTTCAGGAGTTTGAGGGACCAACAATAAATTACGAACGAAAAAAGGCATTTTTGTGCACCCTATGCCAAAAAATCAAGCAATATGCTTGTAACTTGCATTGATTACTTTGGTTTTTATTTGTAATAACTGCATGAAATTTCGTAAATCTTGCTCAAATATTTATGGAAATATGAGCATTTTTTAAAAATAAATTTTCTGTCCTGTAATTGTAAAATTATTCAGTAAAATTAAACGAAAGTTTTGGATCAATTTAAAACTAATCACAAAATTCTTTTTTTTAAATTTGAAATAATAAATTGTTACAAAATGCACAAGATAGGAGTATTTAAAGTAGCTCTTTTGTACTGCGCATGTGCTGAAAAAATTTTTAAAAAAATTTCATAATTCTATATCGTATTTAAAAACTAATGGAAAATATTTGATTTAAATATCTTAAAAACGTAAACTGTTTCACGCAGTTTTCTAAGTAATTTTTGTACCTTTTAAAAGAAAGCTTTAAATGGTAAGGAGTTTTTCACATATTTAATTTATTCTTGCTGTCTAGTTATAAGGTAGTTCGCTATACTACAAAATAAAATTTGTGGAATATCCCTGATTCTTTTGAGCTTTTTTTTAAAAAATACAAAAATTACTTTGAAAAATGTTTGAAACTTTTTGCGTTCTTAAGATATTTAAATCAGATTTCTTCGATAAGTTGCCGATTCATTACAAAATTATGAAAAAATTATTTAAAATGTTTTCCGCACATGCGCAGTACAAAAGAATTACTTTAAATGCTCACATTTTGATCATTGTTTAAAAAAAAAATTTCAAATTTAAAAGAAAAATATTTTAATTGATTCTAAATTGCTCCAGAAATTTTGTTCAATTTTTTTTTATTTATAAAGTTGCAGCAAAAAAACGTTGGACAAAAAATTTGTTTTTTATTAAAATGTTCATATCTCCTTAAATATTTAAGCTAGATTTATGAAATTTTAATTAGTTATTACAAATAACAACCAAAGTAACCGATACAAGTTACAAGCTTATTGCTTAATTTTCTGGTTTAGGGTGTTAAAAAATACTTGTTTTCTTTTGTAATTCATTGTTGGTCTTTCAAACCTCTAAAGGCTTTAAACTTTATTGCAAAGTATGAAAAATCGCATAAACTAAACACTTCCAAAGTTACAAAATAATCCTCCAAGTATTACTTAAAAAATTCAAAGCAATATCAAAAATTAAAAATGTTTCTTCCATTATTGTAGGGTAGTGTAGATCAGCTATCAGACATCTCTTACAATAGATCACTGAGAAATTCAATACTGGTTAATTACTTCGCAAAGATTTCCAACATAATGAAGAACAGAATCATTTACTTAAGTGCCCATAAAAGATTCATAATTAATTAAGCTGAAGCAAATAAAAACAGCAATGAATTTTGATACTTTTTTGATAAAGTATTTTACGATATTTAAAACCTCCAAAAATTAATATGCTATTCTTTAAAATTGTGACCTATAAAATAAAATAAAAATCACTCAAGTAAAGCGAAAGCTGTTAAAATATAAACTTCTGATGATAGATTACTCAGTGTAGGCTAATTGAAAAATATATAAAAAAATTTATTTGTAGTGAAATTTTAATAACTTTTCCATTAAGTACTTTTGTTTATAACAATGAATTTCATTAATATGCTCTTTCTTAAATAAGTAATTTTTTTGTATTTAATAAGAATTAATTGAGAAGAGACTTTGAAAATGTTTTTTAATGCTTCATTTAAAAAAAAACATATAGTTTTGCGCAAATACTTTCTAAAGACACCTTTCACTCATGTTTCTGAGATTATATTCAATGGAATTAGTCTCACAAACTATATGATATGTAAAATCAATTTTAAATTTGTTTTGGTTTTAAATGGTGATTCATCATGTTTGCGTGTGAAGCATTACTTGTAGCACAATGTTCACATTATTTTACAGTGAAATTGGCTCCAGTTTCACGAAGAAAAAATTCTGGTAAAATTACTGTACTGTGTAATGAAGACATTTCTGGTAAAAAAAATTAAGAAAGAAAAGAAAACATAATTCTGGTAATAAAAACCAAACTATACTGTGCTTTAATCATTCATTTGGTAATATAGCAACGGCTTATAGGATGTTCTGGTTTTCAAAATTATATTTCTTATTACCACATATTTAGTAAAAAATACAAAACTTTAAATTAAATTAAAGCGACAAAATGTATTTTATTCCGTGCTCTAAAGCAGTGTTTCCCAAACTTATGACTTTTGTGTACCCTTTCTAAATTTTTCATAATGCTGTGTACCACTAATAAAAAAATTCATGTATTTTTTAATATAAAAAATTGCACAAATGTTAAAAATTACAACTGGCTGTTGATACCACTAATAATTAACTGTTAACTTTGCAAAAAATAGCCAATAGAAAAATACATAATCGTAAATTTTCATGGCTAACTTTATTTTTAAATAAAATTCTTTGAAATTTTCGTTTGTTGCAAGATATTTCGCATAAGAATGCATACCCCAGCTAAACTGTTCCCGTACCCCTGGGAAACACTGCTCTAAAGTATCATGATAAAATTACTAAATTTTATCACGTCTTATAAAACTATATTTTCTTGTTAACTTTACCAAATTCGTTTCAAAGCGCTTCGGTAAAAATTAACGAGTTATTTGGCTTTTCTATAGACCCAAAACCACGGAAAATTTTACAATATTCTGGTTGGTTTGAACACACTTTTTTACTCACTGTGGAAATGATCTAAAATTCAAGTGGTATTTTTTACATTTCTAAGAGTTTCGTAAGACGGAACATAACACATGAAATTATTTAATGTGAAAAAAATTTAACTTTCTTAAATAAATAAAACATATTAAAAAAATTTATATTTTATAAATTAAAATTTATATTTCTAAATTTTTAAGCAACTAGGAAGCTCCTTCTCTTGTTCGCTCTTTTTACTAAACCCCGTGATTGTTTCTCATTCATCATTGTTTTTTACTTATAAGTCAATATTTAAATAAATAAATAAAGTTCATCTTATTAACAAAGCGTGTAATTATTAAAATTTTACGCAAGAACACTTTGTTTATCGTAACGAAATGAAAGATTACTTAAATAGAAAATTATTTGGATTAAAGATTAAATGAATTACATAATACTTGAATTGAAGATTACTTCGATAAAATATTACTTAGGAATTTAAAATGTTGCTATAGTTCATATACGTCGCACTACAGCTGCACAATGGGCTATTGGTGACAGTTTGGGAAACATCCCTGAGGATGATCCGAAGACATGCCATCGCTTCGGTATCCCGATGACCTGCACAAGAAGTCAAGCACTTTAGGGTAGAACAGTTTAACCCCTTCCTTCTCGCTCCCATGAAAATGACGGGGTGAGGTTTCGCCCTCTATTTCTCGCTCCCGTGATATTTCTGGGCTAGAGTGTTCAGTAGTAACGTGCCAATAAGAATAAAACTAAGTCATTTCCTTGCCCGGAAAACACTTTCTTTCTCATTTTGCACGCCAGATGGCAGTACCAGGATATTTTTAAGGTAATTGTAGATAGTTAGTTTATTTTAAACTAAATGTCAGCACTAATCAAATACGTGATAAAAGAAAAATGGGTACTTTTATGACCGTTTTCTTGAAAATTAACCGATCGTTAAGGGGTTAACAAGGACCAATACCGCACTCACTCGGTCCCAACGTAGACTGATCCAAGTGGTCATCCACCCGCACACTGACCGCAGCCAGTGATGTTTGACTTCGGTGATCTGCTGGGAACCGTCTCTTAACGAACAGTCCACTGCGGGACGAATTCAAAATGTGTAACAAAATAAGAAGAAAAAAAAGAAATGGATTATATGTATTAACTATATGTATTTCATTACAACACTTCAAATTGGCAATGGTTTTTACGTCTCTTGAATAAATATTTTTAAATTTTAAAGCATTTTAATTTAAATATCTATATCTGTTAATATCAAATCTCTCTCTAGTTTTTACTCATTACTTATCACGCCAACTGAAGTACAAGCTTATAAAATAAATATCTCGAGAGCATTAAATAAATTTTCTACAATAATGGATAAGTATTGATTATTGAAAGCAAAAAAAAAATTAGAAATAATTCTTGAAAAGAGTGTCTAAAAATTTACTAACTCATACATTAAAGATAATAGTTTGTTATTTGCAATAACTCATTTTGAACGGTAAATTAAAATAGTGATAAAAACTCATGTTAAAATAAAAGAAAATAGTTAAATTTTTAAAATTTTAAATCAGTTGTATCTTATTAATTTTTCACTATACTTAAATATATTTTCTTTTATTTAATCAATAAACTTAGTTTGAAAAATTAGCTATTTGCATTATAAAAAGAAGCTATTTTTTAGATAATATATACAGGTATTTCTTTTTAAAAGATTTATGTTAGAACTTACATTTTTCTGAAATAATAAAATTACTAGACGAAGAATATTTTATCTAACTAAATTTACACTTTTACTGCATTCTATTTTTAGACAACTAGGTAATTTCATTTGGTACTTCTTCTTCTCTTTTTGAATTTTAAAAATATTCTTTAAAAAAATGCTCTTCTCTTCCTAAAATTGTATTTATCTTTTGAATATAGTTCTCTTCATTCAAGTTTTTTTCTTAAAATCTATGATAAAATTTAAAACATAAAGGAAAGCGGGCAAAAGTTTTACGCTTATTTATCGACTTTTTTTCCTTTATTTCCACCAGCTATATAGCTACGAGCAAGAAAAATTTTGGAAATCATGTTTTATATCTAATTACAATTTTCGTTATTTTCTTTTCCAAAAACTGATACACCGGCAGAAGATTATTTGTTTCAAAATTATTCGATATGTAACAAATAGTGTGTTTAAACGGTATTACTAAAGAAATTTAAACTAAAGTTAATTTGACTTTAGAAACAATGAATGCACCGTAAATTTTATAAAACTCTTACTATCTATATAAATAAAGCAGAATGTTTATATGTATGAGTGTGTGCATGTAGCTTATGCAACCGTTATTCTGAACCGATAATCTACCGGAAGAAATTTAGTGTATACACTCAAAGAGTCGGCGGACCTAACTGTCTACTTTAAACCGGTTCTTTCACTATATCCCGAAGAAAGAGTTTTCAGGGGATAGAGCATTCGCCTTCCAATGAGGTGAACCGGGTTCGAATCCCAGAGATGGCTGGTCGATACGAATTCCGCATCCGGTTTGCACCGACCACAGTGCTGACGTAAAATATCCTCAGTGGCAGACGGATAATGGATTAGAGTCCCCTTACCGTCAGACTAACCATGAGAGGTTTTCGTAGTCTTCCTCCTCATGTAGCGTAAAAGCAGGTTAGTTCCAGCAAAAAGTCCACCAGGTAGGAAACATTTCTCCCAATGCTTGATCCAGGAGTTCCCTTGTCTTCTGGATTGGGTTCAAAATTACAAGGCTGCAAAGTTGAACATTGGTAGTCGTAAACCCAAAATTGGGTCGACTGTTCAATGATGGGTAGAAAAAAACTTACAGTATGACTGATTTTCCAGCTTTCAGTTATACTTTCGAAAATAACTGTACCGGATGTTTTTATCAATTATTTATCTTTGAGTTTCTGCGTTAGGTAACCAAATGTAAAAGCTACCGTAATAATTAACTTCGCTACGCATGGCGATGACATAGTAGAATTCATATTTATGAAGCCACATGTTTCTTTTATTGATAGTTACGCTTTTAAAGCATGTTTCTATAAACTTAAGTAATGGAAACTGAGCAAGAACTAATAAAATAAATTAAAAGTAAATTAAAAGGAAAACTATGGTAAATTCCGAAAATAGCATTTTAAATTATACTATATCTATAGCTACTTTTTTGGTGAGTTAAGTTACTAACCGAATAAACAAAAAAAAAATTAAAGTTGTGTATTAAAATATATGAATGTGTAGTATGGTGATACAAGGGCATTTATTCGTTTCGAAGGGTAGTAGAAAACCCAATACCAGAGTATCTATATTAGGAAACTATATAGGTATAATAACTTCTTATTACCATAGCACTTTGAAAGGTAATACCAGAAATATATTAACACCGCATTCAATCAAACCTCATTTGCGTCAAAAATAGTTCGGCGATTTTTTTACGGTTTTCAAAATAAGGATTGATAGCTCTTTTGCCAAAAATATTAATGACGTTACTAATAATTTCGAGGAGTAAAATTACTTAATTTTGATAATAAGTACAAATTGAAATTTAAAAATATGGTATTAAAAAGCTAAATTAATAAAAAATATTTACTTATTTCAAATGAGAACTGTTAAAAAATTGCCATATTGTTATTGATGCCTATATAATGCTGATAGTAGGTATAAATTAAAATTTAAAAGAAGTTTTATACTAAAAAACTAAATTAGTGGATAAAGAGTTCTTATTTACAGAGGAGATACACAAAAAATTGTTTTATTCTTATTGATGCCAATGATGCTTTATTAATTTTAGTAATAGGTACCGAAAATTATTTTAATTGAAGTTTTTTTATCGGTGCAAAACATACTAATATTAATACCAACCCTATACCTACGGAGAAAATAACTTTTTACGGTGTACCGAAAAGGAATTATTGCTTATAATGGTAATTTTTAAATATTCGAAGTTCATCTTGAACAATACCATTAATGCCAAATAACACTGAATGTAATGAATCTTTATTTTAATATGATTAACTTCGAAAATAAAGTTCTGCTTAATATGATAACATAAAGTCACCAGGAAGTGCAACAAATACTAAAGAAAAAAGTAATTGAGACTTCAGTTATTTTTATTCTCCTGAGTATCTTAGATAGAACATACGGGGATTTACATACGTACGGGGATTTCTATCGTAATCTTATAAAAGTATCTTGAGAAAGGAAACGAAAAAACTCTAAACCAGTTTGATTTTCTGGTAAAACTTGGACATCTCTTATAATCATATTCTAACATCTCTTCTCACATATATATATATATATATATATATATATATATATATATATATATATATATATATATATATATATATATATATATATATATATATATATATATATATATATATATATATGTATATATATATGTATATATATATATATATATATATACCACCTCTGGAGAACGCACTAGGTCTGCTCATTGGCAAGACCGATTGTGCAGTTCATTAGAAATAAATATATATATATGTGTATTTTTATTTCCAATGAGCTGCACAATCGGTCTTGCCAATGAGCAGACCTAGTGCGTTCTCCAGAGGTGGTATCCACTCTTTCAGGACCACCCCAATGGGTGAGATACCGTTGGTCACGATAATTTGGACGTCTAGTTTCTGCCACACTAGATGGCAGCACCGAGACTCTATATGGATGCTAAAGTGCGCTAGGAATTTAATTTTGCCGGAAATGCCAAGAGCCAATGAGGCACACCAGGGATCTTTTACATGCCGCATAATCATACGACATGGCCGCTGCGGATTTTCTGCATCCCGAAAATCCGGTGTCTCGGCCGGGGATCGAACCCGCAGACTTGGGCTCAGAAGGCCGACGACAAACCAACTGCGCCACCCAACCACACAAATATATATATATATATATATATATATATATATATATATATATATATATATATATATATATATATATATATATATATATATATATATATATATATATATATATATATATATATATATATATATATATATATATATATATATATATATTTCCTATCCTATTCATATTTCCTATTCATATACTTATTACAGTAGTAATTCTTTCATGCTATGCTTTTAAACTTATGTATTGATAAGTCTTGTTAATGTATTCTTTAAAAATGTATGAAAATTATGCTTCATACGATAACTTCAAAGTACCTTTTTGTTGATAATAATAGGATTGACAAATAAAGCTGAGTCATAAGAAAATCTTGAGTTCAAAATCTTTAAGTTTTCTTACAAATAAAAAAGGCAATGAAATCTAAAAAAAAAAACGGTTTACCTTAAAAACTTGAACTCTGTTTTAAGTATTTAACTTTCCTTTGTAAATCTTCTAGCTATGCCTAGGCATATAACGTTGCAGAAGTATTTCTTAAATAAGCCAAAGTATTCTATTGCAAGAAAAAATAGTTTAAAGTAAATCTTTTCTAAGTTTAGTTTCTTCCGAATTGCTGGGTAAGGAAAAATGATACCTCTCAATAAGAAGGATTTTTCCACGAAGAAAACATTCCTTTTTGTTACATGGGTTTATTTGAACCTATCCAACAATTTTAAGTACTTTCGAAATTTTTTTGTTATGCTTCGTATTTCTTGGAGCTATGAAATACTGTAAGTACTAAATAAACAAAAAGAAATATTTATCATTTTGACGTGCAAATGTTTTCTGCAGGAGGATAAAAAATAAATATTATATTTTAAATCTTAAGATTGTTGTAAATGTCCGTAAAGATTTGGGAACATTTTATGAATTAAGGATCATCAACCCCCCAGCAATGTGAATTTTAGTTAACTTAGTGTCTTATCTATTAGAGTAATAAATATACACTATACTGTTAAATGAAGTAATTTATCACTTTGAAGTGTAAACTTTTCTGCCGGAGGATAAAAAATAAATATTATATTTTAAATCTTAAGATTGTTGTAAATGTCCGTAAAGATTTGGGAACATTTTATGAATTAAGGATCATCAACCCCCCAGCAATGTGAATTTTAGTTAACTTAGTGTCTTATCTATTAGAGTAATAAATATACACTATACTGTTAAATGAAGTAATTTATCACTTTGAAGTGTAAACTTTTCTGCCGGAGGATAAAAAATAAATATTATATTTTAAATCTTAAGATTGTTGTAAATGTCCGTAAAGATTTGGGAACATTTTATGAATTAAGGATCATCAACCCCCCAGCAATGTAAATTTTAGTTAACTTAGTGTCTTATCTATTAGAGTAATAAATATACACTATACTGTTAAATGAAGTAATTTATCACTTTGAAGTGTAAACTTTTCTGCCGGAGGATAAAAAATAAATATTATATTTTAAATCTTAAGATTGTTGTAAATGTCCGTAAAGATTTGGGAACATTTTATGAATTAAGGATCATCAACCCCCCAGCAATGTGAATTTTAGTTAACTTAGTGTCTTATCTATTAGAGTAATAAATATACACTATACTGTTAAATGAAGTAATTTATCACTTTGAAGTGTAAACTTTTCTGCCGGAGGATAAAAAATAAATATTATATTTTAAATCTTAAGATTGTTGTAAATGTCCGTAAAGATTTGGGAACATTTTATGAATTAAGGATCATCAACCCCCCAGCAATGTGAATTTTAGTTAACTTAGTGTCTTATCTATTAGAGTAATAAATATACACTATACTGTTAAATGAAGTAATTTATCGCTTTGAAGTGTAAACTTTTCTGCCGGAGCATAAAAAATAAATATTATATTTTAAATCTTAAGATTGTTGTAAATGTCCGTAAAGATTTGGGAACATTTTATGAATTAAGGATCATCAACCCCCCAGCAATGTGAATTTTACTTAACTTAGTGTCTTATCTATTTGAGTAATAAATATACACTATACTGTTAAATGAAGTAATTTATCACTTTGAAGTGTAAACTTTTCTGCCGGAGGATAAAAAATAAATATTATATTTTAAATCTTAAGTCTTAGGATTGTTGTAAATGTCCGTAAAGATTTGGGAACATTTTACGAATTAAGGAACATCAACCCCCCAGCAATGTGAATTTTAGTTAACTTAGTGTCTTATCTATTAGAGTAATAAATATACACTATACTGTTAAATGAAGCAATTTATCACTTTGAAGTGTAAACTTTTCTGCTGAAGAGTAAAAATGAAACATAATATTTTAAGGATAAAGACAGTTGTAAATATTTGTTAAGACATGATCGGCATTATATTTAAGTTAAGAAAACATCTATTACAAAAAATGTGAATTTTAACTAGCTTATCACATTACCTATTTAAGAAATAAATATACACTGAGATGTTGAATTATCTCTTGGACGTGAAAAAATTTTCTGAAGGAGAGTGGGAAAAAATAGTATATTTAAACACTTAAGATTGTTAAAAATATTTGTTAAAACATGCGGGACATTTTATGAATAAAAGAACATTTACTACAAACTATGAGAATTTTAGTACGTTATGTATTGAAGAAATAAGTATACTTCATGCTGTTGAATAAAAAATTGATTTCTGTATTAACAAATGAAACAATAGTTATTGCAGAAACAAGAAAAACAAATTTTTAATTTCATTAAAAATAAATCATTAACAAAAAGTAATTTTTTATTACATTGTACAATGTTTGAATTTTAAATTTTTTACTCATCTGTAATATCTGATCTATTTCTTCAAAATTTAAAAGAAAGGTTTTATTAAAAAATCTAAAATCTCTTAGAAATCTAAATTTCAGTTTAAATTGTCTTTTTTTATATGAAAAATGTCGTCGTTAGCCCAATGTAAAACTCTTGTGTGACGTAAATAAAATACTACTACTACTACAACTTTCACTCCTAAAATCTACTCCGTAATGAATATCATAACAAAAATATCTAAAAAAAATATTATATTAATAAAACTCTGCGGACGAAATTCTTAAAAGTTAATAAATTCGATTTTAGTATGTTTTTTTAGATTTCGTAAAATACATCTCTTTATTTTAAGAAATTTACCTTTGGAATATTATTTCATTGTCAAGAAAATCGATTTTTATTATTTTTAAATATTAATAAAATATTTAATAATTATAAGTCAGTAATAAAAACAAATTTTTGCAAAAAAATAAATTAATAAAATAAGATAATCTAAAAACGGTGTAACAAACAGCATTAAATTGCTTACCTAAGATTAATAACCAAACAAACTTATTGTTACAAAATATTTGAGAAGAAATCAGTCAAAATTTGAAAGATTTTAAACGCCAATTTATCCCAATTTCATTGAGTAAAACCATTATTTCTTTACTATATTACAAGAGTTTTGAATAATACGTTATTATCAAAAGTCTATGTAATACAAAGAAAAAAACATAAATAAAACTATAATTAAAAATGAAAGCTGAAATCCAAGTTATGTAGGAATTCTCTAAAGATTACGTTAAATGATTAATAAAAATGTACTTCGTACTCAATTTATAAGGATATAAGTATTATAAGGAATATTGTCAAATCGCCAAAACAGATCAAAACTTCCATGTTTGATAATGAAAAGATCATCAATGAGAACAAATTCTAAGAGAATAGATTCTTCTTTTTTCAACTAAACCATTTCGTGTTATCAATCCTGACGCATTATTTGAAAACATTTTCAAACTATTGGAAATTATTCATATTAATAGCTGTTCATCATACAGCTACAAAAGAATATAATTTTTATTCTAAGTTTATGTCACAAAATTTTGCATTTAATTCTGACTTTGCATTAAAGTTTTGTTAATTGTGACCAATTAAGCAATTTATCTATTTTTACAAAAGAGATAAAAGCTTTTCATGGATTTAAGAACTACGTAATAATTTTGAAAGGAACGTATTTAAATTATATAATTATAATACAGCCTATTTTTAAGATATAAAAGCTTTCAGAGAGTTCAAATTTTAGAACATATATTTCTGAATAGTTTGGAGTGTTTTTCATAATTGTTCAGATTTTAAGTAATTTTGTTTACTATATTACTTGGAATATGCTCGAGAATGAGTATTTACTTCAAAAAGAAAATCAATTTCCATTTTGCGGGTAACTTGGAAGTAAAAACAAGTTCAGAAAATAAAATGAATATTGTCACAAAGAAAGACTTACTTTCCGTAAAATTCATTTTTTCTTTTCTCCAGATTTCTGATAAAAGAATTTTTTTTTTTTTTTGCTTTACTGTAAAACATAAAGAATTTTTTATTAATTTTACGTCTTACACAGCTTATAAGTGTTTGTTACGCAGTTTGCAACTTTATAACTGTGCAATACCTATTCAAATTTTGGAATCAAAATCATATACATTTACTTCATTCAAAAACTATTTTCACCAATTTTTGCGTACGTTTGGAAACTAGATGACAGCTGTTGATTGCTCACAATTCGAGCGTGAGAAGATGGTTGTTTGATTTTACTTCGCTCACTGATGAACATTCCGCTGTAACAGAAATAGACAGTTATAAAAAGACTTGTATGTTTTTATGTGTAATATAATTATATTCTTACAGGAAGATTTACATAAACTTGTCAACTGTATTAAATATTGTTATAATCTTTTATTTCTATTCGCTTCTGTTTTTTAAGCCTAGTTCGAATTCAGATTAGTATTCTCACTGAGAAACTAATTTTATTTTCAAAAATGTTATATAAATGCATTCTAAATTAAGGATTATTGTTTATTATATCGAAAAATTATCTTTACTATATTTTTGGGTATCAGATCTTCTTGTAATTAGAAATTTTAGAGTCATTGAATAACAAATTCTATTCGCTTCTGTTTTGTTACGCCTAGTTCGAATTTAGATTAGTATTCTCTCTGTGCATGGTGTTTCGCAACACTTGCACTGGTGGAAAGTTTTGCCACCAGTTTCAACGTTGAGAAACACTGAAATGTTTTACAGTGGTTATCTTTCGGGATTATGTTGTGCTTCAATATCTATAATGTTGGAGAAAATGGAGTTAGACCATGTAGCTAAGACTCGAAGACTTGTTGGAGTTAAACTGGTCAACCTAGAAACTGTCAGATTTAATCAAGATATTCATTGTTAAGTTGTGTACAATATAACATCCTTTAAAAGTTATTGATAGATAATATTTTTTTATAAATGGTTTTTTTCTAGAAAAAGTCAATTCTAGAGTCAAAAGTCTGTTCCAGTCAAGATCTTACCCTACAACTTGGGCGTGTTAGAAATACAAGAACTTCAGTGGGGAAAAAACAGAAGTTTCGATTTTTAATGACAATTTAAGAAAATTATACATGCAATTTACACTTGATATAGTTAAAGATGTGCTCAAGAAAGGAGAAAAGAGGGTTAATTGTCCTGACACCTCGGACTGCTGAGGGCTGGATCAAAATTCCTTATAAAAGAAAGTATTTATTATTCAGTTTTTTTAAAAAATCGCAGAGAATTTCTTAATCTCTTTTTTTTTCGAATGGCAGGCACTGAACTTTGTTCGTTTCGCCTTAGAAGATGCCAGAGTTGTTACTCATTTCGCCTTACCCAGTGGGCAACTGTGGACCCCACGCCACACTGCCACAAACCCGTTCATAGGGTGGGCCACATTCACTCATCACACACAACAGAGGACAACACAAGAGAGAGAAACATCCATGCCCAGAGCGGGATTCGATCCCGCGGCCATTGGCTTCGCAATCAGGAGCCCTAACCGCTCGGCCACCTGGCCAGCTTCTTAATGTCTAATCTACATAAAAACTACAATTTTCTAAAAGGGGTCTTCAAAAATTCTGCAAAATATATAAATAAGGCTTTTTGTGCTTTGACGAAGGGAATGACAGTAAATTTTTGTTGCAGGGGCTTTTCCAACCATTGTTCAGCCTTGGATATAGTTATCTTCTTCCTTCGCTGCACTGCACCTTTCGTGAGCCTAGCATAGACAAACATCAAGAAGGTACCCAAGAGTAGAACTTATCGAAATGAAACAGAGCACCACTTTCGTTTAACTAAATCCTTATTATTTTTAGGGTATGAATCTTACATAAATGTATAATAAGCTGAACTAAAAATAATTTTTGTATCTGTTACACTGTTAAAATTTTAATTCCAATATTATGGTAAAATAACTGGCAGCTGTCTGTCCATCCGATTAACCGTAAATTTTACGGTAAAGAACATTTTTTTTCCCTTTATGGTTTTTTAACCATTTACAACTAGCATTTTTCAAAACGTAAAAAAAAATTTTATTATTTAATTAGACATAGGAGCGTGGCTTTTCGTATGGTAATGGGCATTGGAGAGTGCCGAACACTGGAAATTCTTCATGTGTTGAAGGGAATGGAGGAAAGATAGTGGTGTCAACACTAGGACTCGAACTCCAGTTCTATCGGTCATGAGAGTGACAGATAAGCCCGCTCGGCTATGGTATGTACGCAGTTGAAAAGAACTATGTAGCTTCATTAGGTGGTTCTAGTTGGTGCGATAAAATTCTGGTTGCTTAACTGTATAAGGTGAAAGCAGTTAATAAACAGTTTTCTCAAATTTAACAGTTTGGTTACCATTTTATTTAAGGTTATTTGACTGTTTTGAATAAAAATGGTAAAATAACCATTCAATAAAGTGTTATTTAACCATTTTTTCCGAGAAATTTTTAACAGTGTATGAAAAATAAATAAGGATGGTTTAAAAACTAGAGAACGTTTGAGAGCTGATAAAGTAAAACAAACATATCCAAGCAGACGTCGTTGAATTAACTAACAACAACACGCCAGTGAGATAGGTTCTTCTTGCCTAGTAAAGAGTTTTTTCGAGTTTGTACGTTAGAAAACAGAACTAATTTCCCTACAATCGAGGTACCCGGTTTTACCCCACTCTTCCCTTCTTAGTTGTAAAAAGAAAAATTTACTCTTCAGAAAGGGCTCGTAAAATTGATTTATAATGGTCAGATATATTTTTATTGTTTCTTTTTTAAATGGTAAAAGTGTGAAAGGCAAAGTTACCTACATAGTCAGAGTAACTATGGAGACCAAATATTTCCGATTAAAAAGTCCTTTAAAGTCATTTTAAGTCGATGTTACCTTTGACGAGGTAAAAGTGCAAAACTAAATTAATAAACTATTTTTTCTAAACTATTTTTTAAAATTATTTTAAGCTGTAATTATAAATTTAAACGTATATCTACCATTTTCTTCCAAATTATATTTAAACTGGGCAAGTGGGAAATAGCTAAATTCTTGTTATAAAATATAATAAATAATTATTAGTCAAATAAATGAAAAAAAGACGACATATATGTGGGTACGTTATGTTAGTCATTGATCCAGGGGCCTTTGAGTCTGTACCCGAAAGTTTTAGACACCATGGAAAAAAATGTTGTACACCCAACTAATTCGAGTTAACCTGTATGAATCAGGTCTGTTAAATTAAAACTATGGTAATTTTTATAGTATATGTAAACTATAGTAAGTATGATAATTTTTAAGTTTCGAAATGCTACTTAACGTGCACAACTCGCCTCTGCCGAAAAAGTACAGCAGTATCAAAATATCTTGTTCTTTTGATTCTTGTTTTTCTTCGTTAATGAAAAGAAGAATATCTGTAACTAACAAACAAAAAAGTTGTCTTGATATTTCCAAAATAAAATAAGTATGCATCACGTTTTTAGTTGGTAAACCATAATAAAATAATTTTATTGTTTTATACGAAATCAAAAATATGACACCCTATTTTAGAGCAGAGTAAAAACATTTACACAAGCACTAAATCTATCACAGTTTCAGGGCTCTATTGAATTATTGAGTGTTTTTTTTTCTTTTTAAAGAAACAAATCTTCTATAAATTTTCTATACAAATTTTCAATAGAAATCTGTAAAACTGAAAAAAGTCACTAGAATATTTTTATTCTATAACACGTCATCACAAATTCAATGAAAAAAAAACTTGAGAGTTTGAAATATTTTAAAAACATTTGTAATCCTTAAGTTCTATTTAGTATTCTTCTCGATGAAAGAAGACGTATAACTCAAAAAGAAAATGAATATATCTATTGCATTATCTAAAATATAAAAGAAATTTTTTTTTCGTCTTTCCTCAATATGCTAAGCAAGATATTTTGACAAAAATGTAAACTAAACAAGGTATTACAAAGTTTCTTGGGGTAAAAGCGTTTTTATATATATGTATAGATTTGTATTTTTTGTGAGTGTAAATTTAAATTTTGGTTTGAGAACATTTTCAATTTTTTTAACATATTGTTATTTTTATTTCAAAAGTAGAATTACTTTTGAAAATTAAAATTCAAATATAAATATTTATTTAACATTTTTGTATATAAAATTATGAATAAAGCCTGGTGAAAAATAAAATTGCGCACATTTATTAAAAAAGTATATTATTATTATTGTTGTTGTTGCTGTTATTGCATGTCAGAGCTGCAATATCAGTATTAAAATACTAATTTAGATAATATCTTATACATATAACAATTAATTTATGCATCCAGTCTAAAAAATAATCTATTAGAAATTGTAATCAGTTTTTTACTGTGGGATAAAAGTTTTGAAGAAATAAAACTCTTTACTTTACAATGACCAGAATGAAAAAAAATAATAATTTTTTTAAATAATTTAAATAAGTATTAAATATACTAAGCAATTTTTCTCGACATTGCTCGTCCTTGATCACAGTCCAAACCAAAAAGTTGTTTACAGGAGCCCCAAACTGAAAAAATTTAATACACATGTTAAGTATGAATGTAATTTACAGCCAGACATTTTGAAAAACGTTAACATAAAATTAAAAAATACATTACTATTAAAACATAATATTATTCAACTCCATTGCTACTCTTATCAAAAATGAAGACCAAAAAGGGTAAATTAAGCATTTAATAAATAAGAAAACACAAAAATCCGGCAGATCCGGATCACTGTTCTGGGCATTGTTCGTCCTTGATCACAGTCCAAACCAAAAAGTTGTTTACAGGAGCCCCAAACTGAAAAAATTTAATACACATGTTAAGTATGAATGTAATTTACAGTCAGACATTTTGAAAAACGTTAACATAAAATTAAAAAATACATTACTATTAAAACATAATATTATTCAACTCCATTGCTACTCTTATCAAAAATGAAGACCAAAAAGGGTAAATTAAGCATTTAATAAATAAGAAAACACAAAAATCCGGCAGATCCGGATCACTGTTCTGGGCATTGTTCGTCCTTGATCACAGTCCAAACCAAAAAGTTGTTTACAGGAGCCCCAAACTGAAAAAATTTAATACACATGTTAAGTATGAATGTAATTTACAGCCAGACATTTTGAAAAACGTTAACATAAAATTAAAAAATACATTACTATTAAAACATAATATTATTCAACTCCATTGCTACTCTTATCAAAAATGAAGACCAAAAAGGGTAAATTAAGCATTTAATAAATAAGAAAACACAAAAATCCGGCAGATCCGGATCACTGTTCTGGGCATTGTTCGTCCTTGATCACAGTCCAAACCAAAAAGTTGTTTACAGGAGCCCCAAACTGAAAAAATTTAATACACATGTTAAGTATGAATGTAATTTACAGCCAGACATTTTGAAAAACGTTAACATAAAATTAAAAAATACATTACTATTAAAACATAATATTATTCAACTCCATTGCTACTCTTATCAAAAATGAAAACCAAAAAGGGTAAATTAAGCATTTAATAAATAAGAAAACACAAAAATCCGGCAGATCCGGATCACTGTTCTGGGCATTGTTCGTCCTTGATCACAGTCCAAACCAAAAAGTTGTTTACAGGAGCCCCAAACTGAAAAAATTTAATACACATGTTAAGTATGAATGTAATTTACAGCCAGACATTTTGAAAAACGTTAACATAAAATTAAAAAATACATTACTATTAAAACATAATATTATTCAACTCTATTGCTACTCTTATCAAAAATGAAGACCAAAAAGGGTAAATTTAATGTTCAAATAAATAAGAAAACACAAAAATCCGACAAATTACAGTAGAGAAAGAGAGGAATGAAAAGAAAGCTTTCCCGCAACGAACGAAATAAAAATTACAAGGCGAAGGAAGGAATTAAAAATTGCATTAAGGTATGATACACAGAAGATTCAGAAAATTAATTTTTGTTACATAAAGCAAGAATTATTTAATTAGGATGCATATTAACACAATTTCTAAGAATATGATTAGTTGTTTAATTTAATACACATAGAATATTAATATGAATACGAACTAGGTCTTAGAAAACCAAAGTAGATGGAAATTAAATATTATAAAATTATTTAATACAAATGGCAGAGTTATCCAATCCTTTCCAGAGAATATAATTGTCTTTATTATACAACTAAAAAGATACAATGCCTTTTGCAAGACTTTGCTTCTATTTCTGCGAAATGTTCTACATCGTGAGGGACGAAAACACTTTCACCTTTTCGACCTCCTCAATCTACATGCAAATGGCAGAGTTATCCAATCCTTTCATGAGAATATAATTGTCTTTATTATACAACTAAAAAGATACAATGCCTTTTGCAAGACTTTGCTTCTATTTCTGCGAAATGTTCTACATCGTGAGAGACGAAAACACTTTCACCTTTTCGACCTCCTCAATCTACATGCAAATGGCAGAGTTATCCAATCCTTTCATGAGAATATAATTGTCTTTATTATACAACTAAGAAGATGCAATGCCTTTTGCAAGACTTTGCTTCTATTTCTGCGAAATGTTCTACATCGTGAGGGACGAAAACACTTTCACCTTTTCGACCTCCTCAATCTACATGCAAATGGCAGAGTTATCCAATCCTTTCCAGAGAATATAATTGTCTTTATTATACAACTAAAAAGATACAATGCCTTTTGCAAGACTTTGCTTCTATTTCTGCGAAATGTTCTACATCGTGAGGGACGAAAACACTTTCACCTTTTCGACCTCCTCAATCTACATGCAAATGGCAGAGTTATCCAATCCTTTCATGAGAATATAATTGTCTTTATTATACAACTAAAAAGATACAATGCCTTTTGCAAGACTTTGCTTCTATTTCTGCGAAATGTTCTACATCGTGAGAGACGAAAACGCTTTCACCTTTTCGACCTCCTCAATCTACATACAAATGGCAGAGTTATCCATTCTTTTCATGAGAATATAATTGTCTTTATTATACAACTAAGAAGATGCAATGCCTTTTGCGAGACTTTGCTTCTATTTCTGCGAAATGTTCTACATCGTGAGAGAGGAAAACGCTTTCACCTTTTCAACCACCTCAATCTACAATTTTCGTCGGACGGTTTCCAAATTGACGCCAAAATGGGCTAAAATATTTATGAATTGAGTTCATGCATCTGTTCTTGGTGTAAGCTTTCTCCTTTATTAGAATGCACCCTTTAAAGTGTGCGTGTATGCATAGTTCGATATTAACTTGAAATAATACTCACTTTTAGAGTTTTAGAACACCAAGTTCGGATAGACATTACGTCGCAGTTTTGATAGCATAGAAAATAGGGAGAGTTAGAAAAAGCATTTTTAGAAAAACCTTCAAGCTTTACCAGATAAATAAGCTGACTTTAAAAATTTTCGTCGCTGATCAAAATCCCCCAAACGTTCCTCATGCATGATAATATAGTCTGCCAAACTCGGAAGCAGAATGTTAAAGAAATCAGCTAAGGGTATGAGAAGATATCCTCATCGAAAATTTGTCTCTTATTAGTACAATGATCCCATACTTACTTTTTTACATGAATTGTTTTTAACATTAATTTTGCTTTTCATTTGAATACTAGTGTCAGTTCCTTAATCAACAATATAAATGAAAAGAGGTACCAACATTGCTATTTCAGACACATAAAAAGACGATGACACTGGCGCCATAGAAAGCTAATAAAATTCGTAAAGAGAAATTAAGTACCGTATTATCTTTCTTTTTTCTGTTTCAAAAAAGAAAATGTGTTGAATTATTGACCATTTCATCGAGGTTGGGTCATAATGTACAAAAGAAATAGATGTAATAAATAGAAGAACAAAAAATTTAATAAGGAAGTTGAATAATACACCCAAACAAACAGTTCACCCGAACAAAAATAATATTCAATAAAAACCAAAGGATTAGATATTGCGGAGTGGGTTTCACATTGAACAATTATCATTTGATTTAGAAATAAAATATTTTATAGTTCTCCTTTATCATAGCCTTTCTTTTCAAGTTTTGTTATAAACGGCTTGGCCAAAGATTTTTTTAATTATGTTAACGTCTTTGAACTGTACAAAATGGTTCATGGAATTTTTGGTTCAACACCGATTGATTCTGCCTAAGAGTTTCCTGTATCTTTTTTTATATTTTGAAATCAGAGTTAAACATCTAATCTATTTTTGAGTTTACGACTGTCAATGTTAAACTTCGTGGCCTTGTAATTTGGAACCCAATGCAATGAAAGGCTTTTCAATGGAACTAACCGGCATTTGCGTTACAGAAAGAGATAAATCGTGTAATACTCCCAGGGTTAGCCCGATGGCAAGGGGATTCTAATCCATGATCCTTTATGTCAACATCCCAGTCAGTGCAATCTGGAAGCAGAATTGGTATCGACAATCCATCGCTGGGATACGATCCTGGTTTACATCACTGGGAGGCGAGAGCTACATCCACTAAGCAACCACGGCACCTATCCCTTTCTATCTCTTTGACACAGAATTTTCATACTTTTTTTCAATTAGTTTAGGTTAAAAAAAGCGAAATATATTATATTTAGTATTTTAATAATTTTTGGTTATGAAGTACAGCATCGGACATCGGTGCCCCTTTTTACGTTGAAGATAAAATTTTCCAAGCAGTATTTTTTTTTTTTTTATTCATTGGCAAAATGTGTGTTGTTTTGAGTTTGATGGCGTGCGCATCTTATTAGGACGTCATCACACTTTTCAACTGTGTTCAAGAGTAATGGTGAACAGTGCGCATGCGTCGTCATTGCATGCTTTGCTATGGTGACCGCTGCTGTTTGATTTTGCTTTTCTTAGAATTCTTTTTTTTCACTTTTAATTTTGTTATGCATTAAGTTGGTGAGTTTATTTTTGAGATATGGGACCAGAGAGATCCCATAAATACTTCTTGAGTTGTGAATAAAAGAGAATTTCATCATTTGAAAGATTTTTTTGTTTTTATTGTTTTAATTAAGGTTCAGAAATTCTAACCTACAGTTCAAACTAGATCGGTTTCAATACTAATTCAGGTGAATATCAGAAATGAAGAGAGTAAAAAAAATTAAAAATCAGACAACAACCATTTTACTAATGGGTAACCAGTGGATAGCCTTTCAGCGATAAAAAAAACCTTCTTTTTTAATTTGCACTTAATTTCAGTTACATAAATCTAAGAGAAACCGTAATTCCTTATTGAAATTTCTTTTCCTTACAAAATCAATTATTTATATTTTTTTTAAGTGCGACTAAAAAAAAATTTAACTACTTTTTTTGGATTTTATATTTTAGAATAACTAGAACTCCGAGAATCTTAAAATTTTTTTAGTAACTATTAGACTGTTTCTTCTAATTAAAAAAGTACTAACATGTATTTTTACTTGTAATTAAAAAGTCAGAAAAAAAATATGAAAGGGACACCGGTGTCGCAGCCGCGCCAAAAGGTTAAACTGAAAAAATGCTTATTTTACTGGAAAGTATTAATTTTATATACCGCTCTTTGAAATAAATACTCCATCTGTTAATTACTCTACCATCCCCGCTCATTTTCGATGGTCAACCTCTACAACAGAGAAAAGTTTTTGCGGAAGTTGTTCTTCGAAATTCACCTTGTCCTTTTTTAATCATTATACACTATGTATATAAATTAAATATTGTAAATCTATTTTTCAAAACATAATTCAAATTTAACGAATAACAGTTGGCTTAAAATTCGTAATATTCGTGAATAAATAAAATTATCAACATTATTGCCAGTACAACCAAAATATGAAAATATAACATATTTGGCGCCATAACATATCTTTTGTTGACTTAGATGCTGTTTGGGGAATTTTATAAACACCGCTCCTCAGAAATGTAGGTCGTTTCTTTTTTATGAGTTTTGCACAATAGGACGACCGAACTGCAATTTCAGAACATGGTGCGGTTTTATTGGGGAAGGCAATTTTTTTCCTTTTTTTCCAGAGTCTTCATTCACTGAGAATAATAAAATTGTTGCTCATAACAAAGAAAAACATTTTGATAAAACGTGACTGCGGTAGAAACTTATATCGTTCAGTGCAATGCAACAACAAACATCTAAATATCAAGGTTCTTTACAACGTATGGATTTAAACAAGATTACGTTGGTAATTAGCGCAGTCGTATTTGGAATAGTCTCTGAAAAGTGTTTCAATGCATGCGTGTGAAATGCTTATTGTACATATAAAAGAAGTAACTAATTATTTTAAAACACGTACCGTGAGCAAAAAAAGAAAATAAACGAAACATCTTGAATAACTTTTGATCTAATGATGGGATTTTAAAGTTCTAGTACTCAATGTTACTGGCTTGAGGGGATACCTTCAATATGCTAATTAGTCAGTGCAAGCAATATTTTGAGTTACGAAATCAGACACAAAAACGTACTTTCTCCAAATAAACATAACTTTTTTTTCGACAGATTCGGATTGCTATTTCTAAAAGCTGCAATTGCTAAAATTGCTATTTCGTAGCTGCAGTCTGAAAAATATGGTCCCAATAGTTTGGTCAGGTGAACGGTTGAAAGTTTGAACAACTTAATATCAACTTTACTATTAGCATACTTCGCCATATCTCGAGAATTTTATTAGGAAATTGAAAAATTTTGAGAACCAGTGATAAAATTTGTTTACCAAAGATTATTCCAAGCAACTTATAATTTTTAATAAACTAATTATTATTTTTTATTGTTTTATTTATTAATGGTCGAAAAAATTTTGTATCGCAACGTATACAAATTTGTACGTCATTTCAAATAATATATTAAATAATATTATGTAATTATTATATGGCAAATTACAAAATCGGTCAAATAAAATTTTTTTAAAAAGCTATATATGTGAATTTTTATTTTTAGAAATAGAAATTTAATCATTTAAAAACTTATTATTAATGCATATATTCATGCCATTTTAGGAAAATATTCCTATAAATATAAATAATAATCTGAATGAGCATGTACAGTGTACAAAAAAAAACGGACCATCCTGAATAACTTTCAATCTAATGATTAGATCTTCACGCTTTAGGACTCACTCCTAATGGTTCGAGGAGAGCCACAGAAGATAGAGCGTTCGCCTTCCAATGAGGTGAACCGGGTTCGAATTACAGCGATGGCTGGTCGAAACGAATTCCACATCCGGCTTGCACCGACCACAGTTGTGACGTGAAATATCCTCAGTGGTAGACGGATCATTGATTAAAGTCCCCTTGCCGTAGGACTAACTGTGGGAGCTTTTCATGGTCTTCCTCTCTATGTAACGCAAATGGGGGTTACTGCCCTTAAAAAGACCTCTACGAAGACAAATTTCTCCCAATACTTGATCCAGGAGTTCCCTTGTCTTCTGGATCGGGTTCAAAATTACAAGGCTATGGAGTTGAACATTAATAGTCGTAAACCCAATTTGGATCAGCTGTTCAACCACGTTAGTAAAATAAAATAAAATGGTTCGAGGGGGTGACCTTAAATATGCTAATTATTTGGTGCAGACGATATTTCAAGTTACGAAATTCAGAACAAAAACGTACTTGCTCTGAATAAACATACATCTTTTTTTCCAACTAATTTCTGACCCCCAAAAATACAGGCGGTAGCTGCAATTGAATTCTATTTAATTAAAATAATAATTCTTTGTAATTGAAACATTTTTGCACACAATTATAAAATTCGCTTATCCAAAGATAATTCCATGCAAAAAATAAAGTTTAATAAATATTTATAATTTTTTAATTTTGTTATTTATTAGTTGTAGAAAAAACTTTGAATTGTAAGGTCTACAATTTTTTACGTCATTTTAAAGTATGTAATTCTACATGGCAAAATGCAAAGTTTGAGCGAAATCAGTAGAATAGTTCATGAAAAATCAGATTTTAAATATACGATTTCTTTAAAATTCGATTTCTCAGAAACTATTCAATCAATTTAGCTCAAATTTCGTATTTTGCCATGTAAATTTATATACTTTAAAATGATAATAGGAAATTGTGTACCTTACAGTTTGTATACCTAAATTTTCTGGACTGTTATTTAATAAACTAATAAAAAATAATAAATCTTCACAATTACCTTTGGATAAACAAATTTCATAATTGTGTGCAAATTTTTTTTTTAATTCACTTAAAAAATTCTCGAGATATGGCGAAGTACGCAAAAGGTTCTAACTTTAGATCGCTCTTCTAACATGGATTTTGATCTGCATTGCTTTGATTGCTTTGCATGGATTTGATCTGCAGTTGTTTAATAGGCTGCGATGGAATTCGTGGTCACCAACTCCCTACAACAGGGGTGACGAACCTTTATACGCCAACGTGCCATTTTTTCTAAAAAATTGTTTAATGAAATCACAGACGTGCCGACAAATAATTTTGACTTCATGATTATTGGGCAAATAATAATACTAAATACTATCAACTCAAAACTCTTTATTTACATTGAAAAGAAAATACATTTTGCAATGTCTCAGTGATACGCGTAATTCAACTTAAAGTAGCATCAGTGGGACTTCTGTTATTGCAGATTAAATGACAAATAACTTATATTAGGTTGTAAGATATTAGTTTAAGCAGGACTGTTGATTTTTTTGCCAGTTATTTATTGTTAGCTTGTTTTTTATGGTTATTAATTGTTCTTTCAGCATTAATTGTTAATTTCTTTATTAATAATTGTTTATTATTTTGTTTGTTTTTGTGAATTTTAATTTAATTGTTACATATGCTTCATAGTGTGCGACATTTGTGTAATAACAATTAATAGTGCAATAACAATTGTGATCGGTGGCGTGTCCAAAATATTGTGTCGCGTGCCATAAATGGCACGCGTGCCATTGGTTCGCCATCCCTGCCCTACAAGTTGTGCTAGCAACGCCTAAACCTACTTCACCACCGGATTGTTTTACGTTGTGCCATCGTATCAAGTAAACCAATTTAACAATCATTATTTTTCAAGAAAATAATATGATTGAAAGCAATCCAAAATCTCTAATCAAAGTGTAAAGTATACAACTGCGCTTTGCTAAAGGATGGACAATACGTAAAACATTACTAGCAAATATATTTGTTGATAATTCTATAATTTAAATCATCATATTTTTCTTAAAGTTTTTAAAAAACTATTTTTGTAAACTGACGGGCATGGTTATGAAAATTCATAAAATCATTATTGTCATAGCCAAGACCAACAATTTAAATATTTGACGATACTGGTCTATGTTAAAAACTATTGCCATGCTACTCTTGACTTAAATATCACGTCATCTGCTCCTTTAATTTCATTATACCATCTTTTTTTTTCTTTTTTTTTTTTGTATCACCATTCGTTGTTATTTTTTTGAGCTGTATGATCAATCCTAATGAAACTTTCAACTTTTTTATTTTCTCGATGACTTAAAAAAAAAGACTTTTGTTTACCGTCTCATTCGCATTACTTGTCTTCAAGCCATTCTTGCAAAACGGAGTAAAAAGCATTCCGTACTTCGTTGTCCATAAAGGGATCTCTAATTTAAAGTCTCAAGAAATTTTACTTTCCCCAAGGAAAATAAAAAATCCAAGTTTTAGTGCCTTGAACTTAAACCGAAGCAATAAATTGAAACTAAATATATTGACTTTTAAGACAAACTCCCGAACAGAGCCTTGCCGACTAAAGAGAAAAAAGCTGACAGTAAAGTTATTTGATTTGTAGCGTGTTGTTGGAGGAATATAAATTCCGTAACTATCATCCCTTATTACAATTGTAATATACATTATTTAATAAGTCTAGCAAAATTCGAAGGCGAGCTTAGAATGGAATAGGTTTAGAACCAGTCTTTTCACATTTCCGCTAGAGGGCATTTACATGGTGAAGTTGACTTAGCTGCAGTCTTTTGGCCTCCTAGATCTCCCGATTTGTCTAGTCTACATGTTTTTCCTTGAATGCATCTAAGAATAGTCATTTACGAGACGTTTATCGTATCACCATAAAATTTGATTACTCTAATGCAAATATCGTTCATGCTGCAACTTTCTGAGGATTGCCTGGAGTAATTCAACTTCTCCGAGATTTATTCCATCGCCGTTGTGAAGTAAGTATTATAGTTAAGATACACATACAATGATGAATTGAGTGTTTGTTGTCAAGATTTTTTTTTAAATTTATTATTCGTATTTATAGTATTTTCCATTTTCCTAAGTGGATGTTATCTCATGCCTGGCTCTTTGTTCCCCGATAACAAATTTTCTGCTGAAAGTCGTTTGTTTTGACCACTTTTATAATACTCCAAAAAATTATAACCTCTTCAAATTTTTATACATTTTAAATTAATAAATCACAGTTATTGTTATTTTCTATTTTAAATTGTATTGTAAAATATTAAATCAAATAATATTTATTTTGTTAATTAATTATATTTCATAAGAAAATACAATATCAATGTATGCACATACCACTATGAAACTCAACAGCCAATCCCAACAACTGAAACTTTTTGTATTTATTTTTCCCATTTTTGATACAAAGTATTAAAATCTATATATAATCTATCTAAAACTATAATCTATATATCAATTCAGAAACTTTTTATATATATATATTTGCATATGAGCAGATTTTTAAAGCTCCTATTTACTCAAAAAAACTACCTTAACGTTCGATATTCGATTATTTTTTGTTCGTTACGATATCGGAGAACAAAGAAACATTGTATACATAATACCACTTTGTTGGGAGGCTTAAAAGTCTAGACTTTCCACAATTTTGTTTTAACAAAACGTTTAAAGATTATCAATAAGTTATTATTTGAAAATTCTTATGAACGGATCAAACGTGGGGTTTTGAGAATAATAGGAATTGAAAGGAAGGGATTTTTTCGTCAAAAAAGTATTTAAATTTTTTAGATGTATATATAAAATGGCTGTTTAGGTTAGATTACTTAAATATTACGATGATCGCTTTTTCACGCCAATAATTTAAGAATAGTGTTCATATTAATTTAAATTTGTTAACAGTAATGTATTAGTAATTAATTAATAATTACTTAAATTTATTCTGCGTTTTGGATAAAGGGCATAGGTAATCACACATTCTGTAATAATCACATTGGGCACTATTTAAAGAATGCTTGTTAAAAAATAAATTCAAATATTGTGAATAAGGATTCAGAAATAAATATTTAAACGGGGTAAACAAAATACCTTAATGAAATATAACGAAGTACAAGTAGAACTGAAAACATCAAAGCCTTCTTGATTGCCATTAAAAACAGTGGTTGTCGAGAGTCGATTATTAAAAACAACTTTAAGCTCAATCACTTCAACAAACTAGGGCTGGGGTTTTGATATCGGAGTAAGGCAAATGTTTAGGTAAAGCGAATCAGAGTCATGGAGTAGCTGAAAACAAGTCGAATTAGCTTGGAAAATTTTGTTGAACAGATTGAATTTGGAGTTACAATTTTACCTAATTTTGCTGAATAACAAACAAATTAAAAGGCAAAGAAAGTCATCCATGAAGTTTCACTAACAATGAAATTATTTTCAGAACAATTGGAATATTCAAATCGGGACAGTCAGACTACAGACATTGCTACTGAGTCTTTATCATTCTCTTCTATCAAAGAAATTGATTTTGAGAAGTATTTGGATAAAATCGAAAAGGCTGAGACAAAGAAATATGATCGCTCTTACAAAACACCAAGTTTAGAACCGATTCTGGTCATTTGCCCGACACTCAGTTGCTCCACAACTCAAATGTCTGATTTCGTTTCTCCGCTATTTCATTTGCTCGACAGGATTGGCATGTATGAAAAATGAGTACAAGGTTTTTTGTTGGCAAATATTTCGACTTTTAAATAAAGCTGGGCTAGCTATGGCAAGAAAGGTCAAGCAAAATTTAAGAACTGTTTATGTAGAACTGTTTATGTTGAACTGTTTATGCTGTAAATTTATCCCCTTGCATAATAAAGGACTTGGAACTTTCCAGAATTATAGTTATTTCTGGGTAACATTAACAGGTTAGCATATGCACTGTCGCACAAATGAATTGTCTGGCAACTGAGCCTGTCTAGCAAACGTGCCTATCAGGAAAATAAGTTGTCAACTTGTCAAGCAAATAAATGCACATGCATGGCAAATGAACCTGTCTGGCAAACGTACATGTCGGGCAATAAATAGAGCTGACGGACAACCGATTGTTGAGAAAATGTTCCAGACCCTTTAAAACTTAGGCAAATCTATCCTGAAAAGTTGAAAGAAGTAGTCCTAACAGTAGTAACTTTTCCACCAACTTGTGGAGAAACTATTATCATCTCCAATGTCTATCACATCTGATCTGCGATCCTCTGTCATACCTACCTGCCGAAACTATACTGCTTCTCAGAACTTAATAAAGCCTAGTTTTTCAATTTCGTAATAAATTATTATTAATATAGACAGACAGGCTGGGATAGCCTGTTCAGTAGGGCACTGGGCCCATGTCTGAGAGTTCGTGGCTTCGAACCCCGCCGGCCGAAGACTCCCCGTGTAGTTAACGGGCGATTGATGCACGTTAAATCTGTCGAGTCGCAAAGTCCTCCATGTTTCCATAACAAATCAATACCTCTGGGGGTACTGGATTGGAGATCGATCGTTCTCTGATTCACGTCAAAAATACGATCTGTGGATGAATGAATGGATGTATGAATGGGTCAACCCTATAAATGGATGTGACGTATTGGTGTGGCAGAAGTGGAATTCTTGGCCTTAGATCACATCCCTCTGCCTTAACAGGTATACAAGAGAGAGAGAGAGAATATAGATTGTCTATTCTGAATCTGAATACCATATATATATATATATATATATATATATATATATATATATATATATATATATATATATATATATATATATATATATATATATATATATATCTTTATATATATATTTCGTCTGTTCGTGTGTATGTCACTGAACTCCTCCTAAACGGCTGGACTGATTTAAATGAAATTTTCTGTGTACCTTCAGAAGGATTCGAGAATGGTTTAGATTCACAATAGAACATTCTGCCACAAACCGTTCCAGCGGTATCAGCGAAAATCGAAATGGAATTTTCTGATTGGTTAAAAGTTAGCCATTGTTTTAAATTTTGCTGTACACGAATCAGTTTTCAAATATCTTGAAGATAACAACAGTGATATTTTCTATCTTATAGCTCTATTCTTTTAGAAAAGTAAATTACATATACTTTAATATTTAATCATAATTCGGTTCTTTATTTCAGGTGAGCACCACGTAAAATCAACGAGAATAAGTTTCGTAATTATTGGTCGTATCACGGATTTAGTATTGTGAAAACTGTTTAATAAAAATCAAGGCAAAAGCAAATTTTATTCATCTTGCGCGCTTTTAATAATTATTTATATTTAGTATGCAATTTTAGCTCAATTTAGTATGCAATTTTTCATTGCTGACATTTGTCATTTGAAAACTATTAGATTGTTTATTATTACAAAGTTTGCGAATTCACATTCATTTTAATTATTTCATTTAAAAAATAGGAGTAGACTATATTTGAGGGTGCCCCTTGATTCTCACCAAGTTGTGATAGCGGTTGATCTCCAAGCTGGCCGATGTTGAATCCCAATCGTGATTCTGATTCGTTTAAATTTCAGCGTTATTTTTAAATGTTCAACGGTATATGCAATTTCAGAAGTCCGTTAGTTCTATGTTGGATACCGGCTGGTTAGGTTACTTTTGATTCTGATCAATAGGATCGAAGGTATGTGGGCAGTCATAAAAAAAGGACTTTAGAAAAAAATGTCACCGCCATTCCGATACCACAGACGCCATTTTCAATTCGTATTTCGCCGAATTTATGTGGCGATGGAGGAACACAGATTCTATTCATGATAAATTTAGACAGTATCTAACTGCTATTAGAGAATTCTGTGCTCCTAAAACTGAGGAAATTCAAGCTTAATGAATAAGTGAGATGTTTTTTTTTTCCTTTTCTTTCTGTGCTTACTCCATTAATTTTTATTTCGATTCAAAATGCATTTTATTGGGTTTATTAATTTTGCTTACATTGGGTTCATTGCAATTTTATAAAGTTTTGGCCGATGTCTTGCTGAAATTTTCCAATGTATTATTAAAATATCATTATGTTTTGGCAGCCATTCCTGTTACCGCGGTGTTCCGCTCAAACAGGAATGGTGATAAACATAAGTTACCAATTTCGTCAAGGGGCACCCACAAGTATATTTTTACCAAAAATAGATTTTTGTTTTAAATTTTATCATTATTATATTTCTTATTTAATTTATTTCATTTTTATTGCTTTTTTATTATTTAAAATAAATACGTGAATTTTCGAATTAGCAAATTTGCGACCGCTGTCAACTTCTGCATTTCTTTTTGTTTGAAAGAGAATATTTGCAAAAATATGCCGCCTAAACGAATCGCTCTTAGTCGATCAACATCTCAAGCACGCAAGAAGAGAACTAACCGTGTTTCAGAAAAATCGGAGCAACGGGAAGAAAGACTTGAAACTAATCGAGAACACAATGCTTTAGCCCGTTCCTTAGAAACGTCTGAGAAACAGGAAAGAAGACTGTTAACAAATCAACTACGCACTACTCAAGCCTGTTCCTTGGAAACATCAGAGCAACGGGATGCAAGAATAAAAATCAATCAAGAACGCACTTCGCTATTCAGACGCTGCCAATACTCTGATTTGAATCTCAGTGCATTTCACTATGATCCGACAACCAACTATAGTCTTTCACCCAAGCGTCATCATCGGAAAAATGGATCAATTATGTATGTTTTGTAGTGCTCTCAAATTTAAGAATGAAACAGCTGGAATTTGCTGTTCTGGAGGCAAAGTGTAACTACCAGATTTAACGTAGCCAGCCGAGCCATTATCAACGTTGTTATCGGGTCAAGCAAATCAATAGAAACTTTTCTTGGCGAATATAGGTCAGTGCATTCGTGTTTCCAAATGACTTCATTCGGTGCTGCTACAAGTATCGGTGCGCATATGGACAGCTAGAGTTATTTATTACATTCACATGCAATCCTGCTTGAGCTAAAATTAAAGAGCTTTAGTAACTTAGGCAAACATCATCGGATCTTCATGATACATTATCACACGTGAGTTAAAACAAATATTAAGCTCTAAACTTGGTTTTATTGCGAAAAGTCATGTTTTTAGAGAGACACGGTGTTTGATGCATTCTATTGAACGGCAGAAAAAGAGAATTGCCACACGATTTGGCTTATTGAAAAACTCACACCAGGACAAATTGGTCAGCTCATATCAGCAGAAATATTCATGACGCCATTGATCCAGAATTATTTCAGATCATCATCCAAAATATGTTTCATGGTCGGTGTGCATCACCATACATGTCTGTTTGAAAATGCACAAACGATATCCTAGAGAATTAACTGTCGAGACTATCACTGGTTTTTTCACCATTAAATAAAATTCTCTATTCAAATCATAATCACAAATCTCATTTACACACTTAAGTACAAAATTTAAATTCAAACTGAAAGCTTTGCAACGCACGCAGGGTACAGCTAGTATATATATATAACTTTGATCTGGCGACTTTTGATCTGTTCACTTGAACCTTGGACCACACTGGTTATGAGACCCCACAAGCGGAAATGACGTCTTTAATGCTCTCAATGCTTCTTCTCTACTGAAAATTTCTTTCACTTTTGAAGACTGTATTAAGCTGGAGTAAAGAAAGAGAACAGAAATATAATTTTTGAGGCGTTCATATAAATAAAAAAATTTATTCAGACACTTGTTTTTGCCCTGTTTTTTTATCCCTTTTTCCTCACTCGCCAGGTAAATATTGCATTTTCACTTCTTCTAGCTTAAATATTAGCTTCTGACCTTCAATTCTACTTGACCTTTAATTGGTTTTTGACCTTTAATTATGACTTCAGCTTCTTTATATTTTAAATCGAAGGAAAATTTCGTTTGATAGGAAATACAAAATGAGTAGTTTTCTAAGAGAATCGAAGACTGCAATAAATAGTGTAATAAAATAATTTAAAAAAAAGCAATTTTTCTATGGGTTAGCACGAAAAAGTAATAAATAAAATAATGCGTGCAACTTATAAAAATCGAGTTTATATTGCTACGGCTAAGTATTCTTTTTATGTAAAGTTTATCTTAAAATGAGTTGCAAGCTGAAAAGTAAATTGGATTTTTTAAATTTATTATTGTTATTCAGTACAGTATGCGCTTACACTTAAAATACCATTTGAATCAAAATTGTCCAACTATGTAAAAAAGCATTTAAAGAAAAATGAAAGAAGATTTAAAAAATATATCTTTTTTGCGTTAAATTATTCAGAAAAATGTGATATTAACTTTCTCCATAATTAGTTACTAAGTTTTTCAATTGATGATGTTGCTGCATAGAAATAAATATTAAACAATGTTCTCTTCTGTCCATCAGACGAAACAAACCTTATTATTTACATCTGTTAATTTTATCAGCCGCAGTGAGGCAAATGATAATATTTTGAAAACACTTCTACAGTTTAATCTTGATTAGCAGCCCCATCTATTGACAATTTTTCCAAATAAATGTTTGCAATTGGAGAAAGCAAATTCAGCACACAATAAATCATTCCGTTTTCTTTTATTACTTTTTCCAACATTTGCACAATTTTGGGACATTCCTATTTTGGCGTCATGTATAAACAAACGCTCAACTTCATCAATCCGATGGTGTTCATTAAGACATTGTTACTTTGTTGAATGACAGCGAATGTAATTAAGGATTTTATTAACGGAGACTACTAGATAGAGTTACAATCATTTATTGTTCAGAAAATGTGACATTAGTGTTTTTTCCCTTTAGTGAATTTATTTTTTCATAATGATCTCTTCTTTTTCTTAATGAAACTATTGAAGCAGCTCTATACATATTTCAAAAGCAAAAACAAATTTGAATATTAAAAATTATGACTTACAGACTTAATTTGTAAAATATCACCTCTTCCCCTAGTTCGTAACCTTATAGTCAAATATCCAAAGAAGAATTTCAGTATTAATGCTATAGTTATAATAAATATACATAAATTGTGAATATTTTTGTAGCTATAATTTATGTTACTAGAAATATAAAACATTTTTTACTACAATTCCTCATATAAATACTGCCGCTTAAATTATTTGCCCCTTTTTATAAATAATATTAAATTGGCTGCTAAAAGTCAGCACTTTTGAACCAAAATGAATAAAATGACACCTTATTCTTCATACATTATATAGTTAATTTAATACATTATATAGATAGTCCTTATAAATTATATAGTTTTTATTCTGCATAGTTAATTTTTCCGCAATAAGTTAAAATTTTTGCAAAAAAAAATATTATAATAATATTAAAAATAACTATTTTTTACACTTTTTTATATTTTAAAATTAAATTTTTATTTTATGATTTATTACCTATCTAATGACTAAATTTAAAAATCCCATATAGACATTATTGACTCTACATGGCTTAGGTAAAATACTATACAGCTTTTTGTCACTTCTGTCAGTATTGCCCCATAAAAACATTTGATAGTAGAAACAGAAATCAATTTTAGAGATATGTTATCCTTAATTTATAATTTTACTATATCTTTTTCTTTACTATATTTTTTTAATATTCGATTTCTCAGGAATTATTTGACAATTTTTTTTATTTTGCTATATTAAAATTATATTCTTTAAAATGTTGCAAAAATTTTTATGCCTTAACAATTCAGATTTTCCTTTAATATCATTAAATAAAATAAGGAAAAATATTCAATTATTAAACAGTATTTTTTGCAAGAAATTATCTTTGAAAAATTTTTTATAATTGAGTATATATGTACATGGCAAACTCTATGTACCTGGAAAAATACGTTAAACTAAATCTAACATTAAGGCGTCCAAGCTTTTAAAAGTTTTCCTAGCCAAACTTTTTGGTAGAAAAACGTATTTACTGTCTCGTGAAACAAAGGCTATAAATCTAGGTTCGTAAACTCAAATATTCGAGTTTCAGTTCAAAATTGTGCATTTTTCTCATTTCACATAAAGTATTAATGGGACAACTAATTTTTTGGCTAAATTAATTAAAGATTTAATTTATACACTGGATTTTAAACTAAACGTACCTTATATTATTATTTAATTGAAATACTCAAATACCATTTTATCTATACCTTCTCCTAGAAAGTCATCAGGAGAAATTAAATTTAGGTCTAATATTACCTAATGTTTACTAACTAATAATAATATCTAATACTTCTTCAATGAACATTTTTTGAGAAACTGGAATTAAAATTATTTGAATTGCTTTCACTGGGTAAGTTGACTATAGATGGCAGCATTAAATTTGTAGAGTTGTTTTGAAAATTTATGAGAAAAAATACCTTTGGTTATTTTTCATAAGAAAAATAAAAACAATAAATAATTGAAAATAAGTAAAAAATGTCAGAAACATAAATTCAGTCCTATTTAAGATCTTGCATAGCTTTTATTTTCATGTTCTTTTCTTTACGAGATTTTGAGAAAGCTGTAAAATATTCTACAGCAATGTTTTGTAATTCGAAAATTTTTTACTTGTTTCTTATTGAAAACTTAATATTATTCTCTTAAATACTAAATTTTATACATAAATAAAAATAATTAAATGAATTCTTTGTAAAGTAATTAATTCTTAAATATATAAATTCTTGGTACGAATTTAAAAAAGAAAAGAAAAAGGTAAATATATTAGTCATTGTTTTTATCACTTATACTAATCACGTGTTTAATTTAGAATAAAATTATAAACCTCTAAATATTTAAAGTTATTTATGAAAGACGTAAAACTCTACCGATTTAATCTTAAGATTTTTGCACTTATTTTGTTCTTTTTTACTTATACAACTATCTTTTAAACTTAATTACTTTACTCTTACATTTTTACTAGTTTTTTTTCTTTGCTTTTTCATTATTACTTAATTTGTAACTATTATTTTGCTTTTAATTCTTATTATTCTTGTTTTTGCATTACTGGACTATATTTTGCTATTATTTGAAGTTGCTATTTTTCACTATTTTTTCTTTCTATTTTCACTATTTCTTCTTCTTTTACTCTTATTTTAATTTCTTTTACTCTTATTATAATCATTTTTTTTCTTGACTTTTTTTCTTGATTTATACTTCTTTCATATACCTATTTACGTTACTTTCAATACTTACTTTTTAAATAAAATTTTTAAATTGAACTAATATTTATAAAAAAGATTGCTGTAAGAGTATACATAAACATGTAATTAATTCTTGTTCTATCTTACACCATATGTCATTATGAATTTTTTTTTACTTTTATATTGCATTTGAACTTAAATACAATATTGTTTACAAATTTAAAATTTAAAAAAATTACGAAAATACTTAAAAATTTCAATTTAACGAAGACAATAAGAACAATTTATAGTTTTTATTTCCTTTATCCTTTATTTTCATGCAAATTTTTGTTTTCTGTTCAAATTCTCCCATTAATTCACATTATGATTTAGAAATCAGAATCATTTTTTCATGTATTACAATTCATTGCGTGCATCAAAAACATAAAAATACAAGCACAAAAAGCTACTAATTCCTATAATAACGCTAAAAGCACTCATGCTGTAATTTTAATGAATGTCATTTGTTATTGTCGTTGAAGCTCCTTGAAAAAAATTTCCGCTTGACTTAGAATATGGAAAATGAAAGATAATATTAGACAAAGCTTGAGAGAAAGTATAAATGGAAAAGTTCTGGAAATTGTCGGATTTATCATTTCAAGATGCATCTCAACAAAATATTTTTCGTGTCCACATTTGCTTGCTTCCTGTCCAATGTGCTTTCATTCTGTCATATACAATATTTAAAGGCTGATATTATTCCGGAAATATTTCATCTGATGCCAGAATATACAATTAAGGTATTCAAATTTTTTCATTTTTATATTTGTATTATTTGCAACAGGTTAACAGGCTTACTTAGCATCTCTATCCTAGTATGTCTTACACTCATTTTTTTCATATTCGTAAATTAAACTTTAACATGTTAAACATGTATGACTAGGGTCCACTCCGACAATTGTGGCAAAATGCTCTACAAATGTCGCTGAAATCATACGCATGGACGATGGACCACAAATTTGTCGCCTTGAAATATGTTTGGAATTTACAAAATAGCAAAGAAAAATAGTTTTTTGGATCGAATTCCATTCATTTAGAAAAAGAAAGAGTTGTACTAATTGTATTGATCTACGCGAGGTATGGAATTCAAACGCGTGGTATTCAATGTTTGGTACAAAAATATTTAAAATTAGATGTTGAAATTTCATATGTACATGCAGTGATGGGCTTTGCATTATGTTACTGACAATATGATTGTTCATTAATGAAATAATATTTATTGCTCTTATAGAATTAACTTAATTTAAAATTTTATAATTTTAAGATAATCAATTTTTAATATAATTTTTGTTAGTTCTTACTTTGTCTGATTAATCCCCAAGTGCCCACCATTAAAAAAATAAAAAATAATTAAAAAAAACTTTGTCTGCTTTCCTCATTTATTTATTTATTTGGTTTATGAATTTTAATCTCTATATTGAATCTATTTTATATTATTTTACATTTTGTCAGTTAGTTTTGAAAAATACTAATCATTGTTCATTAAGGGGTAATGAACCTTAGTTTGTTTTACATTAAATAATTTGTGATGTATACCATAACATGAATTATTTAATTGTGAAGTTTGATTTTTTTCATAAGTTTGTCTACCATATTAAGTTTTTTGACCACTAAAAAATACCTAAGTGGTCCTATTAGACCATTAAATTTTCATTGCTGCTGCATGTGTTGTTAAGAAAAGATAAAAGGGGATAAAACAAACTTGCATATTCAATATTCATATTATTTCAGAGAGGATTCTCAGGGATGTCAATATTTAATAAGTAATTTTATCATTCTTGTGAAAATTCAGTCAAAAAAATATACATATTAGGGGAAAAAATTGACATATAGCTGGCAAACAACTACCCATCGTAATATAACTAATCAATACTATAGAATGTTGTAAAAAAAAGCATTGAACTCTGTTTGATTGTCTGATAAAACTCTTTGGAGTACCGAAAACTGCTGGAAACAAAAACTTATAACTCTTCTCTGTTTCCTCCGGCAGTCAAATAGGTTTCGACGTTTACAGTTCTGTATTTTTCAGTAGTGATTTGTTAGCTCTCGATAACGTTTTTTTTTCACAATAACGTTTTTCTCGATAACGTTTTTTTTTTTACGAGAGCCGTGATGACTCAGGGGATAGAGCGTACGTAAGAAGTGATCGAGTTCGATTCCCAGCGATGGCTGGTTGATACGAATTCCGCCTCCGACTTCCACGACCACAGTGCTGACATAAAATATCCTCAGTGACAGACGCATCATGGGTTAGAGTCCCCTTGCCATCAGGCTAACTGTGAATGGTTTTAGAGGTCTTCCTCTCCATGTAACTCAAATACGGGTTAGTTCCACCAAAAAGTCTTCCACAAAGGCAAATTTCTCCCAATACTTGATCCAGTTCCCTTTCAAATTACAAGGCTAATTCTAGGCTAGGTTAAAAATTACAAGGCTATGAAGTTGAACATTAGTAGTCGCAAACTCGAAATGGGTCGACTGTTCAACGACTGTTGTAAAATAAAGTAAGACAGTTTTTATGACCCAAATATGTACACCTTTTATGCTTGCCATTTGATTTTGTAAATTTGTGTGTATAAGGTGCTAATAAATGACTCCTTGTGTTGTATTTTAAGGTTAGAGTAACCCCGTCCCCCCCAGGGGGTATACGGAGAGATTGGCACCCAGCAAGCCCGCCCAGTTAAGGCCCTGAGGAAACCTAACCGAGACGTTAATTTAAATCAAAAATATAATTTATACACCAAATATTTTTCAAATTCACTGTAACATTAGTATGATCAATATGAAAATTTAAAATCAATATCTAAATGGTTTCTAGATGACAATTGTGGCTTAAAATTTAGGCTAATTGTAATATACATATAAAAAAAACATTTTCATATCATTTAATAAATAAGATTTTGATGTACAATATTCACAGAACTATACTTCTATAATTTTGATAGTAGTTCGCTGAGAATCACATGATTCCAATTTTCTCACAAAACAGGTTAGTGAGTAGCAGTTCGAGAAGTTAAAGCTCCCCTTGTTATATATATTTTCTGATACTTTTCAAAACTGAAGCAAAAACACACACATTAGGAGCAGCATTTAAGCTAGAATGAAGCAGAAACGTTCTCGGAATCTGTCAAATCATTAGAGAGGAAGGAGTGCTGAAAGTCATTAAAAGCAATCTGAATTTACTTGGTTCAACTTGGAGGTATTTAATAATCACTAATAATGGCTTTTTAATTTTTCTCTGGAAAATTTATAGTTTTTAATGTTTTCAGTCCCGCCTTCACCAGTATTCGTAGTATTTTGATGCGTTTGCTTTCCTGGCTTGAAAATCAATTTAGGGCGAAGACTTAATTAAATCTTTTTGACAAAGATTTTAAAGACAAATGTTTAGATCAGTTCAAAACAGTTCACAAGTTTAGTTGTTTAATGTTAACACTTAGATACTATTTTTTTATTTAATGCTTAAATTAAGAAGTTTTAAATATCACATTCTAAATTGCACCTCATTATAAATGGCTAATCACATAACTACATTGAAAATTGTACTTCAAATTGTTGAAGCAGGCAAATATTTTTCCCCCTTCGTTTTATGATTTTTGATAAGATATTACGGCATAAGTGTTACACTCAAATGAAGTTAATACACAAATTACTAGTTATTTTCTAATAGCAATTACTAAAAGACAATTATTAATACTCAGTTTATACGAACTATATTATTACTACACTGAACTTTATTTAAAATTAGTTGGTATTTTTCAATAAATTATATAAATTAAATATTAGCAATGAGCTAAGTTTTCCATTTAGTTCCATTTCCATTAGTGTTCTGTAATGAATCAGCTTAATATATTATTTATTATCCTTATTAAAATGATATCAAAAATCATAGAATTGAAAAGGTTAAATAGAGAAAAAAGCATTACCAAAATTTAGCGAATAATGATCGAGAACTTCAGTATTAAAAATACTAAAATTAATATTTTTATCAAGGAAAGTGGCAACAGTAGTGAGGTGATATTTTAGTTTCCACAAATAATTTTATTGCTATTAATTTTATTTCTAAAAAATTTGTTGAAAAGGTTGTTAGAAATGAATAATTATGCAAGGATATAATTTATTAGGTGTGTTATGGACATTATGAAGTAAACTGCGGTGCAGATGTCAACATAAATCGAACACAGGAAGAGCCGTCTCTCTTTTGGAGATGTAGCAATAACAATACACTTTACACTCTTTTAATGATTGGTGAGTATCTTTTCTAAAATCTATTTCCCCAAACATAAAAATAAGTAATATAATTAATGAAAATGATGTTCATATCAAATTCATTTCAGTTTCTTAGGAGGGAAAATTTCTGACTTTAAATAATTAAACTACACTTATAATGTACAGGGCATTCAAGAATCGCCATTCTTCTTTTCTCTATATATAAAAAGTTGCGAGTTATTATACTTCTTTTATACCACCTTTCTAACCAATGTTGAAAGAATTTTTTCCTCAATTAAATATTTATCTGTGACCTTAACTGTATAAACATTTTTACTTCGTTTGGGACAAGGATTCTAAAATACGTATTTAGAGCAGTCTGTACGTAACACTGTGTATAAGATGTTTGGTTCCAAAACCAAAAAAGATTTTTAAAAAATCATCTGTTATTTATCCATTTGAAATTCAAATTGAATGAAAACTTTATGACTAACGTTAAATTGCTATAACTCCAAAAGGAATAAGTTACTTTCGCAGGGTATTCTATTAACCCCTTCCTTTTCGCTCCCGTGAAAATGACGGGGTGAGGTTTCGCCCTCTATTTCTCGCTCCCGTTATATTTCCGGGCTGGAGTGCTCAGTAGTAACGTGCCAATATGAATAAAACTAATTCATTTCTTTTGACCGGAAAACATTTTATTTCTCATTTTACACACCAGAAGGCAGTACCAGGATATTTTTAAAGTAATTATAGATAGTTAGTTTATTTTAAACTAGATGACAACACTAATCAAATAGCACTAATAAAAAAATAGACACTTTTATGACCGTTTTCTTGAAAATTAACCGATTGTTAAGGGGTTAAGAACGATCTTGATACATATTTTAATGAATTATTTAAATAAGGGAGAGAAAAACTGCTATTTATGAGTGATGGCAAACGAATCAATAATGAAAACAGAAAAAGCTGTTAGATTGCCAGAGGAAGAAGAAAAATGTTGAAAGACCTTTATTATAAACACCTTTGAGTTAAACTACGCAATGAAACTACTTCTGACTCTTTTCATCTCGATTTCCCAACAGGTAAGTCATCAGATTACCAACAATAACTTTGCTTCTTCATCGCTAAAATGTTAATTTACGACCCCTTAATGTGCTTACTTTTTAGTTGTGCTCCTACAATGGTTCTTAAAATGTATTTTTAGAGAGGTAATTACGGTGGCATCGTGATAGCTGTACAAATATTCTTTGGAATAACCTGCCATGTTTTGAACATGCGCCGTTTTTAGAAGAACCTGCCTTGTTTTATAACATAACACTACATGCATTAAGGGATTAAAATATTGCGTGGCATACTATAAATGAAATTCGTATTTTTTCAATTCTGAAACTTATTTTTAAGTTTTTTTTAATTTTTAAAAAAAAAATTCATTACGTATTTAAATGCAATTTTTCAAGTAAAATTTTGCATTTTTTTTTAAATTATAATATTTACTTTTAAGATATTTATATATTTTTTTAATTAAAGTTTTTACCCATTTGAATAAATTTTTATTTTTTTCTAATATTTATTTTGTAAGATATTTGTATTTTTTAAATACATTTTTGCACTGAAATTCATTTTTTTTTTAAATTGTAATGCTTATTTTTTTAAGATCCTGATGCTCCTTATCCCCAGAACCCAACGCTGCAGAATTATCTCCATTGGATAATAGTAAACATACCAGGGAACAACATCAAAGATGGGGATTTAATAGCAGACTATGTTGCTCCCAATCCACCACGTGATTCAAGTATGTATGTTCGAAGTCTCTTTTAAAACAAGATTTGGAATAACTTATTTAAATTAACAATTCTTCCACCTAAAACACTGTTTTAAGTAGTATAAATATAAAAATTAAAACTCATGTTAAAGTTATAATTTTATTTGTTAATAAAATATTTGTAAAACAAGTTATAAACAATGATATCAGTTAATGATTTTTACTTAGAAATTAGAGGAACGTTTTAAATTGTATTAAGTACATTTTTGTTAAAAATAATAACTTAAAATATAAGGTAAAAAATATTTTTTTACAATACTGCCTACATCTCAAAAAGTTGATATATAGTATACAAGTAGTACAAATAGTATATAAGGTATAAAAGGCACCCAAGATTTATAAGCAATACAAGGTACAAATAATGTACGCAATTTTCCGAAATCACCAACGTTAATATTTATTTTTAGAATTTTTAAGAAAGATGAAGACAGAAAATAAGTAATCAATATTTAAGCGAACAAACAGTGAAAACCCCGGTGAAATTCGGTAAAACACTGATGAGAAGAAAAAAGGATGGAAAATATAAAAACCTGTTTATTTGCCTGACGAAACATGAAAGTAATTTAATATTCAACTTTCGACTCCTAAATATTTCCTAAGACAATCAAACAGATTCTAACATATCCAATCACAAAATCAATACAATTTACTAGGTCAATAATGATAACTAAAAGGAAAATAAACACACTGAAACTTTACTTTATTAATTCAAATTGGAAAAGCGCACAAGGCAGCTGAAACCAAATTTGTATTATATAAACTAAAAATAAGACATAACTGTAACTGTTACCTTGCTTGGATTTGTTTAAATTGCGCTTTAAAGAGGCGTGTCATTCAATTGTTGATTTAAAATTTGTACCTTTCAGGTGTGATTCTTTTTCAAATTTATAATGATATTTATTTGTGGTAAAAGTTTCTTTCTTGTCTTTTCGTTAAGGGGCCTTGGGGCACTGTTAGTTTTGGTTAAATCCACTAACAACAGAAATGCTCCTGTATGTTTGCAGGCAGTGTGTCCCCTGATGAAACACTGTTCTGCAAACACACATTTATATTATATTTTATTTTTAATTATTTTTAATTATTAAGAATTTATGTCTTATCTTTAGATTCTAACATATTTAACTCCCTTCCTTTCACATTTTATCTCTTTTTATTATTAACTCACAACCCTTCATGCCCCTAAGATATTTTTGCAGTATAATTTATAAGGATTCCAAATATGATTATTAAGAGTGGTGATTCCGAAACATCCTGTGCTTTTTGTAAATTTATATATAAATTTTTTTTCTTATTTTTGGCACGAAAGTTTAGCATGTCCCGCCAGTGTAAGACATTTTTTAATAAAATATGAATGTTCGAAAATATATATATCAATATCTCTTTTTTTTCCAGATCGACATCGATACATATTTGTAGTTTACAGACAGGACCGTCGTCTTCCAGCTCAAAAATGGAGTCAAGGAAATGAAAATTTCAACCTAGACAAGTATCTTCAAACTCAGAATTTGTCACCATATCCACACGCTATGAATTTCTTCTTTGTGCAAAAATAATAAACATTCCTATTCTAAAAAGATGAATGATTTGAACATCTGGGTGATTCTTTTTAAACATGACAATTCGGATCAAAAAATTTCTACAAATTTAAAGTATTAAATAATCTAAATTTTTCTTGTATACTTCTTTAGTTACATTTATTAATATCTTACAGACAGCAGTGTAGTTTATTGACATTTGCTCGAGAAAAAAAATAAAATAGAAATTCACCAAATCTTGAATGCCAGGAAAATGACATATTCGCTTGGAAGCTTAAAAAACAGTCATTTTAAGTTAATAGTAAGTAACTCGACTCAAGCCTTTATGTTAGATGGACCATAAATTGCTTAAATTAATTCTTTTTATCCATGGTAGAAAGAATCAGTTTTTATTGTTGTTGTTATGTACAAAATAAAATTTTGTGTAATAATCAATCATTAAATAAATAAATAACTTTGATTACATCCAACCATATTACAATTATGCATAAACTTGGTATTAGGTTAATATTTGCTTTTCCTCCTTACAGTATTAGTAGTTAAAAAAAATTTTGGTAACACTTCAATGTCCTGGAATTCGTAAGCCCGGAAAATGACAGCCAGGATAATGACAAATTCGCTATTTTATAGCATATAACTTTATTTTAATTTAATATTTTGGCCTAAGACGTTTACATTCTGCAGAAAACAACAGGATTTCTTAAAATAACTCTATGTATAATCTATGTATTATAATCTATGTATTATAATCTATAAATCTATGTATTCTATGTTATTAATGATTTCAAGAAGCCAGGAAAATGACAACACAAAAACCTACTCATCTTGAAAATTTTTTGAAATAGATTTTGAACCAGAAAATTGGTTCTTTATTCATGCAACAAGACATGTTCATATAGGAGGGTATTTAATCAATCTATTAACATTAGATATTGATTGCTGGCTCTATCTATTTTGGTTATAAACCACTAAATAAAAGTAGCCCGGAAAATGACAGATGTTCTTGGGACAAACAAATTGACAGAAAAAATTATTTTAAACGAAGTTTTTGTAAATAATACCGTCTACCTATATTATAGAAATGCTTACACCGGTTGAGATAAAAAAAATATTAGACATTGAAAAATATATGGGAAGTTTTGAAGCTAGTTATTATTGGAAACATTGTTTGGGACATGCCAGGAAAATGACATTTCGAAGTTCAATTAAATTTTTCAACTGTACAAAACAGTCAATGCTAGTACAAAGTCATTTTAAAATGCTAGCAGAAATGCAATTTATTTTTTTTTTTTTAAAGTTCTTTTAGTATTATAGTATTAGATCTTGGAGCAAGGGACAGTGAATTGTCATATTTCGTGAGAATCACCAATCTACTCTATAAATATGAATGAATTTGAACATCTATTCAATAAAAATGAATGAATTTTAACATCTATTCTATAAAGATGAATGAATTTTAACATCTATTCTATAAAGATGAATGAATTTTAACATCTATTCTATAAAGATGAATGATAATTAGGCGAAGATGAGATTATACCGGGTAGTTAAGATTCAAAGCCTGTTGGAGCTGAGCTATTAGATCTAAAAACTGTCTGATTTGACCAAGATATTCATTGTTTAGCTGTATGCAATATATCATTCTCGAAATGTTATAGATGTGTTACTTTTTAAAAAAAAAATTTCTAGAAAAAGTCAGGTCACCCAAAAATTACCCCGCTAGTGGAGTAAGTTATGTTAGCTGTACAGGAAATTTAGAATACTAGAATTTAAGTGAAAAAGTATCAGACATTTATATTTTATATGAATGTAATTATGAATGTAATTTACATGTAATGAAGTCAAGATCGTACTCAGGAGGTGGGGGAAAGAGGGCCCAAGAGGAACAAATGTTCTAGTGTCACAGACTGCCAAGGGTCCGATCGAAATTCCTTACGAAAAACATAGTGCTTTTTAATAAGTTTTTTTTAAGAACATTACAGAAAACTTCTTTAATAATTATATAAAAACTATAATTTTGAATAAAAACTCTTCAAAAGTTCAGTAAACTATGAAAAATATTATCATAAAATACATCTCTTATAATTTCTCTCTTTGACGTAAAACATTTCACCATTATCGTCTGTCAATTTCATCCTTTTTATTATTTTTTTTCCTGCAGATGATTTATTTAAATGTAATTACTTAAAAAACATCAGCGACCTCTCTTGGACAAAAACATTTAACCTTAAAACATCTTTTGTTTCTAATCTAAGTTATAAAGCTGAGTTGAGCAAACACCACTAACAAAAAGTAAAATAAAATAAATAAAAAGAATTGGTATAAATTAAAGTTAAAACAAAGGCTTTAGATTATTCTGCATCTCCTGCACTTTTACGTGGAGAAAATTTTATGTATTGAAAAATAGAAAATAAATATTATTTAGCGGGTTGGGGAGAGAGAGTATTGGTTTGCTGTAACTGCAGCAATAGAGGAGTTGTAAATTTTTTTTTTTTTCAATTTGAATTTGACTACGGATAGTAAATTAATGATTAAGAAAACTTAAGAAAATTAATGATTTTAAAGTATTCCAATTCATTTCCGAAAAATCAATTTACTTCGTTTTTTTCCCTTAATGGTATTTATTCGATTTTTTAAAGCATAATATAAAATTTAAGTAAATTTTTTTCTAAACCTAATACTTAAAATTCAATTTCTCAGGACCCATTCGACTAATTTCGTTTAAATTTTGTATTTTTCCCGTGTAAAATTACAGGCTTTAAAATGATGTAAAACATTTTATGCCTTGCAATTAAAAAAAAAATTTCGTTTATTATTAAATAAAATAATAAAAAATAATAAATATTTATTAAAAGTTATCTTTTGCATGAAATTATCTTTGGATAAACGAATTTTATAAATGTGAGAAAAAATTGTTTATTCGCTTAAAAAGTTCTCGAGATGTGGTGAAATACGCAAAAAATAAAATTATCATTAAGAAGTCCGAACTTTGGACCGCTCTCCTGACCTATATTCTGTGGAGAAGAAATTCAAATCTGTCGAAAAAAAGTATGTTTATTCATCTTAAAATATTGTCTGATCTAATTAATTATCATATTTATGGTCATTCCCTCAAATCTTAAGATTGAGCCCTAGAACGTGAAAATCCGATTATTGGATCAAAGGTTATTCAAGGTGATCCGTTTTTCTGCGCACTGAGCATCAAAAGTAAAATATTTACGTTGAAATCGCGAGAAAAATCCCTTAATTTAAGAAAAAATCTCTTGAAAATCTTGCATAAAACAAACTGAAACTGTTATAAGATTATATGTAAATAAAGGTTTAGAAAAAACTAAAAGAAAAGATTTAAAAAGAAGTTCAACTGTAACACTGCACAAAGAGTAACTGTGACACTAAAAAATTAAAAGAAAATATTATCTAATATTATAAATAAAGGATCAATGGTAACATATGTTACAATTGGTTGTAACATATGTATATTTTTATACAAAGAGTAACTGTGACATATATTTCTATAGCCCTTTGAAAATTGAACTTTAATTAAAATTACCCTATATATAAATAGACAAAAAAAACGTAGGGAGATAAAGAGAGAAAAATTATCACTGATTTCAAAAAAATATCCACCATTTTGAACAAATTCTGGATCTGTATTGCTTTCAACCTTGATGAAATAAGGAAACGCATCTTTCCCAGTCCAACCATCTTCTCCTAGAGCTGCCCAATGATTGCAGTCTCTTTTAATACCTCTGGTGTAAAACATAAAATTAATACTACATACTTATACCTCCAAGTCCCTTCCCTCTTGGAACATCGAGTTACTAAGATAAAGGCAAACATTATTCATAAATGCTTTGAATGATTATTGGGTTCACACTGTTCATAGACGCTTGGGTTTGATCTCTAGTGCTTGAAATAAGCTTGGGTTTGATCTCTAGTGGGTGCTTGAAATAAGCTTAGCTTGCTATATCGTAGGAGTTTGTCAGTATGATTCCAAAATTAATTACCCAAATCAAAAAAGTTGAGTACCCACCATTTAAACTCTTTTACTTAAAGGCAATTTAATAAAAATATAATTTCTAATAATTACAAAATAACTTCATCATTTAATTTAGAAATGGTACAAAAAAAGGTTTAAATTATAAAGTTTTGCAAGATCTATATTTTTCCGAAATAATGCATTAGTTACTTGAACAATATAAAATTTAAACATCGGTTGAATAATTCAGGAAAAATATAATAAATGAAAAATACAAATTTTTATTTCCGAAATTGTCATATCAGTAGAAAAAAAACGTTTGCATTTATTGTTTACTGTAAAAAAAAAACTTGTAGAGAATATTTTATGGAGAAAAGAAAATCATATATACCGTAATTTTATAGTAATAATTACCTATAATTCGCTAAATTATATTAATTAAATAAATGTTTCTGTAAAATGTACGGTATAATATTTTACGGTAAGGCTTTACAGTAAAATGGATTTTTTTTTTTTCGGATTACGCATCCAAAGGGCCGAGACTTTATTCCGTAATTTGATACGGAATTTTTAATAATGTGGGAAAGTGTGCAGAGTTCATTCAGCAAAAAATTTAAGTTTTTTTTTTTACAGTGCAAAAGCTTTAAATAATATCTTTCAAAAAACTTTCATGCAGATGTGTTTAAACCCTTCACTTTTCAATTAGCAGTTCTATCTAAACAAGTTTTCAAAGATTTTTTTTCTCAGTGTTAAAAATTAAATGTGAGACCCAAGTAATCCAGCTAGCTTAATATTAAACATTTTAGCTTAATATCAATACGTTTTATTTAAAATTTCGTAAAAATTTGTTGATTCATTGACATTTTTCACAATTTCTTAAACTTCTATTGTTACTGCCCTGTGATGTTAATATTTTATTTTCATTGTTACGTTTTCTTTCCTTTTAAATACTTGCAAACAACAATACTTCAGAGAATTTAATAAAACTTTTAAATTTAGTACATTGTTATAATGGTTCATGAAACATTGTTGCTAAAAACATGCCTTTGTTGTTCACACCAACAATATAACAGAAAATATTAATAACTCATTCTTATTTGAACTTTTATAAGTGAATAACGTCTTTTTTGACAAGTGACTTATAATTTGTGAAAATGAGTGAATTATTTCGTTTTGCTGTGCTTAATCACTGGCAAAAAGAGTTGAAAAGGAATCCAAGGCCTTGTCGTAAATATAAAAACAATTTATTTTATAGTTTTTTTTAAGTTAAAGATAAATTTCAAAACCTGACCAAATCTCTCAACTGGGATCCATCTAAGAATGTTTGGAGATAAACAGGATTTGGCGATACATAATATTAGATGTCTATATTGTTTTGTGTGAGACAGCCTCTAATTTCTGTAATTTGTAAATTTATTTCATAAAAAAAATTTCAATTTATTCTTATTAAAAATAATTGAAATTTAATTGCATTAAATTATGAAAATTCTTCGCCAAGCGGCAAGCAGAAGCATTAAAATGAATTGAAAATCTTCAAATTGAAATAGAAAAGGAAAACATGAAATATATCTGTAGTTTCATTGCATAAAAAAAGTTTTTAAGCTATCCTTATTTTAAAATCATTGAAATTGAATAGTTATGGAATTGAATAGTTATGATATATTGATAATTCTTAAGCGAAATGCACATGAAAGTGTAGTTCGTTTACCAGGAGTTTGCACTTGGCTCTGCCTTCACACTAGGATCCGACGATACTATTTCGCTATTTTTGAGAGAAGGAAGTGAACAATCCTGAACAAGACTGCTTTTTGGCGATCGTATTACAAAAATATTTATTTCGCAATCTTTTTGTGCATTTTTTTAACATTAAATATTTAATAAATTTTATGATATTTCTCTCTTTTTAGAGTATTGTTTGTCCACAAAAAGCCATAAAAAAATTTTAAAAAAATTTTGAAAAAAAACAGAAAAATAGTGTATTTTTTGCCCAGTTTAAACAACTTTTTGATAGCAGTAAAAATTTATATTTTTGAGTACAATAAACACGATAAGCGGAGAAAAAAATAGTTGAACTTAATACAATTCTTTTTTTATATATATAATTCAATTCAACAGTATAATTAAGTGAATTGTATCATATTATATCTAGCAAAATCAATTTTTTTCGCATCAGACTTTGGTGCCATTATTTGTCAAGTCTGGCAACGTTGTAAATTTCGTCAAAATTTGCAGAGCAATCGAAATTTTTAAGTATTTTTGAAAGCATACCAGGCTGGTGATATAAGTTTAAATTGAGGAATATGATTTTCGACCCATAATTTTCTGGTAAACGCATTAAAAAGAAAATCAAAGTAAAACCAGGCTTGTAATTCTTTGAAAAATATTTTAAGGAAAAGAAACTTATTGTAATTTCCCTAATTTCACACATAACATCAGTTATTTCCGAAAGTCTTTTGTTTTTCAATAAGAAGTTTTGACTTATAACAATTTTTCAAATTTTCTGAAAATAGTAATCATGCTAAAAATAGTGATTTTCATGTTTTTTTTAAAAAAATTACAATTTAAAAAATAATGAAGTGTCGTGAATGAAGTGTCATACATCACAATGGTATATTGTGAAGTTTTCTGTGTTTATTCTAAGAAACACATAACATATTTTAAAATATTTGGTCAAAAGTGAGAATAAAAAAATTTGCCGCGGAAACAAAAATATCAGAGCTTGCTTCAGATATATGCGTCTCAATCTTCAGTACCTATAATCACTTACTAATGGTATTAAATATTAATTCTATTCGTTGAGTTCAAATATGGAACGCGCTATTAATTTTCTATAGTTTATTTATGGGTATTTTAAGGTTTACAAAATTATACAATTACAAATTATTTTTCTAAACAAAATTAAACTTTTCGAATCGGGAAAGTAAATATTGTTGCTTGTACTTTCATATAAAAGATTTTTGCATTTGAATAAAATATTATAAATACCTTACTAAGCGTCTTAATTCACTTTTTTTTTTCAGATTTTTTTTTTAACTTTGAAATAATTAAATATTAACTTAAAATTATAATCTTCTTTAATCATTTTAACAATTCATTCTGTTTCTAGCAACAATTCTAAAATGCAAAACTATCTAAAAAGATTAACCGCAATCTATAAAAATTATTTTCTTTATAAAATTAATTTGATTGATCTATAACTATTATTAAGGATATACAGTTACTAATCGTAAAATTTTTTTAAACCACATTTGAAATAAAATTTAAATTCAATCAAGAACAAGGTAAATTGAAATTTAATTGATAATCTATTTTTAGCTCCTGGATTCTTTGCTGAGGACAGCAGTAGTAGCTCATCTGAAACAGATGGGTAAGTACATGATTTAAAATGTGAAATGATGTGATAGCTTTTAGGAAAAATGGTATAGTTTGAAAGTAATCAAAACATAAATACGAAGTAAAAAATCCTTCTCTATAGACTCGCGGTCAAATTATTTGAAATCCGAAACATTAGCATAAATTAAATTATCCAATGTTAACATAAATAAATATTAACATAAAGAAATGTTAACTTAAAACAATCGAATTGATGTATAGCTTTGTGATTTTTCTCAATTTCATATCCAATTTCATAAATGGTGCCTTAATAATTTTCATCAATTTTATGCTTGGATTATACAGGTTAATTTAGACCGGTAAATAAGAACATACATTAATTTTAATTGTCAACATTTAGGGAGACCGAATTTAAAACTGGAATAACTTAATTCAATACTATTCGTATTTAGCATTCTGAGTCTTTATATAACTACTGATTAAAAGTCAATATTCTATCTTATACTTACTGAGATGTTATTTTCCTATATTTTTCCTATATTCCTACTTAGTTTGGTAGTTAGATGTCATTTCCTACCTAGATCTTTTTTACCAATTAATTTTTTTTCTAATTTTTGCACAGAAGTTAAAAAAAATAATGGTTGATCTACATAATTTTGCCTAATTTTGGTTTATAAAAAGCATCTCTCTAATTTAAAATACTACCTGAGTAAAAAAAAGGTTCATAATGAAACTTAAAATGTAGAACATTTAATTTTTAAATGACTTATTATGAAAGCTTTCATTTTTTCCCAACTTTTACCTCAATTTTTTTTTTTTGCTTTACATTGCCAGCACAAATAAAAAAGAAATTTAATATATTTTGTGGCAGAATGGGTATAAGATTTTCATATTATTAAATACTACGACATTTAAACAATTAAGATTAAATATAACTATTTGAATAAAGTATTGCAATATATTTCTTATTTAGAACATGTAATAAATAGAGAACATTTTAAATGTAAATGTTAATAAGAAATGTTAATGTGAAATATGTTTAAAAGAGATTCTTTTAACAGTATTTATTATTACTTAACATTATTATTAATTTTTTGATTAAACAGAAACTGATCTTTATAACATCTCAAATATGAGTTGAGCAAAAAACTGATGAAAGATGACCATTTTGAGATAATTAAATAATGTAATAATTTTATTTCTTTTTTTAGCTATGAAATGCTGGGAGTTGGTGGTGAGATAGTGTGTGAGGAGTCACATATGACTTCTGATGATGAGAATGACGCTACTGATAGGTAATTTAAAGAGTTATTATCTTATAGAAATCATAATATCCGTGTTTAAAACTACTTTAACTTTTTAATCAAAGTTGTTGCTTATTAGTATATACATCATAGCCATGCAAAAAAAACGAGAACAAAAAATAAAAATCGCAAAATCAAGATTTTTTTGCATTTGCCATTTTTTTGGAATGTCCCACCGATTACAATTTTTGTCCAAAATTCAATTTTGTTTATTAATGTTTTTAAATCCCATTTTAGAATTCATAACATTAGTAATAGAAATAAAGTAGTCATTCCACTTTTCCCGAAATCTATTGCGAAACAGTTACATTTTTTTTAACTGCATGGCAGAATAATGGTTTTTTGAATCCATATTTTATACTAGAATGGGCGACGCTGCTCCACCGTCGTGGCTTCGCCACAGGTGCCCACTGGGTACCGAGAAGAGAGTAGCAGTTCTGGCATTAAGAAGCCAATGGGACAATACATCCCAAGTGCCCGCCATTAAAGAAAATTATACTAGAATCATTAAAAAAAGGATGTAAAATACTTTTAGAATGAGTAAATTAAAACAAATCGTTCTAGTAGATAAAGAATTAGAGTTTAATACTATCATAGACGTAGAATGCATGAAAATATGCTTCAATTCTTAGTATAAAAAAAAGACTATTGTTACTATATTTTTTATAAGAAAATATGTTAAGCTTAAAGCAACTATATAATGTGATAATGTCCTGTTTTTACCTTTAGCGATGAAATGGAAGAGCTGAGTGCTGAAATACAGCATTCTGAGTCATCAACAACTGATGATGAAGATGTTGATATGTTGAATAGGTAATCTATCTATCTTTTATCTTATTATTATTGTATCAATTTTTCAGTGCGATTATAAATATTTATTAATTTTCTATGTAGTATATTGAATATATATATAGTATTTATATTGCTATTTTTGCATGATGATTATCATTGTGGCATCATTATAAAATATTTGAGTAGATTTCTTCTTAAAAAGTACAAATTCATTTAACTCATCTTAATCAGAACGTGAAGAATTTAAAGAAATTAGAATGGGGAATAAATGTACAGAGTGCAAGAAAATGTACTTCTATTTTTAATAATGAAACTTTTAGTTACTATATTTTTTGATAAATAAAATATGTTAAACAAAGGCATATACAAAACTAGAGGTGTTAACTATATAATATGATAATTTTATTTGTTTATCTTTAGCGATGACTTGGTTGAGTGGAGCTCTGAAATGGAGATGAAAGAGTCATCTTCATCTGATGTTATAGATGTTGCTATCGTGGATAGGTAATTCAAACAGTTTTTTTTATTTTTTAAGATCAAATTAAGTATTTTAAACAACATCTTATATATTAAGTAATTTTCGAAGCATATGTATTAGTATTTAAGTTATTTTTTCCATAATAATTTTTGTAGTGGAATTGACAAAAATATATATATATATATATTTAGAATCTATTTAAAAATAAAATATTTACTCTTATCAGAGTTAGATGAATTATGAGAAATTAAAATGAAGCATATAATAATGAACACATAGAGTTTTTGAAATTAAAGTCGATATAGATTTTTTTTGGAGGTAGTTTGACACATTTTTGCATCCAAGGAACCCTTTTTAACCCTTTTTACTAAGCTTGAGGTATTAACTAAATAATAATTTTATTTTTTTATCTTTAGCGATGACTTAGTAGAGTTGAGCTCTGGAATGGAGATGAAAGAGTCATCTTCATCTGATGTTGAAGATACTGCTATTGTGGATAGGTAATTAAAACAGTTTTTATATTAAGGTCGAATTAAGTATATTATAATCCTGATAACCTTTTTTTTTGTTCTTGAATTTACTGTGATACCCGCTGCATTCATTTCACATCTAATGGCATCTGATGAAATTTTTCTGTCTTGAAGGCATAGGCGTTTAATTTTGCTATCAGCAGTAGCACTTGTGAATTTTTTCGGCCTGATTTAGCATCCTGAATGCCAAAAAATGCATCGAAACTGTCCTGAAACCAAAATTGATACCTTCCATCAGGGATCTCTTCCCCAACAACGCACCATTTCTTTCTCAGCAGGATTCAGCTCCATGCCCCACAGCAAAAGTTTGCAAAGCATGGTTTCAAAATAAAGGCATAGATATACTACCATGGCCAGGAAACAACCCTGATCTCAATCCAATTGAAAATTTGTGGCGACGTTTGAAAATTCTTGAACGAAAAAAACGTCGATCCAATAAAAGACAACTTATTGAAGCAAAAATTGATTCTTGGCACCATGTGATTATGAAAGATGAACTCCAAACACTCTTTCACTCGATGAAAAGACGCTGTGAAGCTGTCTTAAAAAATAAGGGTTATCCTACTAAGTATTGATTGTGTAAGTATCACTTTTAAAAAATACAAATCTAAGATAGATCTTACTATTAGTTGCATAACTTTTTTGTAATACAGATATTGTAATACTGTATTTATTATTAAATTTTACATTAAATTACCTTCAATTTGATATATAAACGTTTGTATTTAAGTGAAAATTAATATATTCTACAAGCACTCAAAGTTGAAAAACATGAAACTTTCAAAAAATGTCCACACTTTTGGCCACCACTGTATATAAATGTACTAAGAGAGAAAGAGAGAGAATCTATTTAAAAAGAAAATATTTACTCTTTTCAGAGTTTGATGAATTATGAGAAGTTAAAATGAAGCATAAACGTACATTTTTCACAGTGTAGGCACTTTTTAACTTTAGGTCACTATTTCATGCACTAATTTCTTTTTTTTTTATTTTTAGCGGAGAAATCGGAGAATTGCATACTGAAGTAGAACCAATGGAATCAAACATGATTCTTGAAAAAGAAAAGGTTCTCATAAAGGGGTAATTTAAATCATATTTTAAACTAAACTAAAATAAGTCTTCAATTAATATAGACGACAAAGTCAACTTTGGATGAATACATATCATAACTTTTCTATTCAAATCCTTCAAAACATAGGCTTTGGCAAGTAAACAACTTAAATTCTATTCGATTAATCTCCAAATTAAATGGAGATTTTTTGCAACAATTTTCATGAGATTTCTGTTAAATGGTAGCAGTATTTTAATCAAAAACACTGAAACCCAATTTTATGCCCTTATCGCGCATTCTTATGTACCTCCTTACAATCGATAAACGTTGATAACTAATTGAAATTTGTATTAGGTTTTCTTTGTGGAAAGAAATCCCGTTTAATGAATATATACTATTTAGACAAAAATTTAACATTAATGAAAAAAATATTATTAATAAAAAAGGGGGTTTGAACCGCAAGCTGGAAAAGATTAAATTTATGTCGGTGAAATAAGCGGCGAAAGTTCGGCCACCTGAAAATTAGTTTCACTATCTTGAAGAGCTCATATTTTTACATTTTTATTTCTCAAGAACTATTCTATAAAGTTCTTTCAATGTTTGTGTTTTGCCTTTTAAAATTTTATAGATTAAAATTAATCAAAAGTTAATGAGGTGTCAAAATGAGGTCATTAAATCAAAAGTTAATGAGGTGTTCCGTTTTTCAATTTTTGCTTTTTTATCTTGTTCAGCTAACTGTTCAACAATTTTAATAATTAACTTTCAAAACAATAATCTTGAGTCATCATCGATACTGTCATAATCTACTTATTTAGTTGATTTTCTTCTATAATTTTAGTAGTGACAGAAGTGGTCATTACTGCTTCGAAATTGATTTGAGAGAAAGGAAACTTCTGGCCAAGTCCAATGTAATAAAGGAGTCATTGAACATTGTTGTTGGATTACAGAGGTATATATTAATTACTATCGATCTTATTTAAATAAATTAATTTATTTTGATGTGAATTTAATCACTGATATGTTTTTCTATGCACTTATTTATGTGTAACAACACATTTATTTACATTTTAATAATAACATTTACATTTTAAAAATAGCATATGCATTTTAGTAATAAAAATACTTTTTCTTTGTTGCTTGTATTTTATATATTGACTAACTAAGAATGTTATTTTTCTAACATTTCTCTTGTTATGATTTTATAAAGTAATTTTGATCGTTTTATTTTGCTTTGTAAAGTTGATTGAAGCAAAGACTACGATATGTCTTATTTAACGTGAAATTGAGTCATTACATGTTTAATATTTATATCGATGAATATATAATAATTATAATAATTTAATATTAAGTATTCATATTTATATATTCATGTTGATAATATATATATTCATTCATATAAAAAATGAGATTTATATTTTGGGAAATTTTTGGGAACACAGAAAAAAAGATCAATTTGATAATTTGTTCGAAATAAAAACTAATTTATAGAAATTTATCTTCTCTTTTTAAAACTCCATAAGTAAATACGCAAAACAGTGCATACTGAGCTGTTAAATTAAGTATATAATGAAAATACTAATTTATATACTAAGTTAAATTGGTAACTTCGTTTTTCATGGACAATCGAACATAATATATTCATTCAGTAAACATAGGCAGCAAATTAATTATTTCTTAAAAAAATTAATTCAAATAGCTCTGAAAGAGGCAACCACAAAACAATATTTTTTTATGGTTCCCAGTATACCTAAAGAAATTCACTATACGATATTTTAAATGAATAATAATGTAATGAATTTAAAATAATTTTTAAATAAATACTCTGATAAGCAAGCTTGTAAGCTTCAAAAAAATCTAAACACATATTCTGTTATATAATACTGAACGAAATGGTCATAACAATATGAGCTGAACCAGAAAATATATATATATATATATATATATATATATATATATATATATATATATATATATATATATATATATATATATATATATATATATATATATATATATATATATATATATATATATATATATATATATATATATATATATATATATATATATATATACATAAAATAATATATATATATATATATAAAGAGAGAGAGATTTCTATACGCACTGTGATTATATGATTATATTTCAATGATTAAGTTTAAAGGTCAAGATAAGATTAAGATATTTTAATGATATACAGATAAGACACATTGGCATTCTAAAAAATAATATTATTCGCATTTTTTATTTAAGTAATAAATCAGTGAAAGTCGTTATAATAAGAAACGATTCAATGATTTTCTACATATTCCTCTCCAAGTTTAATAGCTACCGCAATTATATAGAAAAATTCCTTTTTTAAAAAAAATTTTTATTGCAAATCTGTTCTTTGTATGATTAATTAATAATATAATGTAAGCCTATTATATCTTCAGTACATAAATAACTTGCATGTAGTAGATTATTTAACAATAAATGGATTAATTCTTACAGGTGCGGAGATGTTTCTCGTTTGACAAAAAATCTGGAGGAAAAATTGGCTCAAAACCCAGATTTTGCAGAGAAAAGAGAAATGGCCAGAAAAAAAGAGAAGAAAGGTTTCCGTAACATTGTGAGACGCCTGTTTTCCGGGTGTTTCACACGGAAATAAACTGCGTGAACCTAAAATTAAGCATACCCCGATTTGAGACGATATATCCCGACTGTGACATCTCCCGACTCTGTGACTCAAAACCTCGATATTACCCGAATAAAGACTTACCTAAACTGGACGAAATCTTCCGAATATGTGACTATAAAAGTATGAAGTAGTGACTGTAAAAGTACTGACTCGACGAAATTGAAATTTTTAGACATTACCCGATTGTGTGACTTTTGAAATAGACTATGCACAACTGTGTGATTTTTAAATGGACAATGCTCAATTGGGTGATTCTAAAAACACATTTTCTGATTATGTGACTTTACCTGACTGTGACGACATTTCCCGAATTAGACGATACATCCTGAAAGTAAATGAAATAAGTGACTTTTCAAAGTCGCCATTTTCTGACTATGATTTCTAAATTAGGGAGTAAAAAACTGTATGACTCCTAAAATACCAACTATACGACTACCGAATTGTACCACCTTTGATTGCGAATTGTTCCTTTATTTATTAAAACTGAATGTATGCCTGTAAAATTAACGTAAAGTACAATAAATGGAACATGCTTATAGCTTTGTTATTTCTGTATTATTCTTATTATTAAGAATTATGAAAATTAATTTTTATTAAAAATGTAAGATACTACTGTGTGTACTAAAATAATTTATTAAATTAAATAGTTTTTAAAAAAAAAACTTGGAGTCCTCGATTACTCGCTTACCCCAGAAACTGCCGATGCAGTCCATTTTATTAATTATTTTGTCCTCAAGTTTGTTTATTAACAATCAAATGAACTTTTAAAAAATTTTATTGCTGATTTCAATTAATTTTTTCTACATGCTTTGTATTGTTGTTTAATAATTTTAAATCTTTTGTCGTATTTGTATGATCCGCAATGGGACAGAATACCAATCGATTAGCAAAAAATCAATTTGCTGTAATGGATTGATTTTCGCTTGTATGAAAACCTAATTTCACAGTTTAATTATACCAAAATTAATTAGAAACTTGCCATCTATTGGCAGATTGTCCATCTATAAATATGAGAGTATGTAATTGCAAAATATCATATTTAAAAGGGTTACATATCTAGTACTAGTTTTCCAAAGTTTAATTACGTGGCCTAATGAAAAACTTCAATATTAATTTATTATTATTTCAAAAACTAATGGTGACAACAATAACATTCTGCTTTCAAAATATTTCTGATAACATTTCCTTAGAAATATGCAACATTTTATAATGTTTTATCTAATGGTTTCGAATTTGCGAGACTTGTGATTGTTCTTTTAAGTTCTCATAGGCTATGGCGACAGTTACTTAAAAAATCAAAGTTTCTGAGAGGTACGTTCAAGTAACCTCTCTAAAATATAAATTCAATCAATTTCCTCCATTTTTTTCTTTGAAGTTACTATTTACTTTTAACAGATCTCAACTGTAAAATGTTGTTGTTTTCGCTTATGATAGGATATAGTCTGGCTATGGAAAGAACTTCCTTCGCCATTCGTCTGGTACAGTGGCGGTGACTAGGGTTTCAATGTTTAACTACTATTTCAAGTAGGGATGTTAGGTCAATGTTTAAGACAGGTTTTAGCTGCGGTTAGCGAGAGAAATGGAATCGAGGGAAGGAGAAAGCTCCTCCCCCCCTTAGAAATGTGCTGTTTCTTGTTTCCAAAACTGCAGACGGCTTTAGACTTACTGACGCGGGGAGGTCTTTCTATAGACGAACTATACGCGTTTTTCACAAATGCACACGTATTAAATTCGATAAGCAAGCTTTTTTTTTTTTTGGTAGAAACAAAGAACTTTTAAAGTTTAACTTTGACTTGGGATTTCTGAAGTGGTCAAAAACATCACTTAGTTGTAGTATAAAAACTCGCGATGGTCTAATGTTAAGGCACTGGTTTGTCATTGCGAAGAGCTGCAGTTTGATCTCTAGCGGTGGCTTGCAAAAAGATTAGCTTGCTGCATCGTAAGAGTTTGTCAATATATCTCCGAAATTAATTACCCAAAGCAAACAATTTGATTATCTACCTTTGAAACACTTTTACTAAGAGAAAATTTGATCAAAAAATAACTTCTAGTAATTTTATAAAAAAGTTCTTCTACAATTAATTTAAAAATGTTATAAAAAAAAAGTTTGAATCATAAGAATTTGCGAGATATATATAGTCTAAAAAATGTATTAATTAATTAAAACACCTTTGGAGCACTTTTACTTAAAGAAAATTTAATCAAAAAATAACTTCTAGTAATTTTATAAAAAACTTTTTCAACAATTAATTTAAAAATGTTATAAAAAAAAGTTTGAATCATAAGAGTTTGCAAGATATATATGGTCAAAAAAAAATGTATTAATGAATTAAAACACATTTGAAGTTCTTTTACTTAAAGAAAATTTAATCAAAAAATAACTTCTAGTAATTTTCTAAAAACCTTTTTCAACAATTAATTTAAACATGTTATTAAAAAAAAAAGTTTTAACCAAAAAAGTTTGCAAGATATATATATATAGTCAAAAAAATTTATTAATTAATTAAAACAACTTTGAAGCATTTTTACTTAAAGAAAATTTAATCAAAAAATAAGTTCTAGTAATTTTATAAAAAACTTTTTCAACATTTAATTTAAAAATGGTATAAATAAAAGTTAGAATCATAAGAGTTTGCAAGATATATATAGTCAAAAAAATGCATCAATTAATTAAAAATTCCAAGTTTAAATAACTTTTGAATAATTCAGTACAAATACTATAAATGAAAAATAATTTATTAATACTTTCAATTAAAGTTATTTGAGTTGAAAAAAAAACGTTATCTAGACCTTTTGATACTAACCTAATCTACATTTATCGTTTATTGCAAAAGTTGAATGGCATTCTGGAGAATGATACACTGTAAAAAATCCGAATCGAATTACGGTGAAAATTAACGACACATGTGACCGTTCACACGTGACCATGAAATCCAATTTTAACAGAATATATTATAGAACAAACAATCTTATATACCGCAATTTTTACAGTAATAATTACTGAAAAATCAATGAAACGCTATAATTAAATTATTACTGTAAAATTACGGTACAAAATTTTGCGGTAAAAATGTTTTCGGTAGAATGGAGAAGCAAAGGAGCAACCATGTAAAGAATGGCTTCAACGTTGCAAACGAAATGACTCAGTTAATACAAAATATGCACGAATATGCAGTAAGCATTTCTTGAATTAATTTATCGAAAGATAATTCCATAAAAAAAAACTTTTAGTAAATATTTATTATTTTTTTTTGTTTTATTTAACTGCATTATAAAAAGTTTTAAATTGTTAGGTATGCAAGTTTATATCACTTTAAAGAATGTAATTTTTATAGGCAAAATGAAAAATATGAAATAAATCGGTTAAATAGTTCCTGAGAAATTGAATTTTAAAGAAGCCGTATTTTTTAAATTCAATTTCTCAAGAACCATTCGATAAATTTCATTCAAATTTTATATTTTTCCATGCAAAGTCACAGGCTTTAGAATGATGCAAAACATTTTATAATGCATCATTATTTTATTAAATAAAATGATAAAAAATAATAAATATTTACTAAAAGTTATCTTTTGCATGAATTTATCTTTGGATAAACGAATTTTATAAATATGCGCAAAAATTGTATTATTCGCTTAAGAAGTTCTCGAGTTGTGATGAAATACGCCAAAAATAAAACTATCATTAAGAAGTCCGAACTTTGGACTGCTCTCCTGGCCAAACTATGGGGACCATATTTTCCAGATTGCGGCTATATTCTGTGGGTCAAAAATTCAAATTCGTTTATTCAAAGAAAGTGCGTTTTTGTGTCTGATTTCGTAACTTAAAATATCATCTGCACTAATTATCACATTTGTGGTCATGCCCTCAAACCTTTAAGATTCAGTTCCAGAACGTGGAAATCCGATAATTAGATCAAAAGTTATTCAAGGTGGTCCGTTTTTTCGCTCTTTCTTTTTTTTTTTCTTATTTCCTTATATTTAAAAATGGATAACTTTAAAAATTACTTTTACTTTAACAATTACTTTTACTTTAACAATTACTTTTACTTTAACAATTACTTTTACTTTAACAATTACTTTTACTTTAGCAATTACTTTTACTTTAACAATTACTTCTTAATTTCATTTGGATCATTTCATTTGAAACATTTTCATTTCGGATCTATGTTGAATGATATATCAGAAACCGTTAGAATTACGCGAACTGACTCACATAACTGTGTAATTACTCTACGAAACGATAGATAGCGCCACTATAATTTCTGTATATCCTTTTTTTAAAAAAAAAGATAATATAATTTTTTACTAAATTACTTAAATGGTTGATACTTATTAATTGTGAATTGATAAGAAGTAAGCTAAGGAAGCTAATTATTTCTATACAGACATAAATCTTCAATAAATCAAAAATAATAAACAGTTAAACTTTATGCCAACTAATAAGCTCAAATTATTTTTAATTTACTTTATGTTTGTTTATTGGTAAAAAGGAAAAAAATTTTAATATTTTGCTTTTAAAAAAATAAAATTTTAAAATTGTATAATTGTATTCTACTAGACAGAATTCATTTCTGTTAATTACTAAATTTTCTTAAAAGTAAAAAAATAGAAAAAAGCTGTTTATATTAGTAGTAGCTAGAAATTTTATGAAAATGTAGTGGCGTCACCTATCGGAATTTTTTTTATCTGTTTCTAACGGGAAGCTACATATAGGCCTGGCCTACATCTATATTTGTTACCTTTGAATGCCTATGCCAAGTTATAACCAAACCGTTGATTGGAAAACCTAACTCACTAAATCTCATTATTTATATAAATAACACTAGTAATACTTCATAATTTGAATTAAAATTTCTTTTAAAAAAATTTTTACTCGAGTCCTAATGAATATGCTTTTATTCAATATTTGTTTCTCGATCAGAGAAACTAAACTATCCAAATATAAATTTTATAAACGTAGTGCATTATAGCTGTCAGGACATCTGTGTTCTACAAAGCACTTAGCTTTTAATAATAATATGGAGGGAAAAAAAAGATCAAACTTCATTTCAAGAGGAGCACTTCATGAAGTTTTCGAAGTTCTCTGTAAGTGCTCTTTAGTTTCGTATTAAAGAAGAAAAAAATGACATTCTTGATTCTATCGAGTATTGAATCTGCTTATCAGTACTGCACAATCCATGATATATAGTATCACTAACTGAATTCCGTTAAAGTTCACCCATAATCCTTCCATGTGTCTATTATCAATAATAACCAGCGATTATAATTAAGGCAGTTTTTTGAAAGCTCTGGAGTCGCTACGATGTTTTTTTGCGAATAATACGGTGTTTTCATAACTGATGTGAATTTTTAACAGTTACCTATGACCATTAAGTCAAGTTTAGCCTCTCTTTAGCCAGCGCCCTCAATATTTATTCTGAAAAAGGTGCAAAACGGCAATATGGAAAAAAACCACAGCTTTGAAAAATTGAAAAGCGTTTGCGGTTTAATTTTTTTTTCTTTTAATATTTAGAAGCTTACCTCAATGCTGCATTTGGTTCATAAAAATGTGCACACAAAAAATGGGAATAAGACATTGATTTTGATGATTTTCAATTAGGTGGAAAATTGTCGCCAAATTGGTGATTTTCAAATAACTTTTAAAATATTTTAGTTCTTTGTCCGCCAAGGCACTTAAACTGTGGTTTTTTTCTTTTCCTTGGCGAAAGAGTTTCGAAAAACCTTGCTAATAATCTCACATGAAAAGAAGGGATCGCGTCAATTTTCCGTTAAAATGACGATTGTATCGCTATCTTGTGCATTTTGAGGAATAAGTTTTCACAAATAAATAACACGAAAATCTGTTCCCCTGAGAGTTGTTACTCAGCGACTCCTGCCTACTACTAGATAAGAATTATAAAGAAAAGTATAGTGAAGAAGACAATGGGGGAATAGTAATAGGTTAGAAGTATTAATTAGGAAGGAGTTTTGAAGAAAAAAACAGTTTGATGATTTTCAAATCTAACTTTTTTCTCACCTTCAAGAATTGTAAATTTCATTTTTAAATTTTAGAAGATGTAAATGCTCGTGATACTCGTGTATAGTTGTACGATTTCAATCGAATACTTGCTCCTGAAAAATTCTCAAACTTTGACATTTGTTTTTCTCAGAAACAGATGTTAATGGAAATTTTTTCAAAAAACCGTTTAATCAAAACCGTTTTTCCATTAAACTTTCTTCTAAACGAACAGTGCTAGATTTAAATTTGGATTTATGTCCATATTGCTCCAAATCCTTCATTCATATATTGCTATAATACATAAATATAATTGTATCAATTGTATCAATAAATCAAAGAGCTTGTTTGTTTGCATATCTTTCCTTTAACTCCAGAACCATTTATGCTAGCGTCCTGAAATTTGGACAGCTGGTAAGCGTCACACTTTTAGTGCCCAATCCTGAAAGTCGCTTAGAAATTTCAATTAGATCGTTCGGGAGACACAATTGAAGAATGGAATTTTTTCATTGGCTTAACATTGAACAATGCTAACAAACAATGGGATACCTGAAAGTGACGCAGTGTGGGTATCTCGATCCTGATTGGTTGTTGAAACGTGGCATTTGTGTACGTTAGCAACTGTTATTTCCATTCTATTTTGAATATACAAGCCCGTCAAGTATCAATTCTTTAAAGTGACACATTATATATTTTTACACTAAGATTTCAATTCTTTTGATATTTATTTCTTAACACAAAGAAAGGCATAAAGAAGACAGTTAGAACGTAAACAGACTAATTATGCATCGAAGTTGCCAGATATACAAAACAAAAATATATCACATTTGCAATAAAATACATAAACAAATTATAGGCTAACCGTCAGGCTAAACGTGGATGGTTTTCGTGCTTTTAATCTCCATGTTACGCAAATGCGGGTTAGTTGCATCAAAAAGTCCTCCTCAAAGGCAAATTTCTCCCAATACTTGATCCAGGAGTTCCCTTGTCTTCTGGATTGGTTTCAAAATTACAAGGCTACGGAGTTGAACATTAGTAGCCGTAAACCCTAAATTGGGTCGGTTGTTCAACGATGGTTTTAAAATAAAATAAAACTCACAGCGTTGATATCGAAATAACAATAGAACAACAAATCTGTTCAATTATTAAATTATGCGAATCCCAATAGAGTGGCAAATGGTCACAATGATTACATAAAAAAAATGACCGGGAAAATATCCGTATCGTGATCTGTGGTGGCAGAATAATTACCAAGTCTTGGAAACTTCCGGGCAGTGGCCCGCGAGAAACTAAAAAAAAAAAAAAAAACAGAAAGGGACCAACTCGAAAGGTATAACTCGTAGCCACCCCGGGGCAAACATATACATGTTTTGTTTTTTTTTAAAAATTGCAAGTTTAAAATCAATTTGGCACCTTGGCGATTGTAGTTGGCGAGACAGATCACGATACGGAAATATCCCCGAATGACCTGTTAAAATATTTCCGAAAGCCTTCATACATGACTTAGAAATAAAAAATTGTTTCTGTGAAAGTGTTTGTTTGAAAAAGAAATAGCTTCCGTACAATATTGTTCCATTCCGTAAAGCTCATAATGTCAGAAAAAAGAATTTAAATGTAAAACACCCCTTGTTCAAATATCGAACAAAAAATAAAAAAATTTATTTTTTATTATCTATTTGAATAAAGAAGTTGGATGTTTTTCCATCCGTTTTTAAAACAGGTGTATATGCTTGTTAAAACACGAACTAGAACTGATTAAAAGCACAACTGAAAATATTAAAACATGAACTAGAAGGTAATTAAAAATAATGTCTGAAAAAACTACCAATACTAACGTTTAAAGCTTAACAACTTTTTTATCTTAAACATAACAGTTCTAGCAAATAAATAAACTTTATACTCAAAAACTGAAAAAACATCGGTGGCGTAACTAGATCACTTACAAAATACAACAATAACGAAGGCGCAACTAGATCACCCATCGTTTTCAAATTCCCGAAAAATAAATGATCTACTTCATCGCTTACATTTTTTTAAGAATCATGTTAAAAATTTCAAATTTTACACATATTTTATAGCCACAAACAGAGACTCATATGATTTATTTTACTCAAAATTACTATATGGGCAGGAAGAAAAATTTCCCAATTTTTATGTGAACGATTTCGTGGTGAATACGATAAAAGAAAATTATTAGAAAGGAAACATCTGTTATTTCAAAGAAAAAGCAAACGATTTTAAAAAAGAAGAAAAGAAAAGAAGAAGACAAAGGGCATTTTTTTCTAGCGTTAGCATTTTTCGTTCGTTTGGCGACGATTGGCTGTTGGCTGTAAATTTTAAAAAGATTAAATTTCTTTTTCTCACCTTTGATGATTTGTTTGAATTTTAGAAAAAAATTAATCTTGCTCTTGCGTGTTCCAAACCTGTTATTTTAAGAATTTTGTACTTTTGTGGTGGTGATTTAGATAGCTTAAAATGACTACTCAACTAAACGAGTCTGTTTCATTTTGAATTAATAGTTAATATTTGATGACGCAAAGAAAGAAGTTATAATATTTAGAAGGGGTGAGTTCTTCTTTTGTTTTCTTGAAGATAATGAGATCGATAATTTTGTTTTTTTCTAAGTCGAAGGTTCGATTTTTGTTAAGGTATTTCATTGTTAAAAGTTTCTTTCGTCTTTAAATACTTTTTGAGTGTTTATTTTCGATTTCTATGTGTATTCCTTCATTTTCATAATAATGCTAATGTACCATAATTTTTACATACATAATTACCGTCTAGTCAAATGTGAGCGAAATCGATTGAATAGTTTCTGAGAAATCGAATTTTCAAGAAATCATATATTTAAAATTCGATTCATCCGATTTCACTTAAATTTTGCATTTAGTCATGTAAAATTACATTAAAAGTTACAATTCAAATACCTTACAATTCAAAGAATTTTCGATTATTATTAAATAAAATTCGAAAAAACACTGATATTTACTAAAATTTATTTTTTTGCATGGAATTATCTTTGAATAAACGAATTTTATAATAGCGTATAATTTTTTTTCAATTCCCCTAAAAAGTTTTCGAACTATGACAAAATACGCAAAAAGTAAAATTAAAATTGTATCTCCAGACCAAAGCCGTCGAATAAAAGGTATGTTTGTTCAGAGAAATACGTTTTTGTGTCTGATTTCGTAACTTGAAACATCGTCTGCAATAATTAATCAGCTTATTTTAGGTCACCCCGTCAAACCATCAAGAATGAGTCCTAAAACCGATCCGAAGATCCTATCATTAGATCAAAAGTTTTTCAGGGTGTTTTTTTTTTATTTTTTTACTCACTATACTTACATTATTCATTTCTAGCTGAATCGCAATAGATAATGAATTAAAATCATAGCTTTTCTTTTCAATAAAATAATTAACAAAATTTATGCTCTCTAGTTACATGATGATAATTGCTGGCAAGGCACATTCAATCTATTCTTTTATTTATTTACACGTGATTTTTTTTCAACTCATATTGCTACTTTAATACATCCAAACTTTGAAGGTTAATGAATAAATAATCATCATTGACATTGAATGATGGTTATGGAATTTTTTTTTTTTTTTTTTGATGGAATGATGGAATTTTGTTAATTACTAAGAAGATTCTATTTGGAATATAAAATTTGCATATACCTACCCTCTTTCATTCTTTTCAACTCTGACCCTTCAATTTTCTTTCACGAAATGTAATCCACACTAGTAGCTTTGTTACGTAGGTTCATAAATGACAGGCTGGAATTATTTATCTAATGTGTTACGCGTATGCATCTTTTAAAAATTTAAAGAAAGAAAATTCTGAGTATTCAGACGAGAAAAAGCATGTTATTTTTCTTTTAAAATGATATTTAAATGCTTGGTTTTTATAAAGCAGAGATAATGATATCATTAAAGGATGGTTTAAACATGTTTCGATATTGTAAGGATTCGGTTTCTGTTTATTTGATTTTCAAAGGCCACCGGTTTTATATTGCAGTTAATTTTATTAATGGTGGTCACTTATTTGAAAAAAAATTTACTCTTTCATGCGCGCGTATAAAAAAAAATAACTTTTAACTAATGAAAAAATAGGGGGGGGAAAGAAGTATTTTGTATTTTCATGACATAATCGAAGATAGCATTCTGATTAGCTTCAATTTAATCTTTCATTAACTAATTAAATAGAGCAATTCTCAAATTTTCACCAAAATCTTTCCATCACCATAGATTTTGGTGATGGAAAGATTTGGTGCGAATTTTTATGTCAAACTTGACATAAAAATTCGCACCAAATTTGAGACTTCTGAATATGCCAAATTTTAATCTAAAAATTTGCTGTTCTTGCAATTTTGACTTTGATTTGAAATTAAATTGTTCTCAAACGAGGATTATTCTTATGTGCATTTAAATCATGATAAATATAACAAAAAACAAAAATGTTGTAGTTGGCCTTTGATTTATGACATTTCAATCAGAAAATCAATTTATTCATGTATTATTTATTAATTTAATATATTATTTAATCTCAACCATACGTTGCGGATTCCTTTCTAACCACAAAAGCGATTTAGCGATAGATATCATTGGTATATCAGTCGTAATTTGCTTGTTAGTTTAAATGGGGGTATTACTAAATTTGTTTTGAAAGTGGTGTTACCAGAATTAAAAGTTAAAGAAATGGCAGCAACGTCAATTTCAGTAACAATTGTTTTTCAGTGTGACGCTTGTTCTGAACATTATATAAGAAATGTGCAGGCATATTTAAATCTCCTATTTCCCTGTCCTTTTATTTCCAAATTTCCTAACAAATGTAATGGTAGAGAAGAGTATGTTAAATAGCCATCGAAGTTTCCAGATAGAAGCCATTGAAATATTTTGCAAGCATTTTTTTACTACCCCTTTCCATTTCCTAAAACACGCATTTTGAGTTATATCCAAAAGTAAAAGCTCATGGATTAAGTACTAATGTTATTGTGGTAATAGCTGCTATGATAATCGAAGAAAGATATTTAATATGCCAATATAGGTACTGTGGTAATAAGTTTTGTATGGACCTCAGGTACGAAATGGTACCTTTTAAGATGAATAACACTTGAAAAAAAAAAAAATTCTGTTGCATTTTTCAACAGATACCTAATTTCAAATATGCAATCGGTCTCCTTCTCTAAGTTACATTTTTTTTTCAATGTTATTTTTGGTCTGCTTTTTTTTCTCCAAAGTATGCAAGCTTAAGGGGACATTGAACATCTCGCTGAACGAAAATGCGGCGTGAAGTGACTTTTGCAATAACTGCTACAAAAAATTTAATTTTAATGATAGGTTTCTAAATTTTTTAATATTTATTTGTTAGGTTTTTTTTAATGTATTTCTGCAGTAAAATATACAAATTAAGTTAGACAATAATTTTTATTCATACAATTTATAGGCAAATTTTTTGTTAGATTTTCAAATTATGTCATCAGTAAGGTACATATAAAACTACAACTACTCAATATAATTGTCTGAAAAAAATTATACACACAATATATAGCCTAGAGTATACAGTATACCTAAAATTAGACTAAAATGCACAATTTTTTGCAGAATAAAAAATTGACTGTTTCAAAATACCAATTTTTGCTGATTTTCGGCAATTAAATTTTACTCCAGATTTCAAAATGTTTAAATTTTTAACTAAATTTGAGGTTTACTGTATAAAACAATCAATGATGTATAAGCCTACCAAGTTTTATCTTTTTAAATTGTATAGAACAAGAGATATATGTACCTAAGTAACAAAAAATAATGTTTTGAGAAAAACAGATTTAAAGGTAAAAAAACATATAGTTAAAAATAATTCATAAATTTAAAGCTCTCCAGCACCATAACTTGTTTTATCTCGAGGTAGCGGGTTCGAATCCCACCGTAACCTTGGATGTATTCTTTGTGATGTCTTTCTCTGAATTGTTCTATCTGTATTTTCTACTTGACAATGACTTATAAACCTATATTGAGCACACAAGTCAGCAAATGCATGTAATTTCAATAAATCAATAAATAAGTTAGATTCCGTCACTAACGATCCACAAAAGAGCTTCTTTCTTTATTTCGTTTCTAGGCGCAAGGCAGAATGTAAAAAAACATAAAAAACAGTAGAATTCTAAAGTAAGCAGAAAACGAAACCTTGAAATGTGGGCGTGGCACTTTTGTTTACTTTTGTTTTATTGCTTTTAAAGCACTTTAAATTTATGAAAATTAGCAAACCTATATATTTTCTTAATCAGAAAAGTATAGGCTAATAGATGATGTCAAATTCAAAAAATCAAATTTTTGAAAGAATTTTACTTCACTGTCCCCTTAAAAACGTTATGCATAAGAAGGGGTTGTGTAAATGTTGCGTAAAAAACTTCTAGGGGAGTTAAGGCACATCGTCAAGATTAAAATTGCATAGGAACCCATGCCCGGTATTGTTGTCGTATGCCACGAAGCGGGCTTCCATATTGTGAACTGTTTCATCGTGTGCTTCTGAATAGGTCATGGTTGTTAAAACACGAGAACTGATTAAAACACAACTCTATTTTTTAAAAAACACTGCCAATACCAACTTTAGAAAAATTAACAACTTTTAATTATTTTAAACATAACAGTGCTAACAAAAAAAAACATCATAACAAAGAACAAAACAGAAAAAACATCAGTGACGTAACTAAATCACCCATCTCTTTTTAATTTACTGTCGTTTTCAAATAAATGATCTAGTTCATCGCTTTTAATTTATTGTCGTTTTCAAATAAATGATCTAGTTCATCGCTTTTAACAGTAGTAAACAAATTGCCTCTAGCCACTTATGACTACATTTCCGGACACAATTTTAATCCTGATTATTCGCCTTAACTCCTCTTGAAGTTTGTCACAACATTTACGGACCCCCTGTCGTATATAATGTTTTGAAACTTATACATTTCGACAAAAAATAAACTAAAAATATCATTTTTAAAAAAAATCGGTAACTTTAAGAGCAAAATTAATTCGCGATCGCAACGAACTATAGGGGGCGTTGTTGTATGAGACTAATACCTGCGATTTCTATATGAACAGTCATTCAGTTACTCTAGAGACGTCGTTAATGTAGCACGTAGCATTGCAACGTTCCTTCTTTATTGTGGCTACTTAAATTTAAAAAAGAAAAATGCTTGATATTCTTTCTTATGCAAACGAAAACAAAATGGTTTCTCTTTTTATTAGAGAAGGAATATCCAAAACACATCGGAAAAATATTTGTACATTAACAGAAAAAAATATGTATATTCTTATAAGAGTTAAAACCTAATGCCAGAGAAATAGTTGTACTAAATTTAATGATATAACATGAAAGGCCTATTTAAACTTTACATTCCATAGTTTTAAGAATCATATTACTTCAAAAATTAAAATGAACAAAAAGTATACATAAGCCTCATAATTTTATGAAATTTAATTTTGTAAACAAAGTTTTTTGACAACAATTTTTATCAAAAAATTTCAAGTTTCAATAAAAATCATTATTTAGAAACTAAGAAACGTAAAATAAAGAATGCTGACGAAACAAAAACAAAAAATCAATTCTTTTTTGTCGCCATTTTTAGTACTACGAAAATTCGTCTTTGGGATTTGCCAAAAACAAAACAAGATGCAATTTTATTTTTTCAGGAGGGAAATATTTTACCGAAAAAACGAAAATGTACCAATTCCCACAACATGAAACTTTATCTTGGTAAACGTACGTTTTGGAAATGTTATTTCTTATTTATCAGAGTTCATATGGCGATATGATTGTTTTGAATCTATGCTAAACTCTATATCGGCTCATTTTCCACCGAAATCCGATTGACTATTTTGATTTTAAATAAAGTGTTTTATTTTAAGGAATTGTCGCAAAAATTTTAAGTGTAGATTGGCGGCACTTAAAAACCGCCAAATCTGTAGCGGCGGTGGCGTTAATACGTAAGTACCGAATTTTTATTCCATACTTCTCTGAATCATATTACTTCAAACATTGGAATATACAAGAAGTATACATAAACACATAATGTCATACCATTTTTTTTTTCAAAAAAAGTATTTTGAGAACAATTTTTATCAGAAAATTATAAACTAAGAAACGGAAAATAAAGAATTCTTAGGATAAAAAAACGATTTTAAGAATTCTTTACATTGAAATAAAAACTTTCATATTGTTTCTTTTTTTATTATTCTTATAGTTCTTAATCAGACGTAAAAAACCATTCTGTAGAGAACCATCATCAAATGAAAAAAAAAATATTTACAAGCAAATTTTTTATTGTAAAAATCATTGCACTTACCTGATTTATAATTCCCGGAGAATTCCAAAATGATAAGTTCCTTGTTTGAAAACTTTATTCTCAAATAATAGATACATAGTTTATCCCTTCATTACTTTTAGATAACATATTACACAGCAAAATTTTATAATTGATATGAATTTGAATATGTAGCTAAAAACAGAATAGCTGAATTCTAGTTGAACTTATTCTTTCAAAACTAAAAAATACTTAACAAGAAAACGATTAAAATTAATTAAGAATCAGCACAAATGGCACTATTTCAAGTAACTTGGATAATTTTTTATTGCTGTTTTCCGAATTATATGGATACAGAAATATATACTATTCCATAACGAAGAAGAATATGCTATAACTATTACAATTCTGTATGTTCTGAATTCATATTTATTCACTGGAATGATGAAAGCAATGTTGACTTCACTTTAATTCGTAATGAATTGAAGACAGAAGAAATGCATTTTACCTTAATACACACATCTGTAACAGTATACGAAATCGGAAGTCATCAGTTGCAAGTTTGTTGATAATAGAAATTAAAAATTATTGAGGAATTTTTCTTCAAATGTTTGGCGTGTTCTGTTCCTGAAAGATTTACTAATATTCTGGAGATTTTTTTCCAAGTTCTTCGGCCTTTTCCTTAGGGAAATTTTGTTTCTTATTTGCTGCTAAAAAATGGCGTCTGATTCAGTCAATGATTTTGATGGAACTAAATGAAAACGTGATAAATTAATGTCTGATATTTACAGGCTCCCGCTAGACGGCGTACTCGAGCGTTGCGATCGCGAATTGCAAGTTTGAAATCCTCACACCCGAATTTAGCGAGATCAGGTATTTTTTATCAGTGTAACAAAAAATTTTTCCTCCTACGTAACTTCTCGTTCCCAAGAAATTTATATTTATAGGGCGAACAAATCAAGAAACGTTTGTTAAACTTTCAAGACGAAAGAAAAATTACAATAATTCGCTCTAGTTTTAAAAATCGGTGACTGAAGGAAGGAATCTGAAGAGACCTTATTAAAGTAAATAAATTGCTCATTAAAATAAACAACGATCTTCTCAAATCATTAAACTTTCTTTAAGAGAATGCAAATTGCTGCCTTTAGTTTATTGAAATTTAAATTACTTATTTTTTAGAATATTTATTAGATCTTGAAATTCTGGTGAAGGGAGATGATTTACCAACTGATAAATTTTTATGAGTTGCTGTGTTCTTATCATAGTATTTCTCTATTAATACAATAGATTTACGACAATTAGACTAAGTTATATTATTGGCGTACAATTTATAAGATAATTGTTATATAATTAATCTTAACAACATAAGAAATATAATTGTTTGAATGCTTATAAAAGGAATATCAGTTTATTCTCGCATTGCTCCGATCATCATGCTCTTATAATTTTTTTTTTTACTACTAATGCACGGTTTTTTACACACAATGCAGTTTCAGCTGTCATTGGACTGCACAACTCCATAATTTTAAATATGTCCCAGAAGACAAAGGATTATCTATATCAAACTTCGGGACAAACTCACAGCCATGGATGAATTTTTGAGTGAATCTAACCCACATTTACGCTACATGGAGAAATTTTTACAAATAACTTGTGTATCGGGTAGGTCATACTTTACATATAGTGTGTCTAAGCTAAAAACTCCTCCCGCCACAAAGTCTGAAGCCGTCTGGTGCCATGCAAACAAGAATCACACATTTTAGGGTGGGTAGCTTCACTCTAGAACTGATGCAATAGACAGAAGAGATTCCCTTTCTCTCACCGACTCGAGTCGATACCACTCCGAAACAGTGGCCCCGCACCCCTACTTGAAATAGTCATATCTCGTTACCATGGTCCCCACCACAGGTCCAGACGAATGTCTGGAGGAGTTCTTATTTTAGACAAACTATATTTTAGGCAAAAAGTATTAATCCAAGCTATCCCCAACCGTGGAATTGTTGTATATGATTGTCTCTACATTCCTACTACTTTAAACTTCTATGGAAAGGGGACTCTAACCCACGATCTGTCTAGCAATGAGAATATTTTTTGACAGCAGTGTAAACAGAAGCAGTACACGAATTTATTCGAATATGGATCGCATAGCTGGTAGCCGAGAATTCGATTTCTTGTCCTGAGCCACCCCGGCGTAAGCAACAGATTTGGAGCAAAGACCTTTTATTTTTGAACCCACCTCCAAAAATAAACTCTTCTCGCTGAAACTTTTGGAGTGTGAAAATCACCCTTTCCTTGAGAGGCAAATAAAGAAAACGTGCCATGGTTAGCCCGACAGAAAAAGAATTCAAACTCAAGATCTGTTCGCGACTCACAATTGTCAAATTTTCAAGCAATTATTTTTAATAATTCAAGACAAATTTATAAAATGTACACTAGGATTTCTGCTATAGAGGTTTAAGTACAAGATTCATTTAAATTTCCTAGGTATGTTTGGGCGCTAAAAAGTGTGTAATGAATACCAGTAGAATCTATAACCTTGCAATTTAAAAACAATCATACTAATTATTAATAACAATTTCGCCGTTAGCGATGGCTTGGACTTATACATTTTGCGTATGTGGAACATGACTTGCCCGATAAACTAAAAATGTGTGAAAACTGATTTGAAAGATATCACTAATAACAAATAATAATAAATAAATAAAGGAATTAAGACTTGCATTTAGTTAAATAAACAAATTAAGTGAGAAAACATTTAACAAGATGTAAGAAAAAAAGATTTTTTATTTAACCAATTCCAATATCAATTGAATGAAAGCGTCTATGTTTTCTTCGTTTGTAACTTTTATATGCTAAATATTTCTTATTATTATGTATACTGACTTCCGGGTTAAAGCATGTGGGTTTTCCCACACCACCATGATTGTTAATGCATAGCTGCGTGCTAAGTATTATCGATTCACATAGCTGAATGCGTCATGCGGAATTTGAGTAATGACAAAAAAGCCGGCTTGGCAATAAATAAAACGTCTCAAAACAAGACTGTTTCACATACATGTCACAATGCTAACCAATAATTACTAGATCATTACTTGATTAATTAGAAAATAATTAGAAATTAAGGTTAACAAAGAAGAAAAAATACAAAATTATTACTAGTCCATTAACAGACAAATACAAAATAATTATATTACGCTTTGAAACAACTTTTGCTTCATATGATTTTCCATGCATTTAAGAATTTCTTTTACAAATATCGGGTCCTAAAGAATTTCCTTTGAATTAAAGTTTCATTGTTTACATTTGCGTATGGAAAACGGATAGATAAACAAATATGAACCATTCAATAATTGCCCTTGAATCGTATCTGTTAGAGAGAAACGCAGCTTAAAATGTAACGTGAATAACGATGTGATTTGGCCGGGATAGCCTAGTCGGTAGGGCGCTGGGCCCATGTCCGAGAGCTCGTGGGTTCGAACCCCGCCGGCCGAAGACTCCCTGTGTAGTTGGTGACTGATGCACGTTAAAATTCTGTCGAGTCGCAAAGTCCTCCATGTTCCCATAATAAATCAATACATCTGGGGGTACTGGATTGGAGATCGATCGCTCTCTGATTCAGGTCAAAATTACGATCTGTGGATGAATGAATGGATGTATGAATGGGTCCGCCTCATAAACAGGTGTGACGTAAGATGTGGCAGAAGTCGAATTCTTGGCCATAGATGGAGCCACTAAAAAATAAGAATCGCACACTCTGCCTTAAATTTGCTCGGTTTCACCAAGCAGGCTTGCCCGTGTGGCAAGTGGCATTAGAACCAACCAACCAACGATGTGATCTGATTAGTAAATAAAAATTTTAATTTTATCACTGATTCTGTAACTATAGCTCCTAAGCATTTTTTTTTTATTACCGTCGTTGAACAGCCGACCCAATTTTATGGATTTACGACTACTAATGCTCAACTCCGTAGCCTTGTAATTTTGAACCCAATCCAGAAGACAAGGGACTTCCAGGATCAAGTATTGGGAGAAATTCGCCTTCGTGGAGGACTTTTTGATGGAACTAACCGGCATTTGCGTTACATGGAGAGTAAAAACCATAAAAACCTCCCACGGTTAGCCTGACTGCAAAAGGGCTCGAACCCAGATCCGTCTACCACTTTAAGTGAGCCCTGCGACTGGTGCGAGCCGAGTGTCGAATTCGTATCAACCAGCTATTGCTGGGATTCGAACCCGAATCACTTCATTAGAAATCGAACGCTCTATCCCTTCAGCCACCGCGGCTCATGAAAGAGAACTTGCGATGAACAGTTTCTCCCACGGTAAAGCGTTCTCATCTTGAATGATACCTAGAGCATGCCTTGTTCATGGGTTTTTTACTAAATGCCCTAAATATAAATATTTTTTCTTCGCTATTTTAAATGTTAAATAATTAAAAATATATAATTCGCAAACATTCTTTTTATCATGCGGGAAAATACATACAATAAAATATTCCAAATTTTAGCTGGTGCATTATCTATTTCCTAGATTTTCAATTTGAAATAATTTAGAGAGGATTATTTTGAGGAAAAAAACATTGCAATTGCTAAGTTTCTGGTATATTTCTGACAGAACTTGTTTTTGATAATGATATCAATAAAACAATGGAATCAAAACATTCATTTCGTCAAAATGTAGAGGAGAAAGCCTTTTTATGTTGTTTATGCTTTTAACTTCAAATTTATTCTACTACATTAATTTAGTAAATTAGACAGGACTAATTTGGGAGAAAAAAACATTGCAATTGCTAAGTTTCTGGAATATTCATATCCGAATTTGTTTTTGATAATGATATCAATAAACTAATGAAATCAAAGCATTCATTTTCATCAAACGAGTTACGGTCAGTGTCTTACCAATCGAATTTGATAAATCAAGTCAAATAAGGCATGCTATTTCGAATCAACCACATCCGAATGTATTAACCCTTTGTCGGAAAGATTGCATCAATAATTATTGTGAAAAATCAAGCCAATTCTAAGAATTAGATGTCAAAAACTAGTGTTTTTTACGGTGATGTTTACCACTTTCAAGAACAGGCGGAAATATGTCAAACAGCGCGGACGAAACGTCGCCAAGCACAATACATAGCTAACATTTTTCCCGTTATATTTCGAATCATAAATAAGAATTAATCATAAGCACCGAATACGTCCAGAAAACTGCTGTTTACGGACAGACATTCTACTTCAATTCTTTCCCTATTTTTCTTTTTCTTCCTTCTCTTCCGACCAAATTAATGACCGTATAAGAAACGGAAAAGAAAAGTTTAGTCTGAGAAGTTGCGTCGCCAACTGACTTTTTTGGCAACGGAATAAAATCAGCCACGCGCCATCTGGTGATCAGGCTGGCGCCACTGAAAACAGAGGAAGAGACAATGTTTCTCACGATTTTTGAGATGCCCTCCCACTAAATAACAGTTTAGTCTCTGACAGGTGGTTACAATAGGCGCCCTAGTGTCCATGCACCTGGTTTTTTTATACATCATTATTTTAATTTTTTTTCCTCAATAATAATATAATAATTGAGAAATGGATATGAAATGAAAGACAATAGAAAACGTAATGTATTCTCGATGATTGTCTGCCATTTCGATCTTTTTTTTTTTTCTATCTCTGCTAATCGTTATTTAATGCTTCGGATTTTATCTTAAAATAGTGAAAATTTTAAGTTTTGCATTAATTTTAAATAAAAGATTTCCCACATCGTGTGAATGAGTGTACAATTGTAAACTTAAATCTCGCAGTCAAATTCAATTATTGTAATTGAGATGTTAAACTATATTTAATTAAAATTTTATTTTTTTTTACACAATTTTTAAAAAAATACACACAAAGTTACATTAAACTAAGAATATATAAAAAACCTGAATCTTTCAGTAAATGCAATAAAAATCAATCGAAATATTATTGGCATTTATTTTATTATTTTCAACCTGTACAGTTGTTACAATTATTGAGTATGCATACATAGGAGCTTTTTGAAAAAAATACAAGTTATGACAGTTAAATATGTAATTTTTATAGATGATAAAATAATTATGATATGAGACTAATTTTGGGTGTTATAAAAGAGAAAAAAAAATCCACCATGGTGAGAGATTTTACGGTTAACCTAACGAAATTATTTAGAAATCATTGCTATGGTGAACGCAACTCAGCACAGAGCTACGTTACTATTTACTGAATTTCAGTTCAATAACATTTAAGGAATTTTTTTAAAAATCATCTTTAACATTTACTCTGAATCTTTAAAATATACCCGAAAACCTTTTTCATAGAAAACCATCTTTCAATTCAGGCACAATAAATTAATGAACGAATTTAATAAATTAATGTTCTTTAAGCTAGTAATGCCACAAAAACAGATGTCATACTATATATTCGATAAAAATGTACAAATAATGTCACAAAAACAGACAATTATGCCATTTTTTGTGGCATAATTCGAGCTTTATTCGCGTTGTTTAGCTTTATTCATATCAACAACGTTTAATACTATTTATAGCAACGTGTCGAAATCTTAAGTTTTAAAGAAAATGAAACTGGTGAATCTGTTTTGCCTAGATTAGATTGGGATTTAGATTTTTGTTTGAAGTTTCTGCTACGAATACTATCAACCCACAGATCAAGTAAACACGAGTGATCTTCGATTTATCGCAATTTTTTATTTTTCAAATGAAGGATAACTAGCTTTAATCTAAATTTATTTATTGAATATATTTTTTATTTAATTAACATCTAACTGATAAAACTTTCCTCCTAGTTTCCCTTTTATCAAAGCTACCGCATTAAAACGTTCAAGTACGATCCTAAGCTTACAGTTCGACAACTTACAGTTACATATCGATGAAAGTTTATTAAGTAAACAATATTTTTAAAAAAAGAAACTAAAAACAACATCTGTTGAAGAGAAGTTATCTTAAATAACATGTTACTTAAAGTCATTTTATTGATAGCTATGTTATTAATTGGTTTGAAGACCTTATTCTCGGTCATCGGATGCATGTATGCCGAATATACTCGGATATTGTGCGTATTTCAGGTGGTATTTTTCAAAAAGTCATTTCACATGTCTTTCCTGCAGGGTGTCCGGAAATGACAAACCATTTGCAAAATCAATTAAGGAAAACTGAAAGGAGTTAGAAATTAATGGTTTGCAGCGTTTTGCTTCGGAAACTGGATATTTTATTCTCACCAAATTCCAAAATTAGTTACAAAGTTTGTCAACAGATGGCACTACATACAGAGAAAAACTATTGAAAATTATTTCCACCATTTGAAGCAATAACTTAATGCTTTTTGAGGAGAAAAGTATCTTACGTCGGAGCAAATACTTCGGTTGGAATAGTCCGATACGAAATAGAAAGCATTGTTTACTCATTTTATAAATCAACAGCACCATCTGTTGATGAACTTTCGAAAAATTTTAAAAGTGAGAAAAAATTACCATATTTCCCAAGTAGAACGCAACAAGCTGTATTATCTCTTTCTGTATTTCTTCAATTTATTTTTCGAACGATCTATCCTTTCAAGACATCCACCTTTAGTCAGAACTACTATTGCACTAGGATGGAAATTTATCTTTTAAAAAAGTTATGGAAAATAGAATTTAAAAAAACTTAACCTTTAGAATGGAGGAAATTGAAAATAATGAGAAAATGTATTAAAATTACTCAATCGATAACGCAAAATTTCTTTTTATGTAATGAAGAGACGATAATAATACAGCAAAAATTTTTTGCTTAAAATGAAGAGAAAAGAAAAAACTTCTGAAAAATTTTGAGGAAAAAAAAAGATTAGTTCTAATTTATTTATTTTTTAAAAAAAGGTCTTTATTTCTTATCGCTTTTATTTTATATAATTTAATTTTACTGTTTTTTATTTTTTTTTATTTTGAAAGGTATCATCGTGATGTAAAATCTATCAATATCATAAAAAGTTTGAAAGGATCAAAATACACCTCTCTAAAATTTTATTATTTTAGAGAGGTGTTTTCTCGCGCAAATTTTTCTCAAATTTTTTTCAAAATTTTGCTTTTTATTTTATTTATTTTTTTTTCTATTGTATTATTTTTATTTTTTGCATTTATTTTATTTATTTTGTATTTATTTATTTTCTGTATTTTATTTTATTTATTTTGTATTTATTTATTTTTTGTATTTTATTTTATTTATTTTGTATTTATTTCATTTACTCTGAATTTTATTTTATGTTGTTGTTGTTGCTGGCCCACACGGTTAGCGGAGCTAAACCAAGTCCATGACTCCAGAGACTCTGAGCAAGTCTGTAACAAAAAGTGGATCTGAAAAGAGGTCCACTTTAGAGATATTTAGGCATTGAGGTATATGTTCAGGAGTAGCTTGTTGGTCGTTACACTTAGTGCAAACAGGAAAACTCTTGAACCATTATTGAACAACATAGTTCTTAGGTGACAGCTTCGAAATCTTGATATAACCGTCTGATCCCGCCTGCTGCACTGAAGGGTCAGGCTGCCACCTGGGCGGTTGCACTGATACCAATGATGAACTGGAGGGGCCACAGGATCACGAAGCCTGTTAAAACGGGAGTGGAGCTCCGAGAAAGTCAGAGATGCCGAAGAATATTATTTTATATTTGCCGAAGAATATTATTTATATAGATGCCGAAGAATATTATTTTATAAAAATTTTAAGTGAAAAACTAGTATTGAATTTGTCCTTAAGTTTTTATTCTGAATATCTAACTAAGTTTATATTTCAACATAAAAAATTATCAAACACTTTAATTCTTTTTTTTTTTTTGGAAAATAAATAGGTTAAGATAGTAAAAACAAAGTCAATTTTTTAATGAATATTTAGGTTTTTAAAATAAAAGTGAAAAAAAAATTGATTATTACTTATAGTATAATATGCGCTTTCAATGTATAGAATTGAAATAGTTTTTCCTTGATAAGTATTTCATTTTCAAAGTAATTGATTGTTTTAATTTTAAAGATATTGACTAGAAGATCTAATTTTTAACACAGCCTAATAAATAAACATATATTTTAAAGTATCCAACCATTTTCTTTTTAATTTTTAAAAATTGTATATTAAAATACATTATTAATAATGTTATAAAAATTTTTCCTCCATGAATTTAGAATGTTTATGCGCAACTTCTAAATCTTAGTCGAGCATAAAATACAAAATTTTGGAACGCCAAATTTTATGTACGAAATGCACTAATGCGCGAGAACATAAATCATGCGAAATTTCGATTGAGTCACGATACTAATTTATCCAAACGTAAAATAATCCAGTGATAATTACTTTTTCGCTGATGAAATTCGACGTATGATTACTAATTATTCGACGAACTATTATAAGAGAAAACTCACGCAATATGCCCAAATTTTATAATGAATGATTTAAGTAATAACTGTTTGAATATTGTTCAATATGACATTACTTATTGAACACATCAATATTGTTTAAATCAATTATATTGTTTAAATCAATTATATTGATTAAATCAAAAAATGCTATTGCATGATAAGTGATCATGCAGTAGCAATGCATGATCACCTATCACGCGAAACTGATTTCTCTATTATTAAGAAACGATATCATTCTCTAAAATGTGAAATAAATGTCAGCGAAATAATTAAATAATCATAACTTATTTTGAAAAATGAAATTACACAATAAAAAAAAGGCGAGTAGATAATTACGAATATTTAAAAAACAATGCCCGTAAATGAACAACCAGTATTTCCCCGTCAAGACTAAGGCTTTTCCCAAAACTCCTGTAAAACGATTCACCTGCAAGTATAGAGTCAATGCAGAAAAGCCCCTTTCCCCAGATGAAACTGTTACTGGTCACTTTGGTCATGTTACTGGTCGCCGACGAATGTTTTTCTCGCGATTTTACCAGTTGTGGTTCAGATTCGGTAATTAAGGTAAGGGGGGATTTTTTTTTTATTAAAGGGGTTTATTTATTTTTTTAAATGCAATTTTTTTATGAGAGTTGTTTTATTTTACTTATTTATTTTTTTTTAATTTTTGTAGACGGGGCTGAAACGATTAAAAGTTTTTTTCGCTGTTCTTTAGATTCACTAATTGAGGTAGGAGGGAGGGGAATATTGAGTGGGAAACATAAATAATTTATAAAAAAAAATTTCGCATTCAATTTTTAATGAATGTCAATAAGATGAATCATAAAATTAAAAAACAAAAGCACCTTGAATCAGTGCTACAACTCGACCTTGAATAAAACAGCGAAAAGGAGCTTTTATCTCATATTCTCATTTGAAAACTTTTTCCTTATACATTTTTCCTTTTTACCGTATCTTTTTGACGGGGATCTTTTTTTTCCGGTTCCATTTTTTTTAGTATATTCTTCCTTTCACAACTAAAGGTTATAAGATTTAATACCACATATTTTCAGTGGACTTAAAAGGAGAAAATAACTTCATTTTTGTCAGAGTTAATTACTTGACTTTATATAGCAGAGTACATCACTTAGGAAAGCCAAGAGGGAACTTTTCGGTGGTGATACAGGTTTATATTATAGGTGATGCATCTTTTCGTTTGAAACCTGGTAAAGCCGTTAAAATTTTTTGAAATTTGTAGAACCGTTAAAAAAATTTTATAGCATTATTACATTTTTTCACTTTTGCGTCTTTTTTTGTACAATTTGTCGTAAAGTGGTCGAAATTTCAATTGTCAATAAGTCTTTCTTACACCATTTAGAAAATAATTATAACTTGTCACATGTTTGAGATCGTTTCTGATCACAAATTCTCTTTGAACTTTGAGAACTCAATGGTCAAATTTCTGTTGACCATTTCGACCCTACTTTGTCGAAAAATGCTAGAAATTTTTATTCCCGATAAATTCTATTCGTCTATAAAGTGGCAATAAATTCTACTAGCAACGATAAGAAAACGTTTGAAACATGCATTGAAATCAGATGTTTCCAATTTAGATTAGAGTGCTCTATCTAGTCGGAAAGTAGTCAAAAATTCTATAGCAAGATTACACCTTTACACGCGAGTTAATAAACATTGTAATACAGTATTTATTGTTACAGACACATCAAAACCTCTTCCAAAACTCTCGTAAAATTATTCATCTGCCTAAGTCAATGAACAAAAGGGAAAAAAAACTTTTTTTGTAAAACGATCACTTAGAAGGAGAATGTTGTAACACAATAAATAATGTCACATTTTACTTGCAATAATTGAAACTTCAATAAACAGTCCTTGGTTGTACATGGAGATCAATATTGCTAGAAGCCGCCGAATTTCATCATTTTGAACGTAATATGATGCACATAAAATCAGTTCCTAAAAAGTCACTATTGTCATATAAACGGAAAGGAAATGGTCCAAATACTTGAATGTGAAAACAGAGTTGCATATAAGATCATTCTAAAAAAAGACACTTTTATCATGTAAACAGAAAAGAATTGATCCGAAATTCCTGACTGATTCTAAAATTATTACAAGAGATTCAGTTGTTATTTACTACTACATAATAAGCAACTAGGAAAATGAAAATATTCCCGCAACAGCCTATTGTTGGCCAGGGGATCAACGGCATAGTTTTGACAATGTGGTCAGCATTGTGCACCAATAGCCTATACTTCCCAGATTAGCTGATACTCATCAATCCGAAGCTGGGTGTATTTCAAGCAGCCACTGAGAATTGAACTCCAGTACTTCTCAATAGCAGTTCAATTCCCTTAGCTATTGAATCAACGTGGCTGATTAGAAACAACTACAAATGAATATTAATAGTATATTGTTTACCACTGTATATTTTATATTATTGCCATTGAAAATTAGCACATTATTGTACTATTTGATACTATTTAATCGATACTATCGTTGATTATAAGCTAGTTATTACACTACTGAATAATTAAAAATTATTACACTATAGTATATGAATAAATTGATGGATACTAATAAATTAATAAACAATTGAATAGTGAATTATTATACGATCAGATACTATTAAATAATTAAAAATTACTACACTATTGCATATTAATAAATTAATGAACATTATTGGATACTAATTAATTGATATACTACTGAATTATAAATTATTATACAATCAGATATTAGTAAATTACTATATTAATCGATTTAATTAAATTATTATCATTATTTTTAAATTATTGGTTATTAACTAATTATTGGTCATTAACAAATAAACGCGTAAAAAAATATTACCATAATGATTTATAGCTTATGTATCAATTTTTAGTCGATTCCTATTCTATTACAGGGCTAAAAACATTGCGTTTTCGATAATATTTTCTTAAAAATAACAGTGGCGTGAAGAGATAGAGGGTCGTCGACCCCAGTCAAAAGGGCAGCAATTTGATCGGCTTACTTAAAACACTAATATTTTTAATTTTTTTACTATCATTTTTATAATGAAATTACATTTTAAAACAGATAAATATTTGGCTCAAGAAAAAAATTATTTTATATTAAAATTATATATATCCCTTACAAGACAAACTCTTAGTTAGAAATAAAACATAATTTTTACTGAAGAACAATTTCCGCATTCTTCTGCAAAATGAGTTGAAAATATAAATATAGATTCTTATTACTATGTATCTTTCCAATGTTGTTTGTTCTATTTGATCGTCTAAAAGGCACTAATATTTTAAATTTTTTTAACATATAAATATTTTTATATCAAAATTATAAATATTTTCGAATTGACCTCCACCCCCTTCTAATCGCTTCAGGAGCATCTAATTGATTAGTTAGCCCCACCTTAAAGAATCCGTACACCTGAGTGCGAAAATATGAAAAAATTCTTTACATTCTCTTTAGTGGACTTTTAATGGTTCTCTTTTTGTTAATTATATTGTTAAAATTTGCAAGTCTTCTACTTCCGTTTTGTATATTACAAAATTCTAATGTAACGCTGCATTTGGAGGGCAAAATTCACCGCCAAAGGATTATGAATTTTTTTACAGCACTTCAGATGTATAAATCAAGTGGCACGGAGAAGCTTTTAAAGCGGCAGACATAGTGACTCTCTATTTATGTCGGATATCTTTTTGCCCTCTGTTCTTGTAATACATCATATCTGCTCCGTCGAACACTATGACTGTGACACACGCGATTGAAAAGTGGTGTTATACGGAAATCCAGCTGACAAGTTGTACGTCTGTTTCTTTGGGATAAAAGCTAATAAAGGCCTTTAAATAATCCAGTCGGCAGTCTGTCCGACTAGTCTGTCCTCCAATAGATTAACACACGCCTGCAATTTTCTTTCCTTTTTTTTAATTTCACTGCTTTCTTGTTTTGTATGTTGTGGGAGCAGTTTAATATACCATGACGTCACTTCCGCCGTCTCTATTATCCGAGGTGGCGACTATAAGACGCCGTTTCGTCATGCGCGACCAAAGAGCTATCCCGCGTTGGCCTGTGGAACAAAAACATATGAATAATGAAAACGATAAAAAAAAAATAATAATGTTAACGATATCTCGTTTGCGATTGAGAGTATGAAGTTTTTATTCATTTTAAAATGTTTAATTGTAATTTTTTTTATTGAATACAGTCTTAGCTGAATGCTAAAGAAAAAAATTTTATTTTGATCCCCAAACTACTTATAATCTTTTTATTTTTGATATATTCCTCGTTCAAATACTTCTTCTTAAATACATAGATAACTTACCTGTTACTAATGTCGTATATATTTACTGACTCTTTAAATTTCTTTTTCCTCAAATTTTATAAGCTTGTTCTATGATATTTTTCACACACATTTACTGTTTCAAATTCATGCTTTATATTCAGAATTTAATAAAAAAAATATTTGAAAATTTTAATATTCGAATTTCATTGCGCAAACGATTTTTTTATTTATGTAATGAAATGTTTGCTTGAAAAGAATAGGATGAAAATATTTAGAAATGATATAGTAATAAAAAGATTGAATAATAAGTTTCAAGAATATGTTTTCTTATTTCTACAGGATGTTCCAAAATAGCTTCCCGATGTATATATTTAGAACGCTTGTTGAAAATTGGTGGTAGCAACTTAGCATCGAGCGGTATCCAAAATCTAATGAATCTTTATCGAAGAAGGCAGAGCTAAGAATAATCGAAACCTGTTTGATTGCCAGAATAAACTTAAAAAGTGTTTCTACTAATCTCCCTTTCTCGCAGTTTCCTCTGATATTCAAAAAGGTTTTGATACGTTTCAACCAGCCTGAATAAATTAGACCATAAACTTGCACATTTTTTTTTTTCAAATTTTTTCCTTTTGAATCTCCGCGTCTAATATGCCGGACAACATTTGGCTGACACTTTATGACTGATTTTTATTTTTATATTTACAGAGAGAATTGCCTACGCATAAATAATAATTGGATTTACCATTAGTGATCGAAATTTTTAATTACAATGAAAAAATATTAGAAAAGTAAGAAGTTCGATTCAAGTAACCCTTATGACAGTTTTATGGCATTTATCTTGTTATTTCAATCCAGGGAGTTTTAATATATTTTCTCATATTTTTCATGACCTAAAGATGATGAAATTTACTATAAAATTGCTCTACAATAAGCAAAAAATTTGCCATTTTTTAAGTAACAATTAAAAATAATATTATCTTTTAAAATTTAATTAAATAATTTTTTAATATTTTATCGCATTTGTCAGTTATTATTTTCTGCTAAGCTACATATTCCTAGGCTAAAATTCCATTTTCTACGATTATTTAAAGCTGGAATTCTTCGAAGACTTCGTCGTCGCATGCAATGATGCTTTTTTTTTTTGCGAACAATATACTATTTCTATACGTGCTGTGATTTTGCAACATTTACTCAGGACTGTTAGGTTAAGAATAGCCTATTTCTAGTCAACAAATGTCTAGTCAGAAAATGGTGCAAAAGGTTGCAATGGAGAAAAGCCACAGTTTTGAGAAAATTAAAAGCGTTTGTGGTCTAATTTTTTTAATATTTAAAAACTTACTACAATGTTGCATTATCTGGGCTCATAAAAATTTGCCAAAAATGAGAATAAGTCATTGTTTTTGATAAATTTCAATTAGGAGAAAAAATGTCGCTAAATCGATGATTTTTAAAAAAAAATTTAATAACTCTTAAAATAGTTAAATTATTTGTTCGCTCTATATGATTCTTTACAGCAAGATGACATAGGTAGTTTAAAATTATAGTTTTGCTTCAATTATAAGGCACTCAAACTGTGGCCTTTTTCTTAATTTACTTGGCGAAAAACCATGTTTGAAGTAGCAAATTTAGGAATTTAATGTTACGGATTAAGGTTGAAGCTCTGTCGCCAAGGAAAATAAAAAAGCCACAATTTATCTGTTTTACACTTGAATCAAAGTGATGGTTTTAAACTATATATATCATCTTGCCTTGACGAATTATCTGGGCTTGAGATCGGATAAATAACTTAAACGGTTAAAAAGTTATTAAACTGTTTATCTAAATATCGCCAATTTGGCGACATTTTCCCACATAGATGAAAATAATAAAAATCACTGCTTTATTCTCAGTTTCCTGCAAGTCTATATGAACCCAAATAATGCAGCTTTGGAGTTAGTTTTTAAATTTTAAATACTTTTCATTTTCACAAAATCGTGGCTTTTCGCCATATTGACGTTTTGCGCAAATTCTCAGACTAAGCATAGAGACATAATAATAGGCTTTAAATAGGCTTAACTTGTCCTAACAGTCATGAGTAAGGCCCGGATTTTGATGACATTTGCATTTTTTTGCATTTTTGGGCAGTTTTTGTCTTTTAGAGCATTTTTTTAGATTTATAGGGCATTTTTCTTTAAATTTTGGGGCGTATTTTGCATTTTAATGCATTTTTTAAAGTTTTTTGTTAATTTTTTCCAGTTTTTATTATTTTTTATCAATTTTCATTATTACACTGACTTCCAAACAATGAAGAAAATCTATAGAATATTAACAGGTGAAGCAAAATCTTTTCAAATTGAAGAAGAATTGTCAGCAAGTGAGACCGTCTTTTTCAAATACGCACCTATAACATCAGTAGACGTTGAAAGAAGCTTCTGCAGGAATGAAAATTTACTTTTAGACAAGAGACGCTCGTTTACATTTCAAATTATCAAAAAACATTTAATAATCCAATGTAATTCTGATATTTAGCAATGTTATGAGATGGAAGTTGTTATATCCATTAAAGTTTCTATACAAAATAAAAATATTTTGGTGTCAATATATTTTCCTTTTTTTGTTATTTTAGGATATAAAAATTTTTTTTTCAAACTTTAATGAACGTAGAACAAGTATTGCATTGCTTTAATTTTTTTAAATGACTCATAATAATTTTAAAGAGCAAAAAAAATTCTTAATTCAATATTTTTACTTTATTTAAGGCCTTTTTTTGCGCAATTTTTGGATTTTTAAGGGCATTTTTTGCCTTTTTTAAGGGCATTTTTTGCACTTTTTAAGGGCATCAAAATCCGGGCTCTAGTCACGAGTAACTGAAACTGTAGCAAACTCACAGCAGTTATGAAAATAGCATATTATTAGCAAAAAAAGAATCATTTCATGTGACGACGAAGCCACCGAAAAACAGCCTTAATTTTAAAAAAATTATAAAGAGTGATTTTTTTTTTATGGTAACAATATTCAACCTTAGAAACGGTAAAAATACTGATTAGATAGAACAAGAAGCAATGTGGTAAAAATTCATGAAATAGCTCATTAGTAGTTTACACGCAAGAATTATCAAATTGAAAAATTTTAATGTTTCTCTTTTAGTTTGCTTTAAAAAGATTTGTACATGATTCCTAAATCAAATACTCTCTAACTCACACTTTATTTATGATTAATGAATTCTTAACTTCATGTTGATATTAAGTGTAAGTAAATGAATTCTTAACTTTTCCTTTTATTCTAAAATGAAGTAGCATTTGAATGAACAGGTCATTTTTTTAATATCAAGAAAGTACAAAAAGGACCCGTTTTGCCAGACGTAAGTCTTATGTGTTCAAAAACCATAAGATATTTTGAAATATTTGCCGTGTAAAACTTTTTTGAGATAAGCTGGACATTGATTATTTTGTATAATAAATATGTACAGTGAAACAAAATTATTATCATTAGTCTGCTGGTCTGTTGATGATTAAAGCGTAATCAACTGAATAATTGGCAGATCAAGTAAAAATAAAATATAAATAATTTATTTAAAAAAAAATTAAAAAATGGCACTCTCTCTTTTGGTGCACTATAGATCCACAGGGGAATAGTTCGTTTAAATTTGGAAACATTTACTTTAAATACGTTCAACTTTGAATACGCCACCAGGTGTTTGAAACGCGATTTTTTTAAAATTATCATTCTTTCATTACATTTAAAATACAATACCATATTGAATAACTTTACTCGTGACGATTCGAGTCATATGATTTGGTGCAGGTGAATTAGACTATAATTCACAATAAGACTATAATAATTCACCTTAGCAAAATCGTTCATTGTTTTCTACATAAAAGCTCGTATTTTCTGCACTTTTGAATTCGATTATTGTTATTTAAACGTGTTTAAAAAGCATTCTGTAGAAAACTTCTTCACAAAATAATAACAACACAAGTTTATATTAAGCATTTTTTTTAAAATAATAACCTTCATTGAATGTATAAGTGCATATTAGGTGTTGTTCCAGCAAATTTAAAACCAATAAAGGTTGATTTTAAAATTGAAATTTTTAGCATTTTCTACGCTTTTTTCTTTTTTTAAACTTCATCACTTTTCAACATCAGTTCTGTATTTAAGCTAAAAGACGATATGATAATTTTTCCTGAATTAAGTTTGTACGTTCTACGTTAAATCTTATTATTTTAAAAAAATACCTAATTAAAGCGTGAAGTTTTTCAATCATTTTTCTTCCAAATAATTTTTTAAGGAAAAAAAAATCAAAACTCATGAAACTAAATTTCTTGGCAAAAATTTTCAGAGTAATGTCAGAACTAGATTAATTCAAAGTATTTTTTCTATGTAGGATAATTTTATATTTTATTTTATAACCGTCGTTGAACAGCCGATCAATTTTTTGGGTTTAAGACTACTAATGTTCAGCTCCGTCGCCTTGTAATGTTGAATCCTATCCAGAAGGCAAGGGAACTCCTGGCTTAAGTATTGGGAGAAATTTGCTTTCGTTGATGACTTTTTAATAGAACTAACCCGCATTTGCGTTACATGGTGAGGGAAATCTCCCGCGGTTAGCCTGACGAGAAGGGGACTGTAACTCATGACCCGTCTACGACTGAGGACTGTGCGGAATTCGTATCGACCAGAATCGAACCCGGTTCATCTCATTGGAAGGCGAACGCTCTATCCCCTAAGCCCTCTCTGCTCAATGTATGATAACTGTATTTTAATTTTTTACCGTCGTTAGGCAGCCGACCCTATTTTGGGTTTTCGATTACTTATGTTCAAACCCAATTCGGAAGACAAGAGAACTCCTGGATCAAGTATTGGGAGAAACTTGCCTTCGCGGAGGACTTTTTGATGGAACTAACCGCATTTGCTTTACATGGAGAGGAAAAATCTCCCATGGTTAGCCGACGGCAAGGGAACTCTGATCCATGATCAGTCTACCACTAAGGATATCCGCGCTGTGGTCGGTGCAAGCCGGGTGCGAAATTCGTATCGACTAACCATCACTGCGATTCGAACCCAGTTCAGCTCATTGAAAGATGAACGTTCTATCCCATGAGCCACCACTGCTCTTTGTAGGATAATTGAAGATGAAGAACAATTCTTGTCAATCTTTCACTAGGTTGAAAGCAACCTCGGAACTAGCAGCTTTTTCGTCCCTCAATGAAATAGATACCCCACAAAAGCAAATTGATAATTTGTAAGCTACAAATTGTTTGTGGTTGCCCCCTTTTACATAGTGAACGGGGTCTTGAACGGCGAGAGGGACCACTCGCCTGGTCAACAGAGGGGGAGATAAGGAGTGATAGATTTATGAGGAATTAGAATGCAGATGCCTTATGTTAACAATTTGTTCTTGTGGAATATAACATTTCTTTCAATTTGTTTTTGTGGAAAAGTTGGTTGCGCAAAATTTGTTTTTGCTCCGAATCAGCTTTCATGGACAAATACCGCTCTTCCCTTGATCTTCAATTGGCATTTCGGAGCAGTAATAATCAATGATTTTTGCGCGGCAATGTAAAAGTTTCGTTGTTTTAAAACAATATGCGACATAAATATTTTATCGCGATGCTAACTGAACTAATATTTTTGCAGACTTTTGCACCAGAAATTACTTTTTTGGTATAAGTTTCGAAATAATCTATAAAAAGTACTTGTTCTAGAGCAAATTAAGAAATGTTGCTATTTGGATTTCAACAAAAATAAATCAGAATGATCACAGATATCTCAGTTCTTTCCAAATACGTTAAACTTGCATTTAAATGTCTTTTTCCCCATCCCGAATTAGTTTATTTTCATATCACAAAACTAAAACAGTAAGACTAAGCTATAAGCATTTTCAAATGGTTTACCTAAAAAGAGTGTTGCAATTGTTTTTTGAACTGCAAAAATTATGGTAAAAATAAACACAAGAAGCAGGCTTATTAATTAAAACAATTTCTTTAATAATATCTTATATAGAAACATGAGGCAATGCCTCTTTGTACAACATTAGTTTTCGTCCAACTGTACAAGTGAAAATTATACATATGATATTTATAGTATGTTTAATTATAATGAATATTTACAATGAATAATAATAATAAAAAAAACTTTTTGCTCATATATTAAAACAATGTTTCAGCTTTTTTTAAACAACTTCAACTACTATTTATTCTGTATCAAAAAATAAATATTAATTGAAAAAAATCTTCCTATAACATGATCTATTAAATTAAACTGAAGTCAAATGCTTAATTAACCTTTAAGCTGGAAAAGCCCCTAACCAAATATTAAGCAAGGAGTTATTACACTCCATATAGGTTGAAAATAATAATAATAAAAAAATTAGTTATGCGATCTGATTGCATTACATGAATGTTTGGGATTACCAGTCAGAGGTTAATTGGGGATACTAAAAATAATAGCATAAATTCATAGTTTTATTCATCAAAATAATACCAAAACATAGAAAACTTTTTAAAGCTACGACTAAAAGCTAGAGTTGGGTAATGAATCATGAGGTCCTTCGAAACAAACAGAATTTTTGATGACTCAGTGCCAACTTAAGTTTGCCAATGAATCACTAAATCAAACGAATCGATTCCTTTAACAAATTTGAATCTTAATATCAATAAATTGGAATTACTGAATCTAATCAGTCAGAACATGAAATAATGGGCTTCATTCGAATCATTAGAACAAATCAAGAGACTAAAATCACAGAGTCTAATTATAGAACTAACCCATTAGCATTATTCAATACTAATACTGATTTAAATTAATAGATTTGAATATGTTACAAATGATGCTTCAGTACACAACTCTACTAATAGCAACAGTAGAACTCTAATTATCAGTACTTCAAATTATTTCGATTGATAATAATCCTGGTTAATTAGAGAGGGATTTTAATTGAAAAAAGATGAGAAGTAGAACTCTAATTATCCGTACTTCAATTATTTGGATTGACAATAATCCTGGTTAATTAGAGAGGGATTTTAATTGAAAAAAAAAAGATGAGAAGTAGAACTCTAATTATCCGTACTTCAAATTATTTCGATTGATAATAATCCTGGTTAATTAGAGAGGGATTTTAATTGAAAAAAAAGACGAGAAGTAGAACTCTAATTATCCGTACTTCAATTATTTGGATTGACAATAATCCTGGTTAATTAGAGAGGGATTTTAATTGAAAAAAAAAAAAAGATGAGAAATACACCAGAATTTAAGACGGGGGAAAAAATAGAAGGAATTGCAAAAATTTTAACAAATTATTTTCAACTTTATAAAATAATAAGTTATAACCGAATTTGACTTTTTATTCCCTCAGAGTCTATTTCCTTCGTTTTATTTATTTCAATAAATCATATACACGGATTGAGTCTAGGCAGTCGTGATAATTGGAGATCTACTGTATTAACTTATCGGCTACTTAGACAATCTTTTTATTTTTCAATAAAAAAACAGTAAAGGAAATTGCACTTTCAGCTCTAAAACAAAATTCAGTTTATGAGTATCTAATAGCACCATACTTTGATAAGTTATGTTTATATTTTAAAGCAATAAACTTTTTGAATTTACAATATAATAAGTTTACATTGGACTGAGTAACATACAATCATTCAGAGTAAGCTGCCACTGTACAAGACATAACTAATGGTATCATAGTGTGAAGATGCTTTTAGCAAGCTAAGCTCAGCATTTTAAGACACATAGCCAAGAGTTAACAATTATAGGTATGTAAATGCACTTTAGTCTTTGTACTTACAGGAGTAATAAGAAAAAATGTATCACTAAAGTTGTTATTTTAGTATTTTGCCGTTTTAATAATAGGATTACAAGACATGCAATTAATCGAATTAGAAAAAGTTAATGGATAGAATTAAAATCCAATCTTTTATTTTTTGTTTTCTCTAAGAAATTATATAAATGCTTTCCCTTAAAAAGTTTGCAAAGCCACTAGAAAACATTGATACAGATAAAGTATTTTACATAGCAGTAGCTGCCAACATAAAAAAGGAAAAGTCCAGATTTCATGGAAATTAAATTTCCTGGTCATATCATGAAAATAAGATTTCTTTTAATGCAGATAATTTTAGGGATTATTAAAAAAATATCAGAATGGAAAAAAATTGCATTATACAGATGGTTATAAATTTAAACTAAATGTAACATTTACCAAATAATTGACATTAAATTCCCTCGAATAAAAAATTATTCTGCTTTGTTTTTTTTTAAATATATTTTTGATTCCATAATTTTAAATTAATTTTGTGCCTTATTTTTCAATTAATTAATCCAGAAAATTGGAATAAAAAATAACTCGGAATTTTAAGAATATTTAAAAAAAAAAAAAGCTTCAAATTGATTATACTGTAAATGAGGTTTATGTCATAATTTTAAAGTATATAACTCAAGTTAAAAAATTAAAACTATTTTGATAGTGATTTTCCAGCAATTTTCCATTTTTAGGAGCATTTTAAAATACATTAAAACCAAGAGAAACCGACAAAATCCAATATAGTTGGCAGCTATGTTTTTTTTTCTCTCCTTTTTTTTTAAAGATTTATTTCTAAAAGTTATACATAAAGCTAAAATTTAATGGGAAAAAAATATACTGACACCTAAGAACACTTTAAAAGTACATAAATAGATATTTTTACCTGAATAGAGCATACAAAAGGTTATATTATCTCAAAATTGTAAGAATGATGGAACTACTAAAATATTTAGAATTTATTTAGTTTCTCTACCATGAATAAATACAATTCTTAAAGCATGATAAGGCAATTGAGTATGGCACTAATATCAGCAATAGGCATGTCCATAACATTAAATGCAGCAAACATAGTGAAAAATCTAAATTCATACATTATATTGCTGACCAGAACGTAATATTAAATTAGTATTTTTTTTTATTTGCAATAAATTAAAATAACAATGAATAAATGAATCTAGATTTTTCACTACTTTGATGAAATATGGTCCCTTACTAAAATATGATTTTTTTTCTTCATATTTCTCACAATGAAAGTAAAACAGATGTTTAATAATAATAAAAATATACATATTAGCGATAGCTAATTCCCAAGAGAAAAATGTTTGATGTGCTTGGTTTAACTGTTGAAAAAAATTAAACAGCACGTAGCTAATCTAGATTATTATAAAATCAAAATTTATGTTGTATGTTTAAATATCTGTATCATTAAAAATAATTTAATCACAATTAAACAATAATTTTGTCGCAAATTAAAATTTTATGGAAATACAATTGATTAATTTCATTAACTGCTTCCTTCAATTGTATAATTAAAAAAAATAATAAGTCCTTCCAACACAAGTAAAAAAGGGGGGAATTATAATTATAAAAAAAAATATTCTCATACTAAACCACAAAACAAACAATTTTGCAGAACAAATATATCAAAACATAACAGCTTTAAAAACTAGCTAGAAATGGAACACAATTGACATATATTGACAGCATTTAAATTAAGGCATAAAAATATTTTTGTTAAACAAAAAAAAAAATCGCAGCTTCGTCAAATTTAATAAATACTAGATTTGAAATTATGGTGGGTTAGCCTTTAATACTTCTACATTCTGTGAATTCTGAGAAAGCAAGCAACACTAAAAATAACTTAATAATTTTAGATTGAATAAATGCATCAACAAATATAGAAACTTTTATCACATAGGAGTGAGTGTTAACCACTCTCTCGCAAAATACAACACTGGACTACCCAGTATATAATTGAGAATCCAACTCAGAAAGTATTTATATTTCAGTTGGCACCAATCCTGTGCTGGCATACTGCAACCAGCCAAATGGCACAATGGCACTAAGCTCGACTAGTATTAACCCTGCAACGGGTCGGTATGAAATTCAGAAATGGCACTCTTTGTCACCTATGTACTAGGAACATCACTTCTAACCAGCAAGGGCAACATGTTATACAACGTCTTGAGTATTTGGAAGAACCCCAACCTTTGGCGAAGCTGATGCGGACGGCATACTCATCAATGGGCCCATTTTTAAGAGTGGAAGAATCCCTCAAACGCTGGTTAAGTTTCGACAACTCATAGTCAAATATATTGATGCAATATCCAGGTAACAATTTGTAAACAGTGAGTTTTTCTGAATTAGGAGGATCCAGTGTCGGGGAATTCACGAACAAAGGATACTCTGACCTGTTGTAAACCCACACTTTCTGATCTTCTTTGAACATAGTAATTCCTTGACCTATTTTAGTCCTAGTTTGCAGGACAGACGCATTCTCTGTGATGCGTGTGCTGGCTAAAGTTTCAAGGCACATACCATCTCCGTGAGGTAGATCGGCAAATACATTTAAGGTAGGATTAGAAGTCTGAAACTGCCTTCCAACTCTGACATTTAGTTCCCAGTAGGCTACTTTACACCAGGGCTTTGAATATTCACCGCTACCTGAGAACAATAAAAAAAAGAAGAAATTTAGTTACTTAATTAAATAACATAATAAGAATACAACTTGCGTGAAATCATTATTTCTCCAAATATCAGCTTTTATAGACATAAACTGTTTTTCCTTAGAGATCTTTTATTTTTGATGTATAGTGAATACATCATTTAAGTTTACACCTGCATTTAAAATTGTACATTTATTTTAAAGATAAATATAAGGCAAATATCGATGTTATTGAAAGCAAAAAAAAAAAAATGGAAAACAGTTAAAAATGCGACGCTTAAGTATCTAAGATTTGAATAATAGATAAATTTGTGGAATTCGTCCTAAAGACGACGCATTACGGAGAAGTTGAATAGATCTTTACAAAATATTTGAAATATTAGAAATGAATGACAGCTTTATCTGTAAAAAGTATCGTAACCACATTTCAAATGAGACAAGCATAAAGCTTCCCTACATACTATAACTTTACATACTATATCGTTACTATACTACACTACTTTGGAACCCTGGCTATAAAACTAAATAGTTCCCGCCATTGCGATAACATTGTAATTTGTCTCATGTTTTATTTTTTCCCATAGCGTTTCCATCTTCAGAAAGAATTAAATTAACATAATTTAATAATTCAGGGTTCATACGGAATTTTTAGAAAAAAATTCTACATTCTCCGAGAATTTCAGACGTTCCTAAATTGTATGAATCCTGTCATTAAAATTATCTTTTTAATCTATCGAACTTACAATACTTTATTTATTTTCATTTTATTTATTTATTGCTAAACAATAATTCTTTAATACTATATACAAAAAAATCTGCAAAAAAACATACAAGTAATTTACATGTAAATAAATAATGATAGAAATAAGTACAAGATAATAACGCTAACTCTTATGCTTAAAAATTCAATTTAATTTATATAAAAACCTTTTAAGTAATACGATGTAATCGATAGATGGCGCTACCAGCTTGAAATAAAAACAAACCGAAACTAATGAATAATGAGCCGAAGCACACACACCTAAAAGCAGCCAGGTAGACATGAAACCTGCCGTTTTGGTGGCGACAGCGGCTCCTTTGGGTCAAGGACAGTAAGTGGAATAGACAGTGGTCTCTTTACCATCGACATTTCCTTACAACGGCGTCGCTCAGACTACACACCTTTACTACACGATTCCTACCTTGTCTATCGATTGAACTTCTACCATTTATTGAAAGTTGGGAACAATTTCTTCCGTACTAATTGACTTCCAAGAATAAGTTATGATTCATCGATTGTCTTATGTGAAGAGGCATTTATGTTAAATATTGCACACTATTGACGAGGGAGATAAATGTATATAGGATATTAAAATTACAGAGATAAATACTTTAAATGAGAATGATTTTTTTTAAACATATTATAGTTACGTTACTTCAAGTTAGTTGCATGATAGCTTACTCATTTATTACGATTTATAAATTGTATATTTATCGATGAAAAAATGCTCGTTAAAATGTAAATGACGTTAAATTTTTTTTTTTGTTACATTTTATTGAGAGAACTGAAGAAAACTTAGTTAGGGAAGTTAACGTTAAAATATATATATATATATATACAATCGAACCTCGATTTCACGAATTTTTCGATATCTCGAAGAAAAAAAATTCCCTTCAAATTTCCTATACACTTAATGTTAAAAAAAATTGATTTCTCGAATTTTTTTTCTAATCCCTCGATATCTTGAATTTTTTTCTCTCCATAAATAGCGTAGATTTTTTTTCTGAAAATAAAAAAATATTCAAAAAAAAAATTTTAAGAATAGAAAATCAATTCTCATAATCATAACCGATTCTCAAACAAGCCACTTTCTGCAGTGGACACTGTAACGAGATTTATTGAGATGCAGCCGAATATGTCAGAGGAGACATTTAAAGCTACAGTCCACTTAGAAAGTGTTATTGTTATAGACAAACTTTCTTACACATCTCTAAAGCAAACAACAATTGAATCATTTTAAGAGTAAAAAGTGTTTTTAAAATAAATATGGAATAGTAAATAAGGTATGTAAAGAGATTTTTTCTTTATTCTACCATCGATAACATGCGATTTTCGATAATTCGAATTTTTTCTCCTCTTCCTTCAAGTTCGAGATATCGAGGTTTGACTGTATATACAATTTTTGAATTGCGAGTTTATCTATCACAAGTTTCGTTATCTTTTCTCGTTCATAATAAATAGTTGGTTAAACTTTTTTTTTTTTTTTTTTATAAAACAAGAGTTTTAAGAGGAACTGGAAAAATGCAGAACAAATACTTATTCTTTACCATTGTTTATTTTAATAGATTTTTTAACGATTGAATAATAATTGCAAATCATAAAATATCGTATATGGAATATGTTATTTTAAGAATATTAATGCAGCAGCATTTTTAAATTTCAAATGTAAATGACGTTTATTTTTTATTCAATTTTTTTTGTTACGCTTTATTGAGAGAACTGAAGAAAATTTAGTTACGAAAGTTCACATTAAAAAAAAAAAAAAAAATATATATATATAAAATTTTTGAATTGCGGAGTTTATCTATCACAATTTTCGTTATCTTTTCTCGTTCACAATAAGTAGTTGGTTAAACGTTTTTTTTTTAATAGATTTTTTAACGATTGAATAATAATTGCAAATCATAAAATATCGCTTATAGAATATGTTATTTAAAGAATATTAATGCAACAGGCATTTTTATAAATTTCCAAAGAAAAACTTATAAAAACCAATAGGATAAAAAACCGAAAGATAAAACATTTAAAAACAAAAAGTATCAATTCAAGTATTATGCGTGAAATTAATTGCTCAAAAGATAAGAATGATCTATCTTAGATAAGCCTATTTAGTTATAAAATAGTAAGTCGTACTGTTATTATTTTTTTTATTTTTTTAAAAAAAGCAATTCAGTATAATTGTATGAAATTCGTTTTTAGCAGTTTCCTGCCTCTTCATTAAAGTGATTATTTTTTAAAAAGAAAAATGCCTTTTTAATCTTACGAGTATTTTTATTCCTTCCTAAGTTAACGTAGGCGTTCTTTTCGAGAACCAAGGTTGAAGAAGGAAGAGTAAAAATATAAACATAAAAAATTACGTGATGTGCCTCTTAAAATCCTTTCAAGTTGGGGTTTGCCACGAGAGGAGCAAATTCGCCACACTTAGCCACAATATTATTTCTCGATTTCACCTTCAAACATCTAACTATTGTTCACTTACAAATAAATACTCATTAATAAATATAAATAAAATAGAGAGTTAATCAGATTTAATAACTTCATATGGTTCAATACAGTTTAGGATTATTTCAGCTCACAGTACTTGTTATTTTTTGCTGCTAAGGTAAAAAGTGCATAAATTTATAGAAAAAAGTAATTTAGACTAACTATTGTTCACTTACAAATAATACTACAGCTCATTAAAAAATAAAACAGAGAATTAAGAAACTTAATCAGATTTAATAACTTCATATAGTTCAATACAGCTTAGGATTATTTCAGCTCACAGCCCATGTTATTTATAGCTAAGGTAAAAAGTGCATAAATTTATAGAAAAAGGTAACTTACACTAGCTATTGTTCACTTAGAAATAATACTAGAGCTCATTAATAAATAAAAATTAAATAGAGAAATAAGAAACTTAATCAGATTTAATAACTTCATATGGTACAATACAGCTTAGGATTATTTCAGCTCACAGCCCACGTTATTTTTTAGCTGCTAATTTAAAAAGTGAATAAATTTATAGAAAAAAAGTAACTTAGAAAGTTGAGATATAATGGTAATATATTTTTAATGAGTGCTTTTTTTTAAATTTAGTTAGTGATTTTTTTCCAATATAAACAGGAAAAATTTTCATTTTAAGTAATGCAGTAATGCAGCGGATAGAGACCCAGGTTCGAATCCCAGTGGTATCTGATTGGTACGAATTCTGCCTCGCACCGACCACAGTGCTAGCGTAAAATATCCTCAGTGGTATACGGAATGGGTTAGAATCCCCTTGCCATCGGGCTAATCGTGGGAGGTTTTTCACTCCGCGTTATCATATGTAGAATCATACCTGAGTCAGTTTTATTATTACTAAAAACAATGACAAGAACAAGAGGCTGTAAGAACTCTTGAAATAAATAATTTAGGTGAGCCGATAAGTGTTATGCGCAACTAACGTCACAAATTAAGAATTCTAAGAATAATAAATTTTAATTTTTAAATTTGCTTAATAAAAAAATAAAAAAAACGTAAGTATTTTTGAAACACTACTCTGTGGGGTACAATTAGGTTGAATGAAAAGTTCATGGTCAAATTTATTCTGAACTTGTCACTCATAGGTTTATTACAAAAATATTAATTAGAAAAGAGTTATCGATATAAGTTGCATTAGAAAAAAAATTTTTTTTTTTTTAAATTAGAGTACGGTTGTTATAATTATTTGTTATTGGATATAAAGGCAAAAATAACTTAATTTTGGAGGAAAACAATTAGTTTAAAAAGTAAAATATTCAAATTAAGTTTAAAAAAAATAGCGTTTCATTTAATTCCTTTTTAAAATTATACTTCTAATACCTGAATTTTGTTTCATGTATTGAAAACTGAAATGTATGTCTACAAAAATAATTTGTCTTCTACATTTTTAGTAATGAAACTAATTATGTGAACTTATTTTCTAATATCCTTCTATTATTTCCTATTGCTATTATTTCCATTACATAATTTTAACAAAAAGAGACTCAGTTCAAATAGCCTGCAAACTGCTCATTAGATGAAACGTGGGAGGGGGGGGGGTTGATAAGAAACAGCAATAACTGCGTCGTTATTAATTTGGTTCTTTTCTAAAAATAAAATATTAATATTTCTAAAAATAATACATGAAATAAATTTTTATAAATGCCGTAATGTACACAAAAAAGCACCGTTACTATTAATTTTAATGTTAAGTTTTGAATATTTCTCAGTTATCATAATAGCGTGAGAAAGCGCCAAATTTATCTTTTAATTGCAAATGTTGAAGAAACGGATATATCTCATAGCGGCCTTGCAAATAAATAAAAAAAGTAGGAAGTACACAAATCAAATCGGCGCCAAGTAAAGTTAGGAGCATTCAAAATTCGTAGCCGCTGTATCGTTGCTACAAAAGTTACGAGCGCCCGAAAATAAATGCCGCCAAACGGAGTAAAATAAAAGGAAAAAAAAAGAACAAGGAAAAAAAAAGAAGAGAAGAATCTATCAACAGAAGTCGCCATTACGGCGCCACCATCGCGAAAAGCCAAGGACCATTGCGCAATACTGTCATGCGAGCAAAATCATTTGAAACCTCTCTCACTTGCGAATAATCATCGGGCTCCTAGATTGGAACATGCATTCGCAATTAAAAGAGACACCAAGTATCTTCTCAATCCACATTATTTATCATATTTTAATAATTAATTAGTAATATAATTAAATAATTTTAATGGTTAAATTTAAGTGTTAATAATGGTTAAATTAAGTGGATTTTCAAATTAATTTGTAATCGTGAAGCGAATCTAATCTAATATAAATGACGAAAAATTTCTTATTATAAAAATTTAAAAAGCCTGGATAAAAACGTGATTTATCGATTAACTGCAAAAGATAAATTCGCAACACAGTGAATACAAAAATTAAAATTTCACATATTTGTTATAAAAATTAAAAAAGGCTGGATAAAAACTGATTTATCGATTAACAGCAAAAGATAAATTCACAACACAGTGAATACAATAAATTTCACATATTTGTTATAAAAATTAAAAAAGGCTGGATAAAAAACTGATTTATCGATTAACTGCAAAAGATAAATTCACAACACAGTGAATACTAAAATTAAAATTTCACATATTTGTTATAAAAATTAAAAAAAGCTGGATAAAAACTGATTTATCGATTAACTGCAAAAGAAAAATTCACAACACAGTGAATACTAAAATTAAAATTTCACATATTTGTTATAAAAATTAAAAAAGGCTGGATAAAAACTGATTTATCGATTAACTGCAAAAGATAAATTCACAACACAGTGAATACTAAAATTAAAATTTCCCATATTTGTTATAAAAATTAAAAAATGCTGGATAAAAAACTGATTTATCGATTAACTGCAAAAGAAAAATTCACAACACAGTGAATACTAAAATTAAAATTTCACATATTTGTTATAAAAATTAAAAAAGGCTGGATAAAAACTAATTTATCGATTAACTTCAAAAGATAAATTCACAAACACAGTGAATGCTAAAATTAAATTTCAATAGTTATTTTCATACATTGTAAAATAAAAACAACATAGTACGAACTCGTAAGCCAAATCAAATGGAAAAAAAAAAATTAATAAGCAAAAATTATTTTATCAACCATTTTGTACGAAAAATAACATGACCAAATAAGAGAGGTAAAAGTTGTTTTCGGTCGCATAGCGTCTATAGAAGACAAGACGTTCGGCATTCCGGACATAGCGCATCCCCCACCCACCTTTTACGACCCTCCCTCGTCTGAAAGAGCCTCTATTATCCCCCACCCCTTGCAAACACGAATTCACCATAGCAAAATCTACCTGAGCGTCTTGTTTAGAGTTGCCGCTACTGCCCTAAAAAATAGGAATGTACCCTCCCTATTTTTTTTCTCTCTCTTGTTTTTTCTTACTTCATTTCTCCTCTATTTTTTTTTTACCTCGTTTTCTTAGTCGAAAAATTTCGGCAAACAATTTTAATGATTATTATTGAGAATTTTATCAGTGTTCTCTCCCTTTTGAAGCGGTACAACTAATCATTCATAGGTGCTCACTAGCTGTCGATATGGGAACTATATGTGTATGAGAGTAAGTATATAATGAGATATTATTTATCTCAAAAGCAATTTATGCTGATGTATTACCCAGTCGATGTCATTTGTAATTTCATCTGGGGAAATAGTGTTATGATAATTATTCCATAGTCATATATCTATGATAATACGAAGTGAAATAATAATAAAAACATTTTACACCACTTAAAAATAGTTTTGAAATTGTTTTTAAAAACTACACTATCATATAGAAATGTAAAAAAAAACATCTTATTCATTATTTTATTAAATTTATAAAATTCAATAGAAGTTAAAATTATTTTAATTTTGAGAACATATTTTTAATTCTACCTTTGAAAGTTACTATTATTTTTCTTCTATATATATATATAAACTACGGCATTAACCTGGTTAAATAGTACAAATTTTACTCAATACAATCTCTTAGTATAAGATAAAGTTGAAAAACAAGGAATTTAGTTAATATGAAATATAATAAAGAAGCGAAAAGATATTTTATAAAAGTATTTAATAAAAAATAATAAACAGCGACATATTTGTTAAAGCGAAGCGCTCTATTTGCGTATCTGAATGTTGCCACCTTTTTTTACATAAAAGTTAAACTTTTCTCTACTGAAATAAAATTAAACTTATGCGAACCTTACATAATTAAAAGACCAGATTTAATTCAAAAATTAGCAAAAAACATAGTTAGAACTTTAGTTAAAAAAATTATTAAATAAATTAAAGAACCTAGTTTCAAGAAGAATCCCAATGAAAGTTGAGAAGGCAACCAACTGCCGTACCGATGACAGAGGCTCAAAATATTAACCAAGCTATTGATTTTCGCCGTCGTAAAGGTGTTTCCCTTAGAATACAATCTAGTAGGCGGCACAGAACCACTTCCGCCTGTGTCCAGAAAGTTTTAATAGGTCATCAACCTTTAAAAATATAAGCTCTTGTAAGCAAAGCTTAGGATAGATCTCAACTAGTTAAATAATTTGTTTACAACTGAGCAACTTAACAAAACTTAAGGAAAAAGAAATATATAGCTATAGAAATATAGATTCTACAATAAATAAAGATTGGGTGCTTAAAAAAATTCTGAAACATTTTACTGTTTAAGGTGCTTAGGGGTAAGTGCTAAAGAGCAAGAACAATTTAAAATTTAGAAATTAAATTGGAACAAGGAACACTAAAACTTTGCAAAATACTCGCACTTAAATAATATTTGGATAAAAAGTTTTCAACCTATGAGTTATATCGAAGTAACGCATATTAATATTAAATATCGTAAATTTAAAAAAAAAAGAAGAAGAAAAAAAAAGTTGCTATTAATTTTTTTGTTATGCTACAATGTTGAAAAAATTCAAAAATTCCTATAAAATAGAAGACGTATGAATTCTGATAAACCATTTTTATTACTTTTTTTACAATTATATTTAATAAAAGTTTTGTTGAATTCGAAGTAAAATTAAATTAATCCATTGTTATTGTAATAAAAAAAATGCTAGGGTCAGGCTTAAAAATAATAATTACAATAAAAACAATATTAAAATGTTTTATTTGCCTTCCGACCACTAAATACGTGTTGCCGTTCATTAAATTTTGAAGAAACGGTTATTCGATAAATTTGTTTTAAACGTGTCAAAAAAAAAAAAAAAAAATTCCGTGAGCATTTTATTTTTAAAATCGACTCTAAAATGCGACCAATCTGTTGAGCTAAATCAGGAGAAAGTTTAAATTAGGCCTGTAATTTTAAAAATAAACAAGTGATTAATAAAAACTAAAAGAGTTACATTAAAAAAAAAAAACTATTATTTTCACTTTTTAAAACTTGGACAAAAAATACGTAGTCTACGCACAATTTTATGTTTTTAAATACGTCGTGAACAGGACCGTGAAAAACAATCGTCAGAAATTAATAAAATTGACTGAAAGAAATAAAAATTGCAGAAATATTATTAAATTGGCGAATGTATAATAACTTTTACAAGTATCTTATGAGTTGCACCTAGTTGTTAAACCACACAAAAAAAAGAAAATAAATAAAAGTGGTTTGGTACAGCTATTTTCGTAACATGTCTTATGAGTGATTTAGTGAAGGGAAAGTACACAACACTACAAAAAGTCCTCCCAAGTGGTCCAGACAATTACTTCGCGTGGCAAAAGCTTCTCGTCGTCGAGAAGCACTTGGGGGACGCTTTAAAAAGGATCCTTTCTTGAATGCTGACCTTGTTCTTGTTTGAAGCAGGCCGAAGTTTTCAAGTGGTTTTGACGGTGTCTTTTTCCCCCTAACAGCTTTCATACCCCCCCCCTCACCAACAGAAATCGTTTTTAGAATACCAACAAACATTTATTTACCTCAAACCCATTCTACATTCGTCACAGAATTATAAATATGTTGGAATTGCAATATTCATCCCGTTTTCGAAATATTGGCCTTGGCGAGCATATAAACAGTTTCATATTTAGGTAATACATTAATTTGATCAATCCTTCAAGTTTTGAATAGTTACCGGATTTTCAAGTGCCCCCCCCCCCTAAGTATTTCTTTTATGCATTGTAGCAGTATCTAGGGCATTTTCGTACAAGCATTAATTTTTCGTTCACGTTATAAATGAAAATTTACTAAGAATAAGGAAATAGGCAAATGGTTAAAAAGAAGACAAAACATTAGTTAAAATGTAGTAAACTTATGTAAGTAATGGCATACTAATGCGATTAAAAATTTTCACGTTCTGAACACAACGTGAACGTGAATTTAGACAGAATTTAATCTATCTGGGGTTAGATTAAATTCTGTAAAGTTCCATGTCGATAGAATATTGGTTTATTTTGAAATGAAATATTAGTTTACTACGAAATTAACAAATATAGTAACACGCTTGAAAAAAAAAATTCACTGCGCCTATAGGAATCTCGCAATTATTTTAAATCATTAGTGCATAAATTTTAACAATAGGCTTGATACACATGGGTACACACGAATCAGTATCATAGCTTCAAACGAAATAATAGGTTTAATATAATTTTAATTCATCAAAAATTATATATCATCCTATTTAAACTGGAATAAATTAGTCCACGTTTTTCTATACATAATCACAATCGATAAAATGTGTCTTGTTTTTGAATAAAGCCATAACGATCCAATTGAAACATGCTCAGTTTCAAATCAAATAACCAAATCCATCAGAAAAAATGTCAAACAGAAATTTAACAATCAGCTAATTTTTAAAGAGGTTAATTTTGCATTTAAATAATGTAAAGAAATATCAATTTACAAGAGGCCCTAAATATTCTCATACATATCGAAGTACTTTTGAAGCCTATTTCATTTGTAATTAATAAACCGTACAAATAGTTTCAAAATAAAAAACATACTTCAATTAATCTGACAGATAAACTAGATTAAAATTCAAATATTAAAGAAATCATATTCGTTAAAAAATAAAAAAAATGCACACGAGAATCAAAATATAAACACAACCAACTCATCATTGATGGCGGCTCCTTTGAGACTCAAGAAGTAAAACTTCAGGCCATTCCAAGTGGATAAAAAAGAAAATTAAACATAAAAGTAATAATAAAAATAAGAAGAAAAAAACTCTTTTAGAGAAGAGGGTGACCTCTTGTGGGGCTCTTGATATGGAGTCACTGGGCGTGAGTCGACGCACGTACTTGACGTCGTCTGCCTCCGCAGTGTTGCCATTTTTTATTCTCCTAATTTTTTAAAGCATTGCTTCCTTGTTTGATTGGAGCAATAATACTGCGCTTCGAATCCATACATTAAAGATTAATTGCAAGAATTAATAACGATATATAGCGAGAAATAAAGAGTCTAGGAAAGAGTCTAAAGAATCTACAAAACTGGTGCCTAGGGTTCCGTGGTAAGGTTACAGGGAGTTCCGAGAGCTTAAACTTTTTAAATTAGTGTGATTTTGAAACCTGTCATTCTATTTATATTCAAACAATCAACCATAATTTCTTTGATATTTTGTTTATTTTATGAGATTATTTCAGTAAAATGCAAGTAAAAATATAAATAGCAAATTTTTTTAAAAAAGCATTTCTTATCGACATCACCAGATTTTGGATTTAAAAAAATTATGTTTCTCTGATAGCCTCAAGCCTGCAAATTCAGTTATTTGACATAAAATCCATAATTTTAAGATTACTGATAAAAATAATTATCGAAGATCAAAATAATAATTAGTTTTTCTTTGGTTAGTAAATTCACAGCTTCTAACAAATTTTATTTATGAATTTAGGGTTCAACCAATAGATGTTAGATCCTTTAGGGTTCCATAATCGAAAAAAATTGGGACTCACTGGTTTAGAGATGAAAAACGTTTAGTAAACAAGGCAATATTTTTGAAAAAATATATTATTTAAATCGTACATTATAGCACTTTAAAGCGTACGGATAAAAATTTTAATTACCTTCTCCGCTTCGCTATTTTACGCGACTAATTAAATGTTTGAATAATAGTTAGTTATAAATATAATTGAAAGTTTCCCAAATTAATACTAGAATATATAGAATAAATTAAAAGTATAAATTTCTTTTTGTTAAATTATTAATCATTATTTAATAAGTTATTTTGCATAGCATAAATGTCATTCATTAAACAGCTAATAAAAGTATGAATATTAAATACATAGATAAAACTTTTCGACGTATAAATCAAAATTTATAAAAAAGGAAATATGAAAAATCAGAAATATATTAAAGTTGTAAAAAAAAAAAGTTTTAACAATTTCGTTAGTGCATTTTAAAAATGGCCGAAAAGAAACAACCTAACGCAAGAGCGTTTATTTTTAGATTACATAAAATGAAAAATGCCGTTTGGCTGACTAGCTTGGCGTCAAAAAAGTTTTGAAAAGTGGCAACCCACAAAGGGACGGTCCGGCACCGAGAATCCTAAGTGTTCCCCCTCCTTCCATCTTCCCCCACGCCTTGTTTACTAGCGAAGAACGGCGCCACGAGGCTTTCGAAAGGAATAGTGGGTAGATGAAACACTAACTTTTGACACACTTTATTCTTCGATTCAACGAGCACTCATTTATGCATTTACTTTTTAAGCATTCAAAAAATGTTACGACAATTTTTGCAGATAATTTCAGACTTCTATAGCCATTGTTTCGTTAATCATTACAATCAAAACTAAAAATTCTATTTTTAAAGCAAACGTAACAATGAATGAATTTAAGGAATGCAAAATTAGAATAATATTAAGCCTTATTTTCACTCGAATATTGATTCAGCGCATGTTTATTATTAGCCTTCCAGAATAAGATATCCAAATCATATATACGCAGAAAAATCTTTTAATGCAGGGAATTTGCTTGACTATACCAACATTATTATTAATTATTACTGCATTAGAAATAAATAATAAAAATATATTACCTTTTCGATGGATAAGAAATTGAAAACCTGAGTTAGAATATTATAATCACTAAACAATGCGTAATTTTTTTTTCTAGCGTTGATTTAACTCTGTATTTTGGAGAACAAAAGAAATGTTTTTTTTTTATATATAAAAATGTGAATAAAAACCTTGTTTAACGATCATGAATTTTTTTTTAAAATAATAAAAACAAAACTATAACATTACTTTGACATTAAAATTTAATAATTGCAAGAATCACGACATTTTTCTTATCAATGAAACTTTATCCTTCTCTAGAGATTAATAAGTAAAAGTGTTTGAAAAAAAACATGCCTCAATTTGATTATAATTGAGAACTTATTAAGACAACTAAATTCAATCATAAAACAGTATTGTTGGCACTTTTTTATATTTTGTATCGTTCATTCAATCATCGGTGCATGTGTTTTTGCAATCTCTGAAATTATATTTATAAATAAAATATCTTTTAATTGAATTAATGGTGAAATTATATATTCCATAAGGTTTCCATGGGCGACTGCAACTTAAAGCTTCCAGTTTGTTGGACCATTTTTGAGCAGCATCATTTGAATTCTAAATGCTTTTCTTTGCAATTAATAATTTTTCTTTAACTATATAAATTATTCGTTACATGATTCAACTTTTAAGGACTTCAACTGATTGGGTACATAGTCATTTTATTCTTTAATTGAACTATTGTCAATGTTTCCTGTTAGATATAAGAAGGTTACCTGTACCTGTTAGATACAGAAAGTTAATACATTATTTTTCTTTACCGAAGGGGCGGGGTAAATTTATATATATAAAAAATAATAAAAAAACCAGAAACATTATTATTCTAGAATATTTGCATGCATTTTAGGTGATTGAAATCGCTTGAAAACTTGATAAAAATTTGATCAGTAGAAATTTAAGCTATCTATATTTTATCCTTTTAACCTACGTTTTAAGGAAGAGCTGACAACTGTTCGATAATTCGAGTGTTATTAAAACTTTAACAAAATTTAACTGGACTATAGTTAACTGCTTACTATTTATAAGTAATCTATTAAATCTCAAGAGCATAACGACTGGTTTTTATTTCAATTTTTAAAAAAAAAATCGTGATTGTACTTAAAAGCTACGCTACAACAAATGAATCGAAGGAATAAGTCAAAAGCAACGAAAACTAAAATCTACAAAACGTAAATAGATGATGGAAAATATAAAAACATACATGGGATTCGGAAGAATAAAAAAAAAAGATTAAAAGAAAGAAGAACCGCGTTTATCGGGCGGGTAAAATACATTTGGGGGGGGGGACGAAGTAAGAAAGTTGAACTCGGTGTCGGGGTCACCTTTAATGATGTTCCTTCAAGAAAAGAACTCTCCAAGTTCTTTTCTCTGGGAGAGACCATTGCATTTGCGAAGGGGAGGGCCTTGGCAGTAAAAAAATGTTTCCTATGGAACTTGTGTTTTGCTTACCTTTGAAAAAGGGGGGGAAAGAAACTCGACTGGGAAAAATGTGAATTGCTATGCTTTTGGAAAGGTAGATTGGCGGATGTGATAAGGTACGAATGATCGCTTAACAAACTTCTCTGTTGGAGATGGTAGTCTGTCCAAGACGCCAAGAAGCTTTAATTCCAGACACCGCGATTCTTTTGATAGTGTATTTCAACTCGGGGTGATTTATGAAGATAAAGCAATTCTGAGTAAGCCTTTAACTTTTAAATGGAACCCAAAACTTTTTTTTTTAAACAATACCATATAAATTCATGCCGAAAATAAGGATTAAACCAAAGTAAATAATTTTTAAATAAAAGAAGTTTTATATCTAAATAACAATGCAATCAATCTGATTCGAAGTTTTAATTCCATTTTAGCGATTGTTACCACGATTCTTTTTAAAGTGAATTTCGACAACGTGATTTATGAAGATTCTGGGTGAACCTTAACGGATACGAAAACTTTTTTCGAACAACACCATATAAATTCATGCCGAAAAGGGGGAATAATCCAAAGTAAATACTCTTAAATAAACGCAGTTTTACATCTAAATAACAATGCGATTGATCGATTCGAAGCTTTAATTCCAGATACAGCGATTCTTTCTAAAGTGAATTTCGACTGTGGGTGATTTATGAAGATAATTTCTGAAGAAACCTTTAACTGATATAAAAAATTTTCTAATGTGAGTTTATGACGTAATATAGGAATAAATATGTTTCTAATGAATGAAATTTCATAACTAAATTATAAAACAAATAATAACAATCGACATAATTAAAACTTTAAGCCCTGCCACGACTGTCATTTTGATAGTGGATTCCATTTGATATGGTTTATGAAGATAACGTAATTCTGAATGAGTTAAAAAAAATTTCAAAACTGCATTATAAATTCGTGGCTTCGAAACAACATTTCACATTCGAATTACACACGCAAAAAAAAAAAAAAATTTTTTTAAAATTTCCATCAAATTAATGTATACTACAAATTTACAGCTTATTCCCTGTAAATGAACATGATACAGCAGACAAAACAAGATAAAAATACACCCCCTCCCCTTTTTTTTTAATAAATACCAGAATTGTAAACAAAAAATAGTATAAATTGTTATAACAATGGAAATAAAAGCTATTAAAGTACATTAGGAAGTGACACTAGGCCTGCGGCCTAAAATTTAAAGATAATTTATGTTTAGAAACGTTTCAATGTTAATTTAAATTAGTGATATCACTATGATATAAACTAAGACGAAGTATTAGAAAAATAGAAAGTAATAAAACTTAAGGCATCAAGTCTTACCTTATATTTTGACTACATTTGAAGTTGATAAAAAAAATTATATTGTTCTATTTTAATGATTAAATGAAATTATTATTAGCTATAATTAACAAAAAATTAAATTACGATGCAAAAATTAAATAAACACATACAAACAATTAAGTCATTCCGCAGAGTACAAAATTGGTCAGTATTTTTATCACATCATTTTTATAAATTTTAAAAGCAGTAAATAAAAAATTAAAACTTATTTACAAACGGAATTAGTTTTAAGTTAATCAGCCAACGATTTACAATCAATTTTACTAGAATGAAATGTTCCTACAACAAATTTAACTCAAAATAATTAACGAATTTCTATTTCAATTTCGGTATATAAAATTTTTTTTTTCACGATACATCCAGAGAAAATCACGAAGGCCATATGAAACTTGTGTTTCACCATACTTATCAAAATAAAGAAAACATGATCTAGAACAAATTTGTTACAACATTATTACGCGATATTTAAGGAGTAACACGTATATTGTGTTGATATTTTATAATTTTGGGAAATTATCCGCTATTGATGTGAAAGATACGGAAAAAAATATTTGACAACTAGAGTTCGTAATTCGAACATAATTACTTAGAACTGTTTTGAAGAATAACTTAGAACAGTTCTGAAGAATAACTCAGAACTGTTTTGATTTGATGTCAAATGAAGTTGAAACAAAATATGCGTAGATGTAGTGAAGTAGGAGGATATATTTTTCTAATTACAAAAAAAAAAAAAAAAAAAAAAAAAAAAATACTGTATACATAAATCAGTCATTCCAAAGATTCTTTTTACGATTCCGAGTTCCGACCTCATGCTGTAAATTGAATAGCCTGCGGAGAGAACCACACGATATTTCGGAAATTCGAAAAGAAATGTTGAAACGTAACATTCTTGTCGATTTCGACATTAATTACAACGTACGTAACATAAACTATATTGTAATATGTGTATACGGAATTATTATTTTTTTAAACTTTAAATAAGAACCGATTTAGAAATTACTAATATGCTTGCAAAAGACAATAAATATCGATACAATAAAAAAATATTAATTTCATCAGAAGTCGACTTTTAGACGCATTCTTTTTTTAAAATTAAAATGGCGATTGCAATTTATGTAAGTTAAATTTAGCTTTGAAACTTCATGAAATTCTTGTGCATAATATTTAGCAAAAAAAATTTTTATTTGAAAACATACAAATCATGAAATCGTTTCTTCGTTTTTAAATATGGCTTTTCTTCAAAATAAATGCCTTACATTTTCGATATTTGATTTCCTTTTTTTTTTTACTCGTTTAATACTTTTAATTTTTGAAAAAGTGGTTACTATTAAATATGCTAGTACTGGCTACTTTCGCCATATGCTAATAAAATAATTTTAAAAATAATTTTAAATAATTAAAAATTTTCAAAAGTGATAATTTTAATTTTACACACAAACTTTTAACTATTGTTATTGATCATATTTATTCGAGTGAGTTTTAATTTTTACTCAAATAAAACTAATTATATATTCAAGTAAATATTTTTAACGAACAAAAACTTTTTCATTTATGGTAAAATCAGATCGGTAAACTTAATTTTGTTATTAAAAAATAGGATTATTACACATTGAATTTTTATTAAACTGAGGCTTTTGCTTAATTTTATGCTATGGTTAACTATCCTCCAAAACTAAATTTACTCATTTTTAAGGACCCTAATTTATTAATGCTAAAATTATATCTTTTGCTAAAATATGCGACAAATCACCTTGATTGTTTTGAAACAATTTAATATATAATTGTTTAATATTACGAGAAATAATTACGTTAATTATGATTATTAAATCAAAATTCTGAAAGCGATATCTTTATTAAAATTTTTTAACCGTAAACACAATGTAAATATTAGAAATATATAGACTAATAAAACTATAAAAGATGTTTTTTTACAATATTATTATGTAGTACGTAAAATCATGGGAGTAAAAATGTTTTTTTGAAAATCGCGGCAATTTTCTTTTGATCCAACACAAACCCTATAATAAATAAGCATTACAAAAATGAGAAAGAAGGAGTGGTTTGCTTTTCAAGAAAGAAAATTATCAACTACCCCTATTTTCCCCCACCAATCCGGTATTAAAAAGAGGGGTCATCTCCAAAGTGCAATAATGCAATGGTAAAAAGAAAACTTATCTCAAAACAAAAAAACTTCAGGCTGAAATCATTTACTACCCCTCTATACGCAAACTCTATGGTAAGATTGCGTTGTGGATTATAACTTGGTAAGATTGCGTTGTGGATTATATTGCGGAGATATTTCAAAATTAAAGTTAAGTGTTCCGCCTTTTCTTTTTTAAAGCAGGAAATTTACTTAACGTTAAAACATCAGATTTCTATTAGGTTAAAAAAAAAAAAAAAAAAAAGAAAGAAAGAAAAAGGGTTTGATCTGACAGATTTAATTAATTTCACAAAGAGATGATAGAATTGCAGAATCTCAATTTTATTTTTGTTTTAACCGAGTTTTATTTTTAGTCTTAAACGTTTAAAAAATTAAAATTTGGAGGTGCAAAGCTTTCTACGTTCAGAAATATTAAACTTTCACATCAAATTAATTAACCAAAGTCTTAAAAAAGCTAATATACATAAGCAATTTACCTAAAATTAGAATAATTGACTTGTTTCGTATTGACTTATCAGATCTGCCACCTTCATTTAAGGTTTCTGTCCCCGCTATTTATTTCGGATGGTAAATAAAATGAAAGAAAAAGAATTTACGCGGAAATACAGGGGATAGGGGTTCCACTATTTCGTTCCCTCCAATATTCTATATATAGCACAAGCTTAGCGTAATTGGCAAGAGGGAGAAAATGAGATAGCGTTCACTTAACAAAACGATAAATGATGAAAGTAACCACATAATATAAAAAATAATTTTTTAAAAATTATAACGTTGTTTCGCTTTAACTTACGGCACAATATCACTGTAACTAATTTAAATTATAACTTTCGAAGATATTATTTACAATAGAATATCAAGCTATAATTACCTGATAATTGACTGGTAAGCCTAGATTCGCTGAAAGCAGAATCTGAAATGGATAAATTACTAAGTAAATTGAATCAACCTGAACAGTGCACAGAAATAAAACAAATGAATAAATACACACAGGAATGTAACAAAGGAAATAAAAATGAATTGATAGTCAGAAACTTAGAGCAAACATGTTCGAATTAATGAAATTCAACGTCCAAACAAGAAATACACTTAAAAATTACCGACATTTTATTAATATTGATTTGAGATAACAATATTAGATATGTTTTATGTCATTGTAGGATTAATATGCTTAAAAATTGTCATTGACTTAACTCTTCATACACTTTACTTTTAATAACTTTTGATCATGTAATCAAACCGCTCTTATCCAAATAATGAGAAACTTTTCTGATCCAATTGAAGATGTTAGAAACAAAAATAAAAATGACTCGTCAAAATCTAAATTGGCACTATTGATGTAAAATTTTTAATATTGAAAATCTGAAAGTTTTAATTTCGTCAATGGCATTATTCGTCTTTCATCAACCACGAAATAATAATATTAAGGTAGAGGTTCTTAAAGATGATAAAAGTATATATTCATTTAAGTGAATTCTTATGTTTAGTAAATTATAAATACTTTGCTAATAAAAGGATGAAATAAGTAATTACCTTCAGATTTCGAGAGTTCCTGAGGGTGCCGAGAATAAGGAGGTGGAGGGGAATCTGAAAATGAAATAAAGATTATAAGAAAGCGTACAAAAACGTATTGTACAATGAACCAAAACAAATGAATAAATAATTAAAAATTAAAGTTGTAAGACTTTAGTTTTGACGATAATTTTTTACGACCGATGTACCAATCTTAAAAGTTGATACGCTGTTAACAAACATGTTATTAAATACGACTCAAACATGCTATTTAATGAGAACAAACTATTAATCAAATTACGATATCAGATACAAAATCGTACGGTTTTTAAGAAATGAAATATTTACGACATTTTTAATTATTAAATTCACATAATTTTAATTTACTTAATTTTAAAAAAAAATCGTAAAAATTTGTATGCCTTTATAACCAAAACATTTTTGGCTATTATTATGTGATGTAAAAATAAATAGTAAACGGTTGGTAAAATTACTTTTTTGAATGAAATTATCTTTGGATAAAACAAATTTAATAAATGTAACGAAAAATAAGTCGTTTTGAAATTTTTTACTATTCATTTAAAAAGTTTCTGCCGATATGCCCTTCTTACTACTACTGTACATTTAAAAGTTAAAAAATCTGAATCTTTCGGGAAAAAAAGGGTATGTTTATTCCGAGAAAGTACATTTTCGTGTTTTGATTCTCTTGTGCACAAATTAGTATATTAGAAGGCAACTTTTTGTACTACATAAAGATTAGTACACAGTAAGTAGAAATCCGATCTTTGAGAGAAAATAAATTTTTTTTTAGACTTTCTTGCTCACTCAATTTATTACCAAAAATATTAAACTTACACAAATGATAGGGAGGCTCCATATGGAGGTTCAAAAATGTGTATACGAGATGTTTCACGAGTTGTTATTCCTCGCTTTACAATCTGTGGCTGGATAAAAAATAATGCGAAATTACTACTAGATATGCGGGATTCTATCCCGCCTTCAGCGTCCTGTATAGCTTTATTACAGGCAGTAATCCAGGCGCAAATGACGATATTTAAGTTAGGTAAGCTGATCAAAGGGTGTTGTAAAAAATTTCTGACAGGCGGGAGATAAGCCAGGATTTGTGGAGGCCACGTGTTTACAGGAGAACAAAAAATGAAATAATAAACAATATCTAACAATTAAGTATTATAATTTATTATATATAACATCAATATCAAGTTCTATAAATTTTATATTTATCAGGTAATTAAAAAAATTCGTTGTCATTTTTTCAATAAATAGTTTTTTTTTCATAACAATTTAAAATTCATTTGCTGACAATAAATTCATAGTTTAATTTAATTTAATTTCAGCAAATATAATTTAATCATAATTTTTCTATTCTTGTTGTAAATATAATTTTATTTTTGTGCATATATATATATATATATATATATATATATATATTTGTATATAAAGATATATATTATTTGTTTTTGTATGTATATGCTTTTTTTCTTTATATTACTTTGTTATTGATGTACTTTTTTTTTGCTTTGTAGTAATATACTTAATAACTTGTTCTTCTTCAATATAATTTTATAATTTTTATAGATCCATGGTCATTTATCATTACTCAAGTAGATTTTCACAAAAAAGGGAGGAATTTAAAAACCTTCTTGAATCGAATACACTTTTGATTTATAAGAATTAAAAAAGTCGTCACTTTCACAACTGCTTTCGAGGTTTACACTACGTAATATTCGCTTTTGTTACCTGAAATTCTTTACTAAAAACAGTGCACATAGAACTAAATTAGGGAAATTTTTTGTTTAGTTAAGGGAAATGCAACTTGGAATCAATGAATATGAAATAGTTGCAGGTTTGGCAGCGAACTACTACTTCCATATGTATTTGTTTTAAATATAGACATGAAAAGTTTCATTGATTACTTTTAAGTCATTCGATTGGAATATTTTAAATATATATTGTTAATAAAAGAAAACAAATAGTGTGAACAAAGTTAGCATTATATTTTTTGGCTAAGTCAGCTTAAGGTAAAGAAATGAAATATTTTAGTAACTCAAATAAATTATCGGGTGCTATAAAAAACTTTTTTCCCCGCATCCTTGGGCTTAGTTCGTTTTGAATTATCTTTAGTAGAAAATTCTCAAGTTGATTATTAAAATTTTTAAAAAACATTCTAGAAATAAGTGAAAATTGATAAAAACGTATGATAAATGAGAATCATATTACGAGATAATAAGAAAAATTAATATTGTTCATTGAAACAAGAATTTTTAATTGTTGCACTTAATTTTATGAATTACACTCTTGATTAAATTCAATGCACAAAGAATTAAATTTTTAGTATTCAATTAGCAAGGAATTTATAATATTTTTTGAAATTTCTTTAAAAAAATGCTTTTCTTCAAAAATCTTATTCCTTAGCCCCTTGAGGCTCTATGATTACTCTCATACTTTCAAATAGTCACAGGTCAATAGCTTCTTTAAGAACTTTAAGAAGGTATAATTTTACCATCCATAATGATATAAAGGTTCATACATTCTAAAATAATAATAAAAAAATAATTCTTAATAAGAGGATAGTAATTGAAATATTTATGCTCTAATGAGAAAAAAAACTTCATTGATTAATGCCTGCATAATTTTTTTACATTTATTCTTAATGGCTTGAGTATTAATTATATTTTCATTCTAAGTATTAAAAAAAAAACTTGCACAAGGTGTGAAAAGTAACTTAGTTTAGAACACTTATTAATTTTATCTATTAAAATACTTCTGCGGGGTCTTACGTAGGGTAAATTTATATTAATAAACTAATGTTAATGCTAATAAGAAGAGGACCTATCATTTTGTTATACACTTTTTCCCTTAGAATAGAAATCCAATGTAGGCGAAATATTAAAATGTAACACAGCTTATTAAGATAGTTTTAATTTTTCCACCACTTAATTTTTAACTTAATGAAAAGTGAAAACTTAACTTTGATTACTGTCGATTAACACTATGCATTTAGCTTAGTAAAATTTAGGTGTTATTATGTGCTAGACATAGGATAGAAATTAGTAAAAAATTCAATAGGAAACTTCTAGAGCAGAGTAAGTCATTTTACAAGAAAGATAAGTTACTAAATACTATGTTTCTCATATCATATGAAATACAACTACAATCAAACTAATTTGGGCTGAAATACAACATTTTAATTGAAAGTATGAATAATTCATAATTTTATAACTTATTTAATAATATTTCATTTACTTGAGGATAATGGAAGTTAATAGAAAATGCATCAATTAGTGTTCAAATTTTTTAAATTTCGGTTTTCTCCTTTTTTCGTAAGTAAATACAGATTAAAAATTATCTAGATTACATTCCAATCTATAGTAGAAGTCATCTATGCTAGAAATAGAAGGAGTTAATTTCAGTAAGATTTTGTTGTCAGTGCTGAATTGAAAAAATTTTTTTTTTTTTATGATTTCAAGTTGATTCATTATATGGACTACAACCTTAAAATACTAAAGAATTAAAATCAATTACAATTTAAAATATGTTGGGAGATAAATGGTTGAACCAGCGTTTCAAATGATGTTTTTATGTTTTTTCAATAAATGTTTTAATGCAAAGATAATAATAAAAGAAAACTATAATATAGTGTCATCCTGTCCTTTTTGTACTGATGTTGACTTGTTCAATTTACGGAATTCAAATAAAATATTGACATTATTTTATACAATTTAAATGTTGCGGAAAATTTATTTAAATGTCCACTTGAGGAAATCATTGAAATTGTTTTAAAAACAAGAATATTTTTCAAACATTAAAATGTCTTAAGGTAATTTATTTATAATTGAATTCCCTCAAAAACTTCGCAGAGATTTACACCACAGTTAATAATAATAAACTAGAAAAAAATGAATGAAATAACTATTTTAAATTTTAAAGTTGATTTTATGTTTAAAATGATTTACAGCAAAAGAAATAATAATCAGGGTAAATTTTTTCATAAATAAATCCATAATGGATCACAGTATTTCTAAAATGCAAATATTGCAATGTAAATTAAAGATCATTCTTTATTCCTCTCCCCCCATCTTTTTTTTCTTCTTTTTTTTACATGTTGCTCAGACTATCGTCTGCCAGACTCACCAGATTAGGCCACGCTCTCGACTGGCGCCTAACTATAATTGCGTCCTCTTTTGAATCAGCACTAGCGCCCACTGGCGACACAATGTCCCGTCACGTGACTCGCCAGCCAGGTACACGACTCCCATCTGGCTTTGGCAGCCGACTCCCCCAGCCCCCAAGCGATATTCAAAACATTCAAGATTAGCACCAATAACAAGCAATTATTCCCCTTAATTCCGCAACTACAATCTTAATATTTAATTTCCCAAGTTGCTATGCCGAACAAATGACATTATAATAATAATCTAATAAAGTGTTCGATTATAAATTATGATCGAGCGCAACAAATTCAAATAGTAATTAATACATGAACAACAAAAACACGTATTCTAAAGTTTCTAATAATTCTTTAAATATTTCACACTAAGTCAGTCTAGTTCTCCCGAAATTGAACTAATAAACAGTACAACTTTGAAAGAAATATCTAATACAAACGTTTCAAACATTTGATGGAAAAAGTGGAGACTGCTTAATGAGGAATAAAATTAAGAAGAAATAAAATGAATAACAAAACTGTACATAAATAGATAAAAGAATAAAATGAATAACTCTTGCTGTTACTATTTATTAACTTATTAAATAAATATAGCACTGCAATTTTTCCTTTACATCTAAGTATCAGATTTAACTAACGAGGAATATTTCTTTGTCGTTCAAATAAATTCTTACTATTTGAAAGACACATAATTAAATTAATGAAGAAATATGTTTAAAATTTTACCTGGTTTACTAAGATAGCTCCAATGATAGGGATTAACACAAATAATAACGTTATTATGAGGAGTTTGACACACAGGTAGTTTCTTCAACTCTTGGGGCAGGCGCAGATCAGACCACCTCCACAGTTGACAGAACCGCACGTGGGGCTGAACGGGGTAACCACGGTCCGGCCGTGGCTCATCCCCCACCGGCAAAACTATACAGGGCGCCTCCTCTGCACCTTTGCTTTCCACGGAAAGCATTAAATTTTCAAGTTGTTGATTATCGAGTTTTTTCAGAACAACTTCCACCGAACGTGCGGCTTCATTAGCTAATTTAGACAGTCGTTTTATGTAACAACTGCGTCTAGTTCGAAACATGAACCCGAAGCATCTTGTGTTGTCTTTTTTAGCAGCGGTCTGCTCCTGCTGATCATTCACGGCTGACCGCAAAATTCCTTTACCAACCACGGCCGTCGTCCAGGGGGCCACAAATAGGCACAGGACGGACAATATAGAAATCTTGACGCTGAAAACATACAGGATGACTGTATATTTTCGATGGATGTATCCAATCACGCGCTGATACAAAGCACCAAATAATCCTAAATGTGATCTCGATTCCAGTGTTGCGAACTACTAAATCCACGCCGTCACTAATTCTAGTCTCAGAGACGGCGGCCGCATACTCTGGTTTTAGGGTTATAGCGCAAAGTTACGCTTGCGCCAAATTACTCGCCAAGAAAGTTTTCCTTCGATTGGAAACTTGTTTCCAGGCGTCTTACCCGTTTTTATTTACTGTTTTTCTGATGTCAGAGTTTTTTTTTCTCTCTGAAATTTATTCATTAACGCAAATAAAAGCAATTTTTTTTTTCTTTCATGAATATGGTATTAAGTAGTTGCTTTTTTTGTAAACACGTGCTTTACGCAGCAGAATATTTCTTTTCTTTTATTTACATTTACCAAAAAAATAATTGCTTTTTTTAAAAAATACATAAAGTAAATATATCATTTATTTTTTAAGGATTCAATAAGCAAATAATAACAATGAATTACTTGAAATGATAGTTAATTTCATATTAATACAAGTAAATTACATTAGTAAAATTAACATCAGAAGAATCTAATGCGGAAAGCAGGACTTCACAAGACAAATATACATAGCACGCTACAATATTTTTTTTTTAAATGATTTTATTTATTTATTAATTTAGTTTATTTATTTATTTATTTTATTTTTCATGATATTTGCATTTACTCTTAAGCATTTCTTGAATTTCTATAAGTATATTTTAAATATATATCATTTATTTCTTAGTGCTGCAATAAGCAAATAATAACAATGAATTACTTGAAATTATAGTTAATTTCATATCAATCGAAGTAAATTACATTAGTAAAATTAACATCAGAAGAATCTAATGCGGAAAACAGGACTTCACAAGACAAATATACAAAGCACGAATGATTTTATTTATTTATTAATTTAGTTTATTTATTTTATTTTTCATGATATTTGTATTTACTCTTAAGTATTTTTTGAATTTTTGATAAGTATTTTTTTAAATATATCCTTTATTTTTAGGGATTCAATAAGCAAACAATGACAATGAATTACTTGAAATTATAGTTAATTTCATATTAATACAAGTAAATTACATTAGTAAGAATAACATCTGAGGGATCTAATGCGGATAGCAGGACTTCACAAGACCGATACGAAAAGTACGCTACACTATTTTTTTTAAATAATGTTATTTATTTATTGTATTTATTTATTAATTTAGTTTATATATTTATTTATTTTATTTATTTATAATTTTGTTTATTTATTGTATTTATTTATTAATTTAGTTTATTTATTCATTTTTTCATTATAGTATTTTTATTTACTGATAAGTAATTTTCTGAATCGTATTTTTTGAATTTTTGATAAATATTTTTTAAATGTATCATTTAGTTTTTAGTGCTGTAATAAGCATACAATGACAATGAATTACTTGAAATTATAGTTAATTTCATATTAATACAAGTAAATTACATTAGTAAAATTAACTAACGCAGAAAGCAGGACTTCACAAGACCGATATTAAAAGCAAGCTACATTATTTTTCTAAAATGATTTTATTTATAGATTTATTTTATTTTTCATGATAGTTTTATATACTGATGAGTATTTTTTGAATTCGAGAAAGAAGTAAAATTGTATAAGTAAAATAATAATGTAAGTAAAATAAATATATTTGAAAAAATCTATCATAAATTACAAAACACTAACTTTCTTTTTAGAATTTACTAGTATGTTAGAGCAAATATCTCTTTTTATTTGTAGTTGTAAATTTATTGTCAGCAAATAACAAATATTTGTTGCTGATGTATCAAATAAAGTCAACTTATGTTACATAATTTTTTTTTTCAGAAGTCAAAATCATTCATCAACAGGAAGTAATAGGAACCTTATTAGAAAATCATGACGTCTAATTGCTCCAAATATCATAAAATTTATTAAAAAATGAAGTAAATAGGTTTCTGAAGTTAAAAATAATTCTTAACTCCATAAACATCACAAAAAATTTGGGGAAAAAAAAACAAATAACATTAAATAAACATCACTTAAATAATAATATCATGGGAAAGGGGTTACTATTATTATTTTATTTATTTGTTTATTTCTTATTTTTCAGTTAGATACTAAATACTTTTCATTAGAAACAGCTTCTTATGAATTGTTAAAAAAAAATCGTTAAAAATAATAAAAGAAAAATATTTAAATTACGGAAAAAAATTCTAATTATAATTTTAAGCATAAGGGATGGAAATAAGATTTGCTTAATTTTGCTGACTAGGTGGGGGAGGTCCTAACATATTAAAAATGCCCTTAAAGCTTGAACAACCCCTAAATAATTAAAAATGTAAAGAATTTTTTTTATGATCTGTGGTTTTTGAATTAATTTAATTGAAATTATAGTTATGGTTTTTGAATTAATTTAATTCAAAAAATTTTCCACTCCTTGAAATAATTAGGAATCACCCATACTTAAGCATTAATATTGATTACAGTTAATTATTATTAAATTTTTCAATGTTCTCTATCTATTAAATTTTTTTTATATATTAATCTACCAAAACTTTTACATATATAAATATGGACTACCAAATTTCATCGTATGTTGCCAATTTGGTGAGAATTTAAGAGAAATATCTTCTCGGAAAGATATCAAAGGATCTGGAGAAAATTCCTGCATATTCTATTTTAAACAGAACTTCATAATTCTTTACTTAAATCAGCACAAAAAAAACTTTCCCGAAGTTAGAAAATTGTACTAAGTGCATTTATTAAATTCAACTCTAAACTTAATATTAGGAACGGGCAAAACATTAACAAACTATTACTGATTTTAACTAACTAACTGATAAATGGATGTATACTTTGATATTTTAGCAAGCATATAGATTTCTAAAAGTTTTTCCCCGCCTCCCCTTTGTATTGTTGCAGAATGTTTGTAAAAGGGGATGAAAGAATTATCTGACTGTGTAAAGGGGTCATGGAAACTAATCGTTTCAGATAGGTAAAAGACTACCTGTCATGTAGTAAAATGTACCCAAAGAATTTACCCTTCATTTAACAATCAATCATCCCTTTCTTACAAGATTGAAAGATTCTTCGGGGGTGAACATTTTGTTTTCATCACATTGGTCGAGTTTTATGATATAGAGGTGCGCTTTTCAAATCATTAAAACAGTTACAATAGTTGCCGTACTTATAAGTTTCAAAAGTACAATTAGTTTTATTTTCAATAAGAAGAGAAGAGCTATTTTTCTTTTCGTTTTCTTTTTGTAAATCATTAAAACAGTTATAATAGTTGCCGTACTTATAAGTTTCAAAAGTACATTTAGTTTTATTTTCAATAAGAAGAGAAGAGTTATTTTCTTTTTCCTTTTCGTTTTATTTTTGTAAATCATTAAAACAGTTACAATACTTATAAGTACTTATAAGTTTAAAGGTACAATTAGTTTTATTTTCAATAAGAAGAGAAGAGTTATTTTCTTTTTCCTTTTCGTTTTATTTTTGTAAATCATTAAAACAGTTACAATACTTATAAGTACTTATAAATTTAAAGGTACAATTAGTTTTATTTTCAATAAGAAGAGAAGAGTTATTTTCTTTTTCGTTTTCTTTTTGTAAATCATTTAAAATAATTACAATAGTTGCCGTACTTATAAGTTTCAAAAGTACAATCAGTTTTATTTTCAATAAGAAGAGAAGAGTTATTTTCCTTTTCGCTTTCTTTCTGTTAACAAACGATTTTGTGTTAAATAAAAAGGGTTTAACGTTTCCATTACCAACTTTATTTAGTAACGGAAATTATAAGTAATTTTGATACTTCGTTAAAATTACTTTTTCATCCTTAGCATTTAATTGAAATAAAAATATTCATGCTAACACCAAAAAAAAAAATTTTTTTTTCACTGCGAATCTGATCTGCGCAATTAAGGCAGAACAGTCGACCAGTAAAAATAATTTTTAGAATAACTACCTAAGTCTATCGAATGCTATTACTTTTAAAATGTTAATCGTTTCTGAAATAATTTGTTTTTCTTACAAAATTAGTTGAAATATTTATAAGAGAAATACAATTGTGAGAAACGCCCACGTAGATCCCTATGAAATGGATCGTTCGAAAAAGTCGGATGGAAAGCGAGATTAAAATGCGTGTACGAAAAGTTTGTTTAATACAGTGTTAAACCTCCCTTTTTCAAATGGTTACAATCTTACACCAAATTGTTCCTTAGAATTGTTTTCATATAGATATAAGTTTACGGAATTTTTACAAGATAACAGCCTTGTTATATAAAGGTCTGAATATTTATATAAATGGAATAGAATATAGAATATTTATATAAATGGCTTCTTATAATATAGCTGTAAACCTTCTTTCCAAAGATGACAAACTTAGATCAAATTGCTCCTCAGTATTGTTTTCATATTAAGAGAATTACGGAATTTTCGCAAAATACCGAAATTTACATAAATATCTTATTTTATTTTTACCGGCGTTGGCACATCCGACCGAATTTTGAGTTTAAGACTATTAATTTTCGTCTCCGTATACTTGTAGCCTAATACTTAACACAGAAGGCAAGAGAACTCTCTGATCAAGCATTAGAACACATTAGTTTTAGTAGTGAACTTTTAAATGGAACTTACCTAGATTAGCGTTACATGGAGAGGAAAACAACGAAACCCTCACACTGTTTAACCTGAATATCAGGGGATTCCAACCCATGATACATTTACCACTGAGGACATTTTATGTCAGCACTCGGTGCGAGTTGGGATCAGAATTCGAATCCACCAGCTACAACTGGGATTTGAAGCGGAGCGCTTTATCCCCTGAGCTACCGTGACTCACATAAATATTAGTAATAGAGCCGAGATCTCTCAGGGGATAGAGCATTCGCTTTCCAATGAGGTGAACCGGGGTTCGATCCCGGCGATGGCTGGTCGATGCGAATTCCGCATCCGGCTTGCACCGACCACAGTGCTGACGTGAAATATCCTCAGTGGTAGACGGATCATGGGTTAGAGTCCTCTTGCCGTCAGACTAACCGTGGGAGGTTTTCGTGGTCTTCCACTCCATATAACGCAAATGCGGGTTAGTTCCATCTCAAAGTCCTCCACGAAGACAAATTTCTCCCAATACTTGATCCAGGAGTTCCCTTGTCTTCTGAATTGGGTTCAAAATTACAAGTTGAACATAAGTAGTCGTAAACACAAAAATTCGGTCTGCTGTTCAACGATTGTTATAAAAAAGAAGAAAAAATATTAGTAATAAGGTCACCCCATCCTAAGAAAAATCAAGGATTTTTATAATTTTCGTACCGGTACCACTAAGAATTAAATTGAATTTGCAAACGTTTGTTCCGATGAAAAAAAAAAATCCTTTCTGGTCAATAAAACCTAATTATGTCAAAGGAGAAAAATAAATTTATTTCTTCCAGGATGTTAAAAACTACCATAAATTAGTGCTTTCCAGTACGCGTGCAATACTTCGCACCGGAAGTTGTGGACTCAAGAGGTCATTATAATCATAGCTGATAAAATAGTCTAATCTTGATGGTCATAATTGTCTCTGTCAAGGAAGTTAAAATAAAAATCATAAAAAATTTTTCCTTTCATAATTAGAAAGCGATTGGTTGAATAAACAACTAAACAGATAAACAAATAAATTACTAGTAAGTCGTTTTTTTTTTAAATTGTTTGGGTACATACATTTTTTTGGATCAAAATTTATTTTTTGAAACTAATTTAGTTGGAGGGATATTTTAAAAAATAATAAATTTATTCAATACTTACAATACGATACGACACAATAACTTAACAGCAATCGAACAATTAAATACATATGTGTACCTTCCTTAATTAATGGCAGTGTTCAAATCTTGTTACGTGACAGAAAAAATGTAGAATAGGGATCAAAAATGTTATAAAAAAAAACAGGGAAAAATTTAACTCTCAAAAGTTTCCTAATTATACAGTATAAATAAATATTAATCGTGCAACGTGCAATATCATCTAAATTGATTGAAATTACTACTATGCACGTCACATACATCATAATCATCAACTGTTCAAGGTGGGCCTTGGCCTTCTCAAGAAGTTTTTTCCAGGCTAACCTTTTCCCTGCTAGTGTTTTCCAGGTCTTAGTACCAAAAGGTCTTTTTCTAGGCCATCTATCCATCTCAAATTTGGCCTGCCTCTTTTCTGTGTGCCAACTGGTCGCATTAAAAACTTTTTTTTGTCTGTCACGGCACACACAGCGCTGCGTAAAGTTTTATGTTTAGTTTCCCATGTGTTTCTTCGTGTGCAAGATGTTCTTAAGCAATCCCTTAAAAATATATTTTCAGAATCTTAGTAAAAAAATTAAATTCCTGTTAGAGTTCCTTAAGTGTACAGTTTAGTTTAAATTAAAATTATCTAAGAAATTCGGACGTGGAATAATAATCTAGAACAATTAAAATCACTAGTATATATGTCACAGCAGTACGTAAAGTTTTCTGTTTAGTTTTCCATGTGTTTTTTTATGCGTAAATTGTTCTCTAACTACCACCTTTAAAAAAAAAAAAAAAAAAAAAATTAAAATCCTTGCAAAAGGTAAATTCCTAGTGGAGAGATAAAAAAAAGACCTAATTGATCTACATAAAGAAAAATTTTCTGTGAAATTTTAAGGCGTAATATCATCAACAAAAAAAATTAAGATTAATCATATTTGCTGCAATACATAAAGTATAATACTTAGTTTTCAAAGTGTTTTTTTTTTTTCGCATACAAGTTGTTCTCTAATGCCCTCCTTTAAAACATTATTCGAATACTTGTAAAATATGAATTCCTAGAGGAGAGAAAATATAACTATATTTGTCACATCGCACAATTTCTATACAGCTAAAGAATTTCTAAATAGTTCGGATATTTTCAAAGATCCCGTCAATGCATTTCGAAATTGTGTTGCATATTTTAATGCAAAATTTATATAACTGTAACTTGTGACAAAAATAAAGCGTTTTGTAAAAATAATCGTAATTTTAACTCTTCATTTTAGAAAAAAAATAGGTTGCTTAAAATATGATTTTTTTTTAAATCCAAAACAAAGTGCTAACGTTTATGCAATATAAAACACGTTTACTAGCTTACTAAGATTCATATCGTTCGATAAAAAAACTTTTTTTTTTTTTTTTTAGTACTTAAACAGGATCTAAACTCGTAACTATTTTCTCTATCTATAGCCTGTTAAAATTGTGCACTAAAAGGAATAATACAATTCCTAAAAGCGTCGATTCAGAATGTAATGCATTTTGAAACAATTTTTCCGTGAAATCGCTAATGCAAGTGCATACGAACTATTGGGATTGAGTGTAGTACAGTATCATACAGGGTGTTCCTAATAACCGCCCTTGATATATCTATGTATATTTAGAATGCTTAACAAAAATGAGTTCAGAAAAGCATGCTCATTAAGGGTCGCAAAAAAGTATTTAAGCAAGGAAAAAAAAAACAGAAACAATCGCGTTATATAAAGAAATAATTTCTGAAAAAGGTGAGACTGAAAAAATAAAAACCCAATTGATTGCTGGACAAAATAGGAGTTAAAAGGTAACAATCAGAAACCCTACCCCAAAGTTGCATCAGGCAATCAAACTGATTTTGGTATTTTTTATCTAACCTTCCACTCGAATGATACGACAGATTTTAATAGCTTTTCTGTTTCATCTTCGCTTAAGTATAAATTATCGACCCTAATTTTTTATATTATATATCCGTCGTTGAACAGCCGACCCAATTTTTGGGTTTACGACTACTTGTAAGTTTGAACCCAATGCAGAAGACAAGGAAACTCCTAGATCAGTACCCCCAGAGATATTGATTTGTTATGGGAACATGGAGGACTTTGTGACTCGACAGATTTAACGTGCATCAGTCACCATTTACTACACGGGGAGTCTTCGGCCGGCTGGGATCGAACCCACGAACTCTTAGACGAGGGCCCAGTGCCCTATCAACCAGGCTATTCCGGCCCCTAACGACCCTGATTGTTCATATTTTTCTCTCTGCATTTTAACATTGATTCTAAAAAAATATTTATATATTAGGGGGGTCGTTATGAAACACTCTGTATATTACGCCCCCTGATATCGATACACAACTCTTTTTTTTTTTTTAATATTTTCTTACCTTAATATTGACCCATAATATTTATATTGCACAACGTATTATATTACCGGATACTAGTGTACCCTACCATATATATATATATATATATATATATATATATATATATATATATATATATATATATATATATATATATATATATATATATATATATATATATATAAAATAGTGCGTTTATTAGCTTTTAAGTGAGGAAATTCGAAGTCAATATTCAAGCAGTAGCAGTGCAATACTAAAATCGAATGAAAAACCCATATGCTTTAATTGATAAAGATATCAATAAAGAAAAAGGTGATAAGATTCATTTTAAAATCAAAAATTCATATTTTATAAATTCAAAATAAATAAATAAAAGCGAGCGAGTAGTAATGATTTCTATCTTCATAAATAAAAGTTTGGAAAAGTTGCCAAGAAAGATGTATGTCGCCAACTTACAACCCCAGTTTTCTGGCGGGCGACACAACGGTGGAAAATAGCGGTATTTGGACGCGGCGTCTGTTTCTTGCAGAGGGAGGGCGGTTTTCGCAAGAAGTGATTGTCAATGACTGATGAAAACAATGATCTCGCGCAAAATATCGGATACAGGCAAATAATATTCTTCGAACAAAGAACAAAGGAAAGTTCGAACATAATTGATCGTGCCGCTTTCTTCAGTTTTATGTTCCTATCGAACTCTTTTGATTACGGTTTGAATGCCTTCATTATCAACCAATCTACACATTTGATAGTTCTGCTGGCGGGATTTCTAAAAGTTGTATGATTAGGGAATTAAAAGTAACTTTTGTCTAGACTTTCTGACTTTTGTCTTTTGATAAAACGACCAAATCACAAAATATTTCACTATCGGATCAGCCAATTTTACATCTTTTTTTCTCACGCTTTTGGTGATACTTATATCATTTCAGTTTAGAAGCTTTTATATATTTTTTTTATCGGTTTTAATTATTTCAAACGTTGAAACAAATGTATCGAAGAACTTTTTTAATGCAATTTGTTCACTGTTTTTTTAATTTGTCTATTCAATGTTGAAATAATTATTATTTTAATATTAAATCCAGTCAAATTAGATTAAAAAAACGCCATTACATCGTTTTCATATTTGATATTTTTTTTTTTTAATATTTTTTATTTGGCGTGGCATCTGCAGTTGTTCACAGGCGTTTAAAATATGAAAGAAGAGTTTTTTTTTTGGCGGAACGAAAAATTTTGCTCATTTTAGTTTACTAATTCTGACCAAATCACTAAAACAAAACTGTTTAAGTATGTCATTAAATGCGGAATTTAATCTTTAACTTTGTTCCAGATTAAATTTCACGTATTTTTAGATGCAACGTGGCAAAAACTAAAAAAGTTCCGAAAATTTAGCAGTTTTTTTGGCTTTTTAAAGTATACTTAACTTCTGAAACTCGTATTACTCTGATTTGAGATGCCCAGAGTCTAATAAAAATCATTCTGGGAATTAGTTGGAACCAAAAGTCAAATTTGATTGACCTATAATTTGTCTGTTGTTTGGGCTTTAATTTATCAGTGAAATTCCTTTAGAATTTTGTTTACTCATAATACCCCCAGGTTACTTAAATAAAAGGTTTAAATTAAAAAAAAAAAGTTTCTTCGAATGAAATGAAAGCCGTGAAATTTTATCGTTGACATGAGCCAGATTTTTTAATTAGGAGAGGCGCCTTTTTTTCCTGTCGGGGCATCACATTATGACTAAGTTTGCCTGTTGGCATTACATAAATTTTTAAATGATAATTTTTTTCATTATTTATAGCTTCTAAATTTGCTTATTAAACTTTAATAAACGTAAATATATTTGTCTAATTAATATATTAACTAGTATAACTATGAACTTTATTAAATAAAATTTGATATTTTTTTTTATTAAAAAAAAATCTTCTAGAAGAGCAAATTATTCTTTTTGCTAGGTCATGTTCTGCCCTCCCCCTTAATTTGTTTACAGGTCTAGAGTAAGCATGGTATAAAAGCAGCATCATAAAAAGGTGTGTGAATACTATGGTCTTACCCCAAAGTTAAATCCCCTGAAAAGTGAAATGTTATTTCTAAAGGGGAGTAAAAAAAAAGCTAATTAATAGGAAAAGAAAAACATTGGATTGATATGTATTCATAATAATTTGAATTCATTTTTATGAAAAATGAATTGAAAGAAAAGTATTTATTTTTAAAATTTCATTATTAAAAAAAATATTCTGAAATGCCAGAAATATTTCATTTTTAATGATCGGAAACTTCATTATTTAATTTTTTCTTAAATCATATTATATTCTCTCTATATAAATTCTTTCAAGTGTTTATCTAATTTATATTTTATTTTCCTATTAAAAATGATCTTTGCAATGTTGAATAAAATTAACTAGTTAAATTTATTAAAGTTTTAGTGTACTTCGGCGATGTTTTTTTTTAATTTTTTTTTTATTCAAGTTTTTTTTTTGTCTCATTGACTATTTATTTCACTGCAGAGGAAAATAGAAATCGCGTATATTTAGGGGGGGGGAGGAGGAAAGCGCCCTCCAAAGAAAATGAAGTTTTGAGGTAGGAATAGTTAAAACAAGCGTTTAAAGATAGCATTACTATTACAGACTTCGATTGAAAAATGTTTCAAAATAGTTAATTTTTAAGGTAACTGCGCTTTCAACCTATTTAAGAAACGTGAATTTGAGAAATACGTTTTTTAATTTTTCTTAAAAAAATTTTTAAATTATACAAATTTATTTGGCTGAAACTTTGCATATTTTATATTTTTTATACTGTTCTTCCACATCTTAACAAATATTTTGAACAAAAACTTTACATTTTAAAACAGAGTGAAATTATAATTAAATTCATTCTATTTATTGCAATTTATGAAATTTTTTCGAATGTAACGATAATTATACTTTTTAAAAATTTGAGTGTATGAAAAAAATTCCGAGTAATTTTTGAAGCTGTTATAAAATCCTCAAAAGAAAAAAAAAGTTTAATGTACCACATATTTCTCTGTTTAAAATTTACAAAAAAATTCAAGCAAAATCAAGAAAAATACAATTTGAATGTGAAAACACGATACAGACGTCAACCTACAGTAATAGTCAATTTTTCAAATTTTTTTTTTATTATTATTGCAGGTTAAAGGCAGGATTTAGTCTACGGGTATTAGGTTTTATAAAAAAAGTTGCTCTTCCTTTGTGCTGGAGACTATAGCGGGAGACAGGTGCTCTGGCAGCGCGACTGTTGGTCTCCTATTCATGAAATCATCCGGCCAACTAACCGTGGGAAATTGATGAAGCTCTTTCCGGTTTCTAGCCCTCAAGATTACCATATCTTTTGTAATGATTATAAGATCAGGCAACAATGGTGAGTAAAGGAGAGAAAAAATTGAAAAACTCACGTTTAACAATTACTTTTTTGTTAATAGTTTGTGAAATTTTAAGAATTATATAATATTTAATTTAAACTAAGCAAAATATTCTTCATTTACTTTATTTAGGTTAACACGAAGAACCCAACTTCGGGGCCTTCCCAAAATTACGTAGGAAAAAAAAAAATATGAACGAAATGAATTCGAAATCCGAATCCAAAGTTGACTTTTTAAGATTAGAAAAAGACATTTCTTAAAAGTATTTGTTGAAAAAATTTATGTTGATTTTGGCTACTGGACAGAACTATAAATTTTTAAATATTCTCAAATTTTTTTTACTGTTATGTAAATTTTAAAAAAAAACCGAATTGCAGTCAGAGCTTGAAATTTGAACCAGTGTTATTATTCCACATTTCGATAAATGTACTTGAATGATTAAAACAATGAAATATTTAATTTAAACAAAGCAAAATATTCTTCATTTAATTTATTTCAGTTAACACGAAGAACCTAACTTAGGGGCCTTTCCAAATTTACGTAGGAAAAAAAAAGAAGAAAAACATGAACGAAATGAATTCGAAATCCAAAATTGACTTTTTAAGATTAGAAAAAGACATCTTTTAAAAGTATTTGTTGAAAAAATTTATGTTCATTTAGGCTACTGGACAAAACTATAAATTTTAAAATATTCTTACATTTTTTTTTACTGTTATATAAATTTAAAACTGAATTGCAGTCAGAGCTTGAAATTTGAACCTAAGTTATTCTTCCACATTTCGATAAATGAATGATTTTAATGATTAAAACAATGAAATAAGCTAATTGTATTAACTTAAATAGTTACAAAAAAATTGGAGAGAACACAAGGATTTAAATTCTTATAAATGTAGATTTAATCTAAATAAAATATATTTATTTATCATTGATAGAAATATCGAAAGTGGGGCTATAAATATCATAATAGGAGAGAAAAAAGGATTTCAAAATTGATAACAATTTATGTAGACAAACCTTTATGAATTAAAAATCCATTTAAGGTTACAAGATACAATGATTTCAAAGGAATAATATTTTGGTAATTATGAGTTAAAAACGATTTTAAATCATGGATGCAACAGAGTTGGCTTCTAAATAAATAAATTCTATCCTATCTTTCTCACTTTTTTTGTTGAATATAGTGTTAAAAAGTTTGAATTTTAATCATTTTGATGAAAACATCATTCAGGACAAAAAAATATAAAAGAGTTCATATTAGCTTTAAAGATTGCATATTTATATCTGACCAGGAATTCATCATAACATCCAAATTGTGTGCGGAAACCAGGATTTGTGATTTTTTTTCAGAATCGTAATTTTTACGATTCATTTAATCGAAATCGGATTTTTTTAAACATTTTAATCGTTTAATTTATTTATTATTTTATAAAAAAATATTCTGTGAATTTTCATTTTACAAATAGTTAACTTTTCTAAACATAATTGAACTATTACCAAAAATATATCATATAGGAGGATGTATTGAAACTTTACTGCTTTAAAAAAATTGTTTTTATAGTAATACATAATGCATACAATGCAAAATGAAATGAAATAGAGATGTACCATTAAAACTCACTGAAAAACAAGCTAAAATAAACTAAATACAAAATTAGCTTCATAAATCTAAATGTTTTATATTTTATTTAAAATGATAAAATAATGATCCATTAATTTTCATTTCCTTCGTGTGTTTTTTTTTTATCAAAAAAAAATAAATTAATTAAACTCTTTAACTGTATATACAGATGAATATGTAAAAAAGAGATAAAAAAAAACTATTGAATTTTAATTTTGTTCTTTACGTACATTCTGAAAAATCCGTTTAAAAATCTCCACTTTTTTGTTCTGATTCCCAGATATAACGTTACCTTTTCTAGTTCTTATTACAAAAGTGAACGCTTTGTTAATAAAGTAAAATTTAAAATAAAAAAATTGCTTTAAAAGAAAAAGGTGATTCACGCAAGGAAAACAATAAGAAGACTTCTTGAATCTGTATGAACTCAAGCAAACTTCTGGTTTATCTCAATGTTGTGCTATCGAGGAGAATTACGAACAAGTTCTTAAAAAATTTTAACAACAAGATAACGATTTAAATTTTCATCCAACATTACAAATTGTAAACAATTTCTCAGCTACGCAACTTTTATCAAGTCGCAACTTATTAATTAAAGATTAACGCAAGGAAAACAATAAGAAGCTTCTTGAATCTGTACGAACTCGAGCGAACTTCTGGTTTATCTCAATGTTGTGATATCGCGGAGAATTACGAACAAGTTCTTAAAAAATTTTATCAATAAGATAATGATTTAAATTTTCATCCAACATTAGAATTTGTAAAAAATTTCCCAGCTATGCAAATTTCATCAATTAGCAACTTGTTAATTAAAGATTACTATTATCTTTTCTTTTCTCTCCATTACATTCGAGATAATAAGTCGAGCAAAAAAAAAATATATATATTTTCAAAAAAATGTATCAAGTTGTTTATAAAACTAATATGTAAATAAAATTACTTGTTAGTATAAGTTACTCAAATTAAGAATTTATCTTGAGTTGGTGTCTATTTATTGTAATAAACTCAAAACCTTATCTTGTACAAGATAACGTGTAGGTTGGGGAAAAAAAAAAAACAAATTAGGGAAGTAGTTACATGTTCTGTCAGTACAAATTGATTTATGATCGAGACAGAGACAGGTTAGAATATGAGACCTAAGGGGGGTGGGAAGGGGGAAATCAGCCATAACTGGGGAAAAATAGCATCAGCTTTCAAATCAAAGGATTTTTTTCTTTTTTCTTTTTATAAAAACTAATAACTTTAAAGGATAAATAACACTAAATTATGAAGAAAAAAACTCTTTTTTTATATATTTATTCCAGCACTATGTATATACATTTGAAAATATTGTCCTAAAAGTGTAAATTGAAATTCGGAGTTTTTTATTATCGATAATTAAACTCAAACTTCCGTGAGTATGCATAACTTTACGTCATATAACATTGGTAATTCTTTGATTAGCCAAGCTCAAGGAAATTCAACTATTTTTATTTTTTTTAAAATTCAATTTATTTTATTTCAGTTTTTTATTTTATATAATTTTTTTTTTTATGAATGACAATCAGTTTTTTTAAAAAAAAAGTTTTAAAAAAGTGAAACTAGTCTACTTTTTTGGGAAGTTTTTGCTCTTGATCGTCTAACCGGTTCATGTAGAACCGATTAATGACATAATGAGTTCGATAGAATAGTGTTTACAAAAATTAGAAATTACAAAGGTAATTTAAAAACATTAACGATTGTTGTAATTCATAATATGTGCAGTTAAAAATATTCGAAGATTTGCTTCAACAAATGGATGTTAAATGATATTCAAAATAGCACAGAATAAAAATACTATAAAGTAACAAATAATTTACAGGAAAATATCGTTATAAGTTTTATTCATTTTGTGTTCATGCCACTCTAAGATTTCCTGATTTTCTTTGTTTAAGAATGTGTTGATAACAATAAAAAAACGGTTTTAGACCATTATCTTTTTATGTTATATAAAGATATGCTATTTTGCGGAAAAGTATTGTTTAAATTTTAAAGCAAAGAAAAATATATTGTATATAAAAAAAACTTTTTAAAATTGCTAATTTGTCGTGATCTTCCCACAATCAATTAAAAATAAATTTTATAATATTTTTAAGAGCTCAAACAATGCAGCGTTAGAGTAACTATTAAAAATTAAAAACTTAGACTAACTTGCAATAGTCGTAAAAATAGAATAATATTCACTGAATAGAATATTATTCGCTGCTGAATTGGGGACTTTTGTTGGAGTTATGGAATTCTTCTTGGGGAGTTATTATTAATATTTTTAAAAAAAAAAAAAATAAATAAATAAATATGCAAATAAGATTATTTTTTTAAATTTAAAATTTTTGTATCAAAATTTTTAAAATTACCCTTTAAAGAAAATAAAAGCCGAAATGCTTACAAATCAAATTCTATTTTTCCCCCTCTTTCTTTTTTTTTTTTATTTTTTTAAATGCAGCTCTTTTAGTTTACTTGAAACAAAACCAGTTAAAATTTATAATATATTTTGCTGTAATTATAATTTTTTTGAAAATCCGCAACAGTACCAATTCACGATCTCAGAATCGTAACAATTAATAATTAAAAGCTGAAAATATAAAACTTCCTTTTTTATTGTAGAAGACCATAAAAGTAATTTTTAAAAACCTTTTCGGATTTATTATTATTTATTATGCGCTTTAAACACGGGAAATTGGTGTGAGCGTGGATTCTTACCTATAATCTATCAACCACTGAAGATAGTTTACTTCAACACAGTGGTGGGTACGAGCCATGGCTGGGATTCGAGCCTGGCTCACCTTATTGGGAGGCTAGCCCTTGAGCCATCGAAGCTCGATCAGACTTATTGTCGGATAAATCGGGTTTGTTCAGGCTTATTGTAAATCTTTTGTAAAATTTATCAATTTATTTATTATAAATTTATTCTAAATTTATGAAAAATCCACTCGAACTTTCTGTATCAGAAATTGCTTGCGAATCGGGTTCTCCCTTAAAGAGTCTTGTTTTTATAAAAATAAGGTCTTATCTTTGTGCGGAGGAAAAGTCATGTCTTTGGGACCGTTTAAATTCCTAAAGGAGGAAGGGATTTTGTGATGGGGATTTACCAATTTTTTCTTTTTAAATCAAATTTTATCAAAGACACTGTAGTTGCTTGAAAAAATAAATACTTTAAAATTTAAAAACAAGTTGAATGAAATACATTTTAATGAATAAAATGAAATAAAAAAATATTCCCCAATACTAATTAACAATTTTAAATAGATACTCGGTATCTATATAATTCTTCATAAGTTACATAAAATTCAGAGAGAGAAGGCATTCCTTTTATGTTATTATTATTCTCTCTATCTTCCATCTTTCTTTAACAATAGTAATTTTCGTTGGAATAAACTCATAGCCGTTTATTTAAGTAAGTTAAGATATACCACAAATCCGAAGAGTAAAATAAGCAGATGAATGATAATATATATACAGTCCCTGGCCAAATTAATAGACGCAGTATAAGATTCTATTTAAAATCTTAAATATCAGGTGATACTATTGTTTTATTGTTTAATTACTTTATTGTTTTTACGCGACTGTAACCGGTTTGCACTTATTTAAGTTCGTGTATCAATTGGTTAAATTAGACGATATATAGTATAAATATAGAATAATTATTATACCAGGTATTATATTAATATGTTTTAATAATTAGACCAAATTATTCGACGCATTGTAGTGTTTTAATAATTGCATGCTTTGCACGAGTTTATATGCAATACTTTTATATTTAAACAGACATGTAATGGGTTTTTATTCTGGAGATTTCTTATTTACATCCCATTTGTGTTTATTTTTAACGTATTGCATTACAATGTTAACCAATTGATACACGAACATAAACAAATGTAAACCGGTTTCAACAGCGTAAAAACAATATTACTGTATAGTATCAGCTGATAAATAAGAATCTTATAGTACATCTAATAATTTGACCTAGAACTGTATGTCGGACTTCTATTTAACGAACTTCCATTTTGCGAATTTCTCTATTTTACGATTTTTCTTCGTGGAACGAAGAACATTTTGGAAATTTCTTCGTAAAATAACTTCCAAATAGCGAAGTGAATTTTCTATTTAACGAACTTTTCTTTGAGATCCACTTTCCCAAAATATATCAGAACATTTGAAACTTGTTAACGAATTTTACGAGTGAAATGCCCTTGAATTGATTTTCGAAACCACTTAACTTGTAGAGAAAGCGGTAAATTTTTTTTCCTTTTTGTTTGCATTTCAAACGATAAACTCGGACAGAACGGATTTTATCAGTTGCAATTAAACTTAAGAACGCATTCGGCAATGTCTGTTTAAAATTACTTTTATAATAAATGAAGCCATAATTTCATACATAAATTTAGTTTTTTTTAGTTGAAAATGTACGTAGCATGATAGTGTTACACTGGATAATGTTTTGCTCTATTCTTGCTTTCCATGCAAATTTCTTTTATGGTTAAGATTTATAAAATAAATAGTAGATACTAGTTTACAAGATAAAGGTGAATCAATTGCTATTTTAATTACTTATAGTGTTTATGAATTTAAGACCTGTTTTGTGTTGTTTAAGTATTTCAAAAGGTAATTTTCCATTTAGCAAATTTTCCATACATCGAACTTTTTATCAGGATTTAGCGACTTTGTTAAATAGAGGTTCGACTGTATATAGTTCTGGTTTATTGAACTTGATAAAGTATTGAGCTAAATAAATACATAAACGTTTTTGTACATCAACTTTTAAGAACAAATGATTAAGGGTAAAGCACCATCAGGGTGATGTATCATTGTCATCAGATTTTTCTTCTTTTTCGAAAAAACTAAGAAGAGCAACGATTATAAAATTCGAAAAAACTAAACATTCTTTCGTATTCATGAAAAACAAGGGGTATAACTTTCTTCAGTCCGAGGAAAAAGGCAAACATCCGAACCCCCCACCGAAATTTTCTATTTCTGAATTTGAAGGGATTCACTGACTGGCTTCTCTCTGTCCATTACCAGCGGCGTCAACGGCGCCTTGAGCCCCGACGTCTTCCCCCGCGGCGCCGGCCGCAAATAAAGTTCTAATCTCGGCAGACAGTTCTGTTTGCTGAATGCAGTTCAGACTGTCGCCAGAATACTGCAAAACAGATGACCAACCTTCGCAACTGACTGTGAAATCATCTTTATTCTTCGCCAAAACTTTCTCCCCTCGTTCCATCCCTGGGGAAGGGACAGAGATAATAGAGGCTTGGCTATGAAATCCGATTTATATTAATGCTCCCCTTTTTTTTTGCACGTTTGTCCGTTGTGAGAGTCTTAAAATTAATATCCGGCTTATAGGCCTGGATCTCTTTCATTTGCCAATAATAGAAGTGTGCCATCATGTAAGTGCCATTTCAACAACTGGTTCTTGCACATTTGATGTAGACTTAATAAGTTGAGGGGCTGCCCATAAATATTTTTGACCCCTCTTTGGTGTCATACTTTGCCATACCCCTACTCCCATGTTATGCTATATTACATAAACATGAGTGCACTTATTTAATAAGAAATAAGATTAAGCTTCACTACAAGAAGAAAAAAAATCAATAAATAAAAGTAAAAACAAATATATTAACCCTTTGACGCAGAATTTTTGTTGAACATATTTTTCAATTTTTTTTTCATGATTTTGTATTAATTAAGGGCAAAATTAAAAAAAAATTATAATCTGCATTTTAATAACTTACAGTTATAAAATACAGCAGGAAACGCCGGTGTTTTTTTCTGCGTTAAAGGTTAAATCATCCAAACATGGCTCTTTTAGACAATAATTTTTCAAATTTGCGGTTATTTAGATCTAAGAAAAATAGTTGTTCATTATTGAAATTTCTTTAATTCACATAATCAATAAATTTTTGAATATGAATAAAAAAAAAATTTTTTTTCTATCTACTTTTTTTAGACTTTATCACAAATATAATTTCCATAATCTAACAGAATTTTTTTAGTAATTATTAGACTGCTTTTCTTATAACTAAAAAGCACCAAAATATATTTTTGCTCGTAATTAGAGAGTCAGGAGAAATATATATGTGTAGATATATAAGGGACACCGGTGTCCCATTTAAGTCAAAGGATTAACGAAAAAGAACAATTAAAAGTAGTAATATCTCATGAAAATGTCATCAATTGTTTTTTTTTAAACTGTAAATGTACATGATTTATTTATAAATTTAAATTTAAAGCAAGGATATTAGTTAAAATATTAATCGGTATTCTATACAAAGTAATAAATATCAAAATAAAGAAGAAAAAAAAAATTTATCTTTGAAAAATAAACGTAAGATGACAATAAAAAATTTTATAATTACCTGCTAATTTTAAATGTTTTTATTTTAATCAAAAAGTGTAATTTTGCTCTTATAGTGACCGCATTTATGGCCTTCCATAAGAAATGCCACTATTAGAGGGAGGTAGGGGGGAAAGGGAAGTGTCACATCACTCATTTTGGGCGAAATAAAATCACTTAAAATCAGCAATTAAATATTTTCTAATTTTTTTCATTGAAATAAGTACAAAATTATAAACATTATTATTGCTATCTTCACGGATGTCATTAAAACACATAAGTTAAAGTTTAGAAAAAAATGTGTGTGTTAAAGAAGTGTTATGTTTCGAAACTGCAAGTACACGTTCAGGTAATATTGCGTGACATATGACATGAAGTGATAAGGAATTCAGAAGAGTGCCACAAACACAAAGGTGAGGAGGGGTTTTGACATCATTTGTGTACGGCTTCACAAATTATCACAATTTCAAGCGCCGAGGCCTGGTGGCTCAGGGGATAGAGCACTTCGCCTTCCAATGAGGTGACCCGGGTTCGAATCCCAGCGATGACGGGTCGATTCGAATTCCGCACTCGGCTTGCATTGACTGCAGTGCTGACGTAAAATATCCTCTGTGGAAGACGGATCATGGGTTAGAGTCCGCTTGCCGTCAGGCTAACCTGGGGAGGTTTTCGTGATTCTCCTCTCCATGTAACGCAAATGTGGGTTAGTTTCATCAAAACGTCCTCCACGAAGGCAAATTTCTCCCAATGCTAGATGCAGAAGTTCCCTTGTCATCTGGGTTGGGTTCAAAATTACAAGCCTGTGGAGTTGAACAATAGTAGTCGTAAACTCAAAATTGGGTAGGCTGTTCAACGACGGTTATAATATAAAATAAAATTTCAAGCACCCCCTTTTCCCTTTAAGCTTGATAACATTTGTTAATGGCCCCCATGCAGTATTTTAGAAAACACAAAATTGCATATCGTTGTTTGAATAAGTAAATCAAATAAGTTAAATTGATAGTCAAGTCAATACTTAACATGCGGCTCAGGGGATAGAGCGTTCGCCTTCCAATTAGGCGAACCGGGTTCGATTCCAGTCGATACGAATTCCGCATCCGGCTTGCACCGACCATAGTGCTGACGTGAAATATCCCCAGTGGTCATGGGTTAGAGTCCCCTTGCCTTCAGGCTAACCGTGAGAGGTTCTCGTAGTCTTCCTTTCCATGTAATGCAAATGCGGGTTAGTTCCGCCAAAAAAGAAAATTTCTCGCAATACTTGATCCAGGAGTTTCCTTGTCTTCTGGGTTGGGTTCAAACTTACAAGGCTACGGAGTTGAACATTAGTAGTCGTAAACCTAAAATTGTGTCGGCTGTTCAACGACCGTTATAAAATAAAATAAAAAATACTTAACATGCGGTTCATCAGTGGTGCAAGTGGTGGTCATATTTTTTGAATACTTCGTCAGTACATACGGAGAACATTTTTCGAGAAATGTAAGCTATGAGTTCGTTTAAAGTTAGAAATATGAGTATAGCGTTTTTGTCATTGACGCACAAATGGATGATATGCATGATGGATAATATACATGAAAATGATAATTTTTACAAAATTAAAAAAGAGTTTTTTTAAATTTTTTATTTATTAATAAATTTTTTGTAATCGCTTGTTTTATAGTTTCAGAGAAGATAACCTCTGCGATTTTCAACTGATATTAATAAAACTGCTTCAGCATGTAATTTGCAACTAATACAGTTTCCGTTTCATATAATTTTTTAAAATTAATTTAGTAGTTTTTGATTAATTAAAAATTAATTCTTTTAAAAACTAGGTATGCGATTAAATGCTTCAAAAGTCTGAAAACCATTAAATTAATGAGTGAGAATGAAATAATAAGTTTTTTTTATTTTGAAAATGTCAACAAATAGTTAAATTTAACGGTTTTTCATCTTTTCTTTTTCAAACGAACTGGCACACAAGTCATTAAACACGCATTCCCTAAGTATTTAACATTTTAAACATATCTGATGCTTTTGGATAGAATAATAAAATACAAAAAAAATAAATAAAACGAAAATAGCTACAACACGTATATGAATTTTATCACAGAATCTGTCATAAAGAATAATTTAGCGTAAAATTCCAATATTAAAAAAAAAAAAAATTGAAATAAAACATTTCAGTGCCCTAAATAGAAAGATATTCATGATTAACAACTATTAATAAGAGTTGCGTATTATAAAAGCGATAAATTCGGGCGATAATAAATCACCTGAAATCAAATCTTCAATGTATCGCAGTTAATCATTAATTATATTTACAGTGATCTCGTGGAAGAGGAAAATGATTTTCAGCACGTATGTATATCACTCATCAATTACTTGATTCTGTATATAGTTCTATTTCAAATAAATAAATATTAATAATAACGTAACATCAGTGATCTTAGATTTAGTAGATATTCATATCGTTTTTTTGGAATATATGGAGTCATTTCCGTATTTGATTTACTGTTTTCAATATTTTGCATTTGATTTGCTGGAATTTAGAAAGAAAAAAAAAAACAGTTTTATATATTTATAATATTAAGACCTCATACCGTTGGTGAAGGGCTGGGGTTATAAGTTCAATCCTGGAAGCCAACTAAACAACCAATGTGCATATGCAGCATAGAGCGCCTTAAATCTGTCATGGCTGTAAGTCCTTTGTTTGATTGGTTCTTGTTTTAGTTCATTTACAGGGTCTGTCCAGACATTTTGTAAAAGGTCCGTTTTTGTAAAATTGTGAAAAAATTACTCGTAATTTGTGAATATAAAATAAGCGTTAAGTCACATTCTTTTCAACCAGGGTCCGCTTTTGTGAATTTGCGCAAATTAAGTCCGTTATTGCAAAAAAACTTCTTCAAGGAGTTTTTAAACTGTAAAGACATACCAGATTGCGCTCAACACTGTAAAATTATAATTAAAAAAAATTAAATTTTAAAAAATAAACAGCAATTGCAGCTACTAAATTAGCGATGCAACATACAAATATTTGGTATTTAGCCCATACATACTGCTGAACGCAGAATATTAATTTCGGACGAATAAAGGAAAAAGCGTCTGCCGAAGACAAAATTTAGTCCGTTTACATCTGTCTTTCTACCCCCCCCCCCTTCCTGGGAAGAGTTTATTCGATTAACAAAACAATAATGAAGTAACAAATTTGTGAAGGGTCCGAATAAAAGATAAACTATTTTGTGAAGGGTCCGTTTTTAAGTTAGAATATTTTGTGAAGGGTCCGTTTTTATGGAAAGATATTTTGTGAAGGGTCCGTTAACGGACCCAAATTTCGTCTTAACAGACCCCTGACTTACGTCGCACTAGAGCTACACAATGGGCTATTGGCGACGGCCTGGGAAACATTCCTGAGGATGATCCGAAGACATGTCATTACAATTTTGATCCTCTGCAGAAGGGATGGCACCTCCGCTTCAATAGCCCGACGACCTGCACGCGAAGTCGAGCACTTTACACGGTTGAACAGTTTAACGAAGATCAATACCGCACACCCTCGGTCCCAACACAGACTGATCCAAGTGGTCACCCACTCGCACACTGACAGCAGAAAGTAATGCTTGACTTCGGTGATCTGCTGGGAACCGTGTCTTAACAATCAGTATACTGCGGTACTTCTTTGGTTGGAGTGTGGAAGTTTAGAGAGAGAGGTACTAGCTCAGGAGATGTCCACGTCGTCGGACCTGTGTCAGAAGTACGTGGTATTCCTGCTATGCGTGGTTTTTCCCCTATGATTTGTGCGGCTATCTGCTGATAAGTTCAGAAAATCAGTGATAAGTTCAGATTAAATACATTTCCCACCAGCTAATAAAAGTCAGTTGGAAGCTGTTTTTCCCCTATGATTTGTGCGGCTATCTGCTGATAAGTTCAGAAAATCAGTGACAAGTTCAGATTAAATAGATTTCCCACCAGCTTATAAATGTCTGTTGGAAGCTGTTTTTCCCCTATGATTTGTGCGGCTATCTGCTGATAAGTTCAGAAAATCAGTGACAAGTTCAGATTAAATAGATTTCCCACCAGCTTATAAATGTCAGTTGGAAGCTGTTTTTCCCCTATGATTTGTGCGACTATCTGCTGATAAGTTCAAAAAATCAGTGATAAGTCACACTTCTCACCAACTTATAAAAGTCAATTGGAAGCTGTTTTTCCCCCTATGATTTGTGCGGCTATCTGCTGATAAGTTCAGAAAAAAATACCAATAAAGGGCTCTGTTTACTTGAAATTGGGTAACAATAAAGGTTAACGTGGGGTCAAGAAGAGGGCTTAATACTGTTAAGCTATTTACTTTTACGCGTAATGCGTTTGTTCATTACTCATCGAGTGAATTTGTAAAACACAGAATTTATAATTTCGATAATTTAATAGCACAGAAGTTTAAGTTTAGGGTCAATTCTTGACATAAGATAAGATTTTGAAAATCCCACCCACCTTCTCACCCAAAAAAAGGGAAAAAATCAAATTAATTTTAGGTAATAGGATAAACGGATTGTTCTTTATAAATAAATCTCAATTCCAAAAATGTTTTTTTTTTTTACATATTATTGCTAGAAAAAAATAGCCCTATATAGAGTTAACTTAAAACCTTTAGTCTCCTATAAATATTCACCTCATATTTCAAAGGAAGAACGGTTCAATTCCGTGGGAAATGTAATAATTTAGATGACGACCTTTACCTTGTTTTGCCATTTTAGGTTTGTGGTTATGATGGATTGTTTTGTCTAACCGAAATTTCCGAACGGATGTGATTAAAAATATTTCATGCATGATGAACAAACTTAAGGGTTCTTATTTAATTTGTAATGAAAAGGAAAACGCATAAAATTAAAATCGTTAAATATTAAATTATCAGAAATTTAATTTTTGAAAAAAAAAAGAAAGTCGAAATTTCCAATTTTATTTGTTTTTTTAACAGATCAGTGGCGGTTAGTCATCAAGTTCAGAGAGGTCTAGTTTTAAATTACATTTGAAAAAAAGAATGGAAATTTTTTTTCTTCTTTCTTTTATTGGTTTATCAATTTTTGAAGGTGCTTTTCAGATTTTAAGAAAATGATTTTTTATTAAAGTTGGGTTTTCGAATTTACAGCGAATGTTTTTCTGAGAATGAATATGCCTCTTTTAATGGATTGTCATTCAAATAATAAGACCCCTCTAAAACAAAAAATGATTTTACATAGTCACATGATTCCTACAAATTAGACTCCTATAGTTTACAAATTTGACAAGCTACAAATACAGCTACAAGCTACAAATTTGACTCCTATAGTTTAGTCAGAAGAAAGTAACTCTGTCCAGATTATGTTAATTTTTTTACTGTTTTATATGGTACATAGACAAATGACTTTACATAGTCAAAATGATTTTACATAGTCAATCTACCGAATGGATAATACAAATTTTAAAAATACTTTTACTTAATTATAAAATTTACTTAACGATAAAATTTACTTCATTATAAAATTAACTTATTTTAAAAAAATGGCAATAAGGAAAACAATTTATAATATTTATTGTGGTTTTTTGTTAATAAAATATTCATAATCATCGCTATGCAATAGTATTTTAATAAAACGTTACAGATAATGGCCTCTAATTAAGCCTTCACAACAACATGCTATAATATTTTACAGAAAAATGTCTGGAAATTCGATATTTATGTGAATTTCACAGCGATGGTTCCTTAATCGATATATAAATATGTTGTGATATTTTTTTTTCGAGTTATAACTGTTTAAATAATTTCCTCAATCTGGAAAAGTGCAAATAGTGAGTCACAACAATCGAATGACCTTGATGAGATTTTCTAGGTTAAGGAAAATAAGAACAGTCAAGAACTGAACAAATAAAGAATTAATTAATTCCGTTGGCAAATATATTTTTTTAAAATTTCAGGTTAATTTTAAACAATAATGAGTATTCTTTTTATGTACCTAATATTTATTTATTTGTGGACCGTGGTGCAATAGGAGTTAAAAAACAGCAGTTTTGAAATCAGTTTAAGAAGTGGCAGACTAACACTGTAAAAAAATTGGTGAAATTGGTGGTAATAGTTGCCACCATTGTTGGTGTCGAGGTAAACTAAATACAGTTTTTTTAAATTTCAGGTTAATTTTAAACAATAATGAGTATCCTTTTTATATACCTAATTTTTATTAATTTGTGGACCGTGGTGCAATAGGAGTTAAAAAGCAGCAGTTTTGAAATCAGTTTAAGAAGTGGCAGACTAACACTGTAAAAAAATTGGTGAAATTGGTGATAATAGTTGCCACCATTGTTGGTGTCGAGGTAAACTAAATACAGTTTTTTTAAATTTCAGGTTAATTTTAAACAATAATGAGTATCCTTTTTATATACCTAATTTTTATTAATTTGTGGACCGTGGTGCAATAGGAGTTAAAAAACAGCAGTTTTGAAATCAGTTTAAGAAATGGCAGACTAACACTGTAAAAAAATTGGTGAAATTGGTGGTAATAGTTGCCACCATTTTTGGTGTCGAGGTAAACTAAATACAGTTTTTTTAAATTTCTGGTTAATTTGAAACAATATTGTGTATCCTTTTTATGTACCTAATTTTTATTAATTTGTGGACAGTGGGGCAATAGAAGTTAAAAAACAGTAGTTTTAAAATGAGTTTAAGAAGTGGCAAACTAACACTATAAAAAAATACACTGTAAAAAAGTACACTGTAAAAAAGTGCACTGTAAAAAAATTGGTAAAATTGGTGGTAACAGTTGCCACTATTTTCGGTGTCGACGTAAACTAAATACATTTTTTAGTATATATCTGTAGTTATAGTGCAAAAAGTTATATAAAATTGACAAAATAACAATCGTTTGAAAGAATTAGTGTAAATTACTAAAAAATATTCTTTTGTTTTTAACCAAATGTTTTTTAATGGAGTCATAAATTGATTCTAATGTGCATGAAAATATCCGCTGTTAGTAAAGAAACAAACGAAAAAAAAGAGTTAATAAATATGTAAATAAAAATATAATAGTGAAAAAGTAAATAAAATATATTACTTGCTCTGTAAAAATTTTTTCGTTCCCACCGTAAACGATAGCAAATTTTGTTAAAAGTTTATTTCGTAAAAAAATACACAAAAATTTTTTAGTAGTATAAACATTTTTACAGTATATATTAAAGACTTATTTTTCAAATTATATTTAACAAAGCAATTGGTTTGGTAAAAACTTCCTTCTATTCTAATGCCGAAAACTAGTTTTTTTAAAAAAAAATTTGTAGATGGTACGATGTTAAAATAATAATTGGTTCACCATTTAATTAATTTCAAATCATTCGCTAATTAATTTCATATCATTCTCATCTCTTGTTCTGTCACCCACTAATATAATTTTAAAACTTATGCGTTTTAAATCTGATTGCAAATCGACCCTGGTTTTGAATTCCGATGCACTTGCACAATTTTGCCTCAAAATTAATTTTTTTCATTTAGAAAAGACGTAATTGAAATTTTTTTTTTCCTTCCAGATTGCAACCACGTTTTTTAGTTGATAAATATTCTCACGATATAATGCATTTTAGATTCACCACATTTTAAATACATAGTTAGTTAAAATGTGGCATTTAAACATTAGTTTTTTCATTTTAAATTTTACATAATAAATCACAGCATTGGATATGTCATGGTTTGTATAAGTGCCGTTTGTTTTCCGGTAATCTTATTATTATTCATTTGTTGGTTTGTATGTTCGTTGATTATTTGATTCGTCGATTCGTTTTTTTTAAAAACTAAACGTTTTAAACGCGCTCTCAAAGCGCTAGTTCAATCTATAACCGCAGTTCAATCCACTTTCAATTTTTGAGCGCGTAAATTTAGACAACAATTCTTAAGAAATTGAATTTTTTTAAATGCAACATTATTTTTTTTTTTAGGAAGACAAAATAATAAAATTTTTCTTTCTTTTAAATTAATTACCCTAATCATTTCTCCGAAGAAAAAAAACTGAACATTTATTTTCGTAGAATATTGACTTTTATTAGCAAAAAATGATTGAAACCTCATAACTTAAATAAAAAACTACTCAATTAAAAAGACTTTAAAAAAATAAGACGAAATATTTTTTTAAAACATTTTCTTAGATGGTTTCGGTTCTTTTGAAACTCATTTACCCAAATTTAGATCTGGTTGTGATATGTTAATCATTTCCGCTTCTTTTGTAGAATTTCAAAAAATGGATCGAGCTGGCTCGAAAACCAAATAGCAAAAATTTTTAGTTAGTAATTACAGAAATTTTTTCTCAAAAATATATCATAATTTTGAAAAAGGCAGAAAAAATAACTTGCCTCTGCCATCCTGGTTATAATATGGCTCCCTAATCCTTTGCACGAATTCCATGTTCCAGTTCATTCTAAGAAGAAGTTAAAACTAAAACTGTAATCAATCTGAAACAAAAATTACGAGGAGATAGGAAAAGCAAAAATTATCGCAAATCTTCAAGTCATGTTCAATACCTGTGAATTACAACTGACGCCTAGAGTATTATCGATAAACTGATAACAAAGATATTCATTGAGAACAAAGTTAATGAAAATACTTCCCTTACATATAGAACTATTGATAAAAAGATAAGGTTTTCAAAATTATTTTGATTATCTTTTTAAGGTTGATTTGACAGAAAATAGCACAGCTAGCTTTTAATTTTTCTTACAGCTTTATTAATTTCATCTATATTTATCTGAAATCGATGGCAAATAGGTGAGAATTGTGAAAAGCCTACTGAACAACATTAAAACCTGCTTCCCTCAGCGTCAGTGCAATTTTCTTATAGTATGTAACTATAAAACTGATTACAATTTCACTTTTGGTCGATATTTAAACTGGATGATTTCGATTGAAATCAAAATTGGAATTAATAACTGGGCACTTGAAACTCGATAAGTGAAGTGAAATGACCATGTGATTTAAATCAGATTTAATTGGATACCCATTAGTGACGTCATGCGTGTGTGTCGTACCTGATTGGCTACTGAATCGACAAATGCCACACTTTCCCACAACGACGTACGTCACTTGCAGGTATTTCCTAGTGTTTTGGGGAGAAAATATTTGATTTCTAAATTTTCGTAGGTGTTTTATGTAACACTCAAGCTACACATTAATATATAAGCGATACGCGTTCGTAAGTTAAGTGTTGTTAAGCGTTCACCAGCATCCTACATGAGCAAAAAAGACTTCATTAAGCATATCAAAGGACTTGATGTTTATTAATTCAAACGTTAATTTGCTTTAGGTAAACAATTAAAGCAGACTAATTAAAATACAGTAGGTAATTAACAGCAGGTGTTAGTAAGAAGGCTTAATTTGATTGTTTAGATGAATTCAATTTATAAAGCCTTTACTCAAAATTGATTCAAACAATCAGTTATTATAAAGGCACAGTAAATTATTTAAGCACAGAATTACCAGAAATCAAGAGGTATTTACTTTTTGCCACAATAATACAATTTTGCTGCAGACTCTTATGCATGCTTTTACACTAAAGGTAATTTTAAAATTTTGCACAACTCACAAACTATTCCTGTACAGCAATTTATTACAAAAAATTATTGCGTTCTGATTTATCACAAAATAATATTCTGAGCTTAGAAATTGAACCCGATCCTTCTAATAAACGATTTCATTATAAAAATGACGCATTTTTAAGTTCCATTTATAGTTTTTATGCTAAAAATAATTTTTAAATTTTGTACAACTCGCTATTTTATATAAAGCGATTTGTTAACAAGAAGGAGTGCACGATTCTCTTAATAACCGATTATAAAAATGGCGCTTTCATTTTAAAATCGTTTTCTCTCTTTCGATTGTAAACTTTTGCATCTGCATAAAATATCGAATGCGTATCACTTTCAGATAAATAAGTTTGTTATTTGTAGAAAAAAAATTAAATTCTCTGTGGAACATTTTCATCATAGAACATGTGTCTGTAGATTTTGCTGATACATTAACATTGGAGAATAGCATCTCCAGTGAAAAACAACCTTGATTAGATTTTAGTCAATATATTTCTTACTATAACGTGATTCACATAACCGTCTTTGAGGAATGGGTGCTTTCTAAAAGAGAGATAAAGTTAATCTGGCGGTCTCTCTTCTGTTATCGCAATTTCGTGTTTTTCATTTCGTCATATAAAAGTCTCTATCATTAATTCAGCTTTTTATATGCGGTGACATACTGTTCTAGGGATTCTTTACTTTGGTGCCTCACAGGCGACGGATGATTTGCTATTCCTGTGTTACAACACATGATGGGGATGTTTTACATCTATTTTCCGAAGCAGTTAAGTTAAATTCACGTTCTCTGGGCGCCAATATGGCGTTCGTTTTGTTGACATTACCTCTGCTACGTGATTTGAGAGGAATGTGACCTCGATTGAAAGTCTTTTTCTTGAGAAACAACGCCGTTTAGGATTTAAAATTATCCCCCCAACAAACGCTGCTCAAATAAAATTTCACGTGTTTCCAATTCTTAGAAATTTTTAGAGTCTAAATGGCAAACGGGAATGGCTGTTTGTTACGATCCGAAAACATAAAAATGGCGAATTTAGTAATGGGAATTTGGAAATTTATTTAATTTTTTCTTGTTTAATAAGAATTTTTTTAAAGGCAATGTTTGTATGAAATTTATTAACTTTGATTTTATTTTATTCATTTATTTATTTATCTTTTGCTTTCTGCGATATTTTTTCTAGGATTAAAAAACTGTTAGATCTATGCGAATTATAATTGAACATATCTTAATTCCAAACAGTCAAATACATAAAATTTAGAATTTCTCCGTAATGCGGAAATAATATTAGAATAAGAGATTCACACATTAATCTGAATAGCGAAGAATAATGGCATCTATGCAGAGTTAAACAATAAAAATAAAACAAATGACGTTAAAATGTTTCTAAATAGCTTTTTTTTGAAGTTATACTTCTTATGCGACTTCCAACAAGGATGCGTTAAACGTTTAACGCTACATTTTTATTGACCAGGAAATCACGTGGTAGGATCCAGTTTTCCCTCATTCATTTCCATATTGTTTTGGTTCTCACTAGCATAAAAATAATAAAAGTATTGTTTTTCTATAAATATCTTAGTTTGTTTTGATACACATATAATTTAATACGGTAGTATTTTTTATTTTCAAATTTAGTGGATAACAATTGTAAAAAATGAGTGAAAACAATCCCACGGACAATGCGACGGATTTAAGGTTATGTCAAGGTACGTCTCTTGTGAATATCAATTGATTGTTTCTCTTCTGAAATTACATTATGACGCATTCACATACATTATTAATACATTTTCCAGGGCGAGACGATGAGGCAACCACAAGTGGTTCAAGAAGTCCACGAGGGAAAAATGCACAATATTACCGTGATTACAGAGCACGGAAGCGAGCGGAGCAGGAAAAAGAGTCGTTGAATAGAACTACTGATCCTTCTACGACTGCTGATTCTACTACAATTAACGTTGCAGGTTGCGAAGTTTAACTTCTTCCGCGCGGAGGGTCTCCACGCACTATTTTTTTTTTTTTTTTTTTTTTAAGTTTCTTTTTCTTTACGAAATTTAACCTTGAAATATCGATTTTTTTTTCCTTTTTCAAAATTTATTATTTATTTATTATACATACATATATATATATATATTTTTTTTTTTTTTACAGAAATATTTCTAAGGATTTCGATGATTGATAAAATACTAAAATTAGTGATCCATTCGTATTTTATTTTATTCGAAATTCGCATTTTATTTTACTCTATTTGTATTTTATTCGAGAGAAAATTTGAGAAAACAATAGAAAACAAATTTTATTATCAAAATTAATTCCTACCTCTATTTATAGTATCTATTGCAGAAGAGGGGTGGGGGGAGTAATATAAAAATTTTCTGTATAAAGACAGTTTCGAATTTGGGGAAAAGGGTTTATTATCTGTGAGGAACTTCCCGTTTTATTCAGAATTTACTTATATTTACTTATTTCCAGATCTTCGTGCATGAATTTATTTTAAAATATAAAACAGCAAATAAAATTGTTAATAAGGTGGAGGCAGAATTTATCGAAGGATATCTTAGAAGCTGATTCTACAAACTTGCACATATAACTTAAGTTTATATTTTACTTTATTAACCACATCAAGGAATTTTTTTTTTTTAACCATTTAGCAATCCTTGAACTAAATTTCGTTATGTTAGATAGTAATTTTGTCACGAAACCACAAGTTTTTTTTGACGAAATGGGAGTTCTCAAATATTTGATTTAGCTGCTTACTCACTTGTGTATCCACTGAATTGTGAGAGAAACTCCAACATTTTTATTTGAATTTAAGGCAGATAATTTACCGAAATGAAATGGCGGGAAGGACTGTTTATTAAAGCTCTGTCTTGCCAATCGAAATAACGCTTTTTAGCGAATAATATTGTATTTATGTAACTATTGTGAGTTCGCAACAGTTGTTCTTGACTGTTAGGCCACGTTTTGCCAATCTTTATTAACGCCATATATCTTTGCTAATTCTGAAAATGGCGCAAAATGTCAATATAATGAAACATAAAAATTTGCAAAAATTTCACCAAATTAGCGATTTTTAACAAAGTTTCATATCTCTTAAAATATTTGTCCATTCTAAAACTCAGACAATTCGTTTCGGCAAGATTGTATACATAATTTAAAATGATAGCTCTGCTTAAGGTTGTTTTTCGAAGGCTTCGTCGTCATATGAAATGACTTTTTTTTCGCGAATAATATGCTATTTATGTTTATTCTGAAATTGGTGCGAAACGTCAATATGGAGAACTGGCATATATCTTTGCTAATTCTGAAAATGGCGCAAAATGTCAATATAATGAAACATAAAAGTTTGAAAAAATTTCACCAAATTAGCGATTTTTAACAAAGTTTCATATCTCTTAAAATATTTGTCCATTCTAAAACTCAGACAATTCGTTTCGGCAAGATTGTATACATAATTTAAAATGATAGCTCTGCTTAAGGTTGTTTTTCGAAGGCTTCGTCGTCATATGAAATGACTTTTTTTTCGCGAATAATATGCTATTTATGTTTATTCTGAAATTGGCGCGAAACGTCAATATGGAGAACTAGCATATATATATCTTTGCTAATTCTGAAAATGGCGCAAAATGTCAATATAATGAATAGCCATAGTTTTGTAAAAATGAAAAGTGTTTGTGATATAATTTTTTAGAATTTAAAAAGTTATTCCGCTGCGTTATCTGAGCTCATAAGAATTCGCCTGAAAATGGCGCAAAACGTTAATATGGAGAAAATCCACAGTTTTGCAGAAATGTTTAGAAGGAGAGAAATCGGAAGGATTGTGATAAAATGATAACAATGTATATGCAAATATATAATGTCTCTTTTATCCTAGAATAGCATGTAGGCCAGCATTCTTAGATAAACATTATTTTAAGAAAAGTTAATACTATTCATTAAAAACTAATGTAGCTTTGAAAATCATGGATTATGGGATTTTTCTGTTTAATTTAATTTCAAATTTAAGAAGAGCAAATATTTGTAGTAGAAAAAAAATCATGCTTGATGGGAGAAAACTAGAATTGCCATGTTGTTGTTGTCATTTGACAAGTACAGAAAAGTTAAAGTGCATGTCAAATGGGACCGAAGGTATGGAGCACAGCCCTGGCCGCATCTCCGACTTTTTCGGTATAAAGGGTGTCATGGCAGCAGTTGAAGTCGATGTTGAAGAGGGTCGAGGCAACAGAGATACAGTTGAAGAGATGCCTTGGATCCAGCGGCTGAGTACCCGAGAATTGCTATAAAATGCATATATAGATGTAAAAATTACTCTTTTTTCCCTAAAAGGACATGTCAGCTAGCATTCTTAGGTAACTAACATTATTTTAAGAAAAGTTATCGCCTTTCATTAAAAAGCAATACCGCTTTTAAAATCTTGGATTATGGGATTCTTCAGTTTAGTTTAATTCCAAATTTAAGAAGAGCAAATAATTCTAGAATAAAAATTATGATGTTTTAAGAGATAGCTAGAATTGCGGTATCGTAAAAAATAAAAAAAAGAAGGAAAAAAACTCTTTTCCGCTAGAATGACATATCGGCTAGCATTGTTAGATAACTAACATTATTTTAATAAAAATTATTACCTTTTACCACTTTTAAAATCATAAGCTATATAGGATTCTTTTGCTTATTAAATTTGAAATTTATGAACAGAAAATAATTCTGGAAGTTAAAAGATGATGTTTAGAAGGAGCTAGATCGGAAAGATTGCAATAAAATGATAACTATGTATATACGAATATATTGCATTGTCTTTTGCCTTAAAATGGCATATCGGCCGGCATTGTTAGATAACTAACATTATTAAAAGAGAAGTTATTACATAATATTAAAAAGCAAGGACGCCTTAAAAATCATGACCAGTTGCTAAAAAGAGTGCAAGATAAAGAAAAACATCATAAATTCTTATAACAACTTTATGTGAACATGAATGAAACGAGAAGTTCATAAATTTGAAGAAGGAAGTGGAATTTATGTGAAATAGATAGACAATAAATAAATATGGTAGACAACCCTGAATTAACTATCACGTGATCAGATCTTCTATAAACTAAACTAAAATGTAGTTTATTTTATCAATTATATGATTATATTTTCAAACAATTTAGCTGGCGTAATAATAAAACATGCAATACGTAAAATAAAGAATGAATACATTTATAACTTTTGATCAAATGATTGGATTTTCACGAACTAGATGCTATCTTAATGATTCAAGAGTATTACCTTAAATATGCTAAAATATTTGAGCAGATAACATGTTAAGCTTAACAAACAAGAAAAACAAATGCACTAAACGAAACATCGCATTTTGCTTTTTGACGAATTCACTCTTATAATTTATTCTAATAATAATAATAATAATTATTTTTAAACATCAATTCGCAATAAATTGTTGAGTAAAAGATCGGGATCTTTTTTTTTTTGGTATTTTTTACCTTAACGAAATAAATTTTGCACGTAGTTATAAAGCTTATTTAATAAAAGATTATTATACTTAAAATTATAATTCTTTATAATTATTTACCATTTATCTCAATAATGGTTGAATTATAAGGTATACAAATTTTTTACATCTTTATAAATATGTAATTTCAAATAACAAAATTAAGAATTTGGACAGAATCGGTAAAATAGTTATTGAAAAATGAATTTTTAATTAAGATTAACATTGAAATACCCAATCTTCTTCCCGATCTCTTATTGGGGTCATATTTCCCAGATTGCAGCCACTCCTCATGTTTTGAGGATGAATAATCCAAATCTGTCGGAAAAAAGGACATGTTTATTCAGAGAAAGTGCGTTTTGAGTCCGATTTAGCTTAAAATTTAATCAGCGCTGATTAATTTACCATATTTAAGGTAGGGCCCTCGAAGGGTAGCTTTCCATTAAGGTAAGGCTTTTCGCTTGGTATTATGTGCATGGCGTCGTTTGTAGGTGTGGGTGGTTATATATCCGCGTCAATAACGGGAAATCCCATGCAGTTTCCCTTAATATTTCAGACAACTGAATTTTTTTATAAATCTTCATTGATTTAAATTCATAAAAGTTAAAAACGAGAAAAAAATAATATTTTTTTTTTTTTGCAAATATTTAGCAGACATAAATTCGCTTTCTTCTTATGTGTGAAATTCAGAGAGCTCTTGTGACTGTGTGGCTTGATTTCGTCCCCATCTAAGATTATATCTCTTCGACACCTATGATTATGCGTTTGTTAAGTTTTTGAACGTTTCCTATGTGTGTGGGGGGAATATAATGACAGATATAAACAAGGCTTTTTGAGGTAAAACCATTTTTAGAGAGAATTTTTTTTTTTTTTTTTGGAAAGAATTCCTAATAACAACAAAAAATTTCAATTCTAAAACTTGTAAATGTGCAAACATTTTATTATTATTAATATTATTTTGAATTGTTCTTTTTCTTTTCTTCTTTTTTATTTGAAGTTTTTTATCAATGTGATTTTTCTTCTTTAAAAAAATTAGTTTTAAATATTTAAACTTCGAAACTTTAGAGATTGAACTTTCATTTAGGAAATTTCGGTTTAATCCTCTCATTCCTTGTCCAAAGTCAGTAAAAGGAAAAGTTCAAATAAAAGCAATAATCTACTGAAAAGAAGTTAGTCTAAATTTATTTAGCAGAGTAAATGACGAATAATTTTGCTTCAAAAAATACTTTTGGTGCAACAAATATGATGAACTACATGACGATATATTTTTATTTACACAGTTATTATCCTCTGTCTTCTCGATTATGATCTTTTTTACAAATGATCTTAAGGACAGAACTTCTGATAATAGATGGCAGCACTAAAATAAATATCTTCACCCCACTTTGAAAAGGTATGCCACTTTGAAACAAACAAAAAATCCCTTCGTTATGATGCTGCCATCTAGCGACAATTATGAAACCTAAGAAATTTGTGATTTTTCTTTAAAAAGTATCGTATATAAAACTTACTTTTATTTTTTTGCAACTAACTCACTATTTAAATAGGAGAGGGCAGAAGGAAAGTGAAAAATAGAGGAATATTAAACAAAAATAATAAATAAGAAATCAGACATTTCTTACAAATTAGAAAGTGTAAAATAAAGTCTTGTGATAAAGCGCAGTAGCTCCCGTAACTACTGAACTTGGTCGAAATAATTGTAACTGTAATTTCTTTCGAAGTCTTATAAGTGCACGCGGAATTTAAGACTTTTTATTTTATTTTAATCTGATTTGTTTTTGTATAAAAATAAATTACTTGTGATCCGTTGCTCTTCTTTTGAAAGTAACTACCTTATTTTTTAACGAAACAAAAAGTGGAATATACGAAATAAAATTTTATATTTATTAAAGCTGGATTCCTACATTTAAAAGTAAATAAATAAAATAAAATATGAAGCCAAAATAATATATTATTGGGGCGTTTAACTGAAGTAAGTAATTATTAAATTTTATTAAATTTATATTTATCAAATTATTTTTCATTTTATTAAAAAAAATAAACAGCAGTTGTTAATGCAAAGTAAAAATACATAATAAGTACGAAATAATATAGATCTGGAAATGTTTAAACTAAAAAAATTTATAATATTTTTTTATAACAATTAAAATTATTCCTTTATATATATATAACTAGATAAATTTATTATAAAAAAAATATAAATAAATGAATAGATTTAAAATAATTGTTTAATGCTAGAATTGTGAGTTTAAATATACTTTACACGATAAGAGTGAAATAAATGTTCCGGTTTCACCGTTAGGGTTCGTGACCTCTAGGTTAGCGGGCTCGATTTAATTAACCTTAAATTCCTTTTACTGTCTGAAAAAAAGCAAAACTTTATTTGGTATTTTTAGAAAATGATCACTATTCGTAATATACATCTTAGAATATTCAGCTAAAGTATTGTCTACTTATTTTCCACGAAACTAATCAAGTGCGAGTATATGATTGCCTTGTAAAAAATAGGAAAATTCTGGGAAAGCCTGCTCTTATTCCAGCGCCAAGACCGAAGTGGCGCATCGCTTTTTGGAACTATTTTGGGTGTGAGTGATTTGTCTTGTATAATAAGTCTCTGATAATATAAATATGTATACCCGGTAGCAGAATTTACGGAGCAAATTTGCAGCAATATCTTGCTAAATTTGAAATTTTCTGCGATCTCTACGCAGTCAGACAAAGATTATTATGTAGCAAAATTTTCAAATTGGGCGACCAATTTCAAGCCGCGTTGGCTCAGGGGATAAAGCGTTCGCTTTCCAATGAGGTGAACCGGGGTTCGTTCCTGGCGATGGCTGGTCGATACGAATTCCGCATCCGGCTTGCACCGACCACAGTGATGACGTGAAATATCCTCAGTGGTAGACGGATCATGGGCTAGAGTTCCCTTGCCGTCAGGCTAACCGTGGGTGGTTCTCGTGGTGTTCCTCTCCATGTAACGCAAATGCGGGTTAGTTCCATCAAAAAGTCCTCCACAAAGGCAAATTTCTCCCAATACTTGATCCATGAGTTCCCTTGTCTTCTGGATTGGGTTTAAGATCCAAGGCTACGGAGTTGAACGTTAGTAGTCGTAAACCCAAAAATTGGGTTGGCTGTTCAACCACGGTTGTAAAAAAAATAAATTTGGACGACTTTGGAAATTATAATTAAGGACTTTTAAATTTAAGTTGAAATTCATACAATGATACTAAAAAATGGAACCCTATACTGTTAAACCTGTAATCAAGTACAACAAAAGAAAAAAAAACTTCATCGTTTGTTCTTTACGGTGTTCTCTCAGTTCCGCTTTTTACATTTTAGTAGCCAAGTTTGAGATGTTAAAAAGGAAGTTTCAGCAATTTCCATCCATTTGTAAGTTTGAATGATAATAATAATAATAATAAAACTTGGATGGAAAATAATTAGCTGATGCTGTAATAACCATATGTAAGAAATAAAATTTCAAACAAGTCGTAGTATATTTAACTTCTTATTTTTCAGTAACAAGAACTATACCTCGCATCGCTGCAATTTTAGATTTTGTCTTTAATTACGCAGTTTAGAATGGTGAAAAATTTGTATGCAATGTTCAAAGCTGTTCGCTTTAAAAAAGCTTAAGAGACTTAGTGAAATGCGCAAAAAGTAAATTGAACTATGTGTTTTAAACTTTTGACTAATCATGGCTCCCGACTTTGACCGATAGGGGGTCAAGCCTTCCCCGGCGGGAGGGGGTAAGAGTGATAAAGCAAATGAATTCAAAATACACTGGTGGACAAAATTAAGAGATGGAAGACATTTTCCCAAATATCTCAAAAAGTACTGAATATAAATAAATGAAATTTGGTATGGTTGTAGCTTATTCCATGATAATAAAGTTTGCAAAACAAAAATTGAAAGTGCCATTCACTGGCAAGACCTATTGCCAATAAATCCAATGTAGTCTGAACTTAAGGATAAAAGATGACAATAAAAGTGAGACTTGTACAGTGTGTGTTGCCTCTAGTATGGTGTATGGTCACCCCTGACAGACAGACAGCATGCACAACGAGTATGCATGCTGTTAATAAGGGATTTAGAGAGGACTTGTGGAAGACCCTCCCATTCTTCCACCAGAGCAATTTTTATCTCCAGAATGGTTCTGGTGGGAGGTTGGCGCATCGCAATAGCTCTTCCAAGAGCATCCCAAGCATGTTTAAAAGGATTCAGGTCAGGGGATTTGGCTGGCCAATCCATTCGTTGAATATCCTCGCTTTCCAGATACTCATCAACCGTCAACCATTTTGGACGCATTGTAGTCCATAAAAATGAACTCAGGGCCAACAGCGCCCCTGAAACGACTCACATAGGGCTCTACTCTGGGCGTTCACGGAACCATTGTCAAACACATGGAGCGGTGTGAGGGTATCTTGCATGTGCGAATTAATGTGCGAAAATGCTTTCCATATCTTAATTTTGTCCACCAGTGTATTTAAATAAAAACGTATTTTGTACTTTATACTTTTATCACATCAATTTTTTCAGAAGTGCGTTTTTAAGAAGTAAAAATCAATGAATTTGATACCATAATGTGCAGATTCATTTTAATGTAAATCTAAATCGCTTTTTTTCCTCATTTGTTTTCTGTAATTTTGCTATACGACAAATCTTAAGAATACGACTTTTTCAAAATTTGATTCCTAGGAACTATTAGACCGATTTTGCTCAAGTTTTGTCACTTAAAATTGTATTCTTTAAAATAATGTAAAATTTAGGTTCCTGACAATTCAGAAGTTTTTCGACTATTAAATAAAATAATAAAGAATAATATATATTTACTAAAAAATACATTTTGCATGAAATTATCTTCGAAAAAACGAATTTTTGAATTGTATGTGAAAATTTTTTCAATTCGTTTAAAAAGTTTCTAAAGTATTGTGAAATATGCAAAAAGTAAAATAAACGAAAAGGGATCCAAACTTTGGATCGCGCTTCTGACCAAACTATTGAAACCATATTTCCCTGATTGCGGCTACCAGTATATTTTGGGGATCAGAAATCCGAAGTCGTCGAAAAAAAAAGGTATGTTTAATCAGAGAAAGTACTTTTCCTAAAGTTGTTTTCTTAGTCTAATTTCCTAACTTTAAATATCATTCGCATAAGTAAATTAGCATATTTGAGGTCATACCCTCAAGCCATTAAGATTGAGTCCTAGAATGTGAAGATCCGATCATTAGATCAAAAGTTATTAAGTTTAATCAGTTTATTTTTTTGAACACTGTACATCCATTGCTGATAATAGCAAAAGATTCTTTCGTTTCTAAATAGGAAGATAATTTAGCTGGTGGTTATCCTCATATATTCGCTTTAATAATTTAAAAGATTAAGATTATAGGAAGAAAATAAGGTGAAATGATGTTCATTTTCTGTATTATCAGACATAAATAAAAGCTTTTTACATTTCCGTCCTCTTTCGCATAACTTTGTTCATTTCAATAACTGAAAAAGGCATTTTCCCTAAAAGAATTTTCGTCGCTATAGTGGAAAGCGAATAATTTTTAATACGTTATAATGAAAGAATTTTTTATATCTTAAATATTAAAATTTTCAAGGTATTGTAATATCGGCCTTCTTGCAATATGCCTCTCGATGTATCCATCCATTACTGTATTTAAAAATCGTAAAACAACGAAATGTAATTTTAATTTAAAGAAAAAATATTAGCGCTTATGGGAAACGTATTAAAATTATACTAAACTAATTGTATAAATTGCAAAAATTTCCATGAAAATAATTACAATCTTTAATTGTATTGTTTGTATTTTCTTTATTTTTTTTATTTTATCAGGGTATTTTTATTTTAATGCGTTTTTAAGTTTAAAAACATATGAAGTAGAATAAGTATTAATCGTTAAAATAGAAAGGGAAGGCCCATAAACCTTGCAATGCACAGTTCGTCAAAGAAAAAAAAAAAAAAAAAAAAAAGCTGATCCCCCTAATTAGCTTTTGATCTAATGATCGGATCTTCAAGTTCTAGGTATAATTTTTAATGGTTCAAGATGGTGACTTCAAATATGCTAATTAATTAGAGTAGACGATATTTTAAGCTACGAAATCAGACACAAAATCGTACTTTCTCTGAATAAACATACATTTTTTACAACGGATACGGATTTCTGACCCCCAAAGTATAGAGTCTAGCCACAATTTGAGAAATATGGTCCCCATAGTTTGGTTGGTCAGAAGAGTGATCCAAAGTTTGGATCCCTTAATGTTAATTTTACTTCTTGCGTATTTCGCCCTATCTCGAGAAATTTTTAAGCGAATTGAGAAATTTTTGCACAAAATTAAAATTTTTTTCAACTATTATTTTATATAAAATAATAAATATTTATTAAAAATTATTTGTTTGCATAGAATTATCTTGGGATAAACGAATTTTGTAATTGTGACCAAACTAAAGGGACCATATTTCCCAGATTTCGGCTACCCCCTATATTTTCAAGGTTAGAAATTCGAAGCCATTTGAAATAAAGGTATGTTTATTCAGAGAAAGTACGTTTTTGAGTTTGATTTCATAACTTAAAATATCATCTGCAGTAATTAATTAGCATGTTTAAAGCCACCCCCTTGAACCATTAAGAACGAGTCTTAGAGCGTGAAAATCCAATCATTAGATCAAAATTTATTTTGGTCATTCAGTCTCAAAAAGTGTGGTAGCGTGAAAACGAAGGGCTGAGGACAATCTTCTTGTCTTCCCCTATCCCTCAGGGGTGTTGAATAATTTTACGTATGGATGCAAACAAAAGACTTGACCCTCAGAATTTTCTGAGAAAAAGTTGGAACAGGAAGTCGAACTGGTAGTAGAAAAGAAAAGTAACTAAAAAGAGCACATTCTTGTCCTTATGCTTTTAATTTATTCTCATTCACAAAAAAAGAAGAAAAAACGGAGAAAGAAAGGACAAAAAAAGGACAGGCTAGCTCTTTAAGGTCTATACTTCCGAGTTGCTGTTTCCGGTGTATTTTGAAGCCACTTGGTTCACAACGTGATCATTGTGTTTTAAAACTCCTTTCAATATGTGTTATATACGTGAATTTTTTACCGGATTTATTATTTGTGTTTAAAAATTTTCTATGAGAAACATCATTTGAGGACCTGTCATTTCTAGACGTAAGAATCGTCATTTGAAAAAAATAATTGTTATAAAATACTTTTTACCTTGTCAACAATATATCGACTTCGAAATTTAAATGTAAGTGATAATTTGTAAACTGAACTTAAAGTAGTAAAGAAGTAGTTTTTTCCTGACGATTTTTTTTACTTCCTCCGGATTGGGGGGGGGGAGGGTAAACGATGCCCGATATCCGTTTGAAAATATCGTCTCGCAGAATAAGCTGTAGTAAGCAGTTACAAACTTTCTAGCCGGAACTAGAGCAGGCATTGAGCTCGAGATTGTTATGGATGGTGTTTTCTACTCTAGGGAACGCTGCAAGCTCCATGCGTCCTATACTTCCTCGTCACTGTTTTCAGTGTATTTTAAAGCCATTTGGCTTACAGCGTAATCATTGTGTTTTGAGATTCTTGCAAACGTGGTATTTGATTACTTATTACTTGTGTTTACAATGCTAAAGGTGCTAAAACTAACGTAAGATGATGCACAGCTTGCAACAAGAACAAGCAGTAATAAACATATGGAAAGAGGCCAAATCAGGACTGCTAAAAAAAGCGAGTTATTCAAAATCTAGCAACCATGTCACCTTTTTTAACAATATATCTATAAATAACTAAAACAAATTTTCTCTTCAAACTCACCAGAATTACTTAATAACATTAGTATCTTATAAAATACGGCAAATTTGAGCACAGAAATTATCTAATTTTCAAACGGATAATTTTGTTTTCAATAAAAGAAGTAAATTAGATAATTTCTGAGCTCAAATCTGCCGTATTTTATAAGATACTAATGTTATTAAATAATTCTGGTGAGTTTGAAGAGAAAATTTGTTTTAGTTATTTATAGATATATTGTTAAAAAAGGTGACATGGTTGCTAGATTTTGAATAACTCGCTTTTTTGGCAGTCTTGATATGTCCTCTTTCCATAAGTTTATTACTGTTTGTTCTTGTTGCAAGCTGTGCAGCATCTTACGTTAGTGTTAACACTTTTAGCATTGTAAACACCAGTATTGTTAGCATTGTAAATACAAGTAATAAGTAATCAAATACATTGTTTGCAAGAATCTCAAAACACAATGATGCCAAAACAACGGAAACAGTAACCCGGAAATTTATGCGATACCGAGCTTGCAGCGTTCCCTAGTGTAGAAAACACCATCCATAATGAAAACACCATCCATTGTTTAGATTTATATTGAAAACAACACCCATAACGCCCTCGCGTTTGACCACTTTTCCGTCCAAATTAAATATTTCTAAAGTTGAAAGCTCTTATTGGAACAAAATTACAAATTTCCCTTTTTAATGTTGTGTTCTAATCAACTTTTTTTTAAGGATATTATTACTTATATTGGTGATCGAAATGGGCTGCAGGTGGCGTAGAGCAGAACTCTTTTCCTATGGCAACACTTCACATGCTTTCCCCATTAGCGTGTGGAAAGTCATAGAGGAAGGAAGTACATTAGTTTCTCTCTTGATTTTCATATAGATTAAAATCTTTTAACTTGAAAAACTATATGGAACTGAAAACTACATTAAACATAGTTCTAAAGAAAAGTATCATGGAAATTTTAAAAAATATTTTTATTAAATAAAAAGGAAAAATATTAAGAAAGAGGAAAATATCGTAGTACATTCCTAGACAACTGAAAAGAGGAGGAGAGGGAAGGGAGAAGGGCTAAAGGCATGAAACCGGTCTCTCCCCAGATGGCGTATTCGAGTGTTGCGATCGCGAATAATGTAATTGTAATGTTTTTTTCCCTCAGAATTCTTAATTTGATTCAACAGATCTTGCTTGATCATATGCGAATCTATCTTTTACTTAATGAACTATCTTTACTCAACCTGAATCATCCAGATTAATAACCTTTTGGTTAATCTCCTGTTTTTTGTGTTTGGAGCGCCACTCTGAAACAAACCCAACCATTTTTATGCAATGCTATTGCTCTCTTGTGGATATAATTTGTACTTTAGGTGAAATAAGGAATGTGAAAGAATGTTTCATCATTTTTTTTCGTTTGTTGATAGTTGATCTATGATTGCCTCATGTCATGTCTTTTTGAGTCGTAAACAAATGCGAAATTTTCGAACTGATTAGTCACGCCCTTTATAGTTGTTACTCATACTATAATCAATTTGTGAGATAGGTTTATTGCACTCTTCTTCGTTAATATTAGCTATTTTATTCGATACTGTTCATCAAAGTTGGGAAAATTCGAAGTGTATCTGCTGATGATTGTGGTCTGTGTTTTGGTTTGAAATTTTCTTTTTAAAATTATGGACTCTACTAATAGAAAGGTATGTATTAAAGTCTAGAATATTTTAACTGGCATATTTGTCGTTTGTTTTAAAGCATTACTTACTGAAATTGACATTTTTTATTGAACTAATGGAGCGTGACATTTCCTAGGTCACTTTCGAGTTGGACAATGTTGTTGTGTCCATTGCTGGACCATTAAAAGATGAAGCTCCATTTGCAGGAAAGTTGATGATTGTTGAGGAAGTAAGATAATAAAATTTTTTTTCCAACATACTTCTCGAGTTTGTATAATATGTTTATCATTAAATGTTGACTTTATCTTTTAAAAAGTGTCTTTATGATATTGTAAATAATAAAAGAAAGATTTGAAAAATGGTTAAATATAATAAATTCTGATAAAATTTTAAATAAAATTAAAAATTTTCCTGTCCCGGTTCTCAAAAGTTTTATAAATTAATACGTTTAAAAAAAAATAAAAGTTGTATTTTTGGTACAATATGGCATTATGTGAAATTGTTTGATTGCAGTTAGAATATAATCAAAAATATTATTTTACGTTAAACCAAGCTACCAATTGTAAAACATTTGTGCTTAGGTAATTTTCAAGACTTAGATATGTTTATTGTGTAGGAAATGTGTAACTACTATGCAATAAAATTAGGTTAATAAATTTGTGCTTGCAATTTTACTATTTCTTATTGGTATTGTAATAAGTTGAATGGTTGTTGAAATTTTCTGTGTAAATAATTGGCTACTCTTGGATCAATGTAATAATTTGTGATAAAAGTGAATCTTGAGTTATCCAGGAATTAATTTCGTAGTCAGAGCCCACGCTAAGCATTCGTGCCTCACCAAATGCAATAAAATTGTAAATTTGGTGAATAAAATTGGTAAATGATTCTTTCCGCTGGAAAGAAAAGTATATATTCAACACGATCCTTAAAATTACAACAAAAAGAACTTTTCTAAGCAAATCAGTATTTTTTATCCGATTACAGTAATTTTTGGTAGATGCGCTGCATAACCCATTAGAATTGGGTCCGAATAATATAAGACTGAAATAAACTGCTGTAAAACAGTTAATAGGAAAAAAAATCAAAAAAAATGAAAGATTTACACTTGGCAAAGACTTTTGAAAATCGGTGAATACTTTTGATATTTGGCTAATTTCCTGTCTAATAATTTAAAATCCTTAGCGCAGGCCTTGATAATGTGTGTTAGGACCCACGATAAGCATTCGTCACCTCGCCAAATACGATAAAATCCTAAATTCGGTGGAAACAAACTTGTGTTTTTGCAAATGTATAGCCAAATGATTTTTCTACCAGAAAGCAAAATATATATTCTCCTCAATTCTGAAAAGAATGAGTAGAAGAAAATTTTTTTGAATAAATGTTGTATATATTCGACTATAGTAATTTTTGTTATGATACGTCTTGTAACCAATTGAAATTATATTAAGACCAGATAATGTAATCAACAAGAGAGATAATTAAAACATGAAACAAATTATACTGTAAAATATGCATGTTATAATACTATTTTAGCAGAAGATATATTTTCTCGTGACTATAACATAACGTTGCTTCATGTTTATTTTTATATTACTGCTCTAGTCTAAGAAGTTAAAAAAATTAACCCCAATTTTATTTCTATTTCTTTATCTTAAAAACAGCATTGACATTTTTCATTCTATCTCCCAGCTCATTTACTCCTCCCCCAACTATAAAGTGACTCTTGATTTGAATTTCTATTTTATAAAATAATTCAATTTATAGTTAATTTGTAATTTGATTTGAAGTTTTCTATGGGAAAAAATCAATCATAAAAAATTGTTAAGATTTGCCGTTGACTAAGAATTTGTCAACTAATGACTAATACATTTGATATTTGGTCAATTTACTGGCTACATGGGCCCAATGTTTTATGGTATAAATTATGTTCTAATTCGTAATTATGCTTTTTTATGTAGTGTAAATTTGTTGTTCTATGATTCACTTTATTTTCTATTAGTGTTTCTAGCTTCTTTTTCAAGGAATTTTAGAGATTCAACAATTTACAAAGATTTTTGTAGCAATTAGTAGTATTTTTATAATTATGTATTATACTTGATATAATTCAAGTGTTTGTTATTCACATTTTAAATTAAACAAAATTATTAATTGCTTAGTCTCTGAAACTCTTCAGAACTTAAAATTTTGCTTTTATATCGAAGTTTGAAGGAGAGTACATAATTCTAATTTCACAAGTGAAAAGCATCAGACAACAATCTTCTTGTGCTAGACCTATTGTGATCTAATTTGTTCCTTTTAACCATTATATTTTACTCGTATAATTCTTAATCAAATTATTCTTAGTAGAGTAAGTCCACCATTGTACTATTTGTGTCAATTACAAAATGAAACAATGTTAATTACAATTATTATAAAAAGATTTAAAAGCAATTATTCTTAGTTTTAACTTTGTAACATATTGTCCAAAACTTTTTTTTCTTCAGCTTAGAATTATTTTTGGATTACTTTCAAATTTTTAATTGTTAAAGGTGCAAATCCTTTATTCTTTATGAGTCCAAGTTAGTTGATAATTCACAAGAATAAAATGTATTTTTATGTTTAAAAATTTAATATTCTGTTTAAAGATGTTTATTTAATTTTAAAATCTAACCTAAATTTATGTCTAAAATCTATTAAGCAGTTAATGAGGTAATTTAATTTTATTCTTTTTCTTTATAAAATTCATTTTGGTTACACTTGATAGCTGACAATTGTGTCACCAATGTTTAAAAAGTAATCAATTAAAAAAAATATGTGTATGATTTTTATTTTTCTCCTATTTTACCCATGATTGATTCTTTATTTTTTTTGTATGAAATTATTTTTGGATAGTTTACTAATTGAATCATATTTTTTGTTGGAGGAAGCTGACATCTCTAATGTTTGTCATTCCCAGTTATATTTATAAGAATGAAATATGTTATTATAGAAATTTCTTATGCTGTTTATATTCCATTTTAAAACACTATAATTCAGGTTTTAAGTAATTCGCTTTTTTCATCGAATAAAATGTCATAATAGGTGATAATTTTTTATTTATATTTTTAGGCTCATGGACCAGATATTGAATGGAAACCATTAAAATTGAAATCAGATGATTTGTCTGGGGGAAGTCCTGAATCAGAAAACTTGGAGTGGGAAGATATTTCTGAGTCCGTTGGTTTTCGAGCAAAGCATAATGATAGCATTGGTAGGTTGCAGTAAAGAGTAAATATGATTGGATGGAGAACCCTTCTTATCTTTCAAAAATGTTTGAAGTTATAGATTTTATAAGGAATGGTATACTTTTACAATTGATTGTGTTTTAAATTTGTGTCCCTTGAAAGATTAACTTGAATGTCCTATCTCCGTATAAAAAATTAATTGGAAGAAACTGTATGACTAGCATAGAAAATTCTATAATAACAATTTCTCCACCTTGTAATTTTTTAAAAAAATCTTTGAGACTCAGAAATTACATTAAAATATCAAAATTTGAGGTACTATTTTAAGTATTAAAAAATGTAAAATTTTTGATCTATCTTTCTTTTTAAAGAAAATTTTTTGTCACCAAAAAAATATAGCTGAAGAATTTACTTAAAATTTAAAAAATTGTATGAAATTTTTTTTTAGAGAAAAGTTAAATTTTGCTATAGTAATTTGTTTTGAAAAGTGAAATGTAAAATTTAAATTATCAGAGAAGTAAGACAAAGTGTGCAATACTTAAAAAGTGTTTTTAATTGAAGAATATTGAAAAAAAGCCAAATTGATATTGTTCTTATTATAGTAAGCTATAATTAAGTCATTATCAATCTATAATAATTTTAATTATAGCTTATATAACTTAATTATAGCATTTTTTTATGACTCCTTAAAGCAAAAATATTCCTATGGACATATTTTGAAATAAGTTTTGCATTTCTAATTTCTGATGTGTTAAAGTAAAGCATTAGCTATTGTTGATGTTGTAGACAGGTATATAAACCAAGAATTTGGTATAACAAGTTTCCTTGTCAGGTAAAGGGTGTAAATTCAACTAATCACAGGCTACATTAAAGAGTTTAAAAAGTTGATTAATACACTGTAAAATATGTTATTTGTTATGTTTTTATTATATCATTTTTGTGTCTGTGAATCTTATCTTATAGAGAAAGTAGTGACCATTTTCTAATCAGGCTCTCAAATGTCTACTGGAGCTTTATGTCTGATGAAAATACAAGATTAAATTATTTGCTAACCATTATAAGTAAAATTTTTTCTTAAATCAAATTTCTAACCCCTTTCTGATTAGTTACTGTTCTCTAATTTTAGCTGAAGGTCTGTCTTTAAGTTCAATTCTAGTTTCAATCCTTTCATGACATATCTTTCCTGACGTAGACAGAAATTTGGCTTTTTCTTTTTAAATTTATGAATATAATATTTTCCTTTATAGACCATTGGAAAAGTGTAGTTTTTAAAATTTTTGTTTCATTTTTTTTACTGAAATATTTCATTTTAAAAATGCCATTTTAAAATTAGGTACTTATTAGGAGGAAGAAAAATTACCTAATTTTTTTTAAAATTAACTATAGTAAAACAGCTATCTAAATCAAAAGTCTAGTAGATAGTAATAAAAAAAAAAAAAAAAAGAGAATCTAGGTAAGGTTTACTGTCATGATATTTAACTTTGAAAAATTTGTTTGAATTACTTTCCTAATTGATGTTTCTCAGATAGATTATATTAAAAGTTTCTTTTAATTTAAAAGTTTATGTTTCCATTTTATATTCATTATATTGTCTCAATTTTTAATGTTTGGAAAAGAATATACAACTTTGTAGCTCATGTATTTCATATGTCTTTCATTATGTATACAATAAAATTTCACTAATATGTTCTAAATAATTATTTCAAATTTTATCTAATTTTAGATGCTGTAGAGATCAAGCCAATTCGTATGCCCAAAGAGATCAAATTTGATATCTCTGATTTAAAATCTTTTAAAAAATCTGAGGTATGTGATGGGCATACAACAGTTGTCACTTTTTTATTAAAAGACGGAACAAATGTGCCCTCTTTTCAAATTGATACTTGTGATTTTGGAAAACTATGTGCTGCACTTGATGGTTATGTTAATTTTCAGAGGTAAGATGTAATTTTTTAACTATATCAGATTCTCAAGTTATTATTTTTACGGTAAATCAAATATTTATTCTTTGTCAAGTTTTTTTATTATTAAATTCATAAAGTAAGATTTCATTAAAATAAATTTATAGATATTTTTGTTTAGTAACTAACATTGTAAATCGTCCTTTGAGTTTAAAAATTATTTTCTCCTCTTCAACTGTTAAATAAGTACTCAAATTATTTTATTAAGAGCATTAAATTGTGCGGAATAACCCAAAATGATACTATTATAAGTCAGAGGTACATTTGTGAAGTCAAAGTTTAACATTTCACTCAGTGACTTCACAGCTTTGGTTTGAAGATACTTCTAACTAGTGAGAATTTATAATTTTGTTATGTTAATATTTGTGTCATGTTTATATTTCAGATCAAAGAAAGAAAATAATCTGTATCTAACAGTTGATCCGAAAGTTGAAGCTCTGGAAAAATCATTTAGTGAACTTGACCTTTTTACTGAAAGAAGAGCTCATATTATAACGGTATGTTTGTATAAACTTTTGTTTTAAATGCATGTGTTTCCATGAACTTCTAGAGAGCAGGGCTCGAAAAAACTCAGAAATTTTCCCCGTCCCCGAGGACGGCTTGTCCAACAATGTACCCGTCCTCCTTTGAAACTTACCTGTAGTTTCTAAATAAATAAAAATATAATTTTCTCTTATTTATTACAAACATTTATATAAATTGCACAATGAATTATTAGTTACTAGGATTACATTATAAAGTAATAAAAGAAATACTAGGTTACTAATAGTAGGTACTAGGTTACTAATAGTAAAGAAATAAATAATACAGGCTGATTGTGCTCCGGAAAAAATCCGGATTTCCAGAATTTTTGCTAACAGTGTTCCGGAAGTTTCCGGAGATCGAAGGTCCAGATGTTTAAAAAAATCATTGATCACAGAAGTTTCCGGTAATCACATTTTCAAAGGTGGAACTTAAAAACACAGTTTATTTTATTTGTTTGTAAGGGAGAGCCAGAGAGATACTTTATAAGCTTATATTCATGATTAATATTAATTTTTTATCAGCAAATAGTTGTTATCGTAAACTCAAGAAAGAAAGACATATTTGTAAATTTTAATTATACTTCTCCAGGTCATCATAGTGTGTAAATGCAGATGCCAACTCTTCCGGATTTTCCGGAAGATTTTATTTTCATATTTAAAGTGGTAGCAATACTCAGGTTATTCCAATTAACTTTTTGAATTATAATGCTAATTATAAATGAGTTTGACCACCACTACATATAAATAATTACAATAAATATATTAAAGCATAATAATTCTAGTGCAAGCGAATTTCAACGTTATCAAAATATAAATATATTTTTGAGTCAGATTGTTTTTCGTTTATTGTTTTACAACCACTCTGAAAATCCTTTCTCGGAAAGAGTGAAAGTTGGCAGGTATGTAAATGATATAGGTATGTGTAAAATTTTGAATATATTTTAAGTAAACTAAGAAATATTGAGAAAAAGGAAAAAAATCTTGTTTAAATGTTTTCTAATTTTTCAATTTAAACTGTTTTTGTTTAAATTTTATTTTTTAACTCAAGAAATTTTCTGGAATTTTGACTTGGGCTCACAATCACCCCTGATAATAATAATTTATAATTATTGAAAATGTATCACGAACATTAGCGGGAAAATGGCCGTTCGCGCAGACGTCGGATTCGAGAAATTCGTTGTCCAGGGGAAATTTTTTACCGCCGCAGAAGGGCGGTTTTGCGAGCCCTGCTAGAGAGGCTTCACTCCATGCACTCTATTGGTATGGAGTTAGTTTCAGAATGCTTCCTATCTTAGCTCGCTTCGCTTAGCTACAAGTTTTTTTTTTAGTGTAACTTTGAACGGAGATGCCCTTTTTTTAAATAAATATTTAAAAATATGTATGAAATATAAACATTCTGTGAAACTTTGTATCAATTCAATTCTATTTTCTATTGTTGAATCATAAAAACTATTATCATGGGACCTGCAGTAATGCAGTAATATATTAGGTTCCTATTAATTATCAAAATTTATCGCAATTAATAAAGCATTCCTTTGATTTAGACCATAGATTCTCAACCTTTTTAACGTTGCTGCCCCCTTAATAAGAAAAAAACATATCAACGCCCCCCTTTGTGATAATCCAGTTATTTAGAGCATAAGGACGGAGGGGGTGTGCTGAATTATAAGATGCATTTTTAGGCAATTTTTTAAACGTTAAATTTGCTTGTTTTTTTTAAAAAAAATTTAATGTGCACGTTAACTCGATAATTTTCTCCAGGCAGGTAATCACAGTCTATTTGTCATAATAAAAATAAATATGGTAATGAAAAAAACAGTGCAACAAAGAAAACTATACTTAAAAAAAGTCACCTGTTCTTAATTAGATAATTGAAAAAACACCCAAAACTAAAAGTAGTATCAACGAAGCAATCAAGTTACTATGTCAGTGGAATGATTGTACTTGATGGTTCATAGCCAATTTCTTAACGTTCGACTCAATATTTTTGCTGAGGTGAAGACGCAAGTCCCCTCGTTGCATGATTTCCTGTCTATTTCTCTTTTTTGTGACTTGATCCATAACAGCACTGAATACGTGTTCAACGAAGTAGGAAAAAGGGAAGGAAATTGAAAATAAGAATTAATTTTGACAGTCCAGAGTAGAGGCAATTCTTGAGTATCATCAGAGGAAATTTCGCCATTCTTTTCAAGATACGATAAGATTTGAAATTGGTTGAACTCATTCCAACCAAATTTCTGCTACCAAAAAATAATTTTGTTTTGAAATGTAGAAATAACTGATTTCGTAGGGATCAAATTGAGTTTGTCACCTTGAAGTTGCAAATTAACACCATTTAATTTTGCAAGTAAATCCACCAACGTCTATCTTAAATTCTAGCAATCTGTATCTCAGAGCTACATTCTATCTTCGAGGAACTCAAGCGCAGAGTCGAAAAGATTCAAGAACCTTTTGAGACAAGGCTCCTTTGGAAAGCCAGCGAATCATGGTGTAGTAGCAAGCGATATTCTTCATAGTTTTTCTTAAACAGCAGTCTGAGTAATCAATCATCGAGAACATTACTGCGAATTTTGTTTGCAGCAGATATGACACATTGCAATGACTGATGCAAACGGTTGCTGAGGTTTTTTCTTATTAAATACTGTCTGTGAATCACGCAGTGAACTGCTAAAATATCTGGTACCACACTATTCAAAACGGCGAAAAACCCACCATGTCGACCCACTATTGCAAGGGATATTTTTGATTAAATCGGATGAGGCTAGATAGTGTATAACTGTTCCTAAAACTTCCTTAACAGCCGGCAGTATCAATTCTTTGCCGATGGTATGAAATTTCCCAGATTTAGCAATTAATTTTGATATATTATAAGAACTTATCAAACCATCATCGCATTTTTGTGATTAGGTTGTCAGTAAGCCTGAGGCCAAAGGTGCCTTCAGAAACTTGTCTTTGATATTCGTGAAAAATGACAAATCTTTATTCTGTTTGTGAGGATGAATATTTTGCAAATGCTTCTGCTAACGAGAAGGCTCCATTGTCTCATTATATTAAACTTAGTTATAAAATAAATTCATGGGTAGTTGTGAGTTCGAGGGCGATTGAACAAATCTAAACTTCAAGTATGTGACACTGTATTGAATACACTTCTTTATGTTAACCGACATTGTTGGTGGCAGCAAAATACGAATGAAAGAAAATCAACTGTTTTTTCAAATTAATAAATAATTTACGATTAAGAACTAATTCACAAACGTACCTAGCCAAATAAACAATGAAATCGAATCGAAACTGGGTAAAAAACTGCTAGGAAGCAAACTGAACTATCATAAGAAACACGGGTCAAATCGAACATTTTTACAAAAAGAGCATGCACTTTAATTTTCACCAAATGGCTGAAATGAGTCAGAGGCAAAAACTACTGCCTCATGCGCTGTGCTTACTTACTTACTTTATTTAAAAACAACTGGGCACCTGGGCCGCGCAGCGGCCCCTATTCCATTCATCATGAAATTACAACAATGAGTTAAAAACATTTTGAATATAAGCAGTCGTTGTGGTAGCTTTACAATAATATTACCATGATTAGAGAAAATACAAACTTGAACAGAGATATTTACAGTAATTGCCTATGCGCTGTGCTGATTCGGATCGGAGAATATGTATGCAGATTAATTTTATTTACTAAATGATTCTTAATTTAATAATTTTATTTGGGAGTATTAAAATTAAATTTGAATAACATAACATGCTCATCGCCCCCTACCGCCCAAAACATACCTAACGCCCCCCTGTCGCCCAAAAAAAGTCCACCGCCCCTCAGTATACTCCCAACACCCCCGTTGAGAAACACTGATTTAGACAGTTTGGAACAAAATAGTAACTACATTTCTCTGGACAAAAATATAACACAAATTAAATAATAAACAATGTTTTGCATTCTGAAACTGAATTTTTTTAAATTTGTTAAAAAGTCACTTAATATTTAGTTTTCTTTAGCCCTAAAGTTATTAATTATGTTGAACTAAATTCAAGTAATGGTCCATTAAATGATTAAAAAACAAAGCGACAGATGCAGAGGTTTGTATATGGTAAAAGTATTACCTTCATTACAGACACAAATATGTTGACTATTACTGCAGCTTCAAGTTAAGAAAGATATATACCTTCTACTGGAGCAACTGACAGCGGAAAACCAAGTTGGCTCTAATATTAGATATTGATTTCTTCCACATGCTGAAATTTAATAGCAATTATTCACTTGCTATTAAATTTCAGTTCTTTGTATCCAATGCATAATAAAAAAGAAATATTATCAGTTTGAAGACAATTTAAAAATTATTGCTTCTTATAATATAGATTAGCATTTAATAATTTTAATAAATGGAACTTTTTTGCGGTGACTGAATTTTAAGAAAGGATAGTTTGCAGAACATCATTTAAAATTCCTAATCTTTAAGATTAAATTTTTCCTTGTTAGATTATTGTATCAAATTTTTTTTGTATATAAATAGCCTCATTTTGATAACTTATAATCTGAGAAAAATCTTTATTGAAAAGCTATTTTTTTATGTTTTTAAAATTTTTTTAAACTTAAGTTATAAAATATTAAACTAAAAGAAGAGTAATGTCATTATTTTTATCTTCTCTGAAAAACAAGAAATTTAAAAAAAAGTAGAAGCAATTTTATATCTAATATCTTTAAAATTATTTTATTTGTTTGTAAAATATTTAAAAACTTTTTATATTAAATCTATTAATTTTATTAACATGTCCCCTGTTTTCATAAATTTATTACCTATTTATGCAAATTGTTATTTATAATAAATGATTTTGATGCTAAATTTTTTGTTTCAAATTTAGAAATTAATGCATGATCCAGTAAATACTGCTATGGGCGGTTTTTCCAAAGTGACCAATTTTCTTGTGGACTATCTGGTTTATCCAAATGAGCCAGAAGGTTATGCTGTATGCCCAGAAGAACAGATAACTGAAATTATCTCTGGAAATGTGTTGAATGTTGATATTGATCACCATGAAGAGCCTGGCTATGAATTAATTACCCGAATTGATCTTCCTCCTCGACCAGAAGTTGAAAGAGAAGAACCCATGACTCTAGAGGAGTTTACTTCTCATTTTGATGCAGATGGAAAAATACTTGAAATTGAGGAATTGAAGCAGCGAATATTTAAGGGTGTAAGTATCTGCAACATATTTTTAGTTTGCTATTTTAAATTTTAACAAATAAAGATTACTTCTAATAGTTTTTATAACTTTTTCTACAATCATATTTTTATAAAATTTATATTACGTATAACACATAGCTGCCAACACGGTTAGGCAATATCCAGTAGATTTTATGAAACAATATAAATTTCATGATAATTGTTACAAAAAGTACTAAATATTTTACACTTCGGGAATTTTAGGGATTTTTATAGTCATCAAAATAGAAATGCTGCAATAGTTATGATTAACATTAAATGAACTTGAAATGTTATGTATTATGTTTACTCATAATTTTGAATAGTAATATGCATTTAATTCATCAAAGATAGTTAACTGATTTTTATAAATGAGGCTCGCTTCATTGTGTATTAGTGACACTTATTTAAATATTCAAGTGAGGTGCCAAAATTTTATTTCATTAGGGATATTTTCAGGAAACTTACTCAAGTTTAGGGAGTTTTCTGAAATGTACAAAAAGCAGGAGAATTTTTAATAAACCAGTAGACCAGGAGAAACTTGGCAAAATCCAAAATATATAAGTTTTTGGGTTTAAATTTCATTTTTCGCTTTCATTAAAGTTCATCAACTTGTAAACTCATTCTAATATATTTTATATTTGGATTTAACAAGAATATTTTTGTGATTTTCATAAATAAATGTATTATACTTTTTTATTTTTATAATTTTAAATCAAAAAATTTTGAAACATTCAATACTTTGTAAAATTTTTTAGGGGCTCTTACATGCTGCACGACCAGATTCTTGGAAGTTCTTATTAAATTTTTTTGCTTTTGATTCAAATGCTAAAAGTAGAGCAAATGTTAAAAAGAAAAAGACGTAAGTATATTTAAATTTTAATGTAGTATGAAGTAATGTATTTTAATTTATTTTTTGATTACATATTTATTACACGGATAAAAAATAATAAATAAAGTTTTCGATAAAAATTTTAAATTATGCTTTATTGCTATGTTTCAACTCTCATCAGGATTTAATAACTGTCCAAATACAATGCAGAAGGCTTGAATGTACGTTAATCACAATTACAGACGTTCTTAGCATAGTGAGTGATTTTTTGTGACAAAATTTCCATCCAGCAAAATTGCTTCTTTTCAGCTTATGATAGAGAATGCTGAGCATCTTGATCTAAATTTTTTCAACCATCATTAAAATTTTAAAATAAAATTTAAATTGTAGTAGAAAATTTGAATTACCTAAAAATTTTCTATCCCCAATTTTTTAGCATGCAATTTGCAGAGCATTTTCCTGTAAAATTAGTCCAGAAATCAGCAAATTTTTTTTTGCACAGCAATTAGTTAACCATTTTAGCAGAATTTTATTCAAATTTTCATTAACTTTTTTACATGGCTTGATTTTCCAGTACAAACCTAATTCACTAAAATAATGGTCCATGCAATGATAATTTCTTTTAAGATGTCATTAATTTGCATTTTTTTTACAGCCGAATAGTGCAGCTAATTTTCGGGAGCTTTCTATTTTTTTACTCTTCTTTATAAGTTTTATTTTATCTTTCAATATAAAGAATTTTCTCAAGCTCATCACTCATATTTCAATTAATCATTTACTGAAGCTTTCATTCTGAAATCCCCCAAATGTCTAGAACATCAAAAATTTTTTTTTATATATATATGTAATAGTGGTCTTAAAATATATGTCAAAAATGTAAAGGTAGGTAGAGGGGACATAAATAAGCATATTTCGGATAGGAATGTGTTTGCGGTAATGGCACATTAAAGCACTAGCTTGTAAAGCAGTATGAATCAAAGGAAACTAAAAAGACAAGTAAAGGCAAAAGAAAATTCGATTCCCTACCGGCTCAAGGCGGCATTACTGCTCACACAATTCTATACGAAATATGCTTATTTAGGTCCCCTCTACCTACCTTTGCATTTTTGACATATATTTTAGGACCACCCTGTATATTCGCTCCACAAGTGTTGGTCTTGTGCAATACTTCTTTTGTGCAAGTATTGGCAATTTCTACAAATGCTTAAATTGAAAACTGACTGATAATACATTAAGAATTACTCCTCCTAGTATATGTAGAACAAAATTCCTGCAGACCACCCTTGAGAGAAGCAGCTTGTCTGTAGTAAGCATAATTGAACTGCATACATTTGTGTACTATTTTTCATTCATACTTTTTGGAGTTTTAGAAAATATTTCATTCATTTCCAAAAAAATACACCAAAAAATATGGGAAAGCTAATTTTTTACTTAAGTTAATTGCTTAGTATTTTTTGCATATTAAGTTAATAGCGTATATCAAGTTAATTGTATTTTAAGTTAAATTTTATCTCAATTCGTTATAGTTTTCATTAATGTTTTAATTTTTCATTCTTTTTTACTTTTAGTGAGGACTATTTTAGAATGAAATTACAGTGGAAATCTTTTGATGCTGATCAAGAGTCCAGGTTTTCTGCTTTAAGGGAAAGAAAAAGTCTTATAGGTATAATTATCATTGTTTTATGTTTATTTATGTTTTCGTAAATCAACAAATTATAAAAATTTCATAACCTTGATGTTATAACGTTGTTTAATCATTAATTTTACAGTCTCATATTATATAAATTATGCTATTGTTTTAATTAGCATAGCTTTGTTATATCAATAGTAATGATTAGTAAAAGAATGGTTGCATAGTTATAATTTTTTTGAAAAAAATATTTTTTAAAACTTGGCAATTCTTTTTCAATATTAAAAGTAGTTAAATTTTCTGAATTTATCTAATGGTAAATTTTAAAAATTAGTAGATTTTTTTAATGAAAAGTATAATTTTTTTGTCACGACAAAAAAGTATAACCAATTAAAAATTATTTTAAAGCCAATTTTTAGTACTTGAAAGCTGTTTTTTAGCATTTTGTATTTGTAAAAGGCATATTTTATTTATTATTCAGAGAATATTTGTTCTTGCAATCAAATTAATTGTAAATTTTATATCAACGAATTTCATTTCAATTTTAAAATTTAGTATTTATAGTATGAAAGTTTTACATTATTTAAAATTATGCATGCATTATAATTTAAATAATAAGTATTAAAAACTATTTTTCACTTAAAATTATTTTTTGGTTAAGTTTTATAATATTGTACAAAATATTTTCATTGGTACAATCAGTTATAGAAGTCTATTGAAAATACACAAAAAGTAAATGCTTTACATATTAGAGCAAATGAAAAATTGAATGCAATTTATATTTGTTTCTATTCAAATATTTAAAGGAATAGGATGCTGCAAGGAAAGACTGTAAAACAAAACTTACGACAGTTACTTTTCTCAACAACTGAAATTTAGAATAGTGTGATTAAGAAAAATATGTGAACTGTTTGCAATTTCAAATTAATATTGAAATGTACAGGGTTAGAATTTTATACAGTGAAAAGTTTTTGGAACTTCAGTATTCAAAAAAGTATACAAAAGCTAGACGTTAAGAACGTATCCAATGAGCGAGCAAAGCGAGCATTGGATTGCGAAGCAATCCGTAATGAACTGCGAAAGCAGTTCCGGGGGTTGGCGAGCACCAGCGAGCAGGGGGCGAAGCCTCCTAGTATTAAGTAAAATGTTAAACTGTTTACAATAATTTTATTTATTTATTTTTTCTTAAATAGTGTGCTTACTTTTTAGAAAAAGATGTTAGCCGCACAGACAGGACGCATCCTTTTTTTGAAGGAGAGAATAATCCTAATATACTTATGTTGCAAGATATACTCACAACTTATTGTATGTACAATTTTGATTTAGGTAAGTGTGTTTTTTATAAAATTTGTTGTGCACCTATTTTTGTAGTTTGATTGTTTAGAGATGTACTAGGTCTTTCAATTTTGCTGCTTTTGAGTACCTTACTGAGTATTATAGCATTTTTGCAAAACAATATAAAACCTATATAGTTTTCTATTGAACGCATATTTTTCTAAATATAGTTCTAAGTAAATTTATAATACACTCATATGTCCAACTATATACATGATTAATTAATTATAAATTTTTCGATATGTTAAAAAAGAATTATAAATGAAGCTAGTAAGAGGGAGACAATAGTTAATTATGTACTTTAATTTTTTTCAATATTCATTTGATTTACTTAAATTTTTAATAGCATTTACTAGCGACTCAATCTCCGTGACCCCCTGGCCCACAACTGTTGTAAGAATGTTTTGTATTTTTAGAGAAGCAAAGATGAGGATGTATGCCAAATTTTTATCTGTTACACCAGATATTTGTTAGGTAGAAAAATATTGCTTCAATTTCATCAGTTTGAATAAATTAGAAATTATATAAGTTTTGATGTTTTTTTATTTATGAATATTTTTTGAGTTGCTATATTTCCCCCCCTGGTATTTACATAATATTAAAGATTCTGTTTTTATTTTAGGGTATGTTCAGGGTATGAGTGATCTTCTATCTCCTATATTAGTAGTTATGCAGAATGAAATAGATGCATTTTGGTGCTTTGCTGGATGGTTACAAAATATTGTGAGTATTTTTATGAAAATTAATGGTTGCTCAAATGTTAATTTTATGAAAGAATTATTTATTTTGTTTTGTCATACAATACTATCTATTTAAAGTTTATTTTTCAGAATCTTTTGTGTTTGTTTGATGTGTACTTTGATAATTTTTTTTATTCGATCTCCTTGTAATTCGAGAATTTGTGAAAGTGTGTTTGGTATTGAATTTTTTTCAAAATAGATTTCATTCACAAAAGCTTAGAAAATTCTTACACCATAACTGGAAAATAACTAGTCTTTGATTTGTCATAAACAGTAATCAATTATTGAGATTCGAGTTAAATAATTCTAAAATCTATTACAATTATTTGCTGCTAAAATTTCACATTTTAGTGAAACTTCCATGTTTTAATCTTCATTCAATGATATATTTTGTTTACAAAATCGAATATTTCATGTAACAAATTAAAAATAAACAAAGTTTTCTGATGAAAAATTCCATGGTATTGATAAAATATGGTCTGGATTTTCATTGAAATTTTCCTGCTATTTCAGTAAAATTAGAATAATCAAATCTCTTAATGTTTGAAAATCAGTAAAACAAATTATCTTTTTGTTGTAATGTGTAATATAATTTTTTACTTCTTTTTTGTGTAGGGTGTTAATTTTGAATTGGAACAGCAAGGTATGAAGAATCAATTGCAAGATCTGCATAGACTGCTTCATTTTGTTGATTCACAACTTTGTAGTTACTTAGGTAATGTTTTATTAATGTTTAATGAATATTTTTAACTAATATTTAGTTTTAGTGTACTCAGAATTTCATACAAAACGTGTCTGAAACTTTATATTTTGTATTAAGCTATTTGAAGGTAAATTTGTTGCTCTAAGCTGTGTGAAAAACTGATGTTTAATAGAAATAGTTTAATGAGTGAAAATATTTATTTGTTGTTGTAGCTTAAAATTCTTTGATCACTGTTCAAGTTTAACATCAGCTTGTTTCCATAAATGAAAAATATCTTTAGCATTTCTGCTGAAAAGTACAATAATTTATGTATTTTTTAATCATAAATTTTTTTTTTCATTTTTAAAAATTGAGTTTTGACAATAATGAAAGGGCTGTAGAAAGGAAACTATTCATTTTGTATCCTTTCTACATGTATCATATAGTAAGGATAATTTATGTAGTAACATATTATAAGACTCATGTAACATTCAGATTTTCTTACAATTTGTGAGAATCACAGCTTGTTTATGTTAATTGTAAATACAGCTGTAAATACAAAGTGTTATTGTAAATCTAGTTAGATTTAATTTGCAGTCAACTTGATTATGAAAGCTTCTGTCTTTTAACGTAAGAGTATGCTAGTTTTTTATAAAAAAAATATCTAAAATAGATTATTCATTTATTACAATATTTCAGTTTGAATTGTTGATTTTTGAGTTGAATACCAAATTTTAAGGCTACTGAGATAGATTTTAAATTTTTTTTTCTTTTTTAAATTATCAGTAATTGAGACAATTCGAATTCCTAATGTATGTTCCATAAAATGGATTACGTGCAGTAGAATGGAAGTGCAGTAGAAATATCTTATGTTTTTTTTTCATGCATGGCTCATGCTACTAAATAGCAGTATTTGTATTCTTAAATAATAATTGCAAGTTTAATGTTATAGTAATTATAGTAATAGTAGTTCTATTTTTTGCTTGTCACTATTGTATTTTATCATCAGCTAGTTAATTTTTAAAATTTATTGTGATTTTCTAGTAAAATTGGCAGTGTACTATGAATCTTAATTTTGTTTATTCATTTACAGAAAGTATATTTTAAATGTATTATAATGGAATAGTTGGTTAATGTTAAACAAGCATCAATTATGAAACAATTTCCTGGTTTTTAATTATTTCAATATTAATCTTTCCTTGGATATATTGTACTGCAGATTGTTCTATTTCGCAACTAAATTCTTAACACATAAAACTATATGTATATAATTTTATTTAATATGTGTATTAATAAGTCATACTCTTAATATTGCTGTTGTTAACATTGTTTTTTATCCCCTTTTCATTTAGAGAGACATGATTCTGGTAACATGTATTTCGCTTTCCGTTGGTTATTGATCCTTTTTAAGAGAGACTTTAAGTTTATGGACATAATGAGGTTGTGGGAGGTAATTTTTATTGTGTTTTATCTTTTTACGAAAAAAACTTTATATTTCACATAAAATTTTATCTATGAAATATTTTTTTCATTATTTAAAAATGGTTTATTGAAAAAGTAAAAAAAGTATTTGTGTTAAGCAAATAAATACTTTAGATAGACTTATTTTTAATGAAGATTTAGAATTTTTAATATTGTTATGATAATTTAATATTTATGGTTCTTTAAATTTATTTAATCTTATTTAATTGAACTTTGTTACTAAGATTCTCATTATTTCAAAAAAATTAGAACATTTTTCAAGTGCTATTGATGTATTCTTGATATATCATTTCCCTTAATAAAAGTTCATAAAAACCAGATAAAAAAATATTTTATAGCATTAATTTTGATACTTTCAAAATTGCTCCAACAAAGCAAGCATCATGTAAACAAAAATATTTTAATTTAAAAAAATTCAATACATAGTCTTCTCGATTGTTTTTTTTTTTAACAGCATTCTTTTAATTTTTTATTTTATTTTAACTGCATTTCTTTTTGGTTTTCTATGTCTTGTATACCTAATGGCATGGCTTAACATGCAGTTCTCAAATCGGATGAAAGTTCTGAAGAATAGAATTTCCTCTAAGATAGTGAATTTTGTTAGACAAACTTATTATTGGTTTATATTAGACATGAATGAAAATTTAATTTTTAGCTGAAATTCTTTAATTGCTGTCTTATTCTTTCTTCATTTATTCATTCTACTATTTTTTTTAATGAAATATTTAAGACAAATGTCTTGTGTATATCAATGCATCAAAGAAATGTACTGCATTAGTATGCACATTTTATTTATTTCTGAAATGAAAATAAAATCTTTTTGAGATTTCAAACTGAAGCTTAAATTATAATTTTTTAAAATCCATAACTGAAGTTAAAACTTTTATAAAGTCTAAGTCATTGGCTTTATATTTTTGAAAGCTTATAACTATTTTTTTTCCAAGTGTTTCTCATGACCTTACATTTTCTAGTTTAATTAATTTGTCTAATTATTTATGCAATTTTTTAAAAATTGCAAATAATTTGGGCGACAAAAATGTTTTAATTGTAAAGTATAAAATTGTACTGTTAATTTTTTGATTTATAAAGATAAACTTCTTATTTAATTTTTGTGTATACATTTGAAATATTACTTTATCTAATTCTAGAATTGTTTTTTTTTTATTTCAAAGTTCAATTTTTTTTATTGATCTATTCATTTATTTTCCTTGATTATTGTTCATATCATTAGTGTCATACGTATAATAATATATTTTTTCTCAAATTAGAAACAGCAATTAGAAAAAATTTTGAAATTTGCAATTTTTTATAGGTACTTTGGACAGGCTTGCCTTGTAAAAACTTTCATTTGTTGATTTGCATAGCGATTCTAGATTCTGAAAAATTGACAATCATGGAGAATGAATATGGACTGACAGAAATTTTAAAGGTAGTAAATTTTCTTTAAATGGACAATCTTAGTCAATCTAAATACTTTTAGTTTTTTCCTTTTTATATTACAGGCATGTGATTCTTCCTCTAATTTGCAGAAATTCAAGAATCAATAACTTATATTCCAAAAGCATTTTCTCCGAGTTCCGCTAATCTAAAATCGTTACTTACCCAAAAATCTTGTTAATGAGACGTTTATTCCGTCCTTACCAGCAGCCTCGGTTTTTCTTCCTAAGTTCTCATTTAATCACGATAATGACTTTTTTTTAATGCAGATTTGTTAGAGAAAAACAAAATTTCAGATAAATTTCAATAACGCGACGGGAAAAAAAGCTCCTTAATAACTTTTGACTGTAAGTACTGAGGCAAACACAAAAGTATAACATTGATGATGATAAACAATTCCAAAAAGGCAAACATTTAAAAAATTGTTTGCTTTAAAAAGTGGTGTTTTTTTATTAAGATATGGAAATTTGTCAATTTATTAGTCACTTTTTGACGTGACGTAACCAATATTTTTTCAATCTACTTTTTCAGTTATTACTACTGATATTCACATGTTTTTTTTTTAAAAATTCCGATATTTTCAAGCCTTATTGAGAAAGGAGAGACTTGAATTCCACATTTGAGTAATTACTTTTAGACTCATTCGCATTTCAAATAAAAATATCACTTTAGTGCTAATCAAAAATAAAGTTTTGAAAGATATAAATATGTTTAATATGAACTGTTAGAATAAGGAAAATGACTGAAACTGAAAAGGGAACTTTGCAGTTTCCCTTTATTTAAATGTAATAATTTTTTTATAACTCATAATTTGACAAAAGCTAATTATTGATTATATTGGAAATGCATACATAATTACATTTTAAAAATTAGTTGATTCCTATTGTTCATTATATAAAAAATGTATTTTATTACAAATATGTTACAGCACTAGAATTTTCCATCTGAACCAAATTTTAATTGTTAAATATTTTTTAAATATGTATTGCTGGTATAAAATATGCTGTTGTACTCGATACTAATTTTTTTTCAGTATATTTTAAACCACTTAACAATTTAATAGTGATAATTGTCTCTATTATGTTGGATTTTTGTTGATTACTCTGGTAACTACCTAGTTTCCACTGGAGATATCTGCTTTTTAAAAAATAACTGTAATAGTGTCATGCTTAATTTTATTACATCATTTGAAAAGCCCTTACTTGAAAGTTGCATAAAATGCAATATTGTTTCCTTTTGGATTTAAGAAGGAAATTTTGGAATGTTTATCTTTACTTGCATTATATATAGTATTTTATTTCAATTTATTACATAGTTTTTTATTATATTATTCTCTTACACCTTTTTTTCTTTTCCTTATGGAAATACAAATACTGACATATAATTCTACAAGTTTAACATGGAATATTTTCTTTCTCACAAATACAGTAGGGAACCGATTATCCGGAACGATCGGGACCATCGCTATTCCGGATAACTGATTTTTCCGGTTTTCTGAATCTCTACAAAAAGCCGTTTTTTTTATTGTTTAACCCGACTAAAAAAAAAAACAATATTTGGAAATAATCTTAGAAAGAAGTCAAAACGATGAAGTAATACACTAATGATTATTTCCAAAATGATGGTAAGGTAAACATCTTTCAAAAAAGAAAGAAAAATCCTAAAATCTTATGAGAAAAAAAAACATTTTTTAAAAAATGGCTGGAAAATTTATCGAATTTGTACTGGTTTTTTGGTTTTCTGATTTCCGGATAACGGGTTCTGTACTGTATTTATATTCCGTTAGTGTTATATACTTTTGTTGTTTATTACTATCAATTCTTTATTTGTTTGACTCATTTTTTTTTATTTGGTTAAATTTTTATTTTCCTTTATCATAAAATTTTATTATTATTATTTTTTAATTATTTTATTACTTATTCATACATAATGATTCATTTTCAATAACACAAAGTTTTAATTTTCAGCATGTGAATGAAATGTCTTATAAAATTGATTTGGACAAAACATTGTGCAAAGCAGAAGCAATTTTTCAGCAGATAAAAAACAGCAAATACAGGTCAGATATTGTTGAAGACATATTAGGACTGGAGCATATACCAAAAGAGGTGCCAGTTACTGAATCGCCCAAAGAATCCCCAGAAAGGGAAGTGAAAAAATCTGAAAGGACAGCTTTATACAAAAAGAAACCTTTCGGTGTATCAGCCGATAACATCGATGAGTTTGTTGACCTGGAAAATAACTATCAATGGCAATTTGATCCTTTTTCATGAGAAAGAATTAAAATGTGCCTAGTTGTGGATGCTCTGCAGCTGTATGGGGGAGTATGCATTTTGCAATTAATCCTATAGTTTGTAGATTCATAGTTTTAATTTCATCATGACAATTAAACATGTACAGTGCTCAAAAAAAGAAAAGTTATTACTCTAAATATCTTTTGTTTTCATGATCGGATTATAATGAACTGAGGGATCTTCATAGCTCAAAATAACTTGCCTGAAATAGGCTAACTTTAAGTTACAAAATCAGACACAAAATATAAACTTAATGAATATGCCTTTTTTTTTCTTCAACGAATTTGAATTTTCAACCATCAAAATATAGCTGCAATCTGGAAAATATAGTCTCAATAGTTGGAGGGGATAACAGGTTTAAGAGAAACCAGGTTGACATCACAAAAGTTCAAGTCCCTAAGTCTCTAGTAGTGTTTAAGCAAATTAAGCGGTTTTTAAATTCACCCGCTTCGCTGACTAAATTATTAGGCACCTATTTTCCAGATTGCAGTTATTTCCCTTATTTTGATGGTCAAAAATTTTGTTCCATCAAAAAAAAATATATTTATTTAAAAAAAAGTGCAATTTTATGTCTGTTTTTGTAACTTAAAATATTGTTTGCACCAATTAATTACTATATTGGTGGTCACTTTTTTGAACTGTAAAGATTCGATTCCTGAAAATTCAGATCATCAGAACCAAAGATATTTCAGAGAATTATCTTTTTTTTTTTAAAGCCATTATTTTTTGTGATGATATGTTGTTTAGCTTTGAAAGCTTTGTTGTAGAGGTGGAAGGAATTGTAAAATGAAAAAGGAATTGTATTATTAAATGAGAAGTGTTTGAATCTTTCAATTCTTTGGAATCCTTTAATCCCTTAGTCTTTTAAACTTTAGAAGGAACATCACTTTAAATTTTTCCTATATTAGTTTTATTACTTTTGCAGGCATGCACAAGCTAGAAGTTTTTTTTAAAAGTATAAGTTGATACCTCTGGAAATAAGAACAGGGTGCATAGCATTTTTAAAAAGTGCTTAAAGGTGCATATTTTTGTTTTTTAAAAGCCCTTAAAGGTGCTTTTTTTCATTGGGTGTTTTTAAAAAGTGCTTAAATTTCCTTTTTTTAAAAATGTGATTTTTAATGTTGATTTTTGCTACGAATTATGCAAAAAGCAGTTCAAATTGTTCTATTCAACATTTTCACAATTTATTCAACCCCAATCTATTTTGACGTATTGTCAGTTCGTAGCGTATGAAAACGCCATTCGTTTTACATGATTCAAAATTTAATGATTTTTGATAATTGTCAAAAACAATGCCATTTTTTTTGACATGACGGTTAAAACAAGATACAACCGTCAATTGTCAAAAACTTTCCAACCCTGCCTAATTATGATATTTTTTAAAGTGCTTAAAAATATTTTTTTAATACTTGAAGAATGCTTGAAAAATGCTTATTTTTTGTTGAATAATTTGGCTCCGTACCCTGAAGAAGATTTCATGTTATCCAAAAGATGGCTGCTGAAACAAACCCTTTAAATTGTGTTTTCTTAAAACAGCGTCTTTCTCATTTTGCAGACTCAATTTCCCCAACAATATTTATCTAATAAAGTGAAAAAAGTTTATACACTAGGGATTCTAAAGTCAGGAAGGAAAGCATTATGATACTGAAATTTAATAAATCATTACTGAGAGAGCGTGATATTGAAAACACCCAAAGATGTTTTATTGCACGAAGAAACAAGAGAGGTGAAAGGCAATTAATATTCAAAAGTCTTCCAAGTTTCATCAGGCATTCAAACTGATTTTGAGTATTTTCATTCCACTTTCCTCAATAGTTATTTGACATAATTTTAGATTGTTCTTTCTTCTTGCTTTAATGTCATTAAATCCAACTTTCCACGTGTATATCTCTTATGAGGATTCTAAAACTGACTATTAAAGGCCATTATGAAATGTATATTTTTATTTATAATTCACTCCTTAAGTAATTTGGGAAAACAATTACTTAACTTAACAATAGTGTTTTTTTTTAAGAGATTAAAAAGTGTTGTTTGTTTTATATTATAATATCATATTTAAATAGATTTGAGTGCTAAAAAGTCTTATGAATAAAAAAAAAACACATTCTTTTTTAGATAATGCTGTAAGATGGTTAGAAACTGAAAAATAAATAATTTTTAAATTATTATACATTTTTTTAATAATTAAATGGCATGAAATGTGATATGTTAAGAATCAAGATGTTAAATTTCAACATTATGATTTTAAAAATGCCTTTTTTCACTTGTATGTTAGCATTTGTTTATTAAGTGTTAAAATTTTAAGAAATTCCTTGCATACTTTTTAAATAATGTTTGAAAATGTCAGTAAAACTACTTTTTGGAATTGAATTTTTAAGTTAAAAATTAAATGAAGGGAAGGATTCAGGGATTTGAACAGTGATATTAATGGAATAACTAAGAAGAGTTTTAAATCTTTTGTAAGATTTGAGGATTTACAAATTTAAATGTCCCATCTCTACTTTTTTCATTATATTTGTTTGTTTTAAGAAGCTCAGTTTAAAACAATGTCATTGTATAGATCATTATCGATGTTAGAGAGCAAAATATTTGCTGTTAATGTTTATTTGTATGTTTTTTAATTGTTAAACTTAATTAAATTAATGAAGTCTCATCTTTATTTATTAATTTCATAAACAATACTAAATTGTACGCAAATCAATATTTGTTAAAATTTCATATTATTCAGTAATAGATTTTTATTACATTAAAAATTTTTGGTTCATTTTCTAAATAAAAGTTGAGTATCATGTTGTTAGGACTTTGATTGAAACCTTTTTTTTTCAAATAAAAAATATTTGAAAGCAGTATTAGATTGTCTTTGTCAAATTTAGAATGATAATAAGGAAAATTCTTATACACTGCAACAGTGTATTTTCAACTATCTCCTAAGAAATGGTTGAATTCAGGTATTAAAAAGTTGAATTTTTTAATGTTGGTTTGTTTTCTATTTCAATTAGGAATAGTTTAACCTTTCCCCCGAGGAATTAGCTTTTGTTCAACTTGTTTCAAATCAAGGAATTTTGTAAGTAATATCATGATACCTAAAATTATTACCATGATGAAAAATGTTGTAATGCCCGGTGCAATAGTAGTTCGTGTATGGTGTAATATTTGCCCATACCCAGTTATCAAGTTAAAACACGTTAATTTTTATAGTACTGATGGTTTTTTATAATTACGTTATTTTTTTCCCAAAATTATTCTATCTCTATGTATGTGTTAATTACATTACATAAATGTGTTAATTTGTTTGTGGAAAAATATTTTTGTTATTATTAGGGCAAGAAGAAGCCTTACATTAGTTTTACGTCTTTAAAATATTTTTTGGTTAGTTGGTAAGTGAAATTGTACTTATGTGTTGACTGAGAAAATTATTGGTGATAAAGTATTTTTGTAATACCTGTATAATGTGCCTCAACTGTAAGTTTAAATCATGTCTGTGTATCTGCTGAGGATATAAATATCTTTTTAGAAAATTTTTTTATTTAAAAAAAATTTATTTGTATATCTTGTACTCAACCACTGTTATAACTTGCTCATTGCAATTTTTGGTGAATGTGCTTTTGTACTTTTGTCGTTCTGTGATAAAGTAATAAATGAGTTCCTTAATTAATATATGTTTTTATTTTGTGTCCAGAGCTAAATTAAAACGTGAACAGAATTTTAACATAAGATTAACTGTGTCACGATTCCACCTTTATTCCTGTTACATATTTCCAATTTGAGTGCTGACTTCTTTTTGTTCATGGACAATGGATTCTCAACCTTTTTTTTTTGGCGGCACACTTTTGGCGATTTCGAAATTTGACGGCACACATTGAACAAAAATTAGTTTAAAAGTTGTTTACTTACCTATAATACACTGTGTTAAATAGTTTGTGATAATAATTTTGAATGTGAAATAAAATAATATGTACTGCAAAAGCATGTTTATTAAGGGATTAATTATTTCTTTCGACTAATTTTTTTATTAGTTAGTAACAGTCATTTTTTTTGTTGCTAGTTATTGATTGTTAGCTTGTTTTCTATAGCTATTAACTGTTATTTTTCGTGTGATTTCTTTAAACTAGTATTTTTGGTGATTATTAATTGTTAGCTCATTTTTCTGTTAGTTATCCTTTGTTAATTTGTTTTTATAACTATTAATTGCATAACTTACTTTAATGATTAGATTTTATTTCTGTTTGAAAGTTAATATTTAGCTTGCTTTCCTTTGTTAATTAATAATTTTAATAGTCATTAAATTTCCTACTTATTTCAACATTTTTTAAAATTGTCAAGGACAATTTAAACACTTCCTTCTTGATTTAACTTATTTTAAGATTGTCAGAGACAAGACAATCGTCGACAAAGATGTTCACGCGGTTAAAGCGTGGAAAAATTATACAATTTATATATATATAATATTATATATACATATACATATATATATATATATATATATATATATATATATATATATATATATATATATATATATATATATACACTTTTCTTTAATTTAAACTTAACTCGTAATAAAAAAAAGTATTATAATTTTTATTGCCACATTTCTAATATTTGGCAGCACGTTTTAAGAATTTGGCGGCACACAAAAGTGCCGCGGCACAGTGGTTGACAATCACTGATCTAGTCATTTAATACAAAAATAACTGAAATTGTAGCATTCAAAAATTATTATGTATTATGTGTGTTATAATATAAAAATTCAGACTAACTAATGGTGTTACACAAATGCATACATTTTTTACCAATGATTAAGAATAGTAGCAATTTCAAAGCAACTAATCTCAGAATGAAAATATGAAATTAACTACCATCATAAACAAGGATTTATAGGTTTTTAATGCGATCTATAACTATTAATATACATTAAAAAAAGCATAAATACTCTTAATCATCATTGGCCCCGGATTAGAGCGGATCAGTGATTGCCCGGCAGGGGTCTGTCCACGTTGAATTTACTGCCGTTTAGCGGTACCTTCACAAATTCAATTTTAAGAAAAACGGTAGTTTCACAAATTCAACTTTAGGAAAAACGGTAGTTTCACAAAGTACTTTTTCTTAAAATTTTATTTTTGTATCCTTAAGAAACGATAAACCTATATTTTTACTATGTTTTTGTGTTGATTTTTTAATATCATTTTTAATTTTTCACATATTATGTCTAAATTTTCACAAAATAGGTACCTCTCAAAAAAACCTAGACAGACCCCTGCCCGGATTAGAGCGGATCAGTGAATCCAACCACAGTGCCGCGGCACAGTGGTTGACAATCACTGATCTAGTCATTTAATACAAAAATAACTGAAATTGTAGTATTCAAAAATTATTATGTATTATGTGTGTTATAATATAAAAATTCAGACTAACTAATGGTGTTACACAAATGCATACATTTTTTACCAATGATTAAGAATAGTAGCAATTTCAAAGCAACTAATCTCAGAATGAAAATATGAAATTAACTACCATGATAAACAAGGATTTATAGGTTTTTAATACGATCTATAACTATTAATATACATTAAAAAAAAGCATAAATACTCTTAACACATTTGGCAATGAATTTCTAAAAGAATTTTTCTCCCTTTAATATTTATTTGCTGTCCTATCCTTAATCAAATAAAGTATTTGACGAAAGAGTTTGAGTTAGTTTTCGAGTTTATCAAACTATATCGCTACTTTTTCTAAATCTTTTTCTTTTTGTTCTTTCTTTTACAGATTGAAATTCCATTTAGAAAAATTCTTGAATTAATCTGAAAACGTCATATAAATATTATCAACGTAACAAATAAAGAAATGCACTTTTTGCAGTTCTAGCATTCGTGTAACATCTTTACCTTAGTAAATTGTCACCACTGTGTGAAATATATTTTTAAGCATTAAAAAATGAATTCAAAATTATTAATTTTTTGCAAATTTATAATCCTATAACAACAATATCTAACAGTATTCATTTATTTAAAACTTAGGAAAAAAATAATAAAAGCATAAAAAATCAGAAATTATAGCTAAAACATTATAAAATTATAACCGCCTTTATTATAACCGTGCATTTATCTTGATCTATTTATTTCATAAAAATTTATATTTTTCTAAAAAAATATATTTCACACAGTGAAAATTTATATTTTTCTAAAAAAATATTTTTTTTTGTTAAGAAAATATGAAATTATTATAATTTTATGTAAAAACATTTTGTTAATTGTGAGTAATTGAACGACTTAAATTTGTAAAAGAATTAACTGTACTTAAAATATATATATATATATATTTCTACTTAACAATACTGATTGTGTGACACAATAAAAAATAATAAATGGGAAGTAATTTTAATTGTTAACGATAAATAACGACAACATTATATTATATACCAGCTCAAAAGGGAAACTGCTTCTCTTTTGAGTCTTTAATATTTTTAAAAAACTTCAACATAAATCTTAAGATTTATACCTAGCAATATCTAATATCGTTCTCTAATTTTTCTATTTCTTTTTTATATTACTTTTTACATCAAGGCGAGTGCGAGCTTGTTAAATTATTAGTATTAATAATGAATCATTAATAATATCAATACTAATTATAATTATTAATGTAATTATAATTATTAATAAATTATTATCTAAATTAGAGAGTAAAATAAATTTTTCTCATTGCGCAAATAATCGTTAAATAAAGCATAAAAAGTTAAAAAAAAAGTCGCATATGTGTACTGAAAATGACAATAACTTTGGAATAAGTTGGAATTTCGAAAAAAAAGAGAAAAAGTAATGACTCGTATTTAGTTCATAGATGAAACTGGCCCTTTCATTACGTCAAATTTCAACTCCGTAGTTGCATTCCTGCAGCCAAAAGAGGGACTCCTGTGGTATTTTATTACTAAAAGTTTAACAGTTCTGCAATGGCTGGGATTGCCTGGTAGGCAAGGCGCTGGACTCTCGTTCGTGTGCACGGGAGTTCGAATCCAGCCAATCGAAGACTCCCCGTGTAGTAAATGATGACTGGTGCACGTAAAATATGTCGGGTCACAAAGTCCTCCATGTTCCCATTGCAAATTATATCACTGGGGTACTGAATTAGAGATTGATCGTTCTCTGCTTCAGGACAAAATTACGATCTGTGGATAAATGAATTGGCGTATGAATGGGTCCGCCCTATAAACGGATGTGACGTATGGTAGTGGCAGAATTCGAATTCTTGGCCATAGATGGCGTCACTGGAAAACAAGAACAATTGCATCCCTTGCCTTAAATGACCCACGACAACAGCAGCAACAGTTCTACACTGATAGGTTTAATACTTCATAATTAATTATCGAATGTTATATTTTTTTTATTTAAAGTTTGGAATCTTATTTTTAAACTTCCAAACACTATATGTATTTAGTAAAAAATAGTTTTTTTTATTTTTTCAAGTTTAAATAAAAGCAGATTTTCTTCAATTTTTTTTCTGTTTTAGTTGCAACTACAGCCTATAAACACGTTGCTAAATCCCCTTTGATTATAGAACAAGCTACAAGAACACAGCACTATTAGTCATTATCTCGTCAAATGATCATTATAAAATAAAGCTATTTATTTCTAGATCAAATAAGCAACTAAAAAATAAAACTACTATTTGTTGATATAAGTGCGTCTAAGTCTATTCTTATCGAATTTTTTCCTTTTGAAATTTTTTTAAGCGTCTGTTATTCATATCTTAATAAAATAAAATTACAATTCCGGAATAATAAATCAAGGTTGCTAAAGAAAAAGAGAGAGCTCTACTTCTAATTATGATCATTATTTAGGCGTGAAATGGGTCTAAGTGTTGTCTGTTTTAGAAAGACGTGACCGGTTTCGTTGTATAAAAAAATTAAATATATATTTAAAAATTAAAATTATATATATTTAAAAAAAAAAAATTGTTGAGGGAAAGCTGGAAATTAGGAATTTAGGTTTTTGTATCCAATATCTGAAGTTTAACCTCTCTTGGGAGGTGTGTATTGACCATCATCTCAAGTTTGAGGGGCTAAACAAAGGGATAAGAAACCTGAACATTACTAACTCGACAAGTGAGGTATTATTTTCTCTGAAGGAACTGAGATCAAAGAAAGTAGATAGGGTTAATAGTTTAAAAATTATATAGGCTCTAGTATTTATTTCATTTTATAACTGTCCTTAAACAGCCGACTCAATTTCGGGTTTACGACTACTAATGTTGAACTCCATAACCTCGTAATTTTGAGCCCAATCCAGAAGACAAGGGAACTGCTGAATCAAATGTTGGGTGAAATTTGCCTTCTTGGAGGACTTTTTGATGGAACTAACCCGCTTTTACGTTACATGGAGAGGAAAACCACAAAAAACTACTACGGTTAGCCTGACGGCAAGGGGACTCTAACTCATAATCCGGCTACCGCTGCGGTCGGTGCGAGCCGGGTACGGAATCGACCAGCCGTTGCTGGTATTCGAACCCGGTTCACCTCCTTGGAAGGCGAACGCTCTATTCCCTGAGCCACCACGACTCATACAAAACTATTGTTCATAATAGTGCACGTAGGTCTGGAACACGCTAACAAGCAAGCATCTTTCATTAATATAAGGTCGGAAACGTAACATTACCCGCTGCATACCCATAAAGCCAGATACCTAAAGATGTGAGACAGGCCACAAATAATGATAATTTATTACGCAAATACGAGTTTACACAGTTTTTTTTTTCATTTGAAAGAAAATTTTAAATCTGGAGTCAGAAATTTCAAATCCAGATGCAAAAGATTTTTTTGCAGCGATGATAAATCGAATGTCGGCAAGAATTAAATTTTGAATGAATGATTTGTGAGCGTGTCCACTTTGTCCAATGTTTGATCTAAAGTTTTCTTGTATTCTGGATTGGGTTCAAAATTACAAGGCTACGGTGTTGAACATTAGTAGTCATAAACCCTTGAAGTTGGGTCGGTTGTTGAACGACGGTTATAAAATAAAATGAAATAAAATACTTAGAATCTAATAAGAAGAACCGAAGTTTAAGTACTCTGTCTTTTGTCTTAAATATCAAGACTTTCTGCGAGACCAATATATGGATTAAAGACAATATTTAAGTAAAATTACACTGGTCACAAAGTTTGCAGTCGAATACATGGCGAATTATTTTCCTTCGATGATGAAATCAAGATCGCGTGCGACACGAAAAGATGTTTTAATGCGACTGATGTGACTTCACCTTGAGAAGTAAACTGTTTTCTTTTTTCAGATACTCACTCGGCGACTTTTACCTTCGTTTAGAGGCCCTAAAGTCAGTTTACTTAATCAACTTTCATTCCATGTGCTATGAGTTTGACTTCTTAAAGTGATTTTATGGGCAGGTCATGAGATAGGTTTTGAATAACAAAATAATCTGGATGATGAAATAACGAAATCTGCATTGTTAATTTTCTAGAATCTGTTGCCCTTCGATATTTTAAGGTAAGTTTGTTTTAATTTTTAAAGTTAAAATCGCTCTTGTGATGTAAGAAGTAGTAATGGTAAGAATATGTGATAAGAAGGGTTGAATTCCTCGTACAGTTGCCAACAATTTTTTAAAAAAAAACTTCCTTTATTTTTCGAACTGTTTGAGATTAAAGTAGTGAGTTATTTGGATTTAATAACTTTTATACTAGTTTTCATTACATAGAAATGCGCGAATCATTGAGTTATTTCACTGTTACGGGGACATAACTTTGACAATAATTAACTTAAAGAGCAAAGATCTAATTTTAGAATTAGATGAATTTTCTTACTTCACTTCGTAAAAAGCAGACTGTTTGGCCATTACGGTCCTTGCTATATATTTTCGAAATTATTGTAAAAAATATGCACATTCGGAATTGGAAACAAATATTCAAGCGAAAGAAAAAATCAATGTTGGAAAAATTATTATCGGGGTTGATCAAGGTGATGGCGGGATTAAAATAATAACATAGTTCATGTGCAGTTTAAATTGATAGGCGTTGAAAAGAAAAGAAAAAGAGCGATTAACACGTTACCACAAACAGCGACTTTAGCCGCCCGATTTTCGGCGATACATGGGCAGATTTCTAAAACCTTTAACTTTTGATAATAAAAAAAAAATAATTAAAAATAATCGCTCTCGATAAAAAATCTAGACACAAATAATAATGAACATCGAACATTTTGATGCCCTTATAAGTATAAACAAAAAATTAAAATTTTTGAACTAATTTTTCTAGGTTTATAATCACAAACTGTCATTCGGTGAGGTTACATTTACGATGTCAAGACCGTAATCAGACGCAGATCTGAAAAGTAAATGTTAAAATCAATCAAAATTTTGATCACACGTTTGTCATTGCCTAATTTATTTTCTGTGTTGTGTGCATCACATTGCGTTGCATCTGAGTAAAATTTTCGATCTATTCCCTAGGTTGTCCAGACCGTAACCCTGTCAAACCGTAACCTCAGGATTAATTCATTGAATTTGACATATCAGAACTTAGTTTTTTCCCTATGTTTTACTAATTGAAGATATTTTTTGACTGAAAATAATTAAAGTAAGCCTTTTTATACATTTTATAACAATTTGACTTAATATTAAAATTTTTCAGTTCATTTATGATACTAATAATTTTTGATGAAAAATAAAGGGTAAATATGGATGAAGTTATTAAAAAGAAAAAAATTGCTCAATAAAAGAAAAATAGGTTCAATAAGTTTACATGTTTATTAAATAAATGGTACTTTTGTCGTTTTTATGATTTTTAATGAAATGTATATAAACCTAGAAAAATTAGTTCAAAAATTTTAATTTTTTGTTTATACTTATAAGGGCATCAAAATTTTCGATGCTCACGATTATTTTCTGATATTTTATGCGTTTTCAAACAATTCTAGAGGTGCAAAAAATAATGTACCTATTATTTTTTGTTGTTTTTTTTATTATCAAAAGTTAAAGGTTTTTTAGAGATCTGCCCATATAAGCAAATTACGGCATTAACTGTCATGCACATTTTAATTAATAATAAAAGGAACATGAATAATACGAGCCATAATAATGCATTTATTTGTTAATTATTCAGTAATTCATCGCAAAAAAGAAAAAAAGAGATGTAACGTTTCAGGTAACATATCAATTGTTTTCTTGTACTATTTCTCGCCCCTTAACAATTCGGAATATTTTCGCATTCAGAGATAAATGTTGGCTAACAGTTAAATGTACCAAGCGTTTCGTGTATTGTAGTTCGCTCATTTGAGAAGACCTAAATAATTGAAAATATTGTGTTTCTGAGCATGATTATCAAATTACAAATGGGCAACTAGTTTTTCAGTTTAATTCCTAAATAAACTCGTTTAGATGTATTTTTAAAAAATTCTATTTTCACTCTAATTGTTCTCGATAGCGATTGATTTGTTCAATTTTTATAAACTTCTGTGTTTTTTCCAACTGAAATACTAATTTATGGATCCCTAATAGGTACATTTCGTTCCTTTTATTCTTGATAATGATATTATAGATTAAGAGCGGAGTTTTTTGAAAGACTCTGCGGATAGATGTTCAATTGGAAAACCTTTTGTCAACATATTTGCTGAGTGTTGTAATTTTCAATGGAAGTAACTTTAACTGTCGTGACAACGAATTAATTATCAACATAATTCGGTATTAGTAGTTGAAATTAATTTATAAATTTAAAGAAAAAGAAATTTTTGTTGTTGAAAAGTTGAAGAAAATTACTACATTTAGTTTGTGACGTAATATGCATATCAAGACTTAGGCAGTCTCCTTTGCTGTAAATGACTTCTTTTTAGATTTTTATGCTTACAGAAATAATTACATTCTATTTTTTCCTACGAGACATAAATTTCAGATCATCAATAATTTAAATTATAGTACATAAAACATTTTTTACCTTAATAACTTTGTTTATGTTTGAAATGTTATTGTTAATTTAAGAATATTGAACACAAGTAGTTGTTTATTTCTTTAAAGAAGAACGTTTAGGATGATTAGTAGTATTTTAAGTAACGACATTTTTAACTTCTTTTTCAACCTTACAGAAGAGTTTTCTTAATCAACGAATAAGATTACGATGAAGGCAAATTAAATTAAAAACAAATATCTATAGTTTAAGCGTAAATTCAGGGAATTAATTTCAAGAGTTGACACGGTGAAAGTGTTACGCCAGGGAATAAAAATTGTTTTTTTGGCAGATCAGGTAAGAAGGAATAATTTAATCATTTGAAGGATTAGTCTATAATTAACAATAATAGATGCGTTTCATTGTTATAATAAATATTTTATGTTTGCTTCATGAGTAAACGGAGGCAAGATTATTTTTCTTTTATTTGTATATAGGATAATATACAGTTAGATAAAATATTTAAAGGTATTCATTATGATAAAATACTCTTTTATTATTATATAAATACATGTAACAAGTACCTGTTCGTCTATGTGATTTTTAATACTATAGATAAAAGGAACTTTATTAATCTACCATTTAAGTTTTTAAAATTTTTTTTAAATTTCATGTATCATCACTGAAAAATATTAAGAAGGAATAAGATCGAGTTTAGCAGCTAACTGTTCTCTAAATTATATCCATCTTCAAAATTTTTATATTTTAAAGGAAATACATCTCAGCAATTATGAACAAAATTTATATGAAAACTTCAGATCGAAAAATTAGGTGAAGTGCACTAAAATAATTAATTGGGTTATTGCCTTCAAATAATTTTTTAATTTCTATTTATTTTTAGATATAAGCATGAATTTTAGTAGAGGAATATTCCAGTACAACTTTTATATGGCGATGACAAGGCTAATTCAGAAAGCAGTTTAGCATGCTGAACATTTTGACAATCGTCATAATTTTAAGTTTTTTTAATCCTACAGAAGTTTCCCTTTATGAAAGGATAAAAAGGCAAGGTGAGGTTACAGTTACGATGTCAAGACCGTAATCAGACGCAGATCTGAAAAGTAAATGTTAAAATCAATCAAAATTTTGATCACACGTTTGTCATTGCCTAATTTATTTTCTGTGTTGTGTGCATCACATTGCGTTGCATCTGAGTAAAGTTTTCGATCTATTCCCTAGGTTGTCCAGACCATAACCCTGTCAAACCGTAACCTCAGGATTAATTCATTGAATTTAACATATCAGAACTTAGTTTTTTCCCTATGTTTTACTAATTGAAGATATTTTTTGACTGAAAATAATTAAAGTAAGCCTTTTTATACATTTTATAACAATTTAACTTAATATTAAAATTTTTTAGTTCATTTATGATACTAATAATTTTTGATGAAAAATAAAGGGTAAATATGGATGAAGTTATTAAAAAGAAAAAATTGCTCAATAAAAGAAAAATAGGTTCAATAAGTTTACATGTTTATTACATGTAAACTTATTGAACCTATACATCCAACAGCAAATGATACTTTTGTCGTTTTTATGATTTTTAATGAAATGTATATAAACCTAGAAAAATTAGTTCAAAAATTTTAATTTTTTGTTTATACTTATAAGGGCATCAAAATTTTCGATGCTCACGATTATTTTCTGATATTTTATGCGTTTTCAAACAATTCTGGAGGTGTAAAAATAGTGTGCCTATTATTTTTTATTGTTTTATTTATTATCAAAAGTTAAAGGTTTCAGAGATCTGCCCATATAAGCAAATTACGGCATTAACCATCATGCACATTTTAATTAATAATAAAAGGAACATGAATAATACGAGCCATAATAATGCATTTATTTGTTAATTATTCAGTAATATATCGCAAGAAAGATAAAAGAGGTAACGTTCCAGGTAACATATCAATTGTTTTCTTGTACTACGAGTATTTCTCGTGCTTTAACAATTCGGAATATTTTCGCATTCAGAGATAAATGTTGGCTATAAATGTACCAAACGTTTCGTGTATTTTAGTTCGCTCTACTGAGAAGACATAAAAAATTGAAAATATTGTGTTTCTGAGCATGATTATCAAATTACAAGTGGGCAACTAAGCTTTTCAGTTTAATTCCTACATAAACTCGTTTAGATGTATTTTTTAAAAATTCTATTTTCACTCTAATTGTTCTCGGTAACCATTGATTTGTTCAATTTTTATAAACTTTTGTGTTTTTTCCAACTAAAATACTAATTTATGGATTCCTATTAGGTATATTTTGTTCCTTTTATTTTTGATAATGATATTATAGATTAGAGGCGGAGTTTTTTGAAAGACTGCAGATAATTGGCTTGTTTCGTCAACATATTTGCTGAGTGTTGTAATTTTCAATGGAAGTAACTTTAAATGTCGTGGCAACGTATTAATTATCAACTTAATTTGGCATTAGTAATTGAAATTAATTTATAAATTTAAAGAAATTTTGTTGCTGTTGAAAAGTTGAAGAAAATTGCTACATTTAGTTTGTGACGTAATACGCATATCAAGACTTAGGCAGCCTCCTTTGTTTTAAATGACTTCTTTTTAGATTTTTATGCTTACGGAAATAATTACACTCTATTTTTTCCTACGAGACATAAATTTCGGATCATCAATAATTTAAATTATAGTACATAGAACATTTTTTACGTTAATAACTTTGTTTACGTTTGAAATGTTATTGTTAATTTAAGAATATTGAACACAAGTAATTGTTTATTTCTTTAAAAAAGAGCGTTTAGGATGATTAGTAGTATTTTAAGTAACGACATTTTTAACTTTTTGTCAACCTCGCAGAAGATTTTTCTTAATCAACGAATAAAATTACGATAAAGACAAATGTAATTAAAAACAAATATCTATAGTTTAAGCGTACATTCAGGGAATTAATTTTAAGAGTTGACAGTGTAAAAGTGCTACATCAGGGAATAAAAATTAGTTTTTTGGCAGATCAGGTAAGAAGGAATAATTTAATCATTAGAAGGATTAGTCTTTAATTGACAACAATAGATGCGTTTCATTGTTATAATAAATATTTTAAGTTTCCTTCATGAATAAAATGAGGCAAGATAATTTTTCTTTTATTTGTATATAAGATAATATTCGGTTAGATAAAATATTTAAAGGTATTCGTTATGCTAAAATACTCGTTATGCTAAAATTATTCGTTATGCTAAAATTATTGTAATTATTCGTTATGCTAAAATTATTATAATTATATGCAACAAGTACCTGTTCGTCTATGTGATTTTCAATACTATAGATAAAGAAACTTTTTTTAACTCTTTTTTTTTCCAATTTTTTTAAAAAAATTTCATGTATCATCACTGAAAAATATTAAGAAGGAATAAGATCGAGTTTAGCAGCTAACTGTTCTCGAAATTATATCCATCTTCAAAATTTTTATATTTGAAAAGAAATACATCTCAGAAATTATGAACAAAATTTACATGAAAACTTGATTTTTTCAGATGGAAAAATTCGGTGAAGTGCACTTAAATAATTAACTGGGTTATTGCCTTCAAATAATTTTTTAATTTTCATTTATTTTTAGATATAAGCATGAATTTTAGTAGAGGAATATTCCAGCACAACTTTTATATGGCGATGACAAGGCGAATTCAGAAAGCAGTTTAGGATGCTGAACATTTTGGCAATCGTCACAATTTTAAGTTTTTTTAATCCCACTGAAGTTTCCCTTTATGAACGGATAAAAAGGCAAGGTGAGTACCAAAAATATAGACCAGTTTTAAAATTTTGTTTTAAATTGAATAATTCTTACATTTAGTCATATGATGAAGAATATTGGGTAAGCTGAAATATCTGTGGGTTTTCTATACTTATGAAAACGATATATATATATATATATATATATATATATATATATATATATATATATATATATATATATATATATATATATATATATATATTATCAAATACCATCTTTTAATTATCATTTGTTTAATGATGCCATTAAAATAAGGGTTGAGAATAAGATAGAAACGTTAAAAAAATAGAAGCACTTGCATAACGCATAACTTTTGATCTAATTTTCATGTATTAAAATCCAATTCTTATAGATTTCTATATAAATTTTAAATGTACACACAGTTTTTATTTTTGTAAAAACAAAAATTTTCCTATCTTTTGAAGTTTTGCCATTCATTTTCCTATAATAATTTAATTTATATTATAATTTAAATTATTGTCTGTTTATAATTTTAAAAAAACAACAACAACACACTTCAAGTTATTTAATATGCTATTACTTCTGTTTTTTTCCTTCTTTTTAATGGCGGGTACTTGGGATGCATTGTTCCATTGGTCAGGTGTGTCAGAACTGCTACTCTCTTCTCGTTACACAGTGGGCACCCGTGGCGAAGCCATGGCGGTGGAGCAGCGTCGCCCACGTCACACAACCACAAACCCGTTTATAGGGCGGGTCACATTCACACAATCACACAAAGGAGAAAGGACATAGAACACAGAGAGAAAGAAACATCCATGCCCTGAGCGGGATTTGAACCCGCAACTATCGGCTCCGCAGTCAGGCATGCTATTCACTCGGCCACCTGGTCGGCGTTTTTCCAATGCCCACTTGTGTTAACATCCGTCAATTCAGGCACATACAGGGTGATTTTGTTGACCTCTCTCACAGGGGCACCATATTAGGTGGGCCAATGTCGCTCCCACAGTACGCTCCCACAGTAAGGACAGATAGTAAAGAGAAGGAAAGAACGTCCATGCCTTGCCCGGGATTCGAACCCAGAACCTTTCTGATGCGAGGACAGTTCCCTGTCCCCTACACAGGCCGGTCGGCTTACTTCTATTTAATCCAATACAAACACTAATTTGATTTTTTTTAGTATTACGTTCTCATCAACTCACTTTCATGAAGGATTGAAATAAAATTTCGACTTTAAAAGCAGCCGAAATTCTCACATTTTAACAATAAAATGTTTCGTCGTTTTATTGCCAAATTGAATATTCAATCAAAATTTTGGTCACTTTAAGACTAGCTAGAACACTGAAATTTCATCTGAAGCCCCGTGCTGGACAACAGTATTAGCTCTCATCGTTTTGTCATTGTTACAAGCAAAATTTATTGTGATGTTTTTGGACAAAAAGGATTTATCGTCAATCAAACTTCCGATCACTTAAAAAAATAGTTAGAGCACTGAAATTTTAACTGAAGCTTTATGTTCTATGACATCATCCCCAAGTTTCAATTCTCTTCTGTTCCCTAAAAACCGAATTCATTGTTATATTTATACTAATTAAAATGTATAGTCAATAAAAATAATGACCACTTTCCGATTAGGTAAAAGGCTCAAATAGTAACTGCACCCCTATGCTGGATGCTAAATACAGACTTCAATAGTTTTCTGACCACTGAAAGCTTCCGAGCATAAGCTTTACCATACATTCTTTTAAATTATTAGCCATTGTCAGTAATTTGAAATTCGACACACTTCATATTATTTAATATGAGAAATGATCCGATATCAGTAACTGCAAGAAAAATGTGAATATTGAGGAATAATGACGGTGTGTCAACTCTTACATCACGGATTTTTGATTATCTCTATAAAGAGGAATTTATGACATGCTCATTTTATAAAAAACTCAATCAGATTGGAATTTAAATGGTCATTTTATTGGCATTGTTCGAAGAAACTGATTGGGTTAAATAGCTCATCTATGAATCTTTGGTTAAAGCTTAACTATGGATCTTTATTCATATGTTTTTTTTTACACTCGAGTTTGTGTGTGAGTTATTGACTTGAATAAAATAATGAAAAGAAATGTTATAAATTGGCAGCTTTTAAGCATAAGACTATATAAACATGAGACTCAAAATCAGATTGGAAAATAAATGGTCATTTTATTGGCATTGTTCCAAGAAACTGATTGGGTTAAATAGCTCATTTATGAATCTTTGGTTAAAGCTTAACCAAGGATCTTTATTCATATGTTTCTTACGCTTGATTTTGCGTGTGAGTTATTGACTTGAATAAAATAATGAAAAGAAATGTTATAAACTACTATTATAAATTGGCAGCTTTTATGCATGAAACTAGATAATTTCTGCTGTGCAGACGATACTTTTTTTTAAGAGCTTTTAATCTGCCTTTTGTCCTTAGGTCACAAAAAATCTTAAAATCTGATAGCTACATTTATTCCTAAGAAGTTACAGCTTGTGCAAAACTTTAGTTACTTTTTTTAAATAATTAAATATGTATTGCTTATCAAATTATTTTTAGTAATGGTGCTTATTTAGGTTAATTTTTTTGCTATTGAAAATTTCAGCTTTCGATGAAGAAACGCCGGTTGTGTTTCCAGCAATGGAAGAAATACCGGAAGTAAAGTGCATAGCATATGACGGTGGAAAAGGTTTTTGTAGACCAGCTGGCCTGTGCGTATTTCGGTTTGAATCAGCACAAGACCTCGAAGAGTCTGCATGTACCATAAATAAGAATCAAGTTGGAACATGCTGTCCCGGGAAACCTCCACCATCACGAGCTTCAGGTTGGTTTATTCAGAGAACGGGAAATTTTGAAGCAGCATAATTTCTGCAAATAAGCAAAGGAAAAACAATTTTTATGTTTGTGTTTCATGTATAGAACATACTTTTGGTGTTTTCATGATAAAATGTCATAAACTGTCTCCTTACATCATGAAGATTGCACTTTACACTCTAAGTTTGTGAGTTTTCATTATGAAAATGTAAGTAGTATTCAAACAAATTGGCGAGTGGCGGGAAATTTTAACAGAAGAATTCTCTTTTTCATAGGTGGGAAAACTGCGCGAAATATGAGGGCATTTCTTTTGGCGAGAATTGCAAACTGGCATAACATTCCGGATCTTTGGTTCATTTCGATAGAAAGCTTTTTGAATTAGTTAGATTTTTATTCATTTTTTTTCCTACAATAAACTAAATAAGGATTTTATATTTACTTTCCCCCGATTCTCCGTTTCTATTTCGCTTCGACTGATACAACTTTTTCCCCTAAATCGCTGGAATTAACTCTACCGGTGCTCTTTGTGGAAAAATTTATCTATTCCCCGCTTTATCCCAAATGTTTTAGAAGTTAAATTCGAATGTCCCAGAATGTTCTAGAAGTTAAATTCGAATATGGCATAAATACGTTCAATTTTGTATTTCACCAGACTGAAAAGATTTTGTCCAAAACTGAAAGATTTAATTCAAATAACCTTTATATCAACTAAAATACTTAAATCTTTAGAACTAGAATACAATTTAATATTTAAATCTCATCAGAATCCAACGTATTGCAATGAACTTATATAAGATATACAATGGGCAATGGACTTTTGGAGATATGATGGAGATACAGTGAACTTATTGGAAGTTATTTATAAGAGATGATGCGTGACTGGTGAAAACGTTTTATTTTTGTTTTTTGAAAAGCACGTCTTACGAGCTAGTTCAATGAGGAATAACAGGGTGGCCACAACCGGGAAATATTGAAAACGTGTTAGAGAAGGATCGAAGGAAAAAATTGTTTTTACTAATTCTTATCTTGTAAAATGTTACTGTAGATTAAAGGAAATGTATCTGGATATCTACTTAATTTACAAATTGCTTTTATTAATTCTTATCTTGTAAAATGTAACAATAGATTAAAGGAAATGTATCTAGATATCTACTTAATTCACAAATTGTTTTTACTAGTTCTTATCTTGTAAAAATGTAACAGTAGTTTAAAGGAAATGTATCTAGATATCTACTTAATTTACCAATTGTTTTTACTAATTCTTATCTTGTAAAATGTAACCCTAGATTAAAGGAAATGTATCTAGATATCTACTTAATTTACAAATTGTTTTCAATAATTCTCATCTAGCAAAATGTGACTTTGGATTAAAAGAAATGTGTCTAGATATCTACTAAATTTCTAGTGATATTAAAACTTTTAAAATTTCCGAAAGCTTTATACAACATTTGTCAACAGTTTTTGAATTTTTCCGGCTGTGCCAACCTTATATCTATGCTTGATTAGAATATAAAATGTATTTAAAGATTGTAATAATTGAGCTAATTATAAAACATTTCAGAGAAAATAGTATAAGGATTTACAGATAAGGCAGTCAAGAACAGAAATGGCAAACCTATGGCAAACGTGCCACTTAGCTGGTACGAAAATTATATATTAAATTCACTAACATTCTTAGAAAACATTAAAAAGATACATCTTTAATATTAGCAACCATTATAGACGGATTTTTTATTTTATTATCGTCGTTGAACAGTCGACCCAATTTTGAGCTTACCGCTGCCAATGTCAAACTCCGTAGTCTTGTAGTTTTGAACCTAATCCAGAATACAAGGGATCTTTTGGATCAATTTTTGGGGGAAATATGTCTTCGTGGAGGAGATGGAACTATCCCTTATTTGTGTTACATGGAGAGGAAAACGGTTAGCCCACGGTTAGCCTGACTTCAAGGGGACTCTAGTCTATGATCCGTCGAACACTGAGGATATTTTACGTCAGCACTGTGGTCGGTGCGGCCGGAAGCTGAATTCGTATCGACCAGTCATAGCTGGGATTCGAACCTGCTCACCTTATTGGGAGGTGAAAGCTGTATCCCCTGAGTCACCACGGTTCATCATAGACGGATTCTGAAAAATGTGCAATTTTGGGTGCTGTTATGATTTAGCACTAATTACCAAGATTTCATTTTATAGCTCACCGAATCTGTCCGCTTTAGAATATTTCTATTCATTCTATTTCTATTTGAAGCAACATGAACTGCAAATATAATCATGCAATTTTATAGTTTAAAATCAATGTACAACGGCTAAAAGATTATTTCAGAAAAAAATAACAAATGGCACTCTAGATACTCGGAAATTATAAAAATTAAACTGGTGCACTTATCGAAGAAGTTTCGCTATTTCATTGATAGAATACGTTTTAAGCACACTTTTTGCATTTGGATATTTGGTGAAGTTAGAACTGCAAAAACTTTGAAGCATATGAAAACAACAGAAATAGCGAAAATACTCAAGAAAATTTTTTATGCCGATTATCGTTAAAAGTGTTAGGTGTCAATGAATATTTAATGTTAAATTATTACAACGTAATTCTCACTTTAATTTTCCCTCCAAACAATTTCAACATCTGTTGGAGAATTCCTCTATTATTGAACTTAGGCAATTTTTCTACGCTTTTATGTTCACTAGTACAGCTTATTTTTTCTCCAGTTTTTCTAAGTAAGCATGGATATGCAATTGCAACGTCCGACTCATATTGAAAATATTTCCATGGAAATTTCTAATTATGATTGTCTTACAGGTCCTCTGCGTCCTGAAATACCAGCAAATATGCCAGATATAAGTTCCTCTGATCTGGACTTTGCTGGACAAGAGGGTCGATCTATTGTTCAGAGAATTGATCAACTGGAAATCGAACTTCAAAGAAGAGGTAATATTTTTGAATTTTACAAAATTAAATAAACGGAATACAGACGAGTATCTTGAGACAAGAATTTAAGTTTTTTACTTTTAGGCAATTATATAATTTATGAATGTCACATTTGCATACTTTAAATGCATATGCCTTAGCTTAAAAAATCACGCAGTTCGAATAATTTTTGTTATAGTTTTTGAATAATTTTTGTTTGAATTTAAAATAACTCTTTGGATCAGTCATACTTCAATTTTTATTAACTTTTACAAATTTAAATTTTTCTAAAAATTAAAGCTGGCTGTTGCGAATTTTAAATAATATTTTACGTCTAAAACATCCAGCTTTTATATTCAAAAAATTGTTTAAAATTATTAAAATGGCTATAAATTAGAATAAGTGTAAATAACACATAAAGTAATTTTACAAAAAAAAATTAGCATTTTGATTTTCTTTAACTGACAAGGGAAACTAGGGAAGTGTGACTCGCCAATTTTGAAATAAACTAGTGGGATGTGTGCCTTATGAGGAATAATTTTAGGGGGCAACATTCGTTTCGGCCCATAGAAGGTCCTGTGAGAGATAAAAAATAATTCAATATATAGAAAGATCGGTATTTTATTACTTCAATGAAGACTTTTAGTCATTGTAATTGTCTCATACTCCAATTAATTTGTTAGTAATTGGTTAAGTAATTAATTAATTGATTTGCAATTGCATACTTCAATTAATTTGGAAAATTTTTGAAAAAAAAAAATTTAATGTTAATTTTTTTAAAAATTAACCTAACAGGTTTTTCTGAAAAACTACAGATATATAAAACTACAGATGTATAAAATTTTCGAAATCAATTTTGGCAATAAATATGCATTATATAATACGCGAAAGTACCACAAAATTAATTGAAGTATCAGATAATTACAATAACTAATAGTCTGCATTGAAGTAGTAAAATACCGATCTTTCTATATATTGAATTATTTTTTATCTCTCACAGGACCTTCTATGGGCTGAAACGAATGTTGCTACCTAAAATTATTCCTCATAAGGCATACATCCCACTAGTTTATTTCAAAATTGGTGAGTCACACTTCCCTAGTTTCCCAAGCTAAGTTAGATGCTTCTAAAGTCTTAATATCTTGTGCTTAACGCATTTACTTACTTCATATTTGTTCTTGCACTAAACTTATTCATTCATATACTCAATATATTACTATATTCATTAACTAAGTACTTCTATTCGTTCAATTTAGTAACTATACAAGTAGGAAAAGGATGCTGGAATATTACACATAAAATAAAAATGTGTGCCTGAATAAATTGGTCTAAATCAGTTTTAAACAAGCTTTCTTATCATTTAAGTCAAATTCTTTCCAGATTTTAAGTTTAATGTTTAAATGTAAGTTAACCCTTAAACAGAGTTAAGATTTAAAATTGTGATTCTAAGAAAAATCGTAAATAAGATTCCTTTAGCATCGTAATCATATATACATAAATACTAATATAAACAAAATAAAACGTACATATGAAGTATCTGAAATAAACAATAAAAAAAATAAACAAAAAAATTCAGAATTTTGACAAACGGATCACTCTAAAACAGAAAAACGTTGTTTAGATGAAAGTACGTGTTTCTTGTATATTTTTAGCTGAAACTAACGCACCTGTTATTATTTTTTCCTCTTACCAAGCACTATTTTTTCGAAAATCCATATTTTAGTTTGGTGACTTATGTAGTCATAGTCATAGAACATAATAATGCAGTCATAGAACATAATAACAAATTACAGGCTAAGAAAAAGCATTCTCATTGATAGTGAAATTGTCGCCAAGTTGGTGACAATTTGGGGGATCTTGGCAACTTTTATAGCTGCAAAAACTTTATATACCTTCTCGAGATTTCGAGGCTCTCGAAGCATTATTATGTCTGAGAATTCAATAAAAGCATGTCATTTTTTTCTCCAAACGGTACGTGATGGATGATTTTAGTTTCGGTGTGTCATGCACCCTTTTGTATATTCAAAATCTTAAAGTTTAAAAAAAAACGCTTTATGTTTCAGTTTTTAAAAACTGGATTCGGATGTTAAGATTTGTATCATAATGTTGTCACATAAAAATTAAAAGAAAATATTTCTCAAGAAAAAAATATTTAACTAGCATAAATTGAAATATAATCTAAACTAAAATGAATGTTAAAACGGTATAAAAGACATTCATAGCTTTTTTTCAAATTGAACAAAATTGCATTATGTTTATAGGGACTCCCAATAAACTTGATTTAGAATACCAAGAAAAAAGAAAAACCTTAATAGCAAATAGAAATTCTACTGCTGTTGCAAAGTTTTTATTTAATTTTTATGCACAGTACACTAAAAAATTGCTGGCATTTAATATTGATTAAGGAAAACTATTTTAAAGATAGTGCCTACTAATGTTAAACTATTCATGTTTTCTGAAAGAAAAGAATAATCTGTACATGTTTAAATTAGATCTTGAATTTTGAAGCATCATGTTATATTATTTCCAATATACATCTAAAATGTTATATTATTTCCAATATACATCTGAAATGTTTAGGTGGAGTATTTTTTTTAATTTTTTACAAAATGGAGGATTAAAAGTGACGCCCGGTGGCTGAGTGGTAGCACTTCGCCCTCCCGTGCCCGCAGGTTCTGGGTTCGATCCTCGGGCCGGGCAAGGTTGACTCAGCCTTTCATCCCTTGGGTCGATAAATGAGTACCAAACATGCTTGGGAACTAAACACTGCGGGTTCCGCGTTCGGCTGACCATCTGACCGGAACATCTGCTCCTGCACCCCATAGCCCAAGGTCAAGAAAACTGAGATGGGCACAGTAGGCCTTGGCCCTTTATGGGCTGTCGTGCCACTGAGTGTGTGAGTGTAAACATTAAAAGTGAACATTTCAAACATCTTTGATTTATAAGATCGTTTTCTGAGAAAATTTTTATTTCACTTAAATCACTATATTTACTTAAAATATCGTGTATCAATTATTTTTGGCTTATTCCATCGAAATCAATAGAAGGCAAATGTTAAAAAAATTGAAAGCTTATCTTGCAATGTTTCTCTTAGAAATATGAATGCAGAGTTCGCAAAAATAGCCTTAACAACTCATAAACGTGAATTAAATATCTGCAAATAGAGTTCCGAGTATGGTTAAGAAACCGTTATCTATCCTTTCTACATAAGTTCCTTATAAATTTAACTCATGATTTCGAACCAATATTATATAATTTAGGTGATTTCTCGTTTCTGTAACCATGGTTTTACTCTATACATTTCTAATTAGCGGAATATTCTGTCACGGTAATTCGTTGAAACGGGATTAGACAGACTGGAGGTAATTCTCTCCCCAAAGTATTTAGAAGGTAAACTTTCCACTAAGTCGGTCAATACAGATTAAATAACAGAAACGGAAAAGTTTCAAAATATCCTTAGATTCGAGGAACGTACTTAATATAACGAGTGGTCTTTACTAAATGACTTTTCATAAGAGACTGTTGGTTTAATGAAAACTTACTTTTCTTTTGTTTTACTTTGGTAGGCGTAAATGTAAATAATCCCAGTTAAAAAGTGGCTTGTATTCATACAATATGTTGTAATTAAATTTTTGCTTTAGTTAGTTTTGCTGTGGTAAAAACATAGATATTAGGTTGCTGGACAAGTTTACTTCGGAATTTCTTGGACCTCTCAGCAAGATTCAACCATAGATTATAAAACGTCTAACTAACGACTATCGACCACTGCCAGTCAGAATTTGATATGTTATCGTGATATTTTTTAATCTTCAAAAACTTCCAAACGTTAAATTTTATTACTTATCTATATTTAAATAAAAATTTAAGAGTAATTTCTGTTAAGTTATATTATTTTGCTTGGCATACATAAAGAAAATATAAAAAGAAGTGTGTTTTAAATTCCATGATCGAATGATTAGTTACAAAATAACATTGGTTTAAGTTCAGATGTCTGGGGTCAAAGAAAATTCATTTAATTAGGGACAGCATCTCTTGTTTTCTATCGCTTTTCAACTCCAAAACTGCTGGATCACTTCTTTTCACATCACTTCGTTTGCTTATCACATAAAAATAGTTTACACCTTTCTACAAAACTAAAACTTTATTCCTTTTAAAGGAAATTTGCTATAAGATATAGACAAGGAAAAGTGTTTAAATTAGTTGATTTGGATAGATTTATAAATATTGTTTAATAACTTATGCAAGTAGTTTGAAGACATAAATTTCATCCAAAATTGAAATTATGTTAAAAAAAATGCATGTTAGTTACACGTAATTTAAGTTTAACGTGTGTAACATGTAAATTACATTGAATTTGCAAATTAACTATTATTTTATGTTCTAAGACATCTCCTTCTCATAAAAATGGGTTTAAATGGTCAAATGCATATTTTGTAGGATAATGAGTCATGATACAAAAAATTACATAAATACCTCACTTTCAAATAAATCAACTATGCAACTAAATAATGAGAATGCATTTATTGATTAAAATTATAATGTAATCTGAGCTTTAAACAAAATAATAATTTGATATTTTTTATTTAATTTTTTTTTAAAATTAATTTTGTATAGAAATTAAACTTGCTTTAAACTTATTTAGGCTGCAGAGATTTGTATGGTTTAATTTAAAAAAAAAATCTTTTAGAGTGTTCCAAAAAGTACTGGAAGAAATTTTTCTCACAACGTAAGAGCATATTATTCACGTAGAGTTTAAAAAGTGCTCTTCAAATCCCATTGTGATTTACAGGAAATACTGCAAAAAAGTTTGGTCTCAATCTAATTGCATATTATTCATGTAGAGATCAGTGTAGTTAAAAAAGTTAAAAAGTAAAAGTAAAGTAAACATTCTACAGTGATAGAGATAACTAGAATACATTATAATACCTATAATACATTGTTCAATAAAGTTTTCAAGCCTTAGTGAGCTACAGGAAGTAGTGGGAGAAACTTATATCTTATATATTATTCCATAGTGAATAATAGAGAGAACTAGAAGAAATTTTGATCTCAATCTAATAACAGGAAGAGATCAGCATGGTTTATAAAATTGTCTTTAAATCCTACAGTGAGTTACAGGGAGTACTGGATGAAATTTCGGTTTCAACCAAATTACATGTTACTCATCTAGTGATCTGTATAGTTAAAAAAGTTCTCTTTAAATTTAATAGTGCAGGAAGTACTGGAGGAATCTCCACTCTCAACTTTAGAACATATTATTCATGTAAGCAGTTGTAATACATTATTCAAAATGTTTTCAAGCCTTAGTGAACTACAGCAAGTACATGGGGAAACTTTAGTCTCAACCTAATAACATATTCATGAAGAGATCAGTGTACAAACTAAGGTAGACAACGTTAAAGAGCACAAAAATATTATTAAAAGCAGACAGCTGTTTCGGATGCTCAAAGGACAACCTTCATCAGTGCATCAGAAAGATCAGTGTAGTTTAAGTTGTCTTCAAATCCTATAGTGAGTTACAATAAGTACTAGAAGAAATCTTTTTCTCAATCTTATGACATACTATTTATCAAGATATGTGTAGTTTGATAAGTTTTCTTCAAGTTCAGAAAGAAATGGCAGAAAATTTAGTCTCAATCAATTAACTCATTATTCATCTAGATATCTATATAGTTTAAACATTTCTCTTCATATCCTATAGTGTGCTACAAGAAGTACTGGAAAAAACTTTGGTCTCATACGAAAAACATATTATTAATCTAGAGATCTACATAAGTTAAAAATTTCCTTTCAAATAATGTGTTCAACTACAGGAAATATTGGAAGAAACTTTGATCTCAACCTAATAACGTATTATTCATGTAATTTTTTAGGTTTGATAGTGAGAAAGGACAACCCTGAGTATTTTCTTGATGCACAATTTGATGGAAATAAAAAGAAAGTATGGGAATTGGGAAGAGATGGATTGACAGGAGTCGAAGCTACACTGAAGTTAGTTAAAACGTAAGTTTGTAACATTTGAACATTCGAACTTCGCGCTGTTCTCGTTTTTATAGGAAGCACAGGCAGTTTTTCACGCATTATAAAGTTTATTTAAAGTTCAAAAACAAATTAAATATTTAAATGATGGTTTATTTCATTTCAACATCTCCAAGAGAATTTTTTTTCCAACTTCAATTGTGATTTTTGTTCTCAACTTTGAATCCCATGCTATTGAAAATTTTCAGCAATAGCGTGTAAGTTAGGAGAGCCTAATTGAAAAACTAATCTAAACTTAACGAGAAAAATATTGAAAATAAAAATATTGCTCGCTCAAAATTTTTGTATGGCAGAAAAATTTAGCAATTTTATTCATTTCAAGTGTCATTCCATGTTAAAATTGTGAAATTGTCTTCATTCACTGCATTATATTTTAAGAAAAACCCTAGATTAGTTTTAACTTTAGATATACTCCATTACATTCATTACGTTGTTTCCCAGGTAAGATAATTATTTTAAATAAACATTAAAATTAAAAAAAAAATAATGCAAAGCGAGCAATTATCGAATCTTAATATTTTGAAATTACGTTGCAATATTTTTTACGTATCATACATTTCAATGTTTTTTTGTGTGAAGGAAAATAAGAATTTTGGATATCATCTAAATAAATTAAAGTAAAGGGTAAAAATGAATTAAAAACGGAAAGTTTTTAGTTTGTTTATTTATTCTCGGAAACTAGTTTTTTTAAGGTTTGGTTTTTTTTCAATATGTACTCATTGAAATATATTTCATTGGATTTCTTCTTCGATTATTAGATTTGAACCAAGGATATTTTTTTCACATCTTGAAAATATAACAAGGAAATTTTAAAAATAATTTTAAATTTAATATTCTTCGTAAAATTAAAACCCATTTTTTCAGGCATCATGCAATATTTTCAAATTATTGCTACAAATAACTCAGCAACAAATAAATAAATTGATGTTTAACATTTACTTTTCAATCTGTCATGTTTATCTAATTTTGAACCATTTTTTTTATTAAAAATACTAATAATAAATTTAAAAATTGAAATTCTTTACTTAAACTTTAAAATTTACTTCGAATGATAGCCATTTTATTAAAGAAGAACCTTCGCAAAAAATGTTTTTAAAATTCCTGTATCCTGTTTCGTATTATCGTATATCAAGGAATCAGGAGTATAGTTAAGTAATCCAGTTTAATATTATTCTAATTTAACTCTATACCATTATATCATTATTCCAATATATAGTAATGATTATATAGCTAGAGAGCATCAAGCTATTCTTTAATTACTTAGGTGTTGTCATTACTTAAAATTTGAAAATACGGATAATCATTGAAAAGGTATTTATTCCATAAACAAATTCCATTCAGCAAAAGGTTTATCAAACACGATGCAATATTTGAAATAAATTTACTTTCAAAAATTATACCAAAATGAGTCCCGATTATCCGAGTTTCCGCTTTAACCGAGCTATCAGATATTTCAAGGATTTTTTTTTTTTTGTTCTAGTTTATTTTTTATTTCTGAAATTACCGCCTGAATTTTATCTTCGAAACGCTCAGGAAAACGAAATCCAACAACTAATATCGTCGATGATGAAAATGAATCTAGTGACGATGAAGACAGTGAGGATGAAAATCAAAGCATATAAATATCTCTTCGTACAGATGGACTAAAAGCTATCGAAAGTGCTATTGAATATGTAGAACAACAAGAAGTGGCGACACCAGCCTTTCTGTTATCCCTAGAAAAATGGCGAAACGGCTAGAAAATGCTGCAGGAAAGCTCCCAAGTAATGTAATGCAAAAAACGATTACGGACTTATTTTAAGTAAAAACTTTCGTAAAGTATGCTCTTTGGGTATTTTTAAGTAAGCTTTTTAGTAATAATATGAATTGTATGCGGTGTACTCGTATAAATTTTTTATTTGTTAAATACATTACATTTATACCTACCCTTTTTCTTTTCTTTTTTATACTCTTCGCTTTAACTGAGTTTTTCGGTTATCCGAGTCGGTCGTGCTCCACATTAATTCGGATAATCGGGACTCTACTGTTAGCAAATTATTATTGTATTTTTCAGGTTCCAGTTGAGTTCTATGCAGAGTAAGGAAAGATTAAGACACATTAGTTTAGCTAACACCGTTATTGCTGATACTTGTCCTAAATCGTCTCCTTGTCCAACAACGAAATACCGGACGTCAGATGGTTCTTGTAATAATTTATTGCACCCTGAATGGGGAAAATCTTTTCAAACGTATTCGAGGATCTTGCCTCCTCGATATGCCGACGGTTAGTAAACTTATGAGTTAAAATAATTCAACTTTTAAATATGGAAGTTATTTAAAATTGAAATTTAGAGCTCTGTATGATATTTGCACTGAAAATTATTATTTTTTTCATGAAAATAGTTTTTGCATTTATATGTAACTCAAACGCTTCTAAAGAATATCTTTTAAAAACATTCTTTCATCAAGTATAATCACACAGCATAAGTGCAGAAAATATTGTCATTTTTACCACAGTATTGGCAAAATTATAAGATAAAAAAATAACACTACTGTAATTGTAGTTACTCTGTTAGAATTTTCATTTTAAAATTATGCCTAAATTACTAGTAGCTGTTTGTTCACCCAATTCACCGTTAAGTTTAAGGTAAAGAAAATTTTTTACCTTTCTGGTTTTAAAACCGTTTACAACTAATATGATTAAAAACCTATGAATACTTAACTATACGGTTTTTTAACCATTTACAACTAGCATGACTTCAAATCCGAAATAAGAAATTTTACTGGATAATAGAGATAGTTTAACAGCTTTATGGTGGTGCTATCTATGCGTAAATGATAGTATCGAATTTTAGTAGTCCAAAGTCACAAATTCGGGAATGCAGGACGCTGGAAATTTTGCATGTGTTGAAGGGAATTGAGGAAATATTGTGGTGTCAGTTCTGAGACTCGAACCTCTGTCAGTCAATCATGAGATTGACAAATTTATCCTTTCGGTTGTAATAGGTACTAAGGAACTAAGTGGCTTCATTAGGTGGGCTTAGTTAGGGCGATAAAATCCTGGTTGTTTAACCGTATTAGATAAAAGCAGTTAATGAACGATTTTCGCACAGTTAGCAGTTTCAATTCAATATTATGTATGGTAATTTGACTGTAATGGAATATGGTAAAATAGCAATTAAATAAATTGTAATTTAACCAATTTTTTCGAGACATTTTTAACAGTGTACAGTTTAGAGTATCAAAATAAACAAACAATTTCCAAAAAACTTCAATTGTAAAAGCTTAAGTACAGCTGGTTTAATTTAGTAGAAAAATTTAGTAGTTCTGGCGTTTAGTGACAAAGTCAAACTGAACCTCCTTTCCTCAAATTTAACCAATAGATTTATTGAATAACAAATAGAATAGATGTAGTATTTTTTTAAAATTACTCTTCTGTCCTGTAAATTATTTAAACATAAGTTGTGCACTTGCGGAACCTATGTTGTGGACGACATATATTTTTTAGTGGTATCATCATCTTCAGCGATTGCAGGTCTGCCTTACAGGCCCTCAGCAAAGGTACCTCAAGCCTTATCCTGAATATCATAGAACAACTTGGACAACTTCAGCGTCTCCGGAAAAATTGCTTCTTGAAGTGGATTACCGCCCATGTGAACCTAGAGTTCAATGAAATAGCTGATTCCTTGGCTGAAAATGCCAGAGATCTAAATCAAAATTCAATCCCAACCACGTTGGCACATGCAAATGCTTTTGCAAAGCCCAGACTATTCACCTCTTTAAAAATCAAAGCCCACGATCAAATAACTAATCTTGACATCGATAGGAAGACAGCCACTACTCTCATCAGACTAAGAACAAAACATCATAAAAACATGAAAATTTCTACAGATGGGACTAGAAAATATCAAAACTGTGGCAACTGTCTTAATGTGGAACTGACACCATATCACGTTTTTAACTGCCCTGCAGTCGCTGCAGGCCTTCACTTCTTAAACTATCCCACAGAAGAGGATTTGTATTCTTTTAATGCCATAGAAATAACAAAAACTATTCAAGCACACCATGAAATATGATTCAATAGAGGATACGACACCAACCAAGCAACATATATTTTTATTACATAGTTGTCCACAATTTATATTTACATTATTTGTGGACAACTTATTACTTATACCTAAGCTTTGGAACTTACATAAATGTAAGTTACAGAAATTTATACGATTTCCTATTGAAAAATGATGCTTAATATATGCCTTTTATTCTATTTTTTTTCAAAAAAAAATAATTTTACGTTCTTTAAAGTTTATAAAATTTTTCTTTCTTGAAGAAGTACAGCTTAATAATAGAATGAGACTGATATAATTGTTTTTTTTTTTTTTTTTTTTTAAATTGAAAGTTATGGAAAAAACCCAAACAGATACAACTATATCCGAAATAAAATTTAGAAAAAAAATTAAAAGAGTCGGTAAAAATATTCTTAAAACAATCATGCCCCAATGATTTCTCTAGGAACACAAAATATTTCATCCAAACACGAAAATTACAAAGATAAGATGGTTTTTCTTGAAAAGGATCGACTTGGTTTCCAAACATCTCATTTTTAATAGCACCGAAAAATTATAGCAAATACGAGTAGATGATAACAAATAAATTATAACAAGTACGAGTAGTTAATAACAAAGGAATTATAACAGAAGAATTATAACAAATGGATTATAACGAATGAATTATAACAAATACGAGTAGATAATAGTAAATGAATTATAGAAAAAAAATTAAAACAAGTACGAGTAGTTAATGACAAATGAATTATAACAAAAGATTTATAACAAATGGATTATAACCAATAAATTATTACAAATACGAGTTGATAATAGCAAATGAATTACAGCAAATAAATTAAAAGTGAACGAGTAGAAAGACAATTGTAATATGCTCGTCAAATTGAAATATGAGTTTGTCATGGGCAAACAAGTTAAAACTGACAAAAAAAGTTGCGATCTATTATTATGTAAATACATTAAAAATGCCTGCTAGCGAGAATAAAAAGAAAAACAGCAGCGGTCGTCATAGCAACGCATGCAATGGCGACGCATGCGCACTCTTGAATACAGTTGAAATCTTACTCTTGAATACAGTTGAAATGTGTGTGGACGCCATCAAATCCAAACCAAGACCCATTTTGCCAATGGGTTTGCCAAGTACGAGTAGTTAATAAAAAATGAATTATAACAAAAGAAATATAACGAATGGATTATAACAAATAAATTATAACAAATATGAGTAGATAATAGCAAATGAATTATAGCAAATGATTTATAACATAACAAATACAAGTAGATAATAACAAATGATTTATAGCAAATACAAGTAGATAATAACAAATGATTTATAACAAATAAATTATAATATATACGAGTTGATAGTAGCAAATAAAATGTAACAAATATGAATAGATAGTATAATAAATAAATTTTAACAAATATGAATAGAGATTTTATGTTACAACAATTTCTATAGCGTTACAGATGAAAATAAATAGAATGTTTGTTTGTTTATTTATATATTAAATAATTTTTTGTACATAACTTCGTAAATTTTGTACCACTCGTAGACACATCATGTGAAAGTGATAAATGTTTGTTTATTTGCAGGAATAAATGAAGCACGAGCATCATACGATGGAGGACCTTTACCAAGTGCCAGAGAAGTGTCACAACGAGTGTTTTATCCCTTGGATAGACCCAGCCGGAAAATCACAACAGCTTTTACTCTGTGGGCTCAATTTTTAGGTTATGATTTGTCACTCACAGGTGTTACGCATGGTAAGTACAACATCACTTCTGTTTTATAGATATTTGACTGTTATTTTTTTTAAACTTATGATATTTTACTTAAAATATTTCTTATAGAGCACGTTTAAATATTTTTATGTTAAAATAATTCTATTCTATTCTGAAAAGAGGGAATAATTCTGTTTTGACACACATTATTCTTTACAAGTTGTGGGAAGTAAACTTCTCGTAAATTTCATTAATTTTTAATTGTATAGGTGGAGCTGTTTTCCCCACCTATGACTTGTGCTGCCATCTTCTGATAAGTTCAGAAAATACAAAAAAGTACTAATGAAAGGCTTAGTTTACATAAATGTGGGTAACAGTAAAGGCTAGTGTGAGGTCAAAAAGAGAGGCCAACATTGGGGAGAAAAGATTTTCATGTGTATTATGTGTTCGTTCATTTGATCAAATCTCATGGAGTTTATTTGTAGTTATAAACAATTTATAAATACACAAGTTCATGTTTATGGCTTTCTTTTTTCCGAATTCTTTTTTAATTTGGTAAAATTTTGAGAATATGACCCCCCTTACCACAGAAAGAATGTCTGAGAAATCAAATGTGTTTTAGGTAATAAGCTAAACAAATTTCTTTTTATAGTTTAGTCTCAATTCTGAAAATATTTTAACAGAACATTACTTTAAAAAAAATGACCCTAAAACGGAAAACGAGAACTTTTTTTACTCCACTTGAAAAATGTGTGTGTGTTAAAAATTTTATTTTATTATTTAAAAAAAAAAAGTTTTACTGTCCGTCAGTGTCGGAAAGTGGGCAAAATTTTGATTGGCGATAAATTTTATTTGAAAACAGGGAAAGCCAGTACAGAGCTCTTGTTAGAATTTTAGTACTTTAGTTAGACGAAAGAAGTCAAAATTTCAATTCTTTATAATTTTTGATGAAGTGGTCAAAAAATGACCGTAACTTAAATTATTATTTGACTCAATAATCTAGTTTAAATTTGAACATGGTTAGAAAGTAGTCTAAACTTTAATTAGCGATAAATTCTACTGTAATAGACAGGGCACGAGTGAAACTATTACCATTTAACTGAGAACTCTAATTAGAATTTAAACACTCCAGTTAATTGGAAAGTGATCAAACTTCTATTGCATCGTTTGCCGCTCAAAAGTATACATGTACGAAAGGGAGTTAAGTAAAAAGTATTAAAACAACAATGGTAAATAAATAGATTAAGAAATTTTGTATTGTATTAATGATGGACTTCTTATAGTTAAACATTCTTTTGTTTTTCAGCTGGAAGTGGAGATGGAATCCTTTGCTGTCATCCTGAAATACAGAACAATCAGAAGCTTTTGCACCCGCAATGCATGCCCATTCATGTACCGGACAACGATCCGTTATATAAAGAATACAATGTAACTTGCATGCAATTTCTACGATCAGTAGCAGCTCCACGATCTGACTGCACATTTGGTAAATATTAAATTTTTTTTTATTTTTCTTGTTAAGTATTTGACTATTCTGAAATATTTTTGAACTTTAAGCTTTTAATAGTTTGAAATAAAGTGTTATTTATTGGAAACCATTTATTAGCATTATTAGGAAATTTTAAGTACAAAAATAGACAAACGTCAACATTGAGCAGTGTGGGAAATAACAAGGAACAAGCACAAAGAATGTTTCAGTACTATAACAAACCACCATCTTCAGTGTCAAAACGCAGAATGAGAAGGAGAAACAAAGAGATGCAGGAGAAATAACAAAGTTACAACAAAGGAAAAACAAAGGTACAAAGGTTACAACAAAGGTAGAGGAACATAATCAAACGAGATCAACAGTGATCAACAGTTGATAAATAATAGAAAAACGTATATGTGTGGATGTAGTGCTACGAATGCTACAAGATGTGAGAACGCAATCCATTACAAAATGTAGAAATCAAAATAAAATAGATTTAAAAACATTTGAAAATGGATAAAAGAAATATGACATAGGATTTTTTAAAAATATAGAATGATTCCCAGAAATCTAAGTTAGTGGCCGAGTACAATGTTGAATGATATTCAACTTGAAAAATTATGTAATATTTCTGCTGAAATCATTTAGCGTTGCATCTCAGCCACAGCTTCCATTGTTCGTTCCCCTATCCATTGTACAATCCTTTTTTGTTATTGTAGTTTGTAATTTCTCCTCTATTTTAGCGTTTTTTTCCCTATCATCTCGTGTTTCAACCCTGAAGGTACTTTAGTTTAATACCAAAATGATCGTATGCCTATTTGCGTGATAATAGAAAGATTTTGTGAAGCGTTACGGTCCCCCCTAGCTCTAACGTTAATGTCATTTGAGATTCACGGCGCATGCGCAAAAATTTCAGTACAGATTGCTGTATCGCAAACGAGTTAGCGTTACAATTAACGTAAGACAAGCACTATGCTGAATCTTTCTATTATTACAGTTTCCTTAACGTTATGTTACAACTTATACATAACTTTATATTTCAGTTACATTACAAAAAATTAATTACAAACTCTGATATATCTGTACAAAATATTTTCTCAAAACTATCATAATACTTTTGTAGAGGCTTTGCTTTTTTTATGAGATTTTTGTATATTTTATGAAGATAAATAAGTTTTAACTATTTTTAAAGGCAATTTTATTTAAAAATTGCAAATCACATCCGAAGAAATTCGCATATATTTTGTTGATATGATTATTCGCGAGATTAAAATTATTTGTATCTTGCTTCGGAGTATAATTTATGGGCATTAGAAAAGGCCGGAAGGAGTACTTTTATTTTCACTTCTTATCTGAGTTCTAGAAAATATCTTTCTTCAAATTTGTTTGTTTTGAGTAGAGTTTTTCTTACGAGTAAAAAGAAAATGGCAATAATAGTTTCTCTTTGCATTACGTGGTAATATATAATAGCTGGAAGAGATGCAATAATTCTTTTTTATTTCATCTTTTCTTATGTGCTCTTCTTTTCAATTAATTTTTAGAGACCATTGTGCCATCGATTTACTTCATCGATTGCAGTTATTTTTTTCCCCTTCTCAATCGTTTCATTTTTCTCAAAGATGAGTTTTGAAACTTAGTTGTTCGCTACTTTTTGTCTGTTTAATGAAACAAATGTATTTATGTACGATTGATTATGATAATAAAATTGTAAGCTAGAATTTATTTAGTTTAGCCACTATTTTGTTAATTGAAATTGACCTACCAAAAGAAAAAAAGACTTCATAATAAAATTATTTTCAGCTAAATGAATTCCTATTTAGAACTCACTCTCAATCCTAAGAATGTTTTTAATTAACATAACTAGAAAAAATGGTCTTATAAAGAGTTAAAGGATTCAAACTTCACATGATCTATTTTAAACCTATTTTTCATCAATGGCACACATCTTCCAGATTGTGGCTACCCTTTATAGCAGAGGTCTAAAATCTCAATTTGTTAAAAAAAGATATGGTTTTGCAGCAATAGTACATTTGTATTTTTTGATAAATTTAGTAACTTGATCTTTTTCGATTGTATGTCTATTATTTTTAGCTACCAAAGCTTTTCATTATTTCAGTTGTAAATTTTACCCGCACTTTAACCCACCAAAGCTTTATTTATTTATTTTTTACCGTTTTAGTCACGTGTCTACGCTCAGTCTTCAAAGTTTCTCATCATTCTAGTTGTATGTCTACTAAAAAACTTTCAGCTGCCGAAACTTTTTTTTACCGTTTCAATCGCATGTCTACTTTCAACCACCAAAGTTCCTTTTTTTCCCTTTTTCTTAGTGTTTTAGTTGTATGTCTACTCTCAGTCACCAAATCTTTTCATCATTCCAGTTGTATGTCTACTAAAAAACTTTCCCCTGTCGAAGCTTTTTTTTTTTTACCGTTTCCATCGTATGTCTACTTTCAACCACCAAAGCTTCTTCTTCTTCTTCTTTTTTTAGCATTTTAGCTGTATGTCTACTCTCAGTCACCAAAGCTTTTGACCATTATAGTTCTATGTCTACTCTCAGCTGCCAAAGCTTTTTTACCGTACGAGTCGTATATTTCTTCCTTCCACCACAGTGAAGAACCATAATTCTCTTATAGTAGAGAATAATGATGTTCACTTAGATGTTCACAATGCCCAAAAAATGACCAAAATATCGAAATTTTTTTTATTGCTTATAATAAAACTTCAAACTATTTTGAATGCACTAAAAAAAATCATCTTTCTGTCTACATTTTTAAAAAAAGTTATGAATGATTTTAGATTTCTCTAATACAGAAACTTGCTCAGCAGACAGACTTTAAAGTGCTGTTTCTCATAGATGATAATTTTGTGTTTTAATCTTAATTAAATTCCTAAGGAATTTTTTATCTAGTAAACTTTTTTATAACTATTTTTTTCTCAAGTAAACTTTTTTATCTTAAGTATAATACATTTATCTAAACTGTTCATGGAATAAGTATTTTATGAGGTATTAAAATTTTTACAGCATATTATATATACCCAACAGGAATTTTTAAGCTTTTTTTTCTACTTTTTTACAAAATCATCTATAAAAAATATCCTAATTGGTATATCAACAAATGAATGCACAAAATTGTTAAGATGAATGAAGTAAGCACTAAGAATTTTTTTTTTCGAAAGTATGTTAAAATAAAAACAGCCTTAAAAATTTAAAGATTTTGAATTTTTTCAAAAATTTTTTAAATTTTAAGAAAATTAAACTGTTTAAATATTTTTTGAAGATAAATTATTGATTATAAGTTAAATGAGCATGTAAAGTATCCACAAAATGAATGATTATACCTTTATTTAAAAAAATTGTTGCAAGGATACTGTGACCCCTATATAATTCAATACTATATAATTCAATAATATTTTAATAGTAGATTTTATGTGCAATAGCTTTTTTTCTTCTTAAAAAAGAATTATTTTCCATCTTTACTCTGCATATTATGTCTGTCCAACAAAAATTAATTCCTCACTGTATGCGTAAATTTTATGCGATTAAATTAATGTTTTTAATAAGTTAATTTGTGTAAACCACCATTCTTAAATCATCAAAACGGTTTTAAGTGCATAAAATTCCGAATATTAGATAAAATTAGCCTCAAATTCGCGCACTGTATTGATATCAAAAATATATATAAGTAGTAATTATCATCATTGCTACATTAGGAATGGGTGAATTAAATATGAAATATGATGTTTCTCACTGATCTCAAAAGTTGCGTTATAAAATTTCAGCTTACAAGAAAATGGCTTTATAAAAATACTAGGAGGCTCCTCCCCCTGCTCGCTGACGCTCGCCAACCCCCGAGAATTGCTACGCAATCCTATGTGGTTCACGCCGTGCTATGTGGTTCACGCATTAATTCCTAATTGAGCTTAAATTAAATATTGTCATGTTTTTAGTGCATGAATCTGAATTGAACAACCTGATAATGCTCACTCTGGTTATTGTTATCTGGTTGCTCACTACGTGCTCTTGCGCGCCGAATCCAATCAATTAAAAATGAAAACTGTTGCCAGCGCGAGAAAAGAAATATCATCGGTTTTATTGATACATACATACATACGTACGTATTAGCGTTTTATATAATATAGACTAGGAGGCTCCGCCCCCTGCTCGCTAACGCTCGCCAACCCCCGAGAATTGCTACACAATCCTATGTGGTTCTCGCCGTGAACCATGGCTCGCTGCGCTCGCTCACCAATGAACACAATGTTCTAGCACAAAGACATAATATATTATCATCAAAGACATAGTATTTTATCATCAAAGACATAGTATTTTATCATCAAAGACATAGTATTGTACTTATGTAGAAGAATTCTACCAATATTCTTATTGGCTTTTAAAAAAGTATATTAGCTATTTAGATTGTACATGGTGAAAAAATCAAAACATTAGCTAAATAAGAAACATATTAGCAAAATAAATTATCAAATATTGCTTCACTAATATTCTGCATTTTAAAGCGTGAAAATTCAATGCGTAAATAAACGCGAAATATAAAAAAAATTCAATGCATTCAATACAAACACTTAAACGTTTTTTAGACGTTTAGGTAGCTCCCAGTAGAAAAATATCAATTCAACAGCGGCCTTTTAAAGCATTCTCACTTCAATTAATCAATTAATTCCTAAATGAGCTTAAATCAAATATTGTCATGTTTTTAGTGCATGAATCTGAATTGAACAACCTGATAATGCTCACTCTGGTTATTGTTATCTGGTTGCTCACTACGTGCTCTTGCGCGCCGAATCCAATCAATTAAAAATGAAAACTGTTGCCAGCGCGAGAAAAGAAATATCATCGGTTTTATTGATACATACATACGTACGTATTAGCGTTTTATATAATGTAGACGACATTTACCGACGGGAATTACGAATGTTGCAACATTTACTATTATTTTTTGATTAAAAATAAATTGAAAATGAAAAGAGGATCGCATTTTTTAAAAAAAATAATCAGTCTTAGATAAATTCGTTTCGGTTAAAAACTGAAATATAATAAAGATAAAGATTTGAATTATCGTATTGAAGCATATAAACAACTGAAGCATTATAAAAATGATAAATATAGAAGATATCGAAAGAAAAAAAATTGTAATAAATGTTTTCCAGTATAACTGAGGAAAGTGACCTAGAAATGGAGATATAAATATTTATGGGCTATAAATAAGTCTTCAGATAATTTGTCCAAGTAGATATCTCGCATTGGTTTTCTCATTTAGGAAAAGTAGAGAATTCTGTTTAGGATTTTAGCAATTCTGAAAACTATTTCTTTCTTTCCTTATTACAAATTTTTTTTGAATGTATCGTAATATTACGAACTTCTAAATTAAAGAATTGATGAAAATGGTATTAATCAATAATATAACTATCAAATTGAATTATTTTTACTTTATTGTTAATCATAGTTTATAATAGTAATGTAGCATTTTGATTTTAAAAAGTATGGAAAAAATTACTTAATTTTTGGCGATTAACGTTACTAGTTTTTTTCCCTCAGCTATCAATTATGAAAGTAATGTTATACACGGCGACTCATATTTCAGTATCATTTTTCTTCTATTTTATATTTTAACTATTTTTCATAAGAATGTAATTATTTTAGAAATAAAGTTTTTGCTCACAAGCATATAAGTGGATATTGGCATTGTTGCAAATATTGAAATTGTAGATATTAATTTTATGAATGCTGACTGGTTAATTTTTACAATATATTGCTACAATATTTTGTGATTTTTTGACAAGCTATAAAGAAAGACTAAGAAATGTTATAACATACATGAATATTAATATACATGAGTATTAATATATTACTGAGTACATGAGTATTAATATATTACTCAGCATATTATATATATATATATAAGCATGAGTAATATATTAATACTCATGTACTATTTTGTAACATTATATACAAGTATATATACCCAATGCTGCTTCTAAACTACTCAATTCGGATGAATTAAAGAAAATGTAGTACTAACATGGAGCATTTTTATTTCGGTTAACTAATTTTTTTAATGTAGTATTTTTGTCTATTTGTTAAAAGTAACAATTTTTGGCACAAACTGTTGTTTAGAAGTTGGTTAATGTAGCAATCAAAAAGTATATATTTTTTTCAATTTTCTTGCAAGTTTTTTGTTAAGTTTTGAAGGAAAAAAAATGCTCCAGTAAAAATTAACGAACGTTTATTTGTGTAAAAATGAAATTAAATGTACGGTATGGAAAAGCAATGGAATAAAAAATTAAAAAAAATTGAATATATAGGACAAAAAGATAAGCAATGTATTGTTTAAGCATAAATTAATACTTCAAATAATTATAATTAAGAACTAAAAAAATTTAGGTTATTTAAATTACTTCCAATGTCCCACGAATATAGTTGTTCCAAAATGTAACTATTTGTCAAAAAACAAATTCATCAAGCACTGAAAAGTACTTTTTAAAAATTCAACGTTTTTTAAAGTTTCTGAACAATACTTTCTTCGTCTATATTGTTTAAAAATTCATTCATAAACGTTAACGATAAGTGCTTGGAAATAATTTTATTTATTACTTTTGAAAAAAAAATACTTCAGTAATTAGTTTGGGGGTCTTATATATGTTTAATATACAACTCATGAGCCCCAGTTCCAAATAGGAAAAAAAAATTATGGAAGAAAACAATGCAATTTTTATTTCTGTAGGAAAAAGAATCGTTTTTGTGACCCAACATTTGCTCTTGCAAAACTTTTTTGAACGTCTCTTCTTGAGGTGCTGTCATATCTTGATTAATGGAGAATCAATAAAATAGTTTCATAATAGAATGGTACTGCTTATGTTACTATTACATTACGTCAAGGTTTCTAATAATAATCCAAATTAAATGCAGTACTTGGAAAGATAATATCATCGAGTAATTCAACATCAAGGGAAAAATATTTAAAAAAGAAAACTATAGCAACAATTAATGATTCTAGACATATGTTACGAAGTAAAATTTATTGGATCACAAATTATTGTTTTGGCGAATTTAGGTTAAGTAATACTTTTTTTTAAGAAACAGAAACAAAATGGCTGTATTTTGAAAGATTTTCTTTTTTGTGATTTGAATTTCTTCTTAAGGTGGAACTGCCGTTTGGTTCTCTATTAAAAATAAAATATTTCTTTTATATGAAATGTTGTTGTTTGTCTAAAAAATACAAAAAAATATGATAATAAATACAAAAAAAATAAGATAATATGAAATTCTGTTAAAACTCTTTCCTGACTCATCTAGAAGTTAGTAGTAACATTTATACTACCCACTATTACATATAACGTTTCGAACCCCTTCCTTCTCGCTCCCGTGATATTTCCGGGCTGGAGTGTTCATTAGTAACGCGCCAATAATAATAAAACTAATTCATTTCTTTTGCCCGGAGAACATTTTATTTCTCATTTTACACACCAGATGGCAGTACCAGGATGTTTTTAAGGTAATTGTAGATAGTTAGTTTATTTTCAGCTAGATGTCAGAACTAATCAGGGATACAGGGATAAAAAATAGGCACTATTATGTTCGTTTTTTTGGAAATTAACCGATCGTTAAGGGGTTAAACTTGTACATTTCGACAAAAAATAGACTGAAAATATCATTAAAAAAACTGTAGCTTGGAGGGAGAAACCGATTGCAGATTTGAAATCAGTGATATGAAAGTATCTGGAATCTGTTATAAATTTCAAGCAACAAATTTTTCTTCTTCTTAAGTCTTATGTATATACAGTGTGCAAATTAGAAAACAAAAGCAAAGACGGATCACTCTGAATTATTTTTCATTTAATGATCGGAACTTAACATTCTCAGACCCGGTCTTAATGGTTCAAGGGGGTGACCTCAAATATGTTAATTAGTAAGTGCAGATGTTCTTTAAAGTTACAAAATCAGACACAAACAATTAGGCACAACTTTAAAAAAAATCGTCTTTTTAAAACTTGATTTCTCAGGAACTATTCACCGATTTTGTTCAAATTTTGTATTTCGTCTTAAAAAATTACATTCTTTTGAATGACGTAAAAAATTGCATACATTTTCAATGCAATTCAAACATTTTTCGACTATTATTAAATAAAATAATAAAAAAATTTTAAGCAATGGAATGAAATTTATTTTTTGCATGAAATTATTTTTGGATAAACAAATTTTGCAATTGAGTGCAAAAATCTTTCAATTTAAATAAAAAGTTCTCGAGATAGGATGAAACACGTATAAAGTAAAATTTACGCATAAAGTAAGCACGCATAAGGTAAAATTAAAGGGATCCAAACCTTGGACTGCTCTTCTGACAAAACTATTGGTACCATATTTCCCAGTCCGCCGCTGCCGCCTATAATTGGGGGTCCAAAATCCAAGTTGTCCCTCAGTGCACTGATCGTAAAGACACAGCTCCCAGTAGAACACCGAAGTCAAGCATTACTGGCTGCGGTCAGTAAGCGGGTGGGTGACCACTTTGATCAGTCTGCTTAGAGACCGAGGGTGTGCAGTATTGGTCCTCGTTAAACTGCTCTACCGTAAAGTGTCCGTCTTCTCGCGCAGGTCATCGGGCTACCAAAGGAGAGCCATCCCCTCTGCAGAGTATCAAAATTGCTACGTCATGTCTTCGGATCATCCTTAGGGATGTTTCCCGGACCGTCGCCAATAGCCCATCGCGCAGCTCTAGTGCGACGTAAATAAAGTACTTACCTACCCAAAATCCAATTCCGTCGAAAAAAATGCATATTTATTTTGAGAAAGAACGCTTTCGTGTCTGATTTCGCAACTTAAAATATCACCAGTAATAATTTATTTTATATCTTATTTTTATACCTGTCGTTGAACCATAGAGTTAAGAGTATAAGTAGAGATGACATTTCCCACCCTCCTATGAGTAGAAACTGAAGTAACTGTCGGCCATCTTGGATTATGCAAAGCATTCATTGTAACCTATGGTTGCATGGCTAAAAAATGAAAGTTTTTAAATGTCAAGCAAAGCTTAATTTTTTTATTGCTTTTAGTAACACGCTCCTCATTTATTACAATTTAATATTTATAAAAATAACATAACTAAAGATTAAATTTAATCATTTTTATGCCAAATAATCTAATATTTTATGTATGTAGATTTATTTTTTTGACACATAAATGAAAAAAAAAAATAGTTTAAATTAAAACGCTTTTTATTTTAAACTGTTATTTTTTATTTAATGCTTAAAAAAGAAAGAAAAAAAGTTTTTTGTTAGTAATTTTTTCATGCATTTATTAATTTTGGAAGACAAACTTTCCCTTTCATAAATTATATCCCTCAATTGAAGCAGTCATTTTTTGTTGATTGAATCCTCATAGAAAAATAATTGAATTTTAATACTTTAATAAAAGTTGTAAAAAAACATTTGATAATTATTAAAAAACTTGAATTAAAAGCTTTATATATTATTATATTTATTTTATATATTTCCTTTATTCAATAGAATAACACTGAACTTTAAATTCTTTTTCTCAGTTCATGAAAATGAATTTCATATTTTATTCTTAAAAAATACACAGACATAAAAGAAAAATAAATAATTTTATTTATTTTTACATTATATACCATCAATTTCCATCAATATATCATCATTAAAGTAAGTACTATCAGAGTTTATTAGTCAAGAATAATAATTCTTCACTCACAAATATGAATAATATATGTTGGTTATTCGACAGTAAAATATTGCATTAAATGTATTACAAGTGATAAGAATTTAAAAATATACACTTATTTATACACACATTTTAAAGTACACAAAAAACAAAAATTTAAAAAAACGTAACTTTATTGTTAACAATTTTTTCATTCATTTATTAATTTTAGAAGAAAAACTTTCCCTTCATAAATTATAGCCCTCAATTGAAGCATTGTCATTTTTTGAAAATAATTGAATTTTAATAAGAGTTGTGAAAAACATTTCATACATTTGTTAAAAAATTTGAATTAATACTTTAATTTGTCACTATCTTGTAAATGGTTTTCGCAATAATATTGAAAATTATAAATAGTTTAATAGTTATTAGAGTAAATCAGGGTTTCTTAACCTGTGGTTCATGAACCCCTAAGGGGTCCATGAGTCGCATTTTGGGGATCCGCTAACTACTCCTAATTTTTAAAACGTTTGGAAGCCTACCCATTGCTTGTAAAGCGATCTATGGCAGCTATAATTCCGTTTGCTACTGTGTATCTTTGCGAAGCGGGATTTTCCACACTCGTGACAATAAAAACAAAGCATCGAAATCGATTGAATGTTGAACATGACATGCGCGTTGCTTTGTCGAAAACTATACCCTAAATCAATTGTTAATTAAGGAAAAGCAGCAGCAACCTTCACATTAAAAATTTTAATTATAAAAATTTTTTATACTATTAAAATAATAAAAATAAATGTTTTCTAATTATGGATGTCTTTTTGCAATTATTTTTTTTCACAGGGGGGTTGTCCGTGACGTCTTAAAAATTTTTAAAGGGGTTCATTTTACCAAAAAGGTTAAGAAACACTGGAGTAAATTAATATTTAAATTATTTAACAATAAGAGTTTTTGTTCACAAATTTTTTTTAATCAATGAATATGTAAGACCATCAAGTAGATTTATTGTTCTATCAATCATATCTTCTGAGAAATGCTCATTACACAATTTACTACACGAAGAAGGTTTCCAATTAACTCGTCTCACAGCTTTGATCCATAACTGTTTACGTTTTTCATCTTTAGGAAAACTGCAAATAAAATTCCAACTTAAAAGCATGAACATAAAAACTCGTTAATTATTTACGTCTTTTAAAGAACCGACTCAAAAGATTTATAATTAGCAATTAGAAACAACTTTATTAAAATTTTGATAATTACAGTTAATCCAGTCGATAATTTCAAAAAAATAAATGCAGTAGCACAAATAGTCTGTTTTCAGTCTATTATGCTCAACTAAAACCCACTACTCCAATATAGATTACCCACAACTGAAACTTTTAATTTATTTCATTAACCTAAATGCATATTAATTATCAATAAAATGTACGAACTGAAGTAGTTCGCAAAATGAGAGTATGGCTGATTTTTGCCAGTTTCTATAGTTCACTGGATTTTCTATTCTAAAATTTATGGAAACGTTTCCACCAAGGTTATAAAAGTGAAAAAAAGTAACAATTTGGGTGGATTTTTTAAATTATGTTTGTGTGTTAAAAACTCTCAAAAAATTTTATGTCATTCATCAGGGCAAGAGTGGTCATAAATAAAATAGCAGTTGAATAAAAATCAAATTGTTGACAAACTAGACATTACGATCATATTTTTAAATTCCACTTAATAGCAGAGCAACAGTTCGGAATTACAATTGAAAAAGCAGCAGTGCTTATTTTTAATGTTTAGATTACCAAATAATGATCAATAACAGTAAATAACAGAAAAACACACAAAATGATTTGAGAGACTCTTCATCATAGATTAAATTTCATAAAAGCATAAAATATTGTAGCAAATAAAATAAATACTTTTAACCATTCCCACTAATTCGAATAACACATTCTACTTATTGATACTATAATTATGCCATATTAATTGTCAATTAAGCAGTATAAAAGTAAACGAAATCACATTATCTTATCTATAATTAGTTTTATAGTTTTGATATTCTATAAGCCACTTAGAAATTCTATTTTGATTCATTTCAATAAAAATTGATAAGAATCAAGGTTGGGTTTGAAATGAATACCTAATAGTTAAGAAGAAGAAAAAAAATCTTTAGTCTTCTGACATTAAAGATACAGTTTATTGCAAGAACAGAATTTAAAAATACTAAATTAGAAAATGAATAAGAGAATTGAATTTACACTTACCTATGAAATGTAATTCCAGGCAGTCCATCGATTCGTACAGCCGTATGCAACACAGCTTGTCATTTTTACAAGAAAAATATAACTAATTCAATGTTTAAAAGGTAAAATAAAGAAAATCGTTAAAGAGAAATAAAAAAAAAATAACATTGATATCAGCAATTTCAACGCGCAGAAGACTGCAGGCTGCAGCATTCGAACGTTTTGCATAAACCAATATGGCCGACCGGTTACAGTGACGGCTTCACTGCTACTTTCTCATGTCAACTCTACCTATACTCTTTACTCTATGCGTTGAACAGCCGACCCAATATTTTGGGTTTACGACTGCCAATCAAAGCTTAACTCCGTCCCGCCCCGTCAGGGGTCATCCGGAGAATATCATCCTGTAGACTCTGAGTGCACGCACGTGACCTCTCAGTAAAAAAAGCGGATTCAAAAAGGTAGTCTTGGTGGCGATTCATGGCAACACCAGAAGGCCTCAAAGAATTTAGTGAAATCTTAAAATTAACAAGAGTAGTTACTCAGAAAATAGAATTTAGGAGTTTGAGTGTTCAAACATAATAGGCAAGGCATCAAAAAAGAAAAAAAAAACATTTACGACTACTAATGTTCAACTCTGTAGCCATACAATTTTGAACCCGATCCGGAAGTCAAGGAAACTCCTGGATCAAGTATTGGAAGAAATTTGCCTTCGTGGAGGACTTATAGATGAAACTAACCCTTATTTGTGTTACATGGAGAGGAAGACCACGAGAACCTCCTACTGTTAGCCTGACGGCAAGGAGACTCTAACCCATGATCCACTGAGGATATTTCGCGTCAGCACTGTGGTCGGTGCAAGCCGGATGTTGAATTCGTATCGACCAGCCATCTCCGGGATTCGGACTCGGTTCACCTGATTGGAAATCGAACGCTCTATTCCCTTAGACCCATACTAATTTATTAACATATTTGAGGTCAATTTTTCAAACCATTAAGATTGAGTTTTGGATCAAAAGTTATTCAGGGTGGTCCGTTTCTTATTTTATGCTCCGTACAACAAACGGTAGTGTAAAGGGAAAGCATTCTAATAAGATGCACCCAATTTAAATAACGCTTTTTGAAACTAAAGATTTCATTAAAAATAATCCATACTTCAAATAGTTCACTAATTGAATTTTCCAAATCTCCGTATTTGAATAATTTTCTACTCTGAAGTCTTTTCTAATGTTGAAAGTCCTCACAATAGGCCCCAGAGAACAGCTTAATCAAGTGACTGCTTACATTGATGGATCGTCTATTTATGGATCCTCAGATAATATCACCAAAACTTTAAGAAGCTTTGAAGGAGGTAAAGTATTTGTAAATTATTGTACATTATTTGAAATTTAATCAATAGATAAGTCTTTCGCTATCATTTTTATTGAAAAGGTTTTGAAAGGATTAGCTGTGTTTCTGATTTCAAAACTTTATTTACATTGAAGCAAAACTGTTATTTGGCATAATTTGAAAAAAAAAAATCAATAAATACCTTCAATGTCTATGAGTTATGTAATAAACTAGCTCTAAATCCGAATTTCTATGAAATTTATAATAATTGTACTATTGTTTCTTAATTTAAAAAATGTTAAAAGATTTTTTCAAAATTGTAAGGTACATAAATTTTTACTACGTTTTAAACTATCTAATTTCAAATGATAATAAGTGAAAATTAATCGTAATCTAGCTAACAGTGTTTTACCAATAAAATTTCAGAAAAGTCATATTTTAAATTTTTCATTAATTAAATTTTTCAACAAATTTTTTTCAAAATTTGTATTTTGTCATTCAAAATAGCATAATGTAAAAAAGTAAACATTTTAAACATTATTGATCTTTATTAAGTAAAATAGTACGAGATGATAAATAATTATATAAGAATTATTTTCTGCAAAGAACTTTCTTTGAATAAGCAAAATTTATAATTGTATCTAAAAAGTTTTTGATTTATTTTATAGTCCCAAAATTATAGTAAAACACAAAGAAGGGTATAAAATGTCTATTAATTTGAATAAATATTTGCAGATGTTAAAATCAAATCTAATATTAAAACAGTTTATTGAATGGATTTATTTTTGTTTTCATTTTAATAGGTAATCTGAAATGGACAGTTATTGCAGGAGAGTTAATGTTACCCAGAAGTCGAGCTCTTCCATGTGCCAGAGTTGAAACACCATGTTTTGCTACAGGTCATTTTCTTAAAGTTCTTTACACAATTTGAAGAATTAAGAAACCTTTGTAAATAAATTAATATAAGTTAGTGTATGTTGAAATACTTATAGAAAAGATAAAACGAATGTTAAAATGTCCGTCATTAACTGGACTTGGAAATTTGTAAATAATTTATAGATAAGGGGCAAAGCCGCTGCTTGCTGACCAGTTCCTAAATTCGTTCCCTTCTCTTTTTGATGATGATAATAAAAGTGATAATAATAAACAGCAACAAAATAGCAAAAAATAAAAAATAATTGTTTTTTTCAAAAACTATCAACTTTCAAACTATCAAAACTAAAACTCATTAAAAAATAGATTTTTGTAAAATCAAACTATTTTAAGTAAAATTTTATTTATTGCTTATAATAAAATATTTCAATATTTTGTTTAAGAAAAATAATCTTTTTTTTAAAATTTTCAATAAATATTAATAATCCAACAAATATTTTTTTTGTAAAAGAAAAAAAAAGCTGTCTACACTGAGAAAAAACGTATGTTCAAAATTACCAGAATATAATAAATTTAAATTGTTTCTTGCTCTATGGGATCACCAAAAACTCGATAGTTTTTATCTAGACACTTTGGTAATGATTTTGGAAAAATTAGCAATAAAATAACGTTTTGTAATACGCGTTAAAATTTGGTAAATGTGGCGAAATTTGGCAATTTGCCATGATACTTCAGAGCATAGCATAATAAGCCATTTATTTATTCCATTCATATAATTTTCCAGTTCCGTATGTTTCACTAAATGTGTGGTTAATAAGAATTACAATTTTGGAAACTAGAGTTTCCGATAGACCGTTACAATTTATAAATAGAAAAATTACCAAATGAATGGTTAAATACCATATATTTTGGTTTTTATTATCAGAATTATGTTTTTTTACCAGTAATGTCTTTACCATATAGTACGGTAGTTTTATCAGAATTATTTTCTCCGTGGCCTTAATTTGAGATTGAATCTTTGATCTTTGAAACGGTACTACTTAATATATAAATTGTTCTTAAGCATTTTCTATATACACTATCTACCAATAAGTATTTGGACACCTATGCAAATGAATGGTGTTTTTCCTGGTATGGATTGGGACCCTTGGTCCCCATTCATGGTAAGCTCAACGCCGATGCCTACTGCACTATTTTGGATGACAATGTGCTCGTTATGTTGTGGCAGCTTTACGGGGTGGACTCCTGTCACTTCCAGGAAGACAGTGCCAGCTGTCATGTTGCGAGGGTCACCAAGGCTTAGTATGGTGCTAATGGGGTTAATAGAATGGACTGGCCTGCCCAGAGCCCAGACAGAACCTTACCGAGAACCTCTGGGGCGAGTTGGATCGCCGAATTAAGGGGTGTACTACTAGTCCAAAATCAGTGAAGGAAATTACATGTCTTCTCCAAGCCGAGTGGAAGAAAATACCACTAGCCGTCATACAAGGACTTGTGGAAAGTATGCCCTGGAGGGTTCACGCTGTAATTGCCTCTCTTGAAAGCTCTACCAACTATTGATTATGAATAAAGTTGGTTTTTCTTTTCAATCACGCTGGTCCAAATACTTATTGGTTAATAGGGTATAATTTCATTAAAGATAGGAAAATCAATTTATTCACAATTATATAGATACAATATATATTTTTGTAGGTGACAAACGATCCAATCAAAATATTCTTCTCAGTGTCATGCACGGATTAATGCTAAGAGAGCACAACCGATTGGCAGATCTACTCTCTAAACTGAATCCAGGATGGAATGATGAGATACTCTTCCACGAAGCCAGACGTTTGCTTTGCGCTGAAATTCAACATATTACATACAGTGAATTCCTGCCTCTACTTTTAGGTAATAATGAAGAGTATTTTTTTCTTATAAAAGGTAAACCTATTACTTCCCCGTTACTTGGTGTTCATAAAATGACGGACTACTTGGAAAAATAATTAAAGAAAAATGAAATAGAAATGATCAGTTACGTTATGATTAGGTAACTAGAAATTTATCCCAAAACAAGTTTAAAAATTAGTTACAAAGTTTTCTAAAAGGTGGCGCTTACTTGATAAAATATAAAGCGCTACTTTACTGCTTGCCGGATCTTTTAAAGTGAGATGTTTGCACAAGTGTAATTTAATTTTATTCTCTGATTAAGCCACGATATTGATGCAGGAGATAGCTCTTTTGAAAAAATTGTTTAGCAGTTTCTTATTTATCAGCGTAATCCATCATAAATAAATTTTGTAACTAATTTTGAGACGTGTTAAGAGTTAGATATCCGGTTACCAAACCAAAATACAGCAAAGCGTGTATTTCCATTTTCTTTCCTTTTTTTTCCATTTCAATTTAAATTAAAGTTATTGAGACTCATGGTATCAATAGATACTTTTGACCATAAAACTGGCAATTTTAATTTTAAAAAATATTTTTACTAAGGTCGAAGTTGTTTTAATTTATCACCTCTCCAAGTGGTCAGTTAGTACAGAAAATTTATAGCAACGTTAGAATTTCAAGATGTGTACAAAATTTTGAATCTATACTTTTAGAATATATTGTGAATATATTTTTAAAAAAAAATGTCTGATCGTCACTAAAGCATTAAGAAGCTATAAAAAGCTTAATTTTTTTATTTCGTCCAGATAAATTCAGATTTAACTTTAGAGACAACATGTAACAAATGATGGTTTCGCTTAAGAAACTTTTCAAAAATATTGAGGACAAAAAATTTTCGTATAACAGATTTATTGTGCGCTAGTGGGTTAAAAATAACCGTTTTTTTTAAATTTTTTTTTTTATATATTTTTTTATGTTGGCTTAATGTTCTTATGTAACAACGAAATTGGAGCTTAAAAATGATGTATATTTGGCTCAAAATAGACGGAAATGGGCAAATGGTCGAAAACTACTACTTTGAACTGGTGTTTGTAAAGGTTGAATTTTATGAGCAAAAAAAAATGCTGACGAGAACTTTTTTGAAAGATTTTAACATACTTACTTTTTTTACCGTAAAATGATTATACTTACTTTTTTTTACCGTAAAATAATTACTAACTTGTTGTTAAAAATTTATTTAATACCCGAGAACTAATTTTTTTAAATGCTGGCAGTAAAGCAGTAGAATTTATATTTATGATTCAAAAATATTCGAGTTTAATTATTTTAAATGTTAAAGTGCATGTAACACATATTATACGAACTTTCAATTGTTCACATGAAGTAGTTCAAAATTTTAACAAATTTCATTAAAGTATCAAGACACTTGGTATCTAATGAGAACTAGAAGTATCAATTACATTTAGGAAGTTGACATCATTTTAAAGAAAATAATAGATACGTAAATAGATTCGGTTTTTAAATATTTGTTTTCAAGCATTTGTAACAGTGTCTTTACTATTTTGACGCCTTAATAAGTTATGAAAGATAATACTGTTCAAAAGATAATTTTGATATTAAGTATGCAATGAAAGCATAGTTTCATTTCTAGACAATAGATGGCGCAACATCAATTGCTAATAATTTTTCGAAAATTGATGGTGTTTTTCTGTGCTGGAAGTTTCTTTTGCATTAAGTTGATGATCTAATTATGCATGATAATGAGGCTAAAAAAACCCCATAAAACCTTCCAAAACTTACTTCATCATGAGATATTTAAAATGCATAGCCTTAATAAATGAATTTATTTGGATATGAATGAGGGATAAATTTCAAAAAAATATCCTCAATGGAATGTATTTTCTTAAAAAAAAGTTCTTTGAAATGGAAATTAAAATAAGATTTAATGCGATTCTAAGTGATTCATTGTTTTCTAGAAAGTATCGATTTCTTACTTTTCTTTATGAAAAAAAAATTCATTAATAAAAAGCTTTATTTCTCCCTGTAGTAATGGTTTCAATCATATGCATGCATTTCATTGATTTTTTAATTTTGTTTTAAATTTTCATTATTATTAAGGTATCTGACAGGTCAAAATTTTGAACAAAAGTTTCGAGATCGAGTTTATTAACTTTAAATCCCTGAACTCTTAGCTTTCTAAAAATACTTTACTTTTTTTTGTACTTTAATTATTTACAAAGTTATAGCAGTTTTTGTACAAGGGGATAACGTTGGATAGACTAGTGATTTTAAGTCTTCAAATGAGTTTATCTCAAAATGAGTTTCTTTTCTTCACATTTTGCAACACCTTAAACACGATATTTCATGTTGTTTTTGCAATAATTATCTACAGTTTTTCATGAGTATTTATGGTTATGAGCACGCATGTTTTTAACTACAGACTAAGAGAAAAAAGTAGAATTTCTTTTTTTATGCATGTTTTTTCGCGCAGTCAAGTGCAGAAATATTTAAAAATTTGATTTTTTTCAAAATTCTGATTCCTAACTCAGTAGTATATACACTTGTTTTTACATAATAGTTGATATCCTTCTAAATAAAATTCTCATAGGATTTTTTTATTTTGGTCGATAGATTTTTTTTACAGAGTATATAAAAAAATGCCTTATTCTTACCTAAAAATGGTGATTAAAAAAAAAAAAACAATAAATGAAGAATAATTTTTTGCTAGTATATACACATAATTAAACACATAAACTAGTTTTTCAAAAATTTTATATTGATATTTAAGAAAAAATTGTCGAAACTAGCCGGATACGTTAATTTAATTTAGTAGCCCTAGGACTTCTTTTACCGATTGTTCTAAATCTACATCCTAAGTTCACAAAGTTATTATTCGGTAACAGTTATAGTTTGAAGCATTCAAACTTTTTTTAACTTTTAAAATATCGTATCAATATCAGCGACAAAAAATCAGTTGCTTGATATAATGTAAGAAAACCATATTTAGCAAGTTCACTTATTTATTTAAGTTATATTCAGCTTGTAGCTAGTAATTAGTCTGCGTAATCACCGAGGGTGTGCGGTATTGGTCCTCGTTAAACTGTTCTACCGTAAAGTGCTCTACTTCACGTGCAGGTCGTCGGGCTACCGAAGCAGGGGTGTCACCCCCTCTGCAGAGGATCAAAATTGTGATGGCATGTCTTCGGATCATCCTCAGGGATGTTTCCCAGACCGTCGCCAATAGCCCATTGTGCAGCTCTAGTGAAACGTAAATGAACAACAACAACAGCTACTAATTAAAAATTTTGTAACATAAATATTTTGCTGTTGTTAAATTTAAACTGTGAAATATATATAATTTCAGTTTTTAATTATTTTTTTGACTCTTTCTTAGCTTTCTAAAATTTTAGGGACTTTTAAATTTTTTTTTTTAAATGAAATAAAAAGTTTTTAGGCAGAATTTGCTTTAATAATTTTCGGGCAAATTTCATATGTTTTAATATTAATGAAAAAATATTTTTGAAAAATTTAGAACAAACGGGTGAAATATGAGCAGCGAATATAGTGTTGTTTGAAAATCGTGGATTGATACACTTAGCATTTTTGTTAAACCGAGAAACAACATATGATAATTGCAATTTATTAAACTGACAAGAATTTGAGAAGATTCAAAAAAGTTATTGATTGTACAATAGAATAAATAGAATATGAGATACAATGCTGATCACATTTCCACTGTCATGACGTTGGTCACGAAGTTGTGCAATCTTAATCCCCATGACCCCCTCCCCCTCCCCCAACGGGCTGTTATGAGAATGCTTCATTTTATAGTATACCAGAAATATATTTTAAGGCATTCGCGAAAATTTAAAATATTGAATTTGGATATATGCTTTAGTTTTAATTATGCATTTGAAATATACAAGGTTTTAAGTAATCACAGTCCTTAACAGATATTTTTAGATTTCTTGTCAAAATAGAAAATACTAAGGGTCAAAATTAATATTTTAAGTAAAAAAACATAAATAACTAACAAATACATAATAACAAATACATAATAAAAATAACATAAATAACTAATAAATAATAACTAACAAATCTGTATTGGAATAAGGAAGAGGAAAACTTCCAAAACTTATTTGATTACTGTTTGAAACTGCAGCGGATTTAGAAAGCAAATTTTTACCACTCTTAATTTTTTTCGAACGATTCAAAAAATATATATTAAAGACAGTCATTATAGAACACCCTGAAAAAGACTTATCTGAAAGATCTTGCTTTTATACCACGAATATTAAAATTCGTTGGAATTGAAAAAAATGTTGCATAAAACGTTTCATTAAATTTGATTTCTGAAAGTATTTACTTTCAAACTTTTTGTCTACATTTATATATTTTTTTTATTTAATACTCATAGCTTAAAATATACTCTAATGAAACCATAACTAGTGATTATAATTCTTAACACGTTATATTGCAAGCCTCTGATTTTCGGAAAATGTGTAATCATTTAAACAGATTTAAATAGTTTTTAGGAACAAATTGTTTTTTGAGCTTAAGGTAATTTATTTTCTAACAAACTGATGATTTTAAATGAGTAATGATCGGAGGAATGAAATACGTTTTTCGAACAAAATATTGAATATTATAAAGGTTTAATTTGTTGATTTTGCGATCGCTGGAATTTAATGAGAAAAATATGGAAATAGGTACAAGGTGGAGCTCGAGTATTTTTGTTTGTTAAAATATCTTATAAAAGAAAAGAATTTACTTCTGATGGAGATTGAATTTGAAAAAGATTGTTAGAATATTTCGAAATGATATAGATTCGTTTTGAAAGTCAAGTAAGCACTTTGATCACAGAGTTTGAATTTCATCGGTATACTGTACCTTACGTATAAAAATAATTTTTTTGAAGAAATTTTAATTTTGAAACCAAGAAACGAAACTAGTCTAATATAGTTAAATGTTAATAAACAGTGTCCCAAAGTTTGAGCAATATTGGAATTTTGCACCATTTTGTACTCATTTTGTTTCAAAAATAAAATAAATAAATACAGTCACAGCTGGTTAAGCAGGGTTGGTTAAGCTGCTTATAAATAAAAAAAAAAACCAACCCTACGCAAAAGAAAAAGTCATTGTTTTCATAGTTGTGCTTTGTTGGTAGGTCAGGGTTACTAAAAAGGATGCCCTATGCGAAAGAGTATCGTTTTTTCATTGTTGAGCTGCGTTGTTAGGTTAGGGTTACTTAAATGGAACCCAAAACAAAAGAAAAGAGTAACGTTTTTTCCATTGATGTGCTTTGTTGGTAGGTCAGGGTTACTAAAAAATGAGCCCTATACGAAAGAATAATGTTTTTTCATTATTGAGCTTTGCTGGCCGGTCAGAGTTACTAAAATATAGAGCCCAACACAAAAAAAGAGTAACGTTTTCTTATGTTGAACTTTGTTGGTACCGTCATTCGGGGCTACTTTGTGCAGGATTTCGCAGTTTTTGAACTTTGACATGTAAAAAAACTATGTTAATTCAAACTTTAGCAAAATTTATCGATATTATATTCATAACTGGACTCAGACGAGTGAATTTGATCAATATTGGCATTATTTGTATGTAATATTTACGAATAATAAGTCAAGACATACCTTGCACAAAGTAGCCCCCAAATGGGGCTACTTTGTGCAGCGATAGGAATTCAGTTTAATAATCATGTTTTTAGTAAAATATTGATATAAAATTGTTAAAAAAGTTAATTGTTGACATTTTTAAAGACAAAAACATCAAGATATGTAAAGATATTAGTTTGAAAATAATTTTCAGCGTTAAAAAAACATTTTTTTTGAAGAATTTTTTCTTAAAAAGAATGTTTATTTCAAAACATTTGAGCTTAAACAAAAGGAAACCATAAGCTTTTTTTAACATTGAAATGGATATTTCAAAAATAATAATTATTACATATTCATTAACATTTATAATATTGATAAATTTGAACGCAACATGCTTGAATGAACACGACAGAACTTGCTCTTCAGTTTCTGTCAAAATCACCTGATGTCCTATAAAATATATTTTTATGTTTTAAATCGTTTGATTAATTCATTAGAAGAAAAATAATAGTTTACCAGCACGTTTCACGTGTTTCTTGCGAATTTTATTAGAGATAGTATTTCCGTGGATTTTGTACTTCCGAGAAGCTTCGGCAATCGACATACCACCAGCAACTGCTTGCAAACATTGTTGCAGCTTTTCTAAAGTGTAATCAAGGTAATTTCTCGTTCGAGGTATTTTTTTATAACGTCTGACAATTTTTCTGTCGAAAAAAAAACGAATGAAACTTTGCACAAAGTAGCCCCACTGTGCATTTTTTTTTCATTTTCCGTTTATTTGTTATTAATTTTAAATTTTCTTAACGCTAACATGATATAATTGTTTATTAATGCATAAATAAAAAATTTTGCACTTAAGACAATTGTTTTATCAACGTCTTTGCATTTCACAGCTAAAGTTTCCACGCACACTTTTCGACATCCGACGTCCTCGGAAAATTGTTGACATTGGATGAGCGAAACACACTCTGAGATTGTTTTAAAATTCGAAAAAATGTTTGTAGTTATAGAAGAGACTTCTATCTTCAAATTCCACCCATTTTTAACGTGAAATAAACATAATACTGAATAGCACCACTTGAAAAATGCCAAATTCGAATTTGCACAAAGTAGCCCCCGCTGCACAAAGTAGCCCCGAATGACGGTAGGTCAGGGTTTGTTTAAAAGGGAGACCTATACTCAAAGAGAAAGAGTAACGTTTTTTCATTGATGTGATTTGTTGATAGCTCAGGGTTACTAAAAAAGGAGCCCTACACAAGAGAATTATGTTTTTCCTTGTTGATCTTTGTTTGCAGCTCAGAGTTACTCAATAGGGCTCTACGTGAAGGAATAACGTTTTTGATTGTTGAGCATAGTTGTGTCATTTTTTGCGGTCGTGTAAGTTTTGGATTTAGTGCTTGGAAAAGTCCAACCAAATTATGTAATTTATCACTGTTGGTTTCAATATTTACTTTGGCTTGGTTTGAGGTCTAAGGTTTATGCCGGCAAGCTTATGATTTCTCACACTTTGAAGGTTAAGGCGTTGAATACCACGCTAATTTTACACGGCTTGCTTATCTGGTCAAAATGATTTTCTCAGTATGTATTGCATTAATTTCTTCAAACCATTTTAATAGTAACGATAATAATACAAAAAAAAATTAAAAGCATTAAAAATTTACTTGAACTATGTGTTTCTAATAATCTTGGCTTCGCCGGTCACCGGTGACTCCCGTGGCGCTACGAACAAACTCAGTGCTTCACCGGTGACCCCCATGGCATTCAACGTGTTAAAATTAAATGCCGCATCAATGAAATTCAAACACATTTATGCAAAAGGGTCAATGAAAGAGAGTGTGTATAATATGTTGTTTCATATACAATCCTACACTGTTTACTTTAAGAATCAATTAAAAAGTCTTCATTTTTAATTAAAAGTTTCTACTTACTATGAATACAAGATGAATTTTGGGACACTCTGTATTTCTTTCAAGTCCTATTTAGTTGCTTCTATTTAAGTCACTCGCAATACAGTTTTATTATAAAAGGTTTAAGAAAAGGCCATTCAAATTAAAACACAGTTCATTGCGAGAAAATATGATAATACGAAACTTTCATATTAATCTGATTTGAATAATATACAAATTAAAGCTGTAGCAATTATGAAAGATTGGTACACCATACTCTGAATTGTTTTTCAATGCATCATCGAAGTTCTGAAAATAATCAATGTATCGATTCCTTAAAGAATGCTTTGTTTCAGGCAATAGAGTAATGTCAGCCTATGAACTGACTCCAAAACTAACTGGTTATAGTTTTGATTATGATCAGGATTTAAATGCTGGTATTACCAATTCATTTGCTTCAGCAGCGAACAGATTTGGGCACACATTAGTACAAGTAAGTAAAAATTCTTTTTAATTTTTATAATACATAACTGTAAAATGCTAATTGGTTGCTTTAATAACTTCACAGTTATTTACATATACAAATTAGCTACATAAATTTTGTCCTATAAGTATAGGACAAAATTAGGAAATTTTGCTCCTGACCGTGTCCATTTTTTCAAAAATTGAAAGTTTTGAACGAGCAAAAAATTTTTTGATATTACTAAATATAAACATCATCAGTTGAATTGCTCGTTCGCCTTACATCAGGTTGCTACGTAGAGAACAGCCTTAAGTTACACAAAGATCTGCTTTTACATGGACTACTCAAAACAAAAGAAGATAGTACTGCAAAACCTTAAGAACTTGACTTTCTGTGACCATTGCTGAATATACAGAATCGTATGCTTTTGTTCTAGTAACAGTAAACGATTCAGTAATGTGGATTTTAAATATATATGTTACCGGCAAAGTATGAAATCCGGCATTGTATAGAATGCCTAAAGTTAGCCGGCAAAGTATGAAATGATTTATATTTCACACATTTCCTAAGCATTCTACAGAATGACAAATGAGAAACCGGCAAAGTATAAAATACATCTCCGATTCGTCAAAATGTCATTCAAAAATGACAAATTCAAAATGTCACCCGATTTGATATTAATTTATTGGTGGATATAGTTACATTTATTCGATATTTTAATACTTACTGATGATAGATTATATTTATTCAATATTTTAATACTTACTGATGATAGATTAGAAGAAACATCAGTGTTTGGAGTATCGGGCAAATATATACCGGGCAATGGCACTTGACCTTAAAAAATATCAGTGTAGGGTATACCGGGCAGTGGCACTGAACATTAAAAAAACATCAGTGTAAGGTATACCGGGCAAATGTGTACCAGACAGTGGCACTGAACCTTAAAAAAATATCAGTGTAGGGTATACCGGGGAAATGTATACCGGGCAGTGGCACTGAACCTTAAAAAAAACCTTTGAAAAGACTATTATTCTTGATTCTTTTGATTTTTAAAATATGCTTTTTAATTTATTTGTGGCAGAGTTCAGTCGAAATGTATACTGCGCAGGCAGCGAGGTATAATAGCAGTCTCAGCCACAGTTACGACCCATCTATTCTTTATGAAAAAGGCAGTTTTGATGCTCTTGTTCGAGGGATGATCTTGCAGCCAGCTCAATCCTTTGATCATCACGTAGTTCAAGAGGCGAGTACTCATTTTTCATTAATAAAATGACATTAATCGATTACTATTTATAGCCTATGTGTAGTTAAAGCAGTTAAACGCATGGTTTGTTTTCATTTTTCAATATCATTAAATGATTTAGTTAATTATTTAAGGCATATTTCCCAGTTGAAGAATGTTAATTATGAATGTTAAGTAACTTGTAACATATATAATCTATTTGTTTGAATACTTAGTTTGATAGAGTTTGTGTTTAATGTTAATGTGTTGGTTCTAAAATTATTTTGAAATCATATTTTTCAAAAAAATATCTTATATAAAATTAAAGATTATTCAAAAATTTATAATCAATTTGATATTTTATTTGCATATATAATATTTTATTTTTGAATTAAGAAGTCAATTAAATTTCTTTAATAAAATATTTAAGTACTTTTTGCTTAAAGAAAATGAAAGTCATTGTAAATAGTTTGAAATACATATGCTTACTGGGCATCTAAACGTAAGCACGAGCTAAAAGGTTTCAAAATTTGCATTGCTTTTGTACTTATAAGCTTCAAGCTCGCATTGTTTAAAAATTTTTATTAAATTAAATTTTTATTGATTTTGAGGAACTGAATTTAAACATGTTTTTATCTTTTGTTCACTCATGGTTCTGCAATAATTCGGCTTCTGCGATATTGCGCGTTAAATGTGCCGAAAAGACTAGAGGGGCCGCAAAAAAAATGTTACTATGCTTGATTCTCCAAAAAATAGAATAGAATAAAAAAAAAATAGTGCACCATCCATGTAGGAAAAACATTTTCTTTAGCATTAATAACGGAAAGAGTAATGGAAAAAATTATTCAGTTGAATTGATATAGAAGTTTTAGTTTCAATTTATAGTTTAATATAGCAATAATAATTTAAAATTAGCAGTTCAAAGTCTATAAAAAAAGTTCAGTTTGATATAAAAATTTTGTGTCACACTTAATGCCATTTCTTTGAGAAGTTTTAAAATAATAATAATAATAATAATGATAATAAATAATAATAATAATAGTAAATAATAATTATAATAATAGTAATAATAATAATAATAATAATAATAATAGTAAATAATAATTATAATAATAGTAGTAATAATAATAATAATAATAATAATAGTAAATAATAATTATAATAATAGTAGTAATAATAATAATAATAGTAAATAATAATTATAATAATAGTAGTAATAATAATAATAATAATAATAATTTACAATATTTGAAATCAGCAATCTATACGTTTTATATCAGAAATTTGTGTCACACTTTATGCCTAATAATAGTAATAAATCATACTACAATCGGTATTTGATTAGTTGTCTTCTGTAGCAGAAATTGAAATTGTGTTACACATTATACATAGCTAGAAATTTGTGTTACGCTTTATGCCATTTCTTTGTGAGGTCTTATAATAATAATAATAATAATAATAATAATAATAATAATTATAATAATAATAATAATAATAATAAACCATACTACAATCGGTGTTTGATTAGTTGTCTTCTGTAGCAGATATTAAAATTGATCTTAAAAATAACATAAATTGAAAGTTAGTTAAAGTTTCCCAAATGTGGACACAGAAATTTTCAAATCTAAAAACTTGTATAATGTGTACCTATTTTTATACATGAAAAAAATCAATGATAGGTTTTTATAATACGTGAATACATTTTTCTTTGCAATTACCTATGAAAAAATAATGGAACATAATTTACAGTTTTTTTAAAATCAAGAATCGGTTAACAAAAGCTAATATTTAATGTCTTATGAGAAATTCTGTATATATTTTAAAAATAAAATCGTTTTTTATAAATTCGAGATGCTATAGTACTTTTTCTGTTGCTCTTGCATTTCAATAGTCAGTGACTAGATTAATACAATGAATTCAAAATAGTGTTTACAAATTATTAAGCTTGGAAAATCATTTGTAAATTTAGACAATACTGTTAAATCTATAACTAACATTAAATTGCTGTTCATAGCTGAGTGGAAGATTGTTCAGTATGGATGGTCATGGATTAGACCTGATTGCTTTGAATATTCAAAGGGGTCGTGATCACGGATTATCGGGCTACAATGAGTGGCGTGAATACTGTGGTTTGCCTCGTCTTCGCAATTTCGAAGATCTACTCACCGTCATGAATCCAACAGCGGCTAGAAATTTCAGCAGGCTATACAGGTAAGCTTTAACTATATATGTGCCTATAATAATGTAACTCTCATTATTTCAAGAAAAAAAGAAGAAAATTTGTTATTACAGCTAGATAGTTTTCATTCAAAAGTAAATTATTGTTTTAATTATCTATAAGAAATTACTCATATCTTCTATCCTTTTATTTTACAAGCAAAGTTTTAATGACAGCGTTTATAATAATAGAGTTTATAATTAGTTAAGTTTATAATAGCGCAATTCTCATAAATTTAAGAAAAAATAAACAAACAAAATTATAAGAAATTATTCATATGGTAATTTTATAATTAATAAGAAATTATTAATTATAAGAAATTATTCATATCTTCTATCCTTTTATTTTACAAGCAAAGTTTTAATGGCAGCGTTTATAATAATAGAGTTTATAATAATAGAGTTTATAATAATAGAGTTTATAATTAGTTAAGTTTATAATAGCGCAATTCTCATAAATTTAAGAAAAAATGAACAAACAAAATTTGTTATTAGAGCGAGATTTTAGTTTTCATGTAAAAATAAATTATTGTTTTAATTATCTATAAAAAAATTATTTATATCTTTTATCCTTTTATTTAACAAGCAAGGTTTTAATGATAGCGTTTATAATAATAGAGTTTATAATTAGTTAAGTTTATAATAGCGCAATTCTCATTAATTTAAGAAAAAAATGAACAAACAAAATTTGTTATTAGAGCGAGATTTTAGTTTTCATGTAAAAGTAAATTATTGTTTTAATTATCGATAAAAAAAATTATTCATATCTTCTATCCTTTTATTTTACAGGCAAAGTTTTAATGATAGCGTTCATAATAATAGAGTTTTTAATTAGTTAAGTTTATAATAGCGCAATTTTCATTAATTTAAGAAAAAATAAACAAACAAAATTTGTTATTAGAGCGAGATTCTAGTTTTCATGTAAAACTAATTATTGTTTTAATTATCTATAAAAAAAATTATTGATATCTTCTATCCTTTTATTTTACAAGCAAAGTTTTAATGATAGCGTTTATAATAATAGAGTTTATAATAATAGAGTTTATAATTAGTTAAGTTTATAATAGCGCAATTCTCATTAATTTAAGAAAAAATAAACAAACAAAATTTGTTATTAGAGCGAGATTTTAGTTTTCATGTAAAAATAAATTGTTTTAATTATCTATAAAAAAATTGTTCATATCTTCTATCCTTTTATTTTACAAGCAAAGTTTTAATGATAGCGTTTATAATAATAGAGTTTATAATTAGTTAAGTTTATAATAGCGCAATTCTCATTAATTTAAGAAAAAATAAACAAACAAAATTTGTTATTAGAGCGAGATTTTAGTTTTCTTGTAAAAGTAAATTATTGTTTTAATTATATATAAAAAAATTATTCATATCTTCTATTCTTTTATTTTACAAGCAAAGTTTTAATGATAGCGTTTATAATAATCGAGTTTATAATTAGTTAAATTTATAATAGCGCAATTATCATTAATTTAAGAAAAAATGAACAAAAAAATCTGTTATTAGAGCTGGATTTTAGTTTTCATACAAAAATAAATTATTGTTTTAATTATCTACTAAAAATTATTCGTACCTTCTATTACAAGCAAAGTTTTATTCAAATTAGTAATTCATTTAAGTTCATAATTTAATCCGAGATTATAACATTGTTCAGGTTTATAATTTTTAACAACTTTCATACAAGTATTTAAATTCCTAATTCTAATTAAATTTGAAATTTTATAATTAATTTCTAATTTAATTTAAAATTTAAGTTCCAAAAAAAAGGAATAATTTTATTCGCATTTAATTTCAGACAATTGCGTAATTTTATTCAAGTTTATAATCATTTCATTAAAATTTCAATGTTTTCATAATTCAATATTAAATTCATTTCTTCAATTTAAACTCATAATTTCATTTAAACTTATAGTTTTATAATCTATAAAAGTTTAATCTGAATTCATGATTGAAAGATTTAATTCAAATTGAGAATTTGAAAGTTTTATTCAAATTTAGTTTCCTACAAATTTAGGGTTATTTAATTCAAATTTTTGAAAAATTTATAACGATTTTAACTCAAATCATAATTTTATCAAATTTAGAATAATTTTATTAAGTTTCAACCAAATTTATAATTTCATTCACCTTTAAAATTTTATTCAAATCTTCTGAATTTCCTAAATCCTGATTTCGTTTCTTGATTTCCATTTTGTTTATTATTTCGTTTAAAATCATAATCACATAGCTCAAAGCAAATTTATAATTTAATTTTATCAAATTCATATTTTCTTTATTTCATACACATTTATATTACTTGACCTTATTATTCATATTCATGATTTTTTTTATAAATGATTTTTTTCTTTTCCTAATATCTTAATTTAAATTATGTTATTTCTTAGTTTGTTATTGATTATTGTTGTTGATGCTCTTAATTTGTTATTTCTTAGTTTTTAATAATAGTTTACATTTTCTATATTAGTTTTATATTATTGTAGTTTTCATTCATATTCGTGATTTTGTTTGATTTAAAATTTCTTTTCGGTTTCTAATATTTTTATTAGTTATTGTTTTAAATTTCACAATAGTTTATATTTCCTAAATTAGTTTTATATTACTGTAGTTTTTAATCATATTCATGATTTGTTTCGGTAAAAAAATTCTTTTCTGTTCATAATAACTTAATTTGTTATTGCTCTATATTTCACAATAGTTTACATTTTCTATGTTTAATATTACTGAAATTAAAGTACTAATGTAAGATAACCCTGAAGAAAATTGCATTTATAATCTATGAATATACAGTAACGTTAAAATATTATAATATCTTTAAAAAAACTTATGGTAATATTTCCTTTAAAATATTTTTAAAATAATGTTGTTGGAAAGCGATTTTTTTGCAGTTAACGATATAAAAAAAGGTTTTAACAAAAAACTTACAAAGCATTAAAATATAAATTTTGAAATTTTTTTCAAAATAAAGTATTACCTTAATCCACATAAATATAATAACAATAGACTAGTGGCCTTTGGCAACCAGCTTGGTCACCTTTCAAAATTATCTCGTATAACAAATAAATTTTTAAAATAACTAATCCGAATGCACAGTTCAACTGCATTATTCCAATTCTTCAATCACTTCTCTAATCCTAAGATCTTTAATAGTTTTTAATAATAAGTAAAGCATTTCTTTTACTGTCCTCTCTTGCCAAGCTTTTGTACTTTGATTTAGATTTTAAACATTTTAAAGAGATATCCACGCTATTGTTCAATTTCTTTATCCATTGATCCCGCAGTGGACTGATCGTTAAAACACAGTTTCTAGCAGATCACCGAAGTCAAGCATCACTGACTGCTGGCTGTCAGTGTGCAGGTGGGTGACCACTTGGATCAGCCTGCGTAGAGACCGAGGGTGTGCTGTATCGGTTCTTGTTAAACTGTTCTTCCGTGAAGTGCTTTCTTCGCGTGCAGGGCTATTAAAGTGGGGGTGCCATCCCCTCTGCAGAGGATCAAAATTGTGATGGCATGTCTTCGGCTCATCCTCTGGGACGTTTCCCAGACCGTCGCCAATAGCCCATTGTGCAGCTCTAGTGCGACGTAAACGAACTACTTTATCCATTAAATTTTAGTAATAAAGCTAAGTCTTTCAAACACCTATTAAATTACTGAAATCACAGCAAATATGAGTTAGGAACATTTTCGTATGGTATGCAACTGAAGTATTGAAATTATTTCCATCTCCGACGTGTGATAAAATAGAAATCTCAACCCATTAGAAAACCCATTACTTGCAACTTCCTCACGCACCTCTCGAATTAAAAATTGAGTATCGTATAACATTTTTAAATTTTATTTTATAACCGTCGTTGAGCAACCTACCCAATTCTTTAAGTTCGCGACTACTAATGTTCAACTCCGTAGCCTTGTAATTTTGAACTCAATCCAGAAGACAAGGTAACTCCTAAATCAAGTATGGGAAGAAATTCGCGGAGGAAGTTTTGATGGAACTAACACGCATTTGCGTTACATGGAGAGGAAAGCTGCGAAAACCTCCCACGGTTAGACTGATAGCAAGGGGTCCATTAATCATCTACTTCTGAGGATATTTTAAGTCAACACTGTAATCGGTGTGAGTCGGGTGCGGAATTCGTATAGACCAGTCATAGCTGGGATTCGAAAGTGGTTCATTTCATTGGAAGGCGAACGCTCTATCCCGAGCTATATGTTATACCAAGGCTACGTATAATATATAGCTCGAAAAAGGCAAGCTCCGTCATTAATAATTCGTAGGGCAGTATGCGGCATCAAAGTAACGTTTAAGTTTATAATTTGTGCAGCCATTTTAAAAGGGATCAAAAATAAATCTAAATAATTACTTCGCAACTTAGTTTTTTTTTATAAAAATACAAAATTAATGTAAATAAATTCTTAACGCGAAACCTATTTTTTTAACACTACTTAATTTATTACATAAGACAATCTAATAGAAAGAATTATCACTATAAGAAGAAAAATAAGAAGTTAAGAAGCTGAAGTTTTAAAAGTTGAAAAAGAAAAGAAAAGTAGTTAAGAAGTTTAAGTTTTGAAGTTAAGAAAAACACGTACTACTAGTTGCACATCAACTTTTATTATAACTTTTGCTGATGCACTTTTTAGGAATGTAGATGATGTCGACTTGTATCCAGCTGGAAGTGCAGAAACTCCTTTGCCAGATTCTATACTGGGTCCAACATTTGCTTGCATTATTGCCGAACAATTTCGACGTCTCAAGTTAGGGGACAGATTTTGGTATGAAAATGGTGGTAAAGAATCATCATTTAACGAAGGTAATATGCAAAATTTTTCAGATACTTTATAATTTCTTACTCATGGAATAATTTGTTAACATATTACCAATTAAGTAGGCTATTAAATTTTTTTAAACATTTCATATATGTTTTATGAATATATATGTATAGAAAATAAGATAAAATATTGAGAAAATGTGGAAAATAATAAAGATTAATGACAAGAGAAGAAGAAAAATTATTAAAATGATATAACTTTTAAAAATATTTTAAATTTTTTTTATTTATTTAAAAAAACTTATTAAAAATCCGGAAAGAGAAAATGAAGAAAAGATATAATTTCTTCATGGGCTAACACGATTATATCCGTAAAAAGCAGTACTTTCTATTATGGTATCGGTATATCCAAAGCAAAATATATCAATATAATAGTGTGAGGAGCACACAAAAAAATATTTATTTATCTTTATTATTTTTATTTTGCTTTCCGAATTTTAATTTTTTTTTCATTTTTAATTATTTTAGATAATAAATTTTTCTTAATATTTTTAAAAATGATTTCATTTTAATAATTTCTCTTCTTCTCCTGCCATTAATCTTTATTATTTTCTATATTTTCGCAATATTTTATCTTATTTTCTATATACTTGCAGCTTATGCGTAGTTAATAAAACTTATTAATAATAATTTGTTATAATAATACCAATTAAGTAGACTTTAAAATTTTCCATTAATCTTTATTATTTTCCATATTTTCGCAATATTTTATCTTATTTTCTATATACTTGCAGCTTATGCGTAGTTAATAAAACTTATTAATAATAATTTGTTATAATAATGCCAATTAAGTAGACTTTAAAATTTTCCATTAATCTTTATTATTTTCCATATTTTCGCAATATTTTATCTTATTTTCTATATACTTGCAGTTTATGCGTAGTTAATAGAACTTATTAATAATAATTTGTTATAATAATACCAATTAAGTAGACTTTAAATTTTTTTTAAACATTTCATATATATATATATATATATATATATATCTATCTATATATATATATATATATATATATATATATATATATATATATATATATATATATATATATATATATATATATATATATATATATATAATAAAGAAATAAATACAAGAAAACACTAAGAAAGTTAAGAAAAACAATAAGTAATTAATCCAAGATTTTACTGTTTTATTGAGTGATATATACCCTGAGGAATTAATCTTACTTCGTAATCATGATGATAATATTAATTTCAGTTTTTTGGATTTGGGTATTATGAAAGTTGAAAATATCTGCTTTGTTGATTTATATGATAAAAGAAATGATTTTAATTTTAATATTAATAAACTAGTTACTTGGAATTCTAATGTTTCTAGGAGCATCTATTTAAATACCACTTTTAATGAAATGAACAGAATTAAAAGAATATGTAGTAATATTTATTTATCCAAAATACAAATCGATAAACTCTTTCAAAATCTGATAAAAAACAATGGATACCCAACTAATGTAATAAAATTTTATATAAAATCATTGAATTAATCGTATATTTTGGTAGATATATTTTCTAAACATTTTTTTGTTAATTTTTATGATTTTCCCATGTGCAAATCCATTTCAGGCCAAAATTCATTGCCAAAATTATTCACTAAATAATTTCTTTGTTATTTTATGTAATTTTTCCATGTGCAAATCCATTTCGGGCAAATCCGTGGCTATAATTATGTACTAAAATTTTTTCTTTGTTAATCTTTCCATGTGCAAATCCATTTCGGGCAAATCCGTGGTTAGAATTATTTACTAAAAATTCCTTTGCTAAATAATTTCCCTTGTTAATCTATACAGTTTTTCCATGTGCAAATCCATTTCGGGCAAATCCGTGGATAAATTTGTTTGCTAAAAATTTCTTTATTAATTTATACAATTCCATGTGCAAATCCATTTCGGGCAAATCCGTGGTTAAAATTATCTGCTAAAATTTTTTCTTTGTTAATTTTTCCATGTGCAAATCCATTTCGGGCAAATCCGTGTTAAAAATTATCTATTGAAAAAAAATTTTTCTTTGATAATTTAAATAATTTTTCTATGTGCTAATCCATATCGTGCAAATCCGCGGCTAAAATTATTTGCAAAGCAGGCAATTTATGTTTCTCTTTTCTATTTTATATTTTTTCTTAAATAAACATCTATCTTCTAAAACTATTTATGATCAATTTTTAAAATTATCCAGTATAATATTACCTTGTGCACATCCATTTCGGGCCCATCCTTGGTAACTAACAAATCAAAACTCCGAATAACAAATCACTTCAGCAGTGCAGTAAGAACGACACTTTAGAACCCTTTTGTTACACTCAATTTGCGCATTTGTTTTCATCTTTTGTTTTCATATTTTGTAATCTGGCAATCTTTCTGCGAAAACATTTTTAAATCATTCTTGAAAAATAACTGTCCATGTAAGTTGTTATGATTTTGCTACTCGCTTTATAGTCCCCCCTTTTTAATGTTTTTTCTTTTTATTTTATTTTTTCTTTTTATTTTATTTTATTATCTGTTTTTACATGTTATATTTACTTTTTATGATCTATTTTTATGTAGTTATTTTATAAAAAAATTTTTTTGAGTGCTCCTCACACTATTGTATTAATATATTTTGCTTTGGCTTTATTGATACAATATCAGTAAGCACTCTGTTTAGCGGATATAATTGTGTGGGCTGAAGAAAAGATTATATATTTTTTTTTCCGGTTTTTTAATTAACATTTCACTTTTTTTTTTTTTTTTAATAAAATGTTGTTTGTTGTTTTTTTACTTATTATTTCCCACCCCTTTTTTTCATATGTCTATAATTTTTCTTTGTTTTATTCTTCATTTTGAACTTATATATATATATATATATATATATATATATATATATATATATATAAGGAGGATTAAAAGAAAAGAGAAATTAATAAATAGTAATAATTGATTTGGTGAATAGTAGTAATTTTAAAATGTCTTAAATATTAACAGTATGAAAATTATACCACTATAAGTTTTTACTTTCTTTTTAAGCATTACATTTACATTTAAAGCTTAAAAAACAAAATTATCTTAATTTTTTATTTCAAAATGTAAACAATATTTAAGTTTCAATGGTTTAAAACTTCATTATTAAATTTGTTTAAAAATCATGGTTTATTTTTCCTAAAATATTATTCTTCACTGTTGAAAACATCAATTAAAAACATGTAAGAAACATCAAAACACATTAAAAGCATGAATTAATCAGGTGTTTTATCCAGATGGTGAACATGAACATTGTAATGTTGTAACATTTTAACATTGTAATTGTAAACATTTCAAATCAACTGCTAAGCGGGTATTAATTATTGTGGAAATAGGTAGCCGAAATCTCTGTACTAACGTTAATAACAGACAACTAAATGAATTACCAGTTGCCAACTAAAAATGCATTAAAAATGCATAATTAATGTCTTTGAGTATACTTAATGTTTTAGATCACTATGAATTTTTGATATACCTTTTAAACTTTTTAAACATATCAGCCAAAAATGTTCTTTTTCCTAATGTGAAAAACGCTTCGTAACAAAATTAAGGATTTTGAAAAATGTTGCTTAAATTAGTGATTAACTAAAATTGCAAACTTAATCAATTACAGAAGCTATCAAGTTATTATATAAAATTGCAGTTTTAATTTATAGTAATGTTTTTGGATAAAAATGGAAAAAGAATGAAGCTTTATTTCGGTTGCTATCATAAAAATATCGTAGAAAGTATCATAAAACATATAAAAGTATTGTAAGTATCAATATCTAACACATCGATAAAATTACGTTATGCTGACTCCCAAATTATTTAGGAAAACAAAATCGTTTTATTGATTTAGAAGATAGTATAAAGATTAAAAAAAGGGTAAAAGTTCTATTATATATTCTTTTATTTAAGTTACAGTATTTTTTAAATGTTTATAAAATATAAGAATTTTACAGTACAATGATATTTACCTAACAAATATTTGCGTTAAAATTTTAAAATTAAATTTAGAACTTATGTCAAATTTATGACAACACAAATTTGAGTTCAACTTTTTTTTTTATCATGACTTTGGAATTTTAGCACATCAACCTAGAACTTAATAGAACTTAGTTTAACAACTCCAGCTTCCTTTGTTTTAAATTTAATTAGAATATAAAATTGTTAAGTAGAAATGAATATAAAATCTAACCAACTTGGAAGAGATGAAATTTAAAAAATTGCATTATTTTGATTTGTTAGTTCTTAAATTTTAAATACTTTTTCAATGTAAATCATTATTTAATTTTGAATACAAAATATACTAAACTTATGATTTTATAATATGTAATAGCAAATTTAAAATTTGAAAAGACAGTTTTAAGAATGAACAAGAATGAAGTTGTTTTTCTTTACATTAACATTTATAAACTTTTTGAGAATTTTTCGGCAACACTGTTAGAAATTTCTCGAAAAAACTGCTAAATAGAAATTTTATTGTTATTTTATTATATTCAAGCAAAATAGTTAAATAACTATAAATAAGATGGTATTCAAACTGTTGACTGTCAGAAAAACTACTTATTAGCTGCTTTTACATAAAACGGCTAAACAACCAGAAATTTAATGCTCCAACTAGGCCCACCTAATGAAACCACTGAGTTCCTTGTAGCTGGGTATATATTATAGCCAAGAGGGCTAATCTGTCAATTTCATAACTGACGGGATGAGGGTTCGAATCCCAGCGTTGACACCGCAATATTTCCTCCATACCCTTCAGAACATGAAGAGTTTTCAATGTCCTTCACTTCTAATTTGTGACCCTGGATTATTGGAATACGATACTCTCATTCATACATAGATGGCAGCTGCTTAGTACGAAAAAGTTTACTACTTAAACTAATTAAACTACATTCCACGGTTCATTGGATAAACACTCAACCACAACCTAACTTCAATACCCATTAATTAACGAAAAGCCTAGCTTCAATGTCCAGTTGAATTTCTCTTTTATAATTTTGAAACCATGCTAGTTGTAAACGGTTTCAAAACCGTGAAAGTAATAAATATTTTTTCACCGTAAACTTTACTGTTATTTTTGGAATGAAAATTCTAACAGTGAATCAGAGGTAAATTATAATGGGTTGAATTGAAATTGCTCTTCCCTAAAAATAAATTTTGAATAATAAAATTAATTTTATAGTTTTACAGACATAGTTAAAAAGTACTAAGTAGATTATACAAAAAGGTCCCAATTTCTCAGATAATTTCATTATAGACGGAATAATTTCATTTCCGCAATTATCTAAAAGCATTTAATAATCTTTTAACTACACAAACAGAATTTAAAAGCGAATTCTACTTGACACTCTCAATTAAGGATTTAATGGTTTCAGTTAAGCCGTCAAGACGGTTTGTTTTGAAGAGCGAAAGAAAACATAAGCAAATATTTAAATTTCAATTGGTTTCCCGATTCTAATTAACCTTACTTGTTCCAAACAAATGTACGACAATACGGTTTGGAATTCTTTAGCACACTCTATTCCTCCGTTTCTTAATTAGTTTTAACGGGTTCCGCAGTACTTTTGTCTATTGCTTTAGTCTCTTTGTGTGTGCGTTCTGGAAATTTCGAGAAACTTTTGATCTCCCATCATGATTTAATAGAGAACTAATAGTAATGATGAGAAAGATAAATAGCTATTTAAATTGAAGTAGAAGTTAATTACTTAAATTTATTTTTGTGATTTTTGAAATTTCAGATAAATGGTAGATATGGCAAATGGATAAATGGTACATTCTGGCCAATGGTTGAAGTTAGTTGTATACTCGCAACTGTTACATTTTTTTTCCACATTACTTCGGTGTGCCGCAATACTTTTGTCTATACTTCTATTAATTTAGTCTTTGTGTGTGTGTGCGTTCTGAAAGTTTCAGGAAAATTTTAGTCTTCCATCATGATTTAATAGGGAACTAATAGTAATGATGAGAAAGATAAATAGCTATTTAAATTGAAGTGGAAGTTAATTGCTTAAATTTATTTTTGTGATTTTTGAAATTTCAAATAAATGGTAGATATGGCAAATGGATAAATGGTACATTCTGGCCAATGGTTGAAGTTAATTGTATACTCGCAACTGTTAAATTTTTTTTCCACATTACTTCGGTGTGCCGCAATACTTTTGTCTATACTTCTATTAATTTAGTCTTTGTGTGTGTGCGTTCTGAAAGTTTCAGGAAAATTTTGGTCTCCCATCATGATTTAATAGGGAACTAATAGTAATGATGAGAAAGATAAATAGCTATTTAAATTGAAGTAGAAGTTAATTACTTAAATTTATTTTTGTGATTTTTAAAATTTCAGATAAATTATAGATATATCAAATGGATAAATGGTACATTCTGGACAATGGCTGAAGTTAGTAACTATACTCGCAACTGTTACATAGTTTTGCAGATTACTTCGGTTTTACTTCGGTCTGAAAAAGATTTAGGAAAAATGTTGAGGATTTAGGGAAATTTTCTGGGTTAGAAATATTTTTCTTCTTTCACCATGTCTGTTACTCTGCACTCATAAAGAGCCATAATCCGTATCGATGGGGAAAATCAGAGAATTTTAGGAAACTTTCTAGCTTCGGTGGGGATTTCCCTACATTGAGCTTGATTCTTTGACAAAATATTTCCCTTAACACAGTAGAGTGAATTTATACCATTTCTAATTTCTTTTAAAGTATTTAAGTGATTCTTTAATGATTAATTCAATCTCATCACGCAGCTCAAAAAGTCCTACGTAGAATTCAGATGTATTTTATTTTATGATAGTTGAAGAACAGTCGACCTAATTTTGGGTTTATGAATGCTAATTTTCAACTCCGTAGCCTTGCAACTTCGAACCCAATCCAGAAGACAAGGGAACTCCTGGATTAAGTATTGATAAACATTTGCCTTCGTAGAGGACTTTGATGGAACTAACTCGCATTTGCGTTACATGGAGAGGAAAACCACGAAGATCTCTCGCTGTTAGCCTGACGGCAAGCGGACTCATGATCTGTCTACCACAGAGGATATTTTACGTCAGCTCTGTGGTCGGTGCGAGACGGGTGCGGAATTCGTATCGACCAACCATCTCTGAGATTCGAATCCGGTTCATCTCATTGGAAGGCGAACGCTCTATCCTCTGAGCTACCACAGCTCTTTGAGAACTATTTTCAATCTTTCAGTACTCTATAGATTATCAACATTCTTTTAGAGATGTATTCTTTAAAATATGAGGTAAATATTAAAATATGAGATAATTATTAAAATATGAGATTATTATTAAAATATGAGATTATTATTAAAATATGAGATAATTATTGAAATATGAGATAATTATTAAAATATGAAATAATTATTAAAATATGAGATAATTATTAAAATATGAGAAAGCCCAGTTTATGAGGACCACATTTATCATTAATCCGTTCCGCTTCTTTTTCGAATCATTGCCCTTCCTCTTAAGTGAAATACATTTTTAGAAATTTTTTAAGGAGAACAGAATTTGCTGTATCTCTTATAGTGCTGTAAAGTTTTGAAAACGCGTATCTGTTTGATACTGCAAACTTTTGTTGATTCTTGGCAGACTTCTGTTGAATTTGTGTCAACAAAGTTTTTTTTAGCAAAGTCGTGCATTGTGTTCAACATTAATTACGTTTATATTTATGATATTATCGTTTCAAAAATAAACTTAACCGAAAAGAAATGTTTCAGTTCTAATTATAAGAGCCAACACCTATTAAAATTCAAATAAAAACTGTTGTCAAAGAAACGTTTCGTGAGTTTGCTATGAGAATGTCACTAACAATTCTGCTCAATTGCAAATGAATTTTTATGTATACTTTTATTTAATTTTATTGATAGCCATCTTAAAATTATGCATCACAATTATAAATAAAATCAAATATTATAAGAAAAGAGAAAATACATGCAGGTATGTCTTTGCTTTGATTTAATATAAATATGATCTGTTTTATATTAATGTACTATATGTCTATAACTTAATTATATTTGTTGTAGTTAAATCAAATTTTGATTAATATTTATCTTAATTGTAGCACAACTGAAGGAGATACGTAAAGTTACTTTATCTCGTTTATTCTGTGATAACACCAATGTCAAAGAAGTTCAACTCGTATCTTTCGTAAAGCCAGCTAATTGGTTAGTATAACAGTTCTAACAGATTTAAGATGGTAGTTTTGTCTTATAAAAAGAAGCCTTCAGTACTTTTAAAACCTTATTGATTATAAAGTACTAATACTTATATACTTAAAAACATAGTTTTATCTCAAATATAAGAAAAAAAATATTACCTAATATTCTTTCTAAACTTTGTACTCCAGTATTCAGCTCATTTCAGTGTGTTGTTCTATGGTTTAAGAAGAATTTGTCTCTGTCAAAAATAAAGCTTTTTTTTTGTAATAAATACAATAGCTTTCGGAAACAGATTCTCAAAGTCCGTGAGTGTAGTTTTATTTTTAATGTTTTAGGTTTCATTGTAACTTCCTTATTCATAAATTAACAGTTATGTATATAATACTTAAAAATACTGAGTGTTTAAGAAACTTCAAGTGCCTTCAGCATATATTTTCAAAATGTTTTATAAGAGTTTCTTTGCAAAAATCAAGTCAGACTGCGTTAAAAGAACTACAGCTAACTATTATTTGGGTAATGAAAAAAAATATATATAAAAAAAATTATTCAACTCAGATTTTTTTTAAAGAAAGAGTTAATTTTTTGATTGGAACATGATTTCTTTTTCCCTCGGCATGGTAAACGCAATCACGTTCCAATCTTTACCTGTAGCTTTTACCTTTTTCTTGGTTTACAACTGAAAAATAATGGAGAGCACACGTGAAATTGTATAGGTGCTATTGTTCGCAATAAAGTGGGTATTTTCAAAATAAATAACCTTATGAGATAATAAATAACCTTATAAATAACCGAATGAGATGATCGCAATTTTAAATTATTTGCTGGAAAAATCAAATTAAAAAGGCTCTTTAATTTGAAAATTTTATTGCATGCTTCCAGTTCCTAAAATCAAATAATTCGTAAAAAGAGAAAAAAAACCTATCTAACACTAGATTTGAACCTGATACCTTTGAAATGAAAGATACATAGATAAGCGTGGTATCCGGGAACCGGGAACTTCTTGACTTTTTAGCAGACAAACTCTGAATTACATTTTACTAATCAAGAAGTACCTATTGGAGTACTGTTGCTGATTAATTTATGACGCCTCTATAGATTAGTTTGTTTTACAATGCCAACTTTCTAATGTTCCCTTGATCTTAAGCTACCTTTATTTATTGGTCAATGGAGTTATAAAGATTATGTTTAGTCCAGCTTATTATATGTATACTAAAGATTCATGCCCTAACAAACAATAAGGATTCAACCCGATAGTAGCACTGTTCTGTTTCGTTTCGATTACCTCTACTCTTGAGGTAAGACCAAGTACCCCTTAATGTGTGTACATGCTGGGCCCACGAAAGCTGCAGTTCAGCAGAGGAAGAAGATAACTGCATCGAAGGGGGAAAAAAGGTCTTACGGGACCCAGGACAAAATTTATTGCAGACATTATACTCAGAGAACAAAAAGCAATATTTTCATATTTTGTAAAATTTTTAAAAACTTTATGTAAAATTGTAGTTTTTATGTAGATATACATAAATTCCATGCAATTTTATTTTAATAAACTAATTAAGGACATTAAATTTTTTGTAACGCATTTTGGTCGTGCTCTGAAGAGTTTCGGACCCTAAGACAATTGTCCGTTTTTCCCTCCTCCTTGAGTACGGCCTTGACTACATCACATGTAAGTTACATGCATAATTTTCATATAAAACAGAAACATCTGTTATTTGTTTTCTCTGAATTTCAAGTATTTCTGAATTTCTCTTAGAGTTAACATGTGACCCGTCTAACAACTGGGGTAAGACGGGGGGGGGGAGTTTTACTATGAAAAAATCTTTATTTATTTTTGGTAAATATTTGTTTGAGGAAAAGTAGTTATAATTAGAGTGGTTTTCGATACATTTTCTTCAGTTTGCAACTATTACACTTCCTAGATATTATATCTCAATATTTTACGAATTCTGTATAATAGTTATTCTGTTTTATTTTCTAGGAATCCATTTGAAGATTGCTCAAAGGGAAAATTACCAAAAATGAATCTAAGTGCATGGAAAAATGAGCCGGTTTGGACGTAATTACTTTGTTCAAATATATTTTTATTCAAACTTCTGTATGTAACATAAATAAACTAAGTATTTATAAGAAATATTTACCCATTCATCCATTATTTCCAATTATTTTGAATCTTAAGGCTTAATGTAAGTTCCATTTAAAGAATACATTACATTTCTTCGATGCTGGTTTATGCTTTCAAGGTATAATTTAACCATTTAGAAATCTCTAATATGGGGTACATTTTATCTTGAATTAATGCTTGTAGAATTGATGTCTTATCTAAAGTAATTAGGGAATTATATATTGTGTGCAGTAGTTTAAATTGAAATGGAAGTTATAAAAATAATAAATACACAGATAACTTATAAGAAAATAATAACTACATAAGCAATTTGATATACTACAGTTCACAAATGGAAAAACGGACCACTATAATAACTTTTTATCTAATGACCAGTTTTCTCACGTAATAAGATGCAGTCTTAAGTATTCAAGGAGTTAAGCAAATATTTTTAACTTTTTGATAGAAAAGGGTAACTTTCTTAAAGTTAGCGGGCAAGAATAACTTTGAACGTAAAAAATAAATAAATTTGTGTCCATAGTTTTTTGTTCATTTAAAAAACAAAAAAAATTGTTGAAATTTTTCGCTGTGCACACATACGCATTTAATTTTCATTATTCAAACAAATAAGATGCAATAAAAAAAAACAATTAATCATTTATCTTCATTTTTCGAAAATAATAGTATGTTTAGTAAATAGTCAACTGTTCTGCAACGAATGATTTTGATCAGTAGAACATTTTTAATTTCTTAACAAGATTAAATTTTCAGCTAGCTGGCAATAATTCCAAGTTTTCTTTCAATAAAATCTTAACAATAATTTAAAAAGGAATTTCGCTTTAAAGGAAAACATAAATTAAAGTACTAAAGCAATTGATTTGTATATAATAATGTAAAAATAATACACTTAGAGCATAAAGAATAAGATTTTGAGAAATGTTAAAATATAATTAAAAAGTTAGAAAAATAATTCTGCGAAACAAGCTCAGACAGGTAATTAACACATTTATTTTAAGATTAAGACGATATATAAGATGTTGAGAAATTTCAAGATGCTTAAAGATCTTGACTACGCATTCATATTAATAATTGTAAAATATATATTGAAAAAATTGACAAACATATTATTGCAAATCTATGCATACATTGGTATATTATTGAAATTGTATCAATTATTAGAAGAACACACTAACAATTAAAATAAAAAAGCTGATATATAATTACATTCTATCAGAAGCATGCTGTGATAATAAAATGTTTTTATTCAATGAAAAGTTTTATTCAAATCTCTTTATTAAATTAAGAATAAATTTTTAGAAGGTTAAAAAAACATTTTATTTTACAATTTAAATAAAGGATTAGCATACGGTTATTAGCGAAAAATATATGAATGAAATTTTGCTCTACGCGTGCTTAAATCAAGTTCTTCGTAAGCTAACCACATTTAAAGATTAATCGCCCCATTTAAATGTTTCTTCATTATCGCAAAATTATTTTTTTAAAAGTTATAATTAATTTGAATTTTTCTCGGTTTCTACCAAATAAAAATTGTTGAAACTTTAGATTTTGATGTAGAAAAATACGTAGATTTATACGGTATAAATAATGTTTTACCTCATAATTCAAAACTTTTTCATCCCCAATAAAATTAAAAAAAAAAAAAATAATTATTAAAAATTATTTTTGCATGAAATTACCTTTGGGTAAAAGGATATTTTAGGTGAGAGCAATTTTCTTTGATTTACTTAATTAGTTTTAAAAATATGACTAAAAGCGCAAAAAGTTAGCTTAACATTAAAGGGTCCGAGCTTTGGATCGGTCTCCTGATCAAACTATGGGAACCATATTTCCTATATTGCGGCTACCCCCGATATTTCGAAGGTTAAGAATCCAAATATGTTAAAAAATATATGTGTTAAAATTGATAAACATATAATTGTAAATCTATTCATGCGTTGGTATATTGTTTAAATTGGATCAATTATTAAAAGAACAAACTAACAATTAAAATAAAAACGCTGACATATAATTGCATTCTATCAGAAACATGCTGTTAAAATACTCAACATTCGTTAATAAAATGCTTTCATTCCATAAATTGTTTTATTCAAATCTCTTTATTAAATTAGGAATAAATTTTTAGAAGACTAAAAAAACTTCGTATTTTATAAGTTAAAAAAGGATTAGCAATCGGTTATTAGCGAAAAATATATGAATGAAATTTTACTCTACGCGCGTTAATCAACTTCTTCGTAAATCACATTTAAAGATTAATCGTCCCATTTAAATATTTCTTGTTCGTCACAAAATTATTTTTTTAAAAATAATAATTAATTTTAGTTTTTCTCGGTTTCTACCAAATAAAAACTGCTGAAAATTTAGATTTTGATATAGAAAAATACGTAGATTAATACGGTATAAATAATTTTTTACCTCATAATTCAAAATGTTTTCATCCACAATGAAATTAAAAAATAAAAAATAATAAATAATTATTAAAAATTATTTTTTGCATGAAATTATCTTTGGGTAAAAGGATTTTTTAAGTGAGTGCAATTTTCTTTGATTTACTTAATTAGTTTTAAAACTATGACTAAAAGCGCAAAAAGTTAACTTAACATTAAAGGATCCGAGCTTTGAATCGCTCTCCTGACCAAGCTATGGGGACCATATTTCCCAGATAGCAGCTATATTTTGAAGGTTAAGAATCCAAATATGTCATAAAGATATTTGTTTATTCAGAAAAAGTACGTTTTTGTGTCTGATTTCGTAACTTAATTAATAGTTAGCACTAATTAATTAACATATTTGAGATCACCTGCAGGAACCATTAAGATTGACACACAGTTCTTGAAAATCCGACCATTAGAACGAAAGTTATTCAGGGGGATATCTTTTTTTTGCGTACTGTACCGGCACTTTGCGGGCCGGTAATTGCCAACGTAATTCGATTCAGATTTTTTACAGTGTATCTTTCTCTAGAATGCCATTCAACTTTAACAGTAAACAATAAATGTAGTTAAGGTTAGTATCAAAAGGTGCAGATAACGATTTTTTTCAACTACTTGAAATGAAAATATAGATAAATCATTTTTCATTTATAGTATATGTTCTGAATTATTTAAAAAACGTTTAAATTTTGAATTTTTAAGTAATTTTGCATTTTTTTGACTACATATATCTGGCAAACTTTTATAGTTCAAACTTTTTTTTATGCAATTTTCAAACTAAATGTTGAAAAGGTTTTTTTCCATGAAATTAGTAGAAATTATTTATCGATTAAATTTCCCTAAAGTAAAAGTGCTCCAATGGTGAGCAATCAAAAGTTTGATTTGGGTAATACATTTTGGGGATATATTGACAAATTTTAAGGATACAGCAAGCTAAGCTTATTTCCAGCAGCCACTAGAGATCGAACCGCAGCTCTTCGCAATGACAAAACTAGTGCCTTAAATATTGAACCATCGCGTCTCTTTATAATACTACTACTAAGTGATGTTTATGACTACTTCAGAAATCCCAAGTCTAAGTTAATATTTAAAAGTTCTCTGCTTCTATTCAAAGAAGTTTGTTCATAGAATTTTATACGAGTGTATTTGTGAAAAACGTGTATAGTTTGTCTATGGAACGAACTTCCCTCGTCACAAAGTCACAGAGTATTAACATACATTTTTAATAAAAATTAATTTTAATAATTCTTAATAATAAGAGTAATACAAAAACAACAAAACTTTAAACATGTTCCATTTATTGTACTTTGCGTTAATTTTACAGGCATACATTCAGTTTTAATAAATAAAGGAACAATTCGTAATCAAAGATGGTAAAATTCGGTAGTCATACAGTTGGTAATGTGACATATTTTAGGAGTCATACAGTTTTGTACTCCCTAATTTAGAAATCATAGAGTCAGAAAATGGCAACTTTGAAAAGTTACTTATTTCATTCATTTTCAGGATGTGTCGTCTAATTCGGGAAATGTCACAGTCAGAAAAAGTCACAAAATCAGAAAATGTGTTCTTAAAAAATCACCCAATTATGCATTGTCCATTTAAAAATCACACAATTGTGCATAGTCTATTTTAAAAGTCACACAATTGGGCAATATAGTCCATTTTAAGAATATCACATTTGAGCAACGCAGTCTACATTCAGTACTTTTACAGTCACTACTTCATACTCTTATAGTCACATATTCGGAAACTTTTGTCTAGTTTAGGTAAGTCTATATTCGGGTAATATCGAAGTTTTGAGTCACAGAGTCGGGAGATGACACAGTCGGGATATATCGTCTTAAATCGTGGTATGTTTAATTTTGGGTTCACGCAGTTTATTTCCGTGTGAAACACCCGGAAAACAGGCGTCTCATAATGTTTCGGAACCCTTTCTTCTCTTTCTTTCTGGCCATTTCTCTTTTCTCGGCAAAATCTGGGTTTTGAGCCAATTTTTCCTCCAGATTTTTTGTCAAGCGAGAAACATCTCCGCATCTGCAAGAATTAATCCATGTATTGTTAAACATAATACTACATGAAAGTTATTTACTCACTTAAATTATATAAGGTTTAAATTATATTATTAATTATTATTTACTAGTCATGCAAAGAACTTACTTGCAATAAAAAAATGTTTAAAAACGAATTTTTCTTCATACTTGCGTTAACTATTAAATTTGAAGTAGAATTTGCAGAAAAACAATGCATCGTCTCTTATTATAACGAATTTCACTGATTTATTACTTATATAAAAAATGCGAATAATACCATTTTTTAGAATGCCAATACATCTTATCGTCTTATCTATATATCATTAAAATATCCTATACTAATATATATATATATATATATATATATATATATATATATATATATATATATATATATATATATATATATATATATATATATATATATATATATATATATATATATATATATATATATATATATATATATATATATATATATATATATATATATATATATATATATATATATATATTATATATATATATATATATATATATATATATATATATATATATATATATATATATATATATATATATATATATAATTCAATTAAAGTTTTCCTCGAAGGTATTTATAAGATTGGATTAAATAATTGTAACACATTTACAATTTATGCAAAGTATTTTTTAAAAAGATATTTTTCTTCTTTCTAGATAGACAATTATTTTAAGTTTAGGGGATTTAAATACACTAGTGGAAATTGCATTGAAATATTTTGTATTGCGAACTGGAAAATTTACCAGATATTAATAAATGAAAAGCATATTTGATCTTCTGTGTCTTTATGAAGTTTTTAAAAAACATCAGAATGTGTAAAAAAAAATTGCCTTGTTCTTAAGGAAATTGAATTTTTAAGAGAATTTTTTTTTTCTGTTTGAACAAATTCTGCAATTAGGAATTCACCATTCGTTAAATAGGTTTTTTCCCTCCTTAAAATAAAAGTTCTTTAAATCATGAAATTCTTTAGATATATGTTCCTTAAATTCTGTCCAGATGCCCTATGACCATTTCGTTCAATATTATGTAACAGAATATGTATTTTGAAACTTGATTTTTTTGAAGCTTACAAGCTAGCTTATTTAAAATTCGTTTTACATCCATTACATTATTATTCAGGCAAACTATCATACAGTGAATTTCTTTAGGTATACTAGAAACCATAAAAAAATTTGTTTTATGGTTGCCTCTTTAAGAGCTATTTGAATTAAATTTTTAAAAAAATACTTAGTTTGCTGCCTAAGTTTACTGAATGAATATATTATGTTCGATTGTCCATGAAAAGCAAAGTTACCAACTTAATCAGGATATAAATTAGTATTTTCATTATATACACAATTTAGCAGCTCAATATGATCTGTTTGGCAAATTAACTTATGGGGTTTTAAAAGGAGAAGATAAATTGCAATAAATTAGTTTTTATTTCCAACAAATTAGCAAATTGGTCTTTTTTTTTGCGTTCCCTCACAAATCTAATTTCTTATAGGAATGAATATATACATTATCAACAGGAATATATAAATATGAATACTTAATATTAAATTATTATAATTATTATACATTCATCAATATGAATACATAAATACTAAACGTATAATGACTCAATTTCATGTTAAATAACAAATCGTCTGTCCATGTTTCGATCAGCCTTACAAAGCAAGATAAAATGACCAAAATTACTTTATAAAATCAAAATAAGAGAAGTTTTAGAATAATATCTTTCTTAGTTTGTCAATACATAAAATACAATCAATAAAAAAGTGTATTTTTATTACTTAAATATATAGAGTTAAAAAAGTTAATAAAAATTGTATTTCTTTCTAAAGTTTTGCTCGCAATGCCAGTTTATACTACTTCAAAACGTATTTAATTACTAGCTATTATTTTTTAATTTAAGGAGAAGATGCAGAATAAAATAAATATGTTATATATGATATGTTACATGCATAAATAAGAGCATAGAAAAGCATATTAGTGATTTAAATTCACATTAAAAATGAACTCATTTAAATAAGATCGATAGCAATTAATGTATACCTCTGTAATCCAACAACAATATTCAATGAGTCCTTTACTTTATTGGACTTGGCCAGAAGTTTCCTTTCTCTCAAATCTATCTCGAAGTACCAATGGTCACTTCCACCACTACTAAAATTAAAGAAGAAAATCAATTAAATAAGTAGATTATGCCAGTATAGATGATGACTCTAGATCATTGTTTTCAAAGTTAATTATTAGAAATGATGAACAGTTAGCTGAACAGGAAAAAAAATTAAGAATCAAAAAAACGGAGCACCTTATTAACCTTTGATTTAATGTTTTGATTTTCTTTGCACAATTTTAATCAATAAAATTTTAAAACGCAAAACACAAACATTGAAAGAATTTTATCGAATAATTCTTGACAAATAAAAATTTTAAAATATTGACTCTTAAAGATAGTAAAATTAACTTTCAGGTGGCCGAACTTTCGCCGCTTATTTCACCGACATAAATTTAATCTGTTCCAGCTTGCAGTTCGAACCCCTATTTTTCTTAATAATATTTTATTCATTAATATTAAATTTTTATCTAAATAGTATATATTCATCAAACGGAATTTCTTTTCACAAAGAAAAAGTAAAAAAAGTAAAGAAGTACATAAGAATGCGCGGTAAGGGCATAAAATTGGATTTCAGTATTTCTGATTAAAATATTGCTACCATTTAACAGAAATCCCATAAAAATTGTTGCAACAGATCTCCATTTAATTTGGAGATGAATAGAATAGAATGGAAGTTATTTGCTTGCCAAAGTCAATGTTTTGAAGGATTTGAATAGAAAAGTTACGATAATGATTTATCCAAAGTTGACTCAGTCGTCTTTTTTAATTGAATACTTATTTTGAGTTAAGTTTAAAGTATGATTTAAATTACCCATTCATGAGAACCACTTCTTTATCAAGAATCAAGTTTGACTCTATTGGTTCTACTTCAGTATTCAATTCTCCCTTTTCTCCGCTAAAAATAAAAAATACGAAATTAGTGCATGAAACAGTAACTTCAAGTTAAAAAGTGCCTTCGCTGTTAAAAAGGGTTTCTTGGATGCAAAAATGTTTCAAACTGGCTCCAAAACAAGTCTATATCGACTTTAATTTTAAAAAAAATATATGTGTTCATTATTATATGCTTCATTTTAACTTCTTTTTATCAATTCCACTACAAAAATTATTAAGAAAAAAAAACTTAAGTGCTAGTACATATGTTTCGAAAATTACTTAATGTGTAAGATGTTGTTTAAAATGTTTAATTTGATCCTAAAAAATAAAAAAAAACTGTTTAAATTACCTATCCACAATAGCAACATCTTCAACATCAGATGAAGATGACTCTCTCATCTCAATTTCAGCGCTCAACTCAACCAAGTCGTCGCTAAGGATAAAAAAATAATATTATCATATTATATAGTTAACACCTCAAGCTTAGTATATATCTTTGATTAACATATTTTATTTATCAAAAAATTTAGTAACAAAAATGTAGTTATTAAAAATAGAGGTACATTTTCTTACACTGTGCACATTTATTTCTCATTCGAATTTCTTTAAATTCTTCACGTTCTGATTAAGATGAGTTAAATTAATTTGTATTTTTTTAAAAAGAAGTCTTCCCAAATATTTTATAATGATTCCACAATGAAAATTATCATGCAAAAATAGCGATATAAATACCATATATACTATGTACTATGTAGAAAATTACTATATATATATAATCACACTGAAAAATTAATACAATAATAATAAGATAAAAGATAAACAGATTACCTATTCAACATCTCAACATCCTCATCATCAGTTGTTGATGACTCAGAATGCTGTATTTCAGCACTGAGTTCCTCCATTTCATCGCTAAAGGTAAAAAAATGACATTATCACATCATATAGTTGCCTTAAATTTAACATATTTTCTTATAAAATATATAGTAACAATAGTCTTTTTTTATAATAAGAATTGAATCATATTTTCATGCATTGTCGGTTTATGTTAATATTTAACTCCAATAACTTATCTACCCGAACGAATTATTTTAATTAACTTTACATACTTTTTTTAATGATTCCAATATAAAAATGAAACTGTTTCACAATAGATTTCGATAAAAGTGGAAGGACTACTTTCTTTCTATTACTAATGTTCTGAATTCTAAAATGTGATTCAAAAACATTAATAAAAAAATTTGAATTTTGGAGAAAAAAAACTTTAATCGGTGGGATGCTATACAAAATTGGTAAATGCATTAAAATCACGATTTGGAGATTTTTTTTCTTGCTCTCGTTTCCTTTTGCATGGCTATTATGTATATACTAATAAGCAATAACTTTCATTAAATATTTAAAGAAGTTTCAAACTTAGACATTATGATCTCTTTAAGATAATAACTCTTTAAATTACCTATCAGTAGCGTCATTCTCGTCATCAGAAGTCACATGTGACTCCTCACACACTATCTCACCACCAACTCCCAGCATTTCATAGCTAAAAGAAGAAATAAAATTATTACATTATTTAATTATCTCAAGATAGTCATCTTTCATCAGTTTCTTGCTTAACTCACACTTGAGCTGTTATAAAGATCAGTTTCTGTTTAATAAAAAATTAATAATAATGCAAAGTAAGAAATATTGTTAAAATAATCTCTTTTAAACATATGTTGCATTAACATTTCTTATTAACATTTACATTTAAAATGTTCTCTACATATGACATGTTCTAAATAAAAAATATATTACAATAATTTATTCAAATAGTTACATTTAATCTCAATTGCTTAAATGTCGTAGTATTTAATAATATGCTCATTATGTAGTATTTAATCGTAGTATTTAATAAATACCCATTCTGCCACAAAATATAAAATTTCTTTTTTTTTATGTGCTGGCAATGTAAAGATGAAGAAAAACTGAGGTAAAATTTGGGAAAAATGAAAGGTTTCATAATAAGTCATTTAAAAATTAAATATTCTCTATTTTAAGCTTCATTATGAACCTTTTTTATTCAGGTAGTATTATATATTAGAGCTATGTTTAAGTTTTAATAAAATGCAATAAACGAAGAAGAGAGATGCTTTTTATAAACCAAAATTAAGCAGAATTATGTAGATCAACCATTATTTTTTTTACCTTCTGCGTAAAAATAAAAAATTAAAAATATTATTGAGTAAAAAAATCTAGGTAAGAAATGACAGCTAACTACTAACTTAAGTAGGTAGGTTAATCTAGGTAGTCTAAAGTCTTAAGTTTAGGACAATAAATATAGGAAAATAACATCTTTGTAAAAATTATTATATGCATTATATAACTTTCAATCAGTGGTTATATATTGATTCGGAATGCTAAATACGAACAGTTTTGAATTAAATTATACCAGTCTCTCTAAATGTTGAAAATTAAAATTAATGGATGTTTTTATTTACCGGCCTAAATTAACTTGTATAATCCAAGCATAAAATTGATAAAAAATATTAAGACACTATTTATGAAATGGGTTATGTAATTGAAAAAAAAAACACAAAACTATGCAACGATCTAACAGATTTTTTAAGTTAACATTTCTTTATGTTAGCATTGGATAATTTAATTTATGCAAATATTTCGGACTTCAAATAATTTGACCGTGAATCTGTTTCTTTTGAGAAGGATTTTTTACTTTGCATTTATGTTTTGATTACTTTCAAAATATACCATTTTTTCCTAAACGCAATTGCATTATTTCACATTCTAAATCATGTACTTACCCATCTGTTTCAGATGAACTACTACTGCTGTCCTCAGCAAAGAATCCAGGAGCTAAAAATAGATTATCAATTAAATTTCAATTCACTTTGTCCTTGATTGAATTTAAATTTGATTTCAAATGTGGTTAACAGTATTTTAATGATTAATAAACATTTAGTAAATGTACATACAAGCTGAATAATAGCTATGGAACAACATATCTCGTTTTATAAATTAAATAATTAATTAGTATTGATTGCTGTTAATATTTTTAATAGTTTTACATTTAAGAATTGTTGCTAGAAACAGAATGAATTGTTAAAAAGATTATAATTTTAAGTAAATTTTTAATTTCTTCAAAGTGCAAAATAATCTGAAAAAAATTTAATTACAACGCTTAATAAGGTATCGATTTATCATATTTTATTCAAAAGCAAAAAGTCTTTTACATAAAAGTACAAGCAACTTTATTTACTTTATTTAAATTGCATAATGGTAATAGTAATAGTTACAACTTTATTTAAACGGTATAATTTCAATTTGAAGAGTTCAATTTTATATAGAAATTTCCATTCGGTAAAAAAAAAACTTTTTATTTATGTAGAATATATTCAATGTTTAGCGAATAAAAAAAATAGAAACATTGGTACTGTTTCATAACAGGGTACTGTAAAAATATCACCAACAATGAGGTTTGATTAATGACAAACTAATTAATTTATATTGTTGTGATAGGTCCCTAATATACTGATCTATGTACAAATTATAGATACTACAGTAGCATATTTTTTACTGCCACCCCCGAAATGGTATAATTCCGAAACGTTCCCGAAATTATAATTCCCATACAATAACGTACTTTCTCACCCAAAACAATATAGTAAACTTTATTATGCTTCACCATATGCTAACAGGACTTAAATTCGTTAAATTCTTGATAATTTTCAGTGTATTTAAAATACAAATATAAAAAGTTCAATTTTTTTACTTACGAAAAGGTCTAGGATATTCTTTTATCCCTTTTTGCCAGTTGTATAGAGTATGTATGACACTTCATTCTCGACACTTCATTTTTTTTAAAATTGCAATTTTTTTAAAAAAAGCATGAAAATCACTATTTTTAGCATGATTACTATTTATAGAAAATTCGAGAACTTCTTATAGGTCAAAACTTCTTATTGAAAAACTAAAGACTTTTGTAAATAACTGATGTTATGTTTGAAATCAGGGAAATTACAACAAGTTTCTTTTCCTTAAAATATTTTTCAAGGAATTGCAAGCTTGGCTTTACATTGATTTTTTTTTCATGCGTTTACCGGGGCTCGAAAATTATATTCCCTCACGTAACCGAGCCATGCAAATATAAACTTATATGACCAATTCAAAAATACTTAAAAATTTCGATTGCCCTGCAAATTTTGGCGAAATTTACCACGTTGCTAGACTTGACAAATAATGGCACCAAAGTTTGATAAGAAAAAAAATCTATTATGCTAATTATAGTATGATGTAATGCATTTAATTATTCTGTTGAATTGATTTATATATATAGGAAGAATTGATTGTATAAAGTTCAATTATTTTTTTCTCTACTTATCGTATTTATTTTCGCCAAAATATAAATTTTCACTGTTATCAAAAAGCTGTTTAAACTGGGCAAAAAATTCACTATTTTTCTGGATTTTTGAAATCCTTTTGCGGGAAAAGAATTAAATAATTAAAATTGCTTACTTTGATGCCTTAAAGTATAGGAAAAGCCTCACCTAATAAATTTTTACCTTTATTTTGTTTGAATTTTGCTTTCAGTGTAATTTTTGTAACCGTTTTGCTGAAATGTTTTAATGAAAATGTTCTTGATTAGTATTAAAAAAACTTTTTCCCCTCAAGGAAAAGAGAGGTAGATAATTTATTAGAAAAGGAAAATTCTAGATAGTTTTTATTTCTTTCTGTCGTTTTACTTAAAAATCCACTAAAGCAGCTAATTTCCTTTAGGAAGCTAATTTCCTTTTACTTAGAAATACGCTAATGTTAGGTAGCTAATTTCTTTTTACTTAAAAATCCGCTAAAGCTAGGTAGCTAATTTCTTTTTACTTTGAAATTCGTTACAATTACATAACTAATTTCTTTTTACCTAGAAATCTGTCATCGTTAGATAGCTAATTTCTTTTTACCCAGAAATCCGCTAAAGTTAGGTAGCTAATTTCTTAAGTCTCTTTCGGTATAAATATTTATTGCGTCTGGTATTAGTGGCTTTAATTAGAATGTGTCTTACACCTAACTTCATAGACCCTACTTTTGCGAAAACCACAAGATAAAGAATTGCAATTCTGAGATATTCTAAATTCAAATATAGTTTAAACGTTAGCTTATTTATATTAAAAATGTTATTTGTTTTTAAAGAATACACATGTAATAAAGAATCTAATTCAAACCACTAAATCTTATTTATGAATATTTTCCCTTATTTCATTCCATACGCAAACAGTGAATTCTTTTTCAGTCCCTTACTTAGCATTATCATCTGCTACTATACTTTTCGTTACTCTAGGTAATTAAATATATTTTTATTTTAAGAACTGCGGTTTTCCCAGCAAAATGTCTCAAAAAGGACAAATTATTCTCTCAAAAGAGAGAAATATCATCAAATGTATGAAATATTTAATGTTAAAAAAATGCACATAAAGATTGCGAAATAAATATTTTTGTCATACGATCGCCAAATAGCAACCTTGTTCAGTATTGTTCACATCCTTCTCCCAAAAATATTCTATTCAAAAATATTCTATTTCAATTTGAAGACTTTCAATTCATTTTAATACTTCTGCTTGCCATTTGCCAAAGAATTTTGCTAATTTAATGCAATTGAATTTAAATTATTTTTAATAAGAATAAATTAAGCCATTTTTATGAAATAAATTTATAAATTATAGAAATTAGTGGTTGTCTCACACAAAACAATATAGACATCTAACATTATCACCAAATCCTGTTTATCTCCAAACATTCTTAGATGGATCCCAGTTGAGAGATTTGGTCAGGTTTAGAAATTTATCTTTAACTTAAAAAAACTATGAAATAAATTGTTTTTATATTTACGATAAGGCCTTGGATTCCTTTTCAACTCTTTTTGCCAGTGATTAAGCACAGCAAAACGAAATAATTCACTCATTTTCACAAATTATAAGTCACTTGTCAAAAAAGACGTTATTCACTTATAAAAGCTCAAATAAGAATGAGGAAATAATATTTTCTGTTATATTGTTGGTGTGAATAACAAAGGCATATTTTTAGCAACAATGTTTTAAGAACCATTATAACAATGTACTAAAATTAAAAGTTTTACTAAATTCTCTGAAGTATTGTTGTTTATGAGTAATTAAAACAAAAGAAAACTTAACAATAATAAGAAAAATTGAAGGGCAGTAACAATGGAAGTTTACGAAATAGTTTAAGAAATTATATTTTCATGAAAAATGACAACGAATCCAATAATTTTTACGAAATTTTAGATAAAACGTATTGACATTAAGCTAAAATGTTTAATATTAAGCTAAGCTGGATTACTTGGGTCTCACATGAGGATATTTAATGTTTAACACTGAGAAAAAAAAATGTGGAAATGTGGTTTATTTAGATCTGCTAATTGAAAAGTGAAGGGTTTGAACACATCTGCATGAAAAAAATTTCTAAAAGATATTATTTAAACCTTTTGCATTGTGATAAAAATCATCATAAATGTTTCGCTGAATAAACTCTGCACACTTTCACACATTATAAAAAATTCCGTATCAAATTACGGAATAAAGTATCGGCACTTTGGGTGTATAATTCGAAAAATCCAGTTTACCGTAAGACCTATTTTTACCGTAAAATATTATACCGTACTTTTTACAGAAACATTTATTTAATTAATATAAGTTAGCGAATTAAAGGTAATTATTACTGTAAAATTACGGTATATATGACTTTTTTCTCTCCATAAAATATTCTCTTCAATTCCATTTTTTACAGTAAACAATAAATGCAGACAAGGTTGGTATTAAAATGTTGAGGTAACTTTTTTTCCAACTGATATGACAATTTCGGAAATTAAAATTTATATAAACCATTTTTCATTTATTATATTTTTCCTGAATTATTTAACCGATGCTTAAATTTTATATTTTTCAAGTAACTAATGCATTGTTTCTGAAAAATATATATCTTGCAAAACTTTATAATTCAAACCTTTTTTGTACCATTTCTAAATTAAATTTATGAAATATTTGTTTGTAATTATTAAAATATATATTTTGATTAAGTTTCCTTTAAGTAAAAGAGTTTAAATGGTGGGTACTCAACTTTTTTTTATTTTGGAGACATACTGACCAACTCTTACGACAAAGCAAGCTTAGCTTATGTCAAGCACCCACTAGAGATCAAACCTAAGGTCTTCGCTATAGCAGATCAGTGCTTTTACGACTTAGCCATCGTGATTCCTTATTATGTTACTAAGTGATGTTTTATCGCACTGTAAAAATCCCGAGTCTAAGTTAATCTCTTATAGACCTCTGTTTCTATTCGAAAAGGGACTGATAGTAAAGACACGGTTCCCAGTAGAACACTGAAGTCAAGCATCACTGGTTGCTGTCAGAAAGCGGGTGGGTGACCACTTTGATCAGGCTGCGTACGGACCGAGGATGCGTGGTATCGGTTCTCGACAAACTGTCCTAGAAAGTGCTCGATTTCACATGCAGGTCGTTGGGTTACCAAAGCAGGGAACCCATCCCTTCTGCAGAGGATTAAAATTGCAATGGCATGTCTTCGGATCATCCTCAGGGATGTTTCCCAGACTATCGCCAATAGTTCATTGAGCAGCTCTAGTGCGACGTAAATAAAGTATCTACCTACCTAATAATTCGAAAAGATAAAGTTAATTAATATATTTTTATACGTGCGTATTTGTGAAAGACGAGTATCATGTCATGAGCGAAAATAACAACATTTTACAGTTGAAGTGTGTCAAAAGAAAAAAAGGCCTCTTAAACATCAATATATGATCAAGATTCATCTATGAATATAATTTATCTTAATCATTAATGAAAAAATACTTATCTTAATTGTCTATGAATGATATTTATTCTATGCATCATGGAATAAAATTATGAAAAATATTTACTCAAATTGTTAATAAAAAAATATTTATCCTAAACGTCTTTGAATAATAGTTATTTCAATCATCAATGAATAATATTTAACCCCAGCGTCTATGGACAGTGTTCACTCAAATGGATAATGATTACTCAAAGCATTTATGAATAATATTTGTTCTTATCTTAGCAACTCGATGTTCCAAGAGTGAAGGGACTTGGAGGTTCAAGTAGTATTAATTTCATGTTTTGCACCAGAGGTAATAAAAGAGACTACAATTATTGGGCTAATCATGGAGCAGATGGTTGGGCTTCGTAGGATGTGTTTCCTTATTTCATCAAGGCTGAAAACAATGCAGATCCAGAATTTGTTCAAAATGATGTGTATTTTTTAAAATTAGTGATAATTTTTTTTCTTTTTATCTCTCTATATTTTTTTGTTTATACAGGGTAACTTTATTTAAAATTCGATTACCAAAAATCTATAAGAATATATGTCACAGTTACACTTTGTATAATGTTACAGTTGATCCTTTCGTTTTAATTTTTTAAAATCTTTATTTCCCTACAGTTATATAACAGTTACAGTTTATTCTATGCGAAATTTTCAAGTGATTTTTTTTAAAATTAAGGGATGTTTTTACAGTTTAAACGCAAATATATTAATTTTGATACGCAGTGCACTAAATAAAAAGCGGATTACCCTGAAAAACTTTTGATCTAATTACAGTATTTTCGCGTTCTAGTACTCAAACTTAAAGGTTTGAGGTAATGACCACAAATATGATAATTAATTGGTGCAGACAATATTTTAAGTAACAAAATCAGACACAAAAATTCACTTCCTCTGAATAAACAAACTTTTTTTCGACGGATTTGAATTTCTGCTCTACAGAATATAGGTCAGAGGAGAGCTGTCCAAAGTTCGGACTTCTTAATGCTAATTTTATTCTTCGCGTATTTCACCACATCTCGAGAACTTTTTAAGCAAATAAACAATTTTTTCTCACATTTATAAAGTTCGTTAATCCAAAGATTATCCATGCTAATTTTATTCTTCGCGTATTTCACCACATCTCGAGAACTTTTTAAGCGAATAAACAATTTTTCTCACATTTATAAAATTCGTTTATCCAAAGATAATTTCATGCAAAAGATAACTTTTAGTAAATATTTATCATTTTTTATTATTTTATTTATTAATAAACTAAAATTTTTTTTAATTGCAAGGCGTAAAATGCTTTACATCATTTTAAAGCCAGTAATTTTACATGGAAAAATACAAAATTTGAGCGAAATTAGTCAAATGGTACTTGAGAAATTGAATTTTTAACATGAAATTCAATTTTTCAAGAACTATTCAACCGATTTCGTTTATGTTTTATATTTTGTCTATAAAAATTACAATCTTTGAAAAAGTACGTTTATTCAGAAAAAATATTTTATATCATTTTAAACTGATTTGAATTTCTGTCCCACAGAGATCAGAAAAGCTGTCCACAGTTCAGACTTCTTAGAGTTAATTTAAATTTTTCGTATTTCACCACATTTCGAGAACTTTTAAGGGAATGAAACAATTTTTTGCATACATTTATAAAATTTGTTTATCCAAAGATAACTTCATGCAAAAGATAACTTTTAGTAAAAATTTATTATTTTATTTAATAATAAATGAAACATTCTTTAATTGCAAGGTATAAAATGCTTTATATAATTTTAAAGCCTGTAATTTTACATGGAAAAATACAAAATTTGAGCGGAATTAGTCAAATGGTACTTGAGAAATTGAATTTTTAATATGAAATTCAATTTTTCAAGAACTATTCAACCGATTTCGTTTATGTTTTATATTTTGTCTATAAAAATTACAATCTTTAAAATGATATAAAATATTTTTTCTGAATAAACGTACTTTTTTAAACTGATTTGAATTTCTGTCCCACAGAGATCAGGAAAGCTGTCCACAGTTCAGACTTCTTAGAGTTAATTTAAATTTTTCGTATTTCACCACATTTCGAGAAGTTTTAAGGGAATGAAGCAATTTTTTGCATACATTTATAAAATTTGTTTATCCAAAGATAACTTCATGCAAAAGATAACTTTTAGTAAACATTTATTATTTTATTTAATAATAAGTGAAACATTCTTTAATTGCAAGGTATAAAATGTTTTATATAATCTTAAAGCCTGTAATTTTACATGGAAAAATACAAAATTTGAACGTAATTGATCGAATGGTTCTAGAAAAATTGAATTTTTAATATGAAATTCAATTTTTCAAGAACTATTCAACCGATTTCGTTTATGTTTTATATTTTGTCTATAAAAATTACAATCTTTAAAATGATATAAAATATTTTTTCTGAATAAACGTACTTTTTTAAACTGATTTGAATTTCTGTCCCACAGAGATCAGGAAAGCTGTCCACAGTTCAGACTTCTTAGAGTTAATTTAAATTTTTCGTATTTCACCACATTTCGAGAACTTTTCAGGGAATGAAACAATTTTTTGCATACATTTATAAAATTTGTTTATCCAAAAATAACTTCATGCAAAAGATAACTTTTAGTAAACATTTATTATTTTATTTAATAATAAATGAAACATTCTTTAATTGCAAGGTATAAAATGTTTTATATAATTTTAAAGCCTGTAATTTTTCATGGAAAAATACAAAATTTGAACGTAATTGATCGAATGGTTCTTGAAAAATTGAATCTGAAAAATACGGCTTCTCTAAAATTCAACTTCTCTGAAACTATTCTACCTATTTCGTTCATATTTAATATTTTGCCTATAAAAATAACATTCTTTAAAATGATATACCTTACAGCTTGAAATTCTTTCGACTGTAGTTAAATAAGATTATAAATATTTACTGAAATTCTTTTTTTATGTAATTATCTTTGGATAAATGAATTATATAGTTGTGTGTAAAAAATTTTCAATTCAATTACAAAGTTCTCTAGATATGGCGAAATACGTAAAAAATACAATTAACATTATGGGGCTAAACTTTGGATTACTCTCCTGATTAAACTATGGGGACTATATTTTAAATATTACGGCTACCCCATATATTTCGGGAGTCGGAAATTCGAATACGTTGAAAAAAAGGGTATGTTTATTTAGAGAAAGTAGGTTTTTGTGTTTGATTTCATACTTGAAATATCGTCTGCACTAATAAGCATATTTGAGGTCACCCCCTTGAATTATTAAGATTGAGTCATGAAACGCGAAGATTCGATTATTAGATCAAAATATTATTATTAGATTATCGATCAAAATTATTATTAGATATTATTAGATCATCGATTATTCAGAGTGGTCCATTTTAATTTAGCACACTGTACATAAAAGTAGAATTAAAGGAAACCTGAACGTACCTTTTAAATTGTCATCATTCTTGTTTCTGTTGTTGACGTATACCTGTTTTAGGCGGAGGGGGTGCGATTTTTCTTGTTTTCTAGTGGCGCCATTTATGGCCAGAATTCAACTTATGCCACACCATACGTCGCACCCTTTTATAAGGCGGACCCATTCATTCATCCACAGATCGTAATTTTGACCAGAATCAGAGAACGACCGATCTCCAATCCAGTACCCCCAGAGGTATTGATTTGTTATAGGAACATGGAGGACTTTTTCGACTCGACAAATTTAACGTGCATCAGTCACTTTACTTCGGCCGGCGAGGGTTCAAACCCACGAACTCTCGGACATGGGCCCAGCACCCTAGCGACCAGGCTATCCCGGCCTAATCACTCTTGTGCTGGTTGTTTTATTCGTCCAGCATGATGTCAGTATATTTCGTTGACATATATTTATTTTTTGATTGGAAACATCCCATCACTGTGCCAAATACTATGCTTCTATTTGTAAAAAGTAAGTCATTGCCTTATTATCTTAAATCTATGATTTTGTTTATTTTGCAGTGCCCACCGTATTCCAAATTTGGTGATGCCATTCTTTTCAATGTTAAACTTATGTAGTGTGATCATTGAACCTATTAGGCTATTGCTATTCCACGTTGGTTTTTAACTACCACTTATGAGCGATCACGTTCTCCTTCGTTTAATTACTCTAGATTTGAAATTAACAGTTGTTATTTTCTTTCAGAGGCTATATTCAATATCCAAATACAATATCATTCCATTTCAATATATAATATTATTATTGTGAAGTGACATTTAATAGAATTCCGAAATCATCATTAAATCTATCATCAATCTATCATCCATTCCATCTCCGTTATCTTATAATAAATACCACAATTAATTTGCAACAATCATTACATTATTTTATTTTTTAAATTAGAAAAATATAATTATTTAATGAAATAATGTAAAATTCAACCTGAGAAATAAAGCGTAAGGAATATATCCAAATAAACAAAGAAATAATTCTATGTAACATAAAAGCCAGTAACCTGGATCCAACCCGGAAGACTGCCACAAATCAGGAGGAGGACTGTCATTCGAAACAATGCGATATATGTCGGTGTTAAGTTTACTTTGAATTGTATTTCTACCTATAAGCATGGACGTTAAAGTACCTTTTTAGACATTGTATAAGTGTCCAAGTAATTTCTCGTGTAAAAGTATGAGTAGAAAAAAAAGCTTTTTCAGCACAAAGTAGTTTGATTTAACATTATTTCCGGCTGACACGGTACTGAAGAGCCACTTCAAGTTCAATCTTTACAATATGAGTTTATTTGCATCTCGACCCACCAAGGGCATACGAGAGTAGATACATACATTATACATACATAAAACATACGTTATACACACATAAAACTCGAAAATTACATCAACAACAAGTATAATAATCAGAATATCTAAACTAATCAATACGAATCTATTAAGACAAGTGTAAACCCATTAAAATAGCAAAGTAGTAAAGGGGTTAAAGAACAAAATAACCCAAAAATCCAATAACTGTTAAAACTTTGCAAAAGCATGTAAAACAGTAATAAAATATTAGAAGTTGAATTTCGGCATAAAAGTTAAAAAGCAGAACAAGTTGCGAAACAAAACAATCAGTTAAAAATTGATAAAAACAATACAAGTTAAATCTTAGAGAAATTTGAAATGATGGTAGATAAAAACACAAGACACCAGCAATAGTGTTCGCAGGCTCCGATCATAGTTAAATGTTGTTCAGAATGTTGTCTTTATAGTTTTTTTAACAATGTTTCTACAGTTTCTAATTTTTTTAACAATGTTTCTACAGACCAATGTTTCTACAAACCAACCATTAAGATTGACACACATTTCGTGAAAATCCGACCATTAGAACGAAAGTTATTCAGGATGATATCTTTTTTTTAAGACTGTACCAGCACTCTGCGTACTGGTAATTATCACAGTAATTCGATTCGGATTTTTTACAGTGTATCTTTCTCTAGAATGCCATTCAACTTTTGCAGTAAAAAATAAATGTAGTTAAGGTAAGTATCAAAAGTTTTAGATAAAGATTTTTTTCAACTTAAATGACTTGAACTGAAAATATAGATAAATCATTTTTCATTTATAGTATATTTTCTGAATTATTTAAAAAATGTTTAAATTTTAAATTTTTAATTAATCATGCATTTATTTTTTACTATATATATCTGGCAAACTTTTATAGTTTAAACTTTTCTTTTATGCAATTTTTAAATTAAATGTTGAAAAGGTTGTTTTATGAAATTAGTAGAAGTTATTTATCGATTAAATTTCCCTTAAGTAAAAGTGTTCCAATGGTGAGTAATCAAAAGTTTGATTTGGGTAATTAATTTTGGAGATATATTGACAAACTTTTACGATACAGCAAGCTAAGCTAATTGCAAGCTACCATAAGAGATCGAACCCCAGCTCTTCGCAATGACAGACCAGTGCCTTAAACATTGAACCATTGCGACTCTTTATATTACTGCTAAGTTATGTTCATGACTACTTCAGAAATCCCAAGTCAAAGTTAATATTTAAAAGTTCTCTGCTTCTATTCAAAGAAGTTTGTTCATAGAATTTTATACGAGTGTATTTGTGAAAAACGCGTATAGTTTGTCTATGGAAAGAACTTCCCTCGTCACAAAGTCACAGAGTATTAACATACATTTTTAATAAAAATTAATTTTAATAATTCTTAATAATAAGAGTAATACAAAAACAACAACACTTTAAACATGTTCCATTTATTGTACTTTGCGTTAATTTTACAGGCATACATTCAGTTTTAACAAATAAAGGAACAATTCGCAATAAAGGTGGTAAAATTTGGTAGTCATACAGTTGGTAATGTCACATATTTTAGTTGTCATACAGTTTTGTACTCCCTGATAGTGAAATCATAGAGTCAGAAAATGGCAACTTTGAAAAGTTACTTATTCCATTCACTTTCAGGACGTGTCGTCTAATTCGGGAAATGTCACAGTCAGAAAAGTCACAAAATCAGAAAATGTGTTCTTAAAAAATCACCCAATTATGCATTGTCCATTTAAAAATCACACAATTGTGCATAGTCTATTTTAAAAGTCACACAATTGGGAAATATAGTCCATTTTAAGAATATCACATTTGAGCAACGCAGTCTACATTCAGTACTTTTACAGTCACTGCTTCATACTCTTATAGTCACATATTCGGAAACTTTTGTCTAGTTTAGGTAAGTCTTTATTCGGGTAATATCGAAGTTTTGAGTCGCAGAGTCGGGAGATGTCACAGTCGGGATATATCGTCTTAAATCGTGGTATGTTTAATTTTGGGTTCACGCAGTTTATTTCCGTGTGAAACACCCAGAAAATAGGCGTCTCACAATGTAGCGGAAACCTTTCTTCTCTTTCTTTCTGGCCATTTCTCTTTTCTCGGCAAAATCTGGGTTTTGAGCCAATTTTTCCTCCAGATTTTTCGTCAAACGAGAAACATCTCCGCATCTGCAATAATTACACCATTTATTGTTAAATAATCTACTGATTGAAAGTTATTTATGTACTTAAATTATATGAGGCTTAAATTATATAATTAAATATATATATATATATATATATATATATATATATATATATATATATATATATATATATATATATATATATATATATATATTAATATAATTCAACTAAAGTTTTCCTCGAAGGTATTTATAAGATTGGATTAAATAATTGTATAATTGTTACACATTTACAATTTATGCAAAGTATTTTTTTAAAAAGATATATTTTTTCTATCTTGATAGCAAGTTATTTTAAGTTCAGTTGATTTAAATACACTAGTGGAAATTGCATTGAAATATGCTGCATTGCTAACTGGAAAATTTGCCAGATATTGATAAATGAAAAACATATTTGATCTTAAAAAGATTTTTTTTCTATCTTGATGGCAAATTATTTTAAGTTCAGTTGATTTAAATACACTAGTGGAAATTGCAATAAAATATTTTGTATTGCTAAATGGAAAATTTGCCAGACATTAATAAATGAAAAACATATTTGATTTTTCTGTGTCTTTTTAAAGTTTCTAAAAAACATCAGAATGTGTAAAAAAATTGCTTTGCTCTTAAGGAAATTGAATTTTTAAGAGAATTTTTTTTCTGATTGAACAAATTCTGCAACTTGGAATTCACCATTCGTTAAATAGGTTTATCCCTCCTTAAAATAAAAGTTCTTTAAATCATGAAATTCTTTAGATATATGTTCATTAAATCCTTTTCAGATGTCCCATGACCATTTTGTGCAATATTATGTAACAGAATATGTGTTTAGATTTTTTGAAGGTTAAAAGCTTGCTTATAAAAGTATTTATTCAATAGTTGTTTTAAATTCATTACATTAGTATTCAGGCAAAATATCGTATGGAGAATTTCTTTAGGTATACTAGAAACGATAAAAAAATTTGTTTCGTGGTTGCCTCTTTAAGAGCTATTTGAATTAAATTTTTAAAAAAATACTTAGTTTGCTGCCTATGTTTACTGAATGAATATATTATGTTCGATTGTCCATGAAAAGCAAAGTTACCAACTTAATCAGGATATAAATTAGTATTTTCATTATATACACAATTTAGCAGCTCAATATGATCTGTTTGGCAAATTAACTTTTGGAGTTTTAAAAGGAGAAGATAAATTGCTATAAATTAGTTTTTATTTCCAACAAATTAGCAAATTGGTCTTTTTTTCTGTGTTCCCTCATAAATCTCATTTTTTATAGGAATGAATATATACATTATCGCCAGGAATATATAAATATGAATACTTAATATTAAATTATTATAATTATTATACATTCATCGATATGAATACATAAATATTAAACGTATAATGACTCAATTTCATGTTAAATAACAAATCATCTGTCCATGTTTCGATCAGCCTTACAAAACAAAATAAAATGACCAAAATTACTTTATGAAATCAAAACAAGAGAAGTTTTAGAATAATATCTTTTTTAGTTTGTCAGTACATAAAATACAATCAATAAAAAAGTGTATTTTTATTACTTAAATATATAGAGTTAAAAAAGTTAATAAAAATTATATTTCTTTCTAAAGTTTTGCTCGCAATGCCAGTTTATACTACTTCAAAACGTATTTAATTACTAGATATTATTTTTTAATTTAAGGAGAAGATGTAGAATAAAATAAATATGTTATATATATGTTACATGCATAAATAAGAGCATAGAAAAGCATATTAGTGATTAAAATTCACATTAAAAATGAACTCATTTAAATAAGATCGATAGCAATTAATGTATACCTCTGTAATCCAACAACAATATTCAATGAGTCCTTTACTTTATTGGACTTGGCCAGAAGTTTCCTTTCTCTCAAATCTATCTCGAAGTACCAATGGTCACTTCCACCACTACTAAAATTAAAGAAGAAAATCAATTAAATAAGTAGATTATGACAGTATAGATGATGACTCTAGATTATTGTTTTGAAAGTTAATTATTAGAAATGATGAACAGTTAGCTGAACAGGAAAAAGAAAATTAAGAATCGAAAAAACGGAGCACCTTATTAATCTTTGATTTAATGTTTTGATTTTCTTTGTACAATTTTAATCTATAAAATCTTAAAAGGCAATACACAAACATTGAAAGAATTTTATAGAATAATTCTTGAGAAATAAAAATTTAAAAATATAGACTCTTCAAGATAGTAAAATTAACTTTTAGGTGGCCGAACTTTCGCCGCTTATTTCACCGACATAAATTTAATATGTTCCAACTTTTGGATCAAACCCCCTTTTTTCTTAATAATATTTTATTCATTAATATTAAATTTTTGTCTAAATAGTATATATTCATTATACGGAATTTCTTTCCACAAAGAAAACCTATCACAAATTTCAGTTAGTTATCAACGTTTATCGATAGTAAGGAGGTACATAAGAATGCGCGGTAAGGGCATAAAATTGGGTTTCAGTGATTTTGATTAAAATACTGCTACCATTTAACAGAAATCCCATAAAAATTGTTGCAACAAATCTATATTTAATTTGAAGATGAATCTAATAGAGTAGAATGTAGGTTATCTGCTTGCCAAAGAAAAGTTACGATATTGATTCATCCAAAGTTGACTCTGTCGTCCTTATTAATTGAATTCTTATTTTAGGTTAGTTTAAAATATGATTTAATTTACCCCTTCATGAGAACCTCTTCTTTATCAGGAATCATGTTTGATTCCATTGGTTCTACTTCAGTATTCAATTCTCCCTTTTCTCCGCTAAAAATAAAAAATATGAAATTAGTGCATGAAATAGTGACCTAAAGTTAAAAAGTGCCTACACTGTGAAAAAGGTACGTTTATGCTTTATTCTAACTTCTCATAATTCATTAAACTCTGAAAAGAGTAAATATTTTCTTTTTAAATAGATTCTCTCTCTTTCTCTCTTAGTACATACATATACAGTGGTGGCCAAAAGTGTGGACATTTTTTGAAAGTTTCATGTGTTTCAACTTTGAGTGCTTGTAGAATATATTAATTTTCACTTAAATACAAACGTTTATATATCAAATTGAAGGTAATTTAATGTAAAATTTAATAATAAATACAGTATTACAATATCTGCATTACAAAAAAAGTTATGCAACTAATAGTAAGATCTATCTTAGATTTTCAAAAGTTTAGTATTTTTTAAAAGTGATACTTACACAATCAATACTTAGTAGAATAACCCTTATTTCTTAAGATAGCTTCACAGCGTCTTTTCATCGAATGAAAGAGTGTTTGGAGTTAATCTTTCATAATCACATGGTGCCAAGAATCAATTATAGCTTCAATAAGTTGTCCTTTATTGGATCGACGTTTTTTTCGTACAAGAATTTTCAAACGTCGCCACAAATTTTCAATTGGATTGAGATCAGGGCTGTTTCCTGGCCATGGTAGTATATCTATGCCTTTATTTTGAAACCATGCTTTGCAAGCTTTTGCTGTGGGGCATGGAGCTGAATCCTGCTGAGAAATAAATGGTGCGTTGTTGGGGAAGAGATCCCTAATGGAAGGTATCAATTTTGGTTTCAGGACAGTTTCGATGTATTTTTTGGCATTCATGATGCCAAATCGGGCCGAAAAAATGCACAAGTGCTACTGCCGATAAAAAAATTAAACGCCTATGCCTTCAAGATAGAAAAATTTCATCAGATGCCATTAGATGTGAAATAAATGCAGCGGGTATCGCAGTAAATTCAAGAACGAAAAAGGAAGGTTATCAGGATTATAATATACTTAATTCGACTTTAATATAAAAACTGTTTAAATTACCTATCCACAATAGCAATATCTTCAACATCAGATGAAGATGACTCTTTCATCTCCATTTCAGAGCTCAACTCAACTAAGTCATCGCTAAAGATAAAAAAATAAAATTATTATATTATTAATACCTCAAGCTTAGTAAAAAGGGTTAAAAAGGGATCCTTGGATGCAAAAATGAGTCAAACTAGCTCCAAAACAAATCTATATCGACTTTAATTTGAAAAACTCTATGTGTTCATTATTATATGCTTTATTTTAACTTCTCATAATTCATCTAACTCTGATAAGAGTAAATATTTTACTTTTAAATAGATTCTAAATATATATATATATATATTTGTCAATTCCACTACAAAAATTATTATGAAAAAAAAACTTAAATACTAATACATATGTTTCGAAAATTACTTAATGTATAAGATGTTGTTTAAAATACTTAATTTGATCTTAAAAAATAAAAAAAAACTGTTTAAATTACCTATCCACGATAGCAACATCTATAACATCAGATGAAGATGACTCTTTCATCTCCATTTCAGAGCTCAACTCAACCAAGACATCGCTAAAGATAAACAAATAAAATTATCATATTATATAGTTAGCACCTCAAGCTTAGTATATATCTATGCTTAACATATTTTATTCATCAAAAAATTTAGTAACAAAAATTTAGTTATTAAAAATAGACGTACATTTCCTTACACTGTGCACATTTATTTCTCATTCGAATTTCTTTAAATTCTTCACGTTCTGATTAAGATGAGTTAAATTAATTTGTATTTTTTAAAAAGAAGTCTTCCCAAATATTTTATAATGATTCCACAATGAAAATTATCATGCAAAAATAGCGATATAAATACTATATATACTATGTACTATGTAGAAAATTACTATCTATATATAATCACACTGAAAAATTAATACAATAATAATAAGATAAAAGATAAACAAATTACCTATTCAACATCTCAACATCCTCATCATCAGTTGTTGATGACTCAGAATGCTGTATTTCAGCACTGAGTTCTTCCATTTCATCGCTAAAGGTAAAAAAAGGACATTATCACATTATATAGTTGCTTTAAGTTTAACATATTTTCCTATAAAAAATTTAGTAATTTAATAATTTTACATATTTTTTTTTAATGATTTTGGTGGGACATTGAACAATCTAATTATCAAATTATCTATAAATAATAACTATTTCAAACTATCAATTTAAAATCTTATTTCGAGATTTTTTTTGCTCTCGTTTTCTTTTGCATGGCTATTATGCATATACTAATATGCAATAACTTTCATTAAATATTTAAAGTAGTTTCAAACTCAGATATTATGATCTCTTTAAGATAATAACTCTTTAAATTACCTATCAGTAGCGTCATTCTCATCATCAGAAGTCACATGTGACTCCTCACACACTATCTCACCATCAATTCCCAGCATTTCGTAGCTAAAAGAAGAAATAAAATTATTACATTATTTAATTATATCAAGATGGTCATCTTTCATCAGTTTCCTGCTTAACTCATACTTGAGATGTTATAAAGATCAGTTTCTGTTTAATAAAAAATTAATAATAGTGTTAAGTACTAAATATTGTTAAAAGAATATCTTTTAAACATATGTTGCATTAATATTTCTTATTAACAGTTACATTTAAAATGTTCTCCACACATGATATGTTCTAAATAAAAAATATATTGCAATGATTTATTCAAATAGTTATATTTAATCTTAATTGTTTAAATGTCGTACTACTTAATAACTACTACTTAATAAAACTCTAATACCTATTCTGTCACTAAAAGAAACAAAAACTTTTTTTTTTGTGCTGGCAATGTAAAACTGAAAAAAAAACCGAGGTAAGAGTTGGACAAAAATGAAACGTTTCATGATAAGTCATTTAAAAAATAAATGTTCTCTATTTTAGTTTTCATTATGAATCTTTTTTTTATTCAGGTGGTATTATAAATTACAGCAATGTTTAATTTTTAATAAAACGCAATAAACGAGGAAGAGAGATGCTTTTTATAAACCAAAATTAGGCAGAATTATGTTGATCAACGATTAATTTTTACTTATTGTGTAAAAATTAAAAAATTATTAATGAATAAAAAAAATCTATGTAAGAAATGACAGCTAACTACCAACCTAAGTAGGTAGGTTCATCTAGGTAGTCTAATATCTCAAGTTTAAGACAATAAATATAGGAAAATAACATCTCAATTATTATATGCCTTTTATTATAGAATTTTGACTTTCAATCAATGGTTATATAACGATTCAGAATGCTAAATACGAATAGTATTGAATTAAGTTATACCAGTTTTATATTCAGTCGCTCTAAGTGTTGAAAATTGAAATTAATAGCTGTTTTTATTCACCGGTCTAAATTAACTTGTATAATCCAAGCATAAAATTAATGCAAATTATTAAGACACTATTTATGAAATGGATTATGAAATTGAAAAAAAACCACAAAACTATGCATCGATGTAACAGATTGTTTTAAGTTAACATTTCTTTATGTTAGCATTGGATAATTTAATTTATGCAAATATTTCGGATTTCAAATAATTTGACCGTGAATCTGTTTCTTTTGAGAAGGATTTTTTACTTGGCATTTATGTTTTGGGTACTTTCAAAATATGCCATTTTTTAAATGAGCAATCACATTATTTTACATTCTAAATCATGCACTTACCCATCTGTTTCAGATGAACTACTACTGCTGTCCTCAGCAAAGAATCCAGGAGCTAAAAATAGATTATAAATTAAATTTCAATTTACCTTGCCTTTAATTTATGTATTAATGACTTTATTGATTTTCTTGATTAATAAAAAAAATAATTCATAAATAAATTTCTAAATTACAGAAATTAGTGGTTTTCGCACACAAAACAATATAGACATCTAATATTACATATCACCAAATCCTGTTTATCTCCAAACATTCTTAGATTGATTCTAGTTGATATTTGGTCAGGTTTTGAATTTATCTTTAACTTAAAAAACTATAAAATAAATTGTTTTCATAATTACGACAAGGCCTTGGATTCCTTTTCAACTCTTTTTGCCAGTGATTAAGCACAGCAAAACGAAATAATTCACTCATTTTCACAAATTATAAGTCACTTGTCTAAAAAGACGTTATTCACTTATAAAAGCTCAAATAAGAATGAGGAATTAATATTTTCTGCTATATTGTTGGTGTAAATAACAAAGGTATATTTTTAGCAACAATGTTTTAAGAACCATTCTAACAATGTACTAAAATTAAAAGTTTTACTAAATTCTCTGAAGTATTGTTGTTTACAAGTAATTAAAAGGAAAGAAAACGCAACAATAAAAATAGGATATTAACCTCACAGGGCAGTAACAATAGAAGTTTAAGAAATTATATTTTCATGAAAAAGGACAAAGAATCAACTAATTATTACGAAATTTAAGTTAAAACGTATTGACATTTAGCTAAAATGTTTAACATTAAGCTAAGCTGGATTACTTGGGTCTCACATAAAGATATTTAATTTTCAACGCTGAGAAAAAAAAATATGTGAAAACTTGTTTATATAAATCTGCTAATTGAAAAGTGAAGGATTTGAACACATCTACATGAAAAAAATTTCTAAAAGATATTATTTAAAGTTTTTGCACTGTAAAAAAAAAAAATCCTAAATTTTTTTCCGAATGAATTCTCCACACTTTCCCACATTATAAAAAATTCCGTATCCAATTACGGAATAAAGTATCAGCACTTTGTGTGTATAATTCGAAAAATCCATTTTACCGTAAAACCTATTTTTATCGTAAAATATTATACCGTACTTTTTGCAGAAACATTTATTTAATTAATATAACTTAGCAAATTAAAGGTAATTATTAAAATTACGGTATATAGGATTTCCTTTTCTCCATAGCTCCTTTTCTCCATTTTCTCTACAATAACATATTTTTTACAGTAAACAATAAATGTAGACAAGGTTAATATTAGAATGTCGAGATAACTTTTTTTTCAACTGATATGACAATTTTGGAAATGAAAATTTGTATAAATCATTTTTCATTCATTATATTTTTCCTGAATTATTCAACCGATGTTTAAATTTTATATTTTTCAAGTAACTAATGCATTATTTAGGAAAAATATAGATCTTGCAAAACTTTATAATTCAAACCTTTTTTCGTACCATTTCTAAATTAAATTATGAAATTTTTGTTTGTAATTATTAGAAATTATATTTTGATTAAATTTCCTTTAAGTAAAAGAGTTCAAATGGTGGGTACGCAACTTTTTTAATTTTGGAGACATACTTACAAACTCTTACGATAAAGCTACCTAAACTTACGTCAAGCACCCACTAGAGATCAAACCTAAGGTCTTCGCTACAGCAGATCAGTGCCTTTACCACTTAGCCATCGTAATTCCTTATTATGTTGCTAAGTGATGTTTTATCGCACTGCAAAAATCCCGAGTCTAAGTTAATCTCTTATAGACCTCTGTTTCTATTCGAAAAGGGACTGATAGTAAAGACACGGTTCCCAGTAGAACACTGAAGTCAAGCATCACTGGTTGCTGTCAGAAAGCGGGTGGGTGACCACTTTGATCAGGCTGCGTTCGGACCGAGGATGCGTGATATCGGTTCTCGACAAACTGCCCTACCGTAAAGTGCCCGACTTCTTGCTCAGGTCATCGGGTTACCAAAGAAGAGGACCCATCCCTTATGCAGAGGATTAAAATTGCGATGACATGTCTTCGGATCATCCTCAGGGATGTTTCCCAGACCTTCGCATTGTGCAGCTACAGTGCGAAGTAAATAAAGCACCTACCTATCTATCTATTCAAAAATATAAAGTTAACTAATGTATTTTTATACATGTGTATTTGTGAAGGACGAGTATCATGTCTAAAGCGAAAATAACAACATTTAACAGTTGAGATGTGTCAAAAGAAAAAAGGCCTCCTAAACATCAATCTATGATCAAAATTCATCTATGAATATTATTTATTTTAATCATTAATGAAAAAATGCTTATCTAAATTGTCTATGTATGATATTTATTTTAAGCATTATTGAATAAAATTATGAAAAATATTTACCCAAATTGTTGATAAAAAAATATTTAGCTTAAACGTCTTTAAATAATAGTTATTTCAAGCATCAACGAATAATATTTATCCTAAGCGTCTATGGACAGTGTTCACTCTAATGAATAATAATCATTCAAAATATTTATGAATAATATTTGTTCTTATCTTAGCAACTCAATGTTCCAAGAGAGAAGGGACTTGCAGGTTCAAGAATTATTCATTTCATGTTTTACACCTGAGGTAATAAAAGAGACTACGATCATTGGGCTGATCACGGAGCAGATGGTTGGGTTTAGAAAGATGTGTTTCCTTATTTCATCAAGGCTGAAAATTATACAGATCCAGAATTTGTTCAAAATGGTGTGTATTTTTTAAAATTAGTGATAATTTTTCTCCTTTTATCTCTCTATATTTTTTTTGTCTATTTATATGCAGGGTAACTTTGTTTAAAATTCGATTACAAAAAATCCATAAAAACATATGTGTCACAGTTACACTTTGTATAATGTTACAGTTGATCCTTTATTGAAATTTTTTGCTTTAATTTCTTTATATCTTTATTTCTCTACAATTTTATAACAGTTTCAGTTTATTCTATGCGAAATTTTCAAGTGATTTTTCTTAAATTAAGGGATTTTTTTCACAGTTTAAAAGCAAATATGTTAATTTTGATGTACAGTGCGCAAAATAAAAAACGGATTACCCTGAAAAATTTTTGATCTAATTATAGTATTTTCACGTTCTAGGACTTAATCTTAAAGGTTTGAGGGTATGACCACAAATATAATTACTAGTTAGTGCAGATGATATTTTAAGTTACGAAATCAGACACAAAAACGAACTTTTTCTGAATGAACGTGCTTTTTCTCGACGGATTTTAATTTCTGTCCCACAGAATATAGGTCAGAAAAGCGGTCCAAAGTTCGGACTTCTCAATGTTAATTTAAATTTTTGCGTATTTCACCACATCTCGAGAACTTTTTAAGGGAATGAAACACTCTTTGCATATATTTATAAAATTCGTTTATCCAAAGATAACTTTTAGTAAATATTTATTACTTTATTTAATAATAAGTGAAAAATTCTTTAATTGCGAGGTATAAAATGTTTCATATTAATCCTGTAATTTTACATGGAAAAATACAAAACTTGAACGTAATTGATAGAATGGTTTTTGAAAAATTGAATCTTAAAAATACGGCTTCTCTAAAATTCAATTTCTCTGGAACGATTCAACCTATTTCATTCATATTTTGTATTTTGCCTATAAAAATAACATTCTTTAGAATGATATAAAAAATTGTATACCTAACAGCTTGAAATTCTTTCGACTGTACTTAAATAAATTATAAATATTTGCTAAAAAGTTTTTTTTTAATGGAATTATCTTTGGATAAATAAATTATGTAGTTGTGCGTAAAAATTTTCAATTCAATTAAAAAGTTCTCTAGATATGGCGAAATACACAAAAAATAAAACTAACATTATGGGGCCTAAACTTCGGACCACTTTCCTGATTAAACTATAGGGACCATATTTTCCAGATTACGGCTCCCCATATATTTCGGGAGTTGGAAATCCGAACAACTGGAGGATTGCAACAGGAGGATATAATGCTGTCTTCTTTTGATTTGCCACAGTAATTTTTTTTTCTAAGATGAAAAGAAACAAAAACATTTCTCTCATAAAAATATATGGAATTTAAAATTAGTTCTACTAATAGCACGCTGACACCAGCTTTTCTTTATAGAACTTTTACCTTTCGGCAATACAAATGTTAACCAATATTCTTAACTTCCAATGGGCTCGATTTTGATAGGTCATTGATAAAAATTAAACTATCATTCGAAATTCAGATTAAAGTCAAAAGTAATGATAAAAGATATATTTTTAAAAATTTTCATCATTGATGATTGAAATAAAAAAAATCATGCAGTCGGTATTAATAAATTAGGAAAAAAATCTAAGTAATCTATTTTCCTAGAAGTCGCGTAAAATTTCATTTCCAAGTGCTAGCTTAAGTTTAAGAATTGTTCTGTAAAAAACTTTATACTGTTGCTTTTTGTATGCCTTCAAAAGTTTCACTTTAGCTTCCTAAGCTTCAAAAGTTAGTGTTAATTAAGACAAATTGACAAAATAAACATTTTTTAAGAAATATGCGTAAAGATTGAATAGTTAAACTGAAAAAAATGTTTCATGTGAAAGCCATAATCACAAAAGTAACTAGAATATTAGTTTTTTAATTTATTGACTTACCAAATGGTTAAAAGATTGATTAAGTGATTGATTAAATGATTGATTGAATGACTGAATTACTCACTGATTGAATGACTAACAGAATTAATAATTGATTAATTGAATAAATAAACCTTTGCTCGATCGATTGAAAGAATCTTTGATTCATTGAAAGAATCATTGATTATTTTATTCTTTCATTCATTATTATTGAATGAATGATTGACAAAAAAAGAAGGAATAGATAAATGATTTATTGATTGATTGAACCAAAAATAAATAATTGATTGATTGAAAGAATAATTGATTCATTCATAAATAAATGAATGATATTAATTAGCAATATAAGATTAAAAATTAACTACAAAATTACTTCAAAACGCTTTTAACAAAAACTAAAAGGTAAAATCATAGTACGAATATATTCATCATGATTCGAATTTATTATTTTAGATTAGTGGAGAATTCCTTAATAATAGGAAATCATTCAGATCAAACAGGTTTTATTTATCAAAGCAAAGCTAAAAAGAATAACTCATTCCCTACCATAACAAACACAAACTTTTCTTAGAGTCTACAGAAAAAAAAAGAAGCCAGTAACTCCCAAAGTCGGAAAGTCAAATGTCTTTTTCAGCTCAACGAGCAGGGAGGGAGAACAAAGAACAAATGTGAGGAGAAAAATATAAAAAAGTATGGTACAGCGTAACAGGGTGTAACAAAAATCAATGTCGACTATGAAAACATACCCGTCACAGGGGTCAAATTAATTAATATTGGGTCTGAAAGGACAAAGAAAAGAGCAACTTTTGTCACCATCGAACAAATATTTGTTCTAGCTTTACCCCATCAAATGAGCCCAATTTTCCACACGAATTACTGTTGTGGACATAAGAGCAAGGCAAAATATTGATCTTGTTAAGAAGGATCACGGGGCACGATAGGATTTCCCCCTTTTTTTTTTACCCTCCTTTAATTTTTTTTACCCGTTTTCTTTTACACCCTTAGTAACTGCTTTATTTTCCTAGTCATTTGTATCTTTTGTTTTCGGCTGATTTGTAGGTATTTGGTTAGTGTCTCGCGTGGTGTGAATTATATATCGTTTGCTATCGTTAGTCTTTGATAAAGAATGGGGGTTTAATTGCTTGGTTAATTGATATTCCTAATTAATTTTTGGGAAACTCGTATGCCTTTTCCCATTGAACAAAGCTCTAATGATTTGGTTTGGGGAAGTTTAAATTGCTTTTGTAGGGCTCTAGATGCATTAGAGGTAAAATTGGGCTTCAAAGGGAATAATGATATTGATTTGAAATTTAAATGAATCTTCAAAATAATAATGACATTGAATAAATAAGAAGATAATGAAGATGATAATGAAGACGAAATGCAAGAAAATGGTTATTTATAGTTTGACTTTCTTAAAACTAGAAATGGAATATTAAAAAATATTTATAAACATGTGTTCAATTATATTCGCCATATTCCTGGTTTTGCTAAAAAAAAAGGATTAAACTTAAATAAAATTTAAATGAAATTTTGTAACTTTTAACTATGAAAATAAGTGACATGCATAGTTAAAACAATTTAGATTAAAAAAACACCTATTTTTTTTATAATTATAATCGAAACGATATTAGAAAAAGCAAACCTAACAACAATAAATGAGGAAATCAATACAAGAAGGTGGTAATAGACGGGACACATATTGAGAATGCTAAGAGAAAAATTAGCGCATATTTCTGTTTCTTAGGCCCCTGATGGTAAGAGGAGAAGGAGAAGACCAAGAGTAAGTTGGCGGATTTTAAAAGAGAAAACTTTAAAGCATTATAGGAAGTCAGATCACAAGTCAAAGACCGGGGTGCATGGAGAAGTAGACTGGATGCCTTAAGTGCAAGGTAAGTAAGTAAGTAATATGTTAGATAATGAAATATTCATCGTATTGATGAAATAAATTGGTAAAAAATAAAACAAACAAACATAGAAGTAGATAGTAGATAAACCAATCATGCACGATTGGACCACAATGCTCAATATGCTCAAGCATATGATACTAACGCTCACATGCATTCTGAGTTCATTCACAAAACAAAGAAATAGATTATAGTAAAGAGTTAAGTCGGATAAGTATGGTCGAAAATGCCTATCTGGTCTAGGTTTAGAAGCACGATCCTTTTCCGTTGACAAATTACATAAGGACATTAAATTTTTCTTTCGTTTATATCTGTTTTGTGATTTGCAAAACAAATTAAAACATTCTCTTTGAGTTGTGTAAAGCAATTACATTGGGCTGTACATAGTGAACTAATTATGGATTTTTTTGTTTGTTTTAGATTTGTCATAATACTTCAATAAAATTTGATGCTTGTATCGCAATTTTATTGACTTAATGGTCTCCTTCAGACAGAAAAGAGATTCAACTTCTTCCACGTTAACCTACTAACAATTTTATGCCCAGAATTTCCTTATTTGTCAGTATTTAATAAATTATTTTTTTCCTTCATTTTATCTATTGAAATGTTTCGTTGGAAAATTTTTTAAACATACATCCTTAAAATTTAAAATTAGGTGACTAAGTTCAACAGAACGCATTTTAATGTATAAAATTAAACAAAATATATTATAAAATTTTAATTAGTAGCTTATTAAATATGGAAACTATGTTCAGATAATTCCCCATAGTTTAATATGGAGGAGGTCCCTTTTTTAGTTTGAAGGGGACTCTTAAGTTTGCGAGTTATTGAAATGTAAAATCAGGTTACTATACTATGCATCTACTTTGTAATTAGTATCATAAATAGGTAATATTCCATTTCCGAAGGCGGTAAAAATCATATTAATTCAGTACCTTGTAGCAGCATGGCAGTGGGCTCTGCTGATTTTCATAACATCAGAGATTATTTTTACTCGCTTTTTTTTAAAGGATGAAAAATTATTATGAAGAGAAACATAAAAATTATTTTTTATTTCTAATTTTACACTATTAATAGCTGCAACAATTTCTACACTTTAATATCTGCAACAATTTCTGCAAATACATAAGCTAAAACAAAAGAATAATTTTCAAAAATTCACATTATTTTTTTTAATTGCTGGAATTTTAATTAATAACGAAATCAAATGATATATAACTTTCTAAAACTCTGGTTTCTTGGCTATAGGCTAAGGATTTGGTCCATTCTTCAAAAGTATTATTGCATAAAAATATATTAAATAAAATTAATATAATTTTTAAAAAATGTTTTTTGCATAATTTTTAAATCTCATATAATACCTGCCAATTCTTTCAGATTTTCTGAAAGATTTTAATTTTATATTTTAAGTGGTAGCAAATTTTTGAATGGATGCTTGATTCCTATTTTAACAAGTTTGATATATTATAATTTTAACTACTATTACATTTAAATAATTTAAACATACATAAACAAAACCGGTAAGTTATCATATTGCCTTTTAAGTGATGGTAAAAAGTGAGTTATAAAGTCAGTGTTGGTAAAAAGTGAGTTACAAAGTCAGTGATAGTAAAAAGTGTGTTATACAAAGTTAGTGATGGTAAAAAGTGAGTAGCTTAAGTATTTGTCTACAATGGCACTTCAATAACTAGTTCACTACCACAAGGAATGAAGAATGTAGAAGTTAATAGGTATGTTATATGAACAAATTTTGTTATCAATCTGATTTTTGTAATTATATATTTTTTGGTAATTATTAAAGATATTTCATATTATACATATTTTATACTTATTACATATATTTTATATTTATTGCCATAAATATTACATATATTTTATATTTTGTGGGTCGCAAGCAAATTTGAAGTGCGCAGATAGTGCTGTGGATTGACTTTGTAAATTTTATTACGTACTTAGTATTATAATATCTGTACTAACTATTACTACGATTAATTAAGCATCACTGACGTCAATAATAGTTTAATGATTACTTTATTTCCCCCTGAAATGGAATAGTAGTAATAAATATAGTATTAACGTATAGTACGTATTAATAAATTTATTAGTAAAGGAAAAACCGATACTAAACATACATTTCTATTCAACTGAACCAACATCATAGGCTTTATAGAGTTTTTTTAAGCAATAACTGTTTAATTAGAATCACTTAAATATCATTTCATGTGTTGTGGGGCATTCATAACATTTATTTGATTTATGTTATTTCAGATTAAAACAAGAAAATATCTTTAGCGCGAAGAAAATATTTTAAGTAAGTGTGCATTTAAAAACACGATTGAAAAATGAATAATGCATTCAGTTAAGAAATCGATTAAGTAAAAAAAGAAATTTAATTTACTTTTTCATATCTCCTAAGTTCATGCGGTTTTATTGTTGAATGGAACTAAGCAAAGGCATATTTTTTTGATACATTTACTGATACATATTGGAAGAAAAAAATACTCGTTCGGATAAAAGATAGCTCTTCAATTTATATCGGCTTTTGTAAATAGAATTAATTTAGTCTGCTAACTGAAATAAATAAAATAAACGAGGAAAGAAAGAAAAAAAAACCCGAACGAAGAGCACCAATTCATACTTTAAAAAAAAGGAAAAACAGGTTCTTTCATTAAAGAGCAAATTTAAGATACAAGAAATATCATTCAGCTCACTCTCAACGAAATTCCGTCGAAGTCCGTAAACTCCCGAAAACAGAAAAGGTTCTTCCTTCAACTTCCGCTATTCCAAACGGCATTTCCGGAACTAGAGTTATAAAAGCACACCTCAACTCATACTTACCCTTTCAAACAGAGATAAAAATCCCAACCCTTCCTTCCTTACCTCCCACTCATCTATGTAAACTATAAGTACTGTGTACTTTAATTACCTTAAGGTATGTCAGGCTTTAACCTTCCTTTTCCAGAACTTTCGAGCGGAGAGCGAAATCGGGTGAGTAGGGAGGATCGCAAATTGTTCCTAGGGAGAGTGAGAGGGGTGGTGGTATAGTGTAATTTTTAAGGTGAGTCATTTTGGGAGGGTGTTTTATTTAATGGCTCCTTCGTCAATCATATCTTTTATGGCTCCCCCACTGTGAAGATCTCTTCCCCCCTTTTTAAAGGAGGGAAGATCGCATTTAAATGGGCTTTTAAAAGAGCCGTTTTTATTTCGCGCATTTTCGAGCCTGCTTTGAATGAACGAACACAATGAGAAACTTTGCCTGCCTTTACATACAATAAATAAATACTAACTAAAAGCTGGAGACACCTTCTCATTTTAAGCAGTATATACAGTTTTGTTGTAGTTTTATCGGCTCGTAGTAAAGGGTCTTGGTCTTTTATTATTAGGATAATTTTCTCTTGTTTTACTTCTTGCTTTTACACTTTCCAAGTCATTATATCATAAAATAGGAAATTCCTTGAAAGCTGAGAGGATAAAAACAATAAATATCAATACAGACAATTTAAATTATATTGCGTTGTTAAAAGAAAGAACCAATAAAAAAAATTGCCTTTTATCTTTTTCTTTACACATCTGTATTTAGTGTTAATATGTGCCAAGCTGTGTTGAATCTAAAATTTTAAAAATCAAATAAAAAAAATATATTTTATGAACTGGTGTTTTTTTTAAGAGGACTAGGAAGGCGAAAGTTTGTGATTTTTGTTTAATCCATAACATAACTTGTTGGGCTCATCACTTTTCAGAGATGAAGGAGATGGAATTCTGTCTTTCACTTTTCTCTTTACGCATCAGAATTTAGTGTGTAGGTCTTATATTTCAAAGCAAATATAATAAAAATTGTGTTAAATCTAAAACTAAGAAGCTAAAGAAAAAAAAATTATAATTTTACGAGCCATCAAGATGGTTAAAAAAGAAAAAACAATCCAATTTTTGTCTCACCTAAAACGAAGGAAAGACACTCCTTTTAAGAGACGTGAGAGGTAGAAATTTCCGCAGTGATGGAAATTTATTTATTACAAGCATTATGCACTGCACGCTTTTCGCCTCAGGTTTGAAAAAAAATAGAATAATTTTTTTCCTAATAAGTTCACTTAGAAAAAGTAGTATTTCTAAATGTATGTTATTTTTTTCGTTCCTTTTTAGTTTTACGCTTAATAATTTTTTATGGCGGAAAAAGGTCGAAAAATCAGCTGCAAGATTCGACTACCATATACCTATAAAAACAATATAGTAGCCGGCCGAAGACTCCCCGTGCAGTATATGGTGACTGATGCACTTTATATCTTTCGGGTCACAAAGTCCTCCATGTTCCCATAACAAATGAATACTTCTGGGGGTACTGAATTGGAGATTGATCGTTTGCTGGTTCAGGTCAAAATTACGATCTGTGGATAAATGAATGGATGTATGAATGGATCCGCCCTATAAACGGTGTGACGTATGGGTGTGGCAGAAGTCGATTTCTTGGCTATAGACGGCGCCACTGGAAAACAAGAACAATTCCACCTCCTTTGCCTTAATGAACGACGACAACAACAACAATATAGTAAAAAAAGTGAGGACAGTTTTGTGTTTTCGGAAAAATAATAATGGTTGTATGTCCCACGTTACCATGAACTAAGATTGATACGGAAGTTAAATATATTTTTTGTTCATAGACTTTCCAGTTTTGTTTCCTGTTACTTTGCATTAGTCCTTAATACTTTTTTTTTCTCATTACACACATATGTCTGCAGGTTTGTGCGTAGGATATTAGTAATCCTTTCAAATCCCTTATGAATAAGAAATACAACATTACAAATTTATAAGCATTATAAATAATTAAATTAAATTTGAAAAATTAAAAAAAACTTTTTTATAGTTTTGCATGAAAATGTAGGAAATGATATATACCGTGTAACTTATACGAATCCAGATGATATAGTCTCAGTTAATTTTTCAGACATGTGCATTTTATACAAACTTTATCTCAAAATGCCTTGCAAGAATTTCTTATAAATTTTTTAAATAAAGCACATGAAAAGTTGGAAGAAGTTTGATTCTGTTATTGTTTTTCAAAAACCGATAACTTTCATATGCTTTCCTTAAAAATCTTATGAGAAATATTTGTTACACATTTAAAGATTAACTTAATAAAAAATGACAAAGATGTCTGGAAAAATTAGCTGAGACTATATCAGCTGTAATAAAAGAGACTACAATCATTGGGCTGATCACGGAGCAGATGGTTGAGCTTCGTAAGATGTGTTTCCTTATTTCATCAAAGCTGAAAACAATACAGATCCAGAATTTGTTCAGAATGGTGGGTATTTTTTTGAAATCAGAGATAATATCAGAAATAATATTTTTTTGAAATCAGAGATAAAAAATATTGAGTTACACTCAATATTTTTTTTTTATCTTTTCGTACAGTGTTTTTTTTAAATTTTTTCTGAACTATTTACTTCATACTTTATTTATAGCATGATTTGCCAAATATTTAAAAAAAAACTGCACTTTATTTTTTCTGTATATTTTCTAATTTTTGTGAACATAGTATTGAGAGTGATATTCGTTATAGAGTGATATTCGTTATTGCGTATAACTAACGAAAAAAGCTTACGTGACTCTGCTTGTCCATTCTATTAGAGTAGATAGAAACGAAAGATTGAGATTTTTTAGTATTAGAATAGGAATTAAATTATGAGTTAATTAAAATAATTATTAAGCTACGTTATAAAAAAAGATATGGTCACAAAACTTAATTCTTTCCTGAGATTCGGTGGACATTTTAATAGGATATAAGTCGGAGATGAACTATTTATTAAGTTTGGTATAGGAAATTTTAAAAGACCCAACTCTACAGATCTGATCGGCAATGCGAAATTGTGCACAAAACTGAAAGATATATGCTGACACACAATTAATAAAGCTATAATATTTCCATTTCTTTTATTTATTGCCTTTGCCAATGGCTTTACGTTATCAGATTAAGAAAAACACTTTTTTAAAATCCGATCGAAATAAAAATTAATTGCAATCAGTATTATTTGGCATGGTGCAGTCTCTCGAAGCCAACTTAGGCGATTGCGAAGTGCGGTGCGGAGGCCGAATGGTAATTACTTTCTAATCTAAATTGTGGTTTCCAGTTTGCGCGTGTGCTAGTAATGTATTCGGATCATCATCAAGGATAAATCCCAAACAATCACCATTACCTAGTGCAATGTTACAAATTAAACCAAATTAAACACAACCTGAACAATTTCAAATTGTGCTTACAGAAAAAATTAGAAGTCATTGAATAACTTCAGTGTAAAAGGAGATAGAATAAAATTTCGTAATTGCAGAAATTGAAGACTTAAAGTAAGATAAGGAATGTTTATTTATATTATTATTTTCTACGATATTCAATTTTTTAATGTTCTTTTTTTCAAAAAGCAATTCGTCATAGTAATTTATCTTTTCTGGTTATATTCTTTAGTTTGTAGAACTTAAATGTAAGAATTTCGTCCTACAAATACTATATAAAGTTTGCAGTAGATATTGGAGTGAAATAACATCTAACTTACTTTATTCAATTCAAACTTAATTTCACGTATTCCATCATTCAATCTAAGAGAATTGGAGTCAGACAGAATGAAAAGAGACAAAAACCATACATTAATTTTGCACATTTAACCAAAACCAACCCGAACTTAACCAAATAATTTACGAACTCAAACTCTCGAATTGTTTTAAGTTTTCGACAATCAGTGACAAGAGCATATAAATGAACATGGATGACTTTTTAAGTACTTTTTAACGATAGAGAGGAACCACAGGGAGAAAATCTACTCCATCTGAATTTAATCCGTTTGTCTGAGAGAACAGATCATGAATTTGATTAAAAGGGAATCAATGGAATGGGTGGAAGACTGACTTAAGGGATGCCCAATAAGATAATTTATATCTATATGTACTTAGTATTGCGCTATACTTCATTATTACGGGAAGGGGATCACTCTCAAATTATGTTGCATGTAAAGCATTTCATTATTGTCTAATTCACCTCCTGATCGCTTTGTTACCCCCCCCCCCCCGATTATTTCGCGGTTATTTTGGTTTTTTGAAGATAAACAGATCATTACATCAATTCATTTGCAAATTTATTATTTTATTAGCAGCGATTTGTTTCAATGGATTTAGTTTACGATTCTGTTTGGAACTTAACCCTTTTACTTGGTTATCATCTGTCCACAAACTATTTAGATAATAAGCAACCTTACGGCCAGCCTTGTATAAGCGTTTTTTTTTGATTGACTCAATAAGGTTGACTGGTTAATCATTATTCCTACAAAGGAATACAATTAATGTTAAGCCGATACAAAGATTGCTGATACAATTACAAAGCCGATATTATTTTTTATTAAATATTGAATAGAGACACGTTGAGGACGTTGAAAGATTGAAAAGGGACATCAAAAAGTCCTTCGTTGAGGATCTTTTGATGTAACTAACCCACATTTGCGTTACGTGGAGAGGAAAACCACGAGAATTTCCCATGGTCAGCCTTGCCTGACGGCAAGGGGACTCTAACCTATGATCCGTCTATCAAGGAGGATGTTGTTGTAGTTCATTTATGTCGCACTAGAGCTGAACAATGGGCTATTGGCGACTGTCTGGGAAACATCCCTGAGAAGGATGATCCGAAGACATGCCATCACAATTTTGATCCTCTGCAGAGGGGATGACGCCCCTGTTTCGGTAGCCCGACGACCTGCAAGCGAAGTCGAGCACTTTACGGTAGAACAGTTTAATGAGGACCAATACCGCACACCCTTTGTCCCTACGCAGCCTGATCCAAGTGGTCACCCACCCGCACACTGACCACAGCCAGTGATGCTTGACTTCGGCGATCTGCTGGGAACCGTGTCTTAACGATCAGTCCACTGCGGGACCTATCAAGGAGGATATTTTAAGGCAGAACTGTGGTCTGTGCGAGCTGGATGCGCAATTTGTATCTACCAGTCATTGCTAGGATTCGAACCAGGTAACTTTATCGAGAGGCGAATGCTTTATCCCCTAAGCCATTACATTTATTTCAGTACCGATTCTTGTGATTATCAGTACTTTTACTATTGAGAAGAGTATTAGGAAACTCTTGGCAAAAATGATAGCATTTTAACTTGCATATTCTTTATCTCCGTTACCCCTTGTGGGAATCGAATCTACTACCTCTATATTTCACAGCGTATGGTAGAAAAACAAAAGCTCTTCATCAATTAATTAGTTTATTTATTTTAAAGAAGGAAGGTTGTTGCAACATCTGCTAATTCATTGGCACTAAGTATTCGGCATAGGGATTGGTCTGTGAATTTTGAGAAGTACCACTTCAGGCATCAACCATTGCATCTGATCAAAGTTTATAGAATGTCGGATTCTTATCATGGCTTTTAAAATATAGTCTTGAAAAAACAGGAGTATGCTAGTGTGTATTGTAGTTGACAACCCGAATTATTATTAAATATTTTGCAAATAAACTAGAAATCCATCAAGTTCATTTTTTTTCCTTTTAAGAATAACGTTAATTAAAAAAAAATCTCCGTGAAATACATATTTTTATTAAATAACAGCACATTTCGGGCGCAGTTTTAAAATGAAATAAATGATAGGATAGCTCTTTATCTTTAAATCTAATCTCAGATAAAACAACAAGCGATGGAATAGCAAAAGAGAGATTGAGGTAAAGAGAACAAATTCAGTAAATTATGATTCTGGATTCTCGGAGAGGTTTGTCCACAAAGCCTATTGATCGTTTGAAGGCTGACATTGATTAATGTGCGGGCGGCAGAAATTAATGTGCGTAACGATCCCTGTTTGTGGTTTCCAGCATTTATGGTTGTCGGATGGTAAGCAACAGTCCTCTGGATGACGTCCGTCAAATCTCAACTAGTGGGAGAAGGGTGATTGACTCTCCAACTCGACAGGTTATTTGTTCGAAACCTAATAGTTTTCTTCATTATTTTATACGTTTTACTGGCAACAGATGTCTTTCTCTCTTTTCTGTAACAGACTTGTTACAGTCACGGTTTCGATTGCAATTTGAAAGAGATTTGATAAAACTTACCTTTAAATGTTTGATTATAAATATTTGTTTTATTTCATTAATTTATATTTATCAATTCGCTACGTCTACAGTTGGTAAATTCGACGAAAATGCCACAGCTAGTACTATGCATGTCCTTTTCATCTTTCCATATTTTTTTATCAACTTTCAGTAGATTGGTATTCAATAGATCTTATTTAGTATATTTAGAGGTGGTAAGATTAGAGATTAGATAAGCCGATGGTTTACACCCTAAAGTTTTTGAAAAACTAATTCGTCTGCAAGCGAATGTCATGAAACTAATGGCCTGAATGGCATTCTAGAACTGGAATTGGTACGATATATTTCACATTTGGCTGACTAAGACAGAGTTACAATAGATTGAGAAAATCCCAGAGTAAACTGATTATAAGACACGGTTCCTAGTAGGTTACCGAAGTCAAATATCACTGGCTGTGGTCAGTAAGCGGCTGGATGATCACTTTGTTCAGTTAGCGAAGGGACCGAGAGTGCGCTGTACCTGTCCTCGTTAAAACGTTTTACCGTAAAGTGCTTGACTTCGTGCTGGTTATCTATCAAATAAGGAGGAGCACTATCAAATTTGGAGGAGACTTCATCTTGCACTCTTGGTAGCAACTGGTCATGATTTTTAAGGTATTCTTGCTTTTTAGTGTTATGTAATGACTTTTCCTTATATAAAGTTACGTAACAATGCCAGTCTCTATGCCATTCTAGAACAAAAGAGACATTTTATATCCATATATATATGCAGTGTTATCATTTTTTCGCAATCCTTCCAGTCATCATATTTTTACTTCTATAATCATTTCTTGTTTTTAAGTTTAAATCTTTCAAAGTCAGTGAAATCGAATCCTGTGGTCTGTAGCTAAACAGTACGATGAGTAGAGGGATCTGCATTAAATTTCCTTCCCCTTCAGGTCTATGGCTAAATTGAAGAAGAGGCCTCACAAATGAGATCCTCTCTGTTGAGAATCAAATTGTGATGGCATGTCTACGGATCATACTCAGGAATGTTTCCCAGAACGTCGCCAGAAGCTCATTACGCAGCTCTAATGTGGCGTAAAGTACTACTACTATCGCAGAATAACATCAGAAAGAGGAAATAAAGGATAAATTCAAGGTTACAACAGTAACCGGATTCACTTCTTTTAGGCTTCAGGCAAAACACCCTTTGCACTGATCTTCGGCCACTGAGGCTCTCATATTATTTAGTTGTATTGCTGTTGCAGTTGTAGTTCATTTACGTCGTGCTAGAGCTGCACAATGGGGTATTGTGCAGCTCAAGTACGACGTAAGCAGCGATCTGGGAGGCATCGACGTTGCAGTGGTCTGGGAAGCATCCCTGAGGATGATTCGAAGACATGCCATCGTAATTTTGATCCTCTGCAGAGGGGATGGCACCCCGCTTCGATAGCCCGATCATCACTTGAAGTTGAGCATTTAACAAGGACCAATACCGTACACCCTCGTTCCCTACCCAGACTGATCCAAGTGGTCACCCAAACGTACACTGACCGCTGCCAGTGATGCTTAACTTCGGTGATCTGCTGCGAAACGTGTCTTAATGATCAGTCCACTGCAGGATTAGTTGTATTAGGATCCGGGATTTTTTCAATATAAGGCACCAGGGCTGGGATAGCCTAGTAGGTAGGGCATTGTGCTCATGTCCAAGAGGTCGTGGGTTCGATTCCCGCTGACCGAAGACTCCCCGTGTAGTAAATGGTGACTGGTGCACATTAAATCTGTCGGGTCACAAAGTCCTCCATGTTACCATAACTAATTATACCTCTGTGAGTACCGATCCGGGAGTTTTCTTGTCTTCTGGAGTGGGTTCAAAATTACAAGGTTACCCAAAATTGGGTCGGCTGTTCAATGACGGTTATAAAATATAAAAAAAATATAAGACACCAATTCCATAGTTTTAAAAAGTTAAAGCTTGTGTTTGATTGGTTGCAAAATAATCAGATTTAACTTACACTTAATAACACAACTAACAACTGTAATCTAGTTGCTAGAACCAGATATTGATGCATATTTTTGATTTCAGACGAGAAAAAAAGTCATAAAATTACAATTAAACTACTTTTTTTTCTTCATCTTTCAATACTGAAAGTAATATTTTTAAGTGAAAAAATGTAGCTAGATAAGATTTTATTTATCATGAAATATCCAATATTATTATAGGAAAAATGCTCAATTTTATCTTAATAAACTATTGTTGAGTATTGATATAAGCGAATAAATAAAAACTCAAAATAAGAGTGGTACGTACTTCATTAAATTTAGTTCTGAACGAAAAAGCTTTTAAATCATTTATTTAGTCTACGAATATATTTTCAAATTCTACTTTCACGAAAAATTTCTTTCTTTCACGAAAAGAGGGAAACAGAAAATTGCACTTTCACTTATAATAAGTATCTATAAGTTTTTGTTTCAGGTACAATATAAATTTATCATATTTAAATATATAATAAAACTGAATAGATAAGAACTTTGAACAAAATTTTTTTACAAAACTATTTTTAGTTCTTTGTTTCACATGGAATTCAGTCTTATAATTGAAACTTATGGTAAAAATATAACTAATTGCTGGAGATAGTAGAAAAAAGATATGGCTTTAGGATAGACTGAAGTTAATATACACTTTCTTTTTTATAGAAAATTTAAATGTGTGTGAATTTTTCAAGAGCATATACCCTTATTAAAAACAAATACCCATATAAAATGAAGTGAAATTAAGTTTATTAATGAAAATTCCGTTTCTGTATTAATATTCAAATACTGGGTGAATACGAATGTCACGTGCACTAGAGCTTTTCTTCCGGATAGATTTATAACCAAAACCTGCAAAGGGAAACATTAACATGCAGTGAATGAATGAAAGTGGTGTAATATTGAACTAACTAAACACACTTTCACTTTCAAACTTTAACCGCACTTAAAAAAACAACAACATGGAGCTTATAGGAAACTACAAAGTGACGTCTATTGCCTCCAAGTGCTTGAAAGTCGGTCGTTAAATCATTATCTGAAATGGTCGAGTCCTTTGCATCTCTCACATGGATCCGCATATACTGTTAGCCCTTGGCAACTTTACACGCATCTTCACACGATATCTTAATTCTAAAATATACCGGCTAATAATCCAGTGATATTTTGTTCTTTTTTGATGTTCTCTCATATGTCTCGGCAACATTCACACGTATCTTCAGATCATACCTTTTATAATCTTGAAGCCCGCTTTTAATCAATTCTAATTCCTTAGATAAAGATCTTAGATCAGTATTGTTTTTGGGAACTGCATGGACAAATATATTATTTCCTAACTATACTAAACTCAAACATCGCCTTCTTCTTTTTTCTTTTTATCTTGAGTTCCTTAGCAGAAATTGCATGTATAGCAACATTATAACTTTACGCACGTGAATTCGATTTTATTCATATTCCTGCTAATTCTTATGTTAACGATTTCAGATCAGTATCGTCTTTGTAAGGCGCATGTTATTTTAGTTAAACTCTTTCGAACCACAGTGATTAATTATTTTATTAGTTATTATTACTATTACAGCCTTTCATTCCTTCAGTGGGTCGATAAATGAGTACCAAGCATGCTTGGGAACTAAACACTGGGGGTTCCGCCGACTGACCACCTAACCGGAACATCTGCTCTTGCACCCCGGAGCCCAAGGTCAAGAAGACTGAGATGGGCACAGTAGGCCTTGGCTCTCTATGGGCTGTCGCGCTACTGAGTTTAGTTTTTTATGGTTATTATTAATTATTACTATTCTGACTTTTCTTGTATCCATTTGCAGCATCGGCACTTGTTTTATTTTCACCTGCATTTGTCAGACGCGTATGCAAAAATCGTCTCTGCAAAACTTATTGACCAGAGTTGGCCGTTGATTACAGTAATCGATTACAACTGTAATTGATTACAGATAATTACTGCTATGTAATCGATTACTTGTAATCACGATTACAGGTAATCGTGATTACAAGTAATCATAATTTTTGATTACATCAGAGTAAAGCAAAAATGTAATCGATTACATTCTTCCTTTACAGTAATCAATTACTTGTAATCATGATTACAAATTTTGATTACAACCATAATCACGATTGCAACACTCGATTGCAGTAATCAATTACTTGTAATAATAATTACAAACATTCATAATTTTGATTATAACTGTAATCATGATTACACAACCAATTACTGTAATCAATTACTTGTAATCATGATTACAAGTAATCAAAATATATGATTACATGTAATCATGATTACATGTAATCTAAATATATGAGTACAAGACTATTGTATACTTATATATGATTATATTTTATAGTAGATAGCATAATGTACCGTATAATAATAAATTTTGTTCATATTTACATGCAGTATATGTTAGATACTATAATCTAACTAAACTCTTCAGAATAACAGCAATTTTTCTAATTTGATTATTATCACTCATAATTACAATTTTGATTTTTTTACCCATTTGCCGCATTTGCACTCGTTTTTATTTTTACTTGTTAACTTGCTAGACGACGTTTACAAGTTTCGCCTCCGTGAAACGTATGGGAAAGTATTATATTCCAATTAAACGTTTCTGAACCACAGCGATTTCTTCGTCTTCTTATAAATAATTTGTTTTGATTTCTTCTTGTTTCAATGTGCATCATCGGCGCTTATTTTATCTTCACTCTTTACCCAGTTAGACCATGTTTTAATCATTAATATTTCTGTCCTGATTGAGGGAGTGTGACGTGTTCTGAACACAGCTAATTGCATTTAAATTTGTGAGAAACTGCAGTAGTTTTATTAATAAATTCTCCTTATACTTTTTAAAATAAATACTTAAATAAAGCTTTAGGACCACATAATTCTACACTTTGTTATTAAAACAAAAACATATCATTTTAGTTACATTTAACAGTACAAATCTAAACTTTAAATAAATAAAAGCCTATCACTATTAAGTGTCTTGTGAAAACTTATGAACTGCAGTAGTTTTATTAATAAATTCTCTTTATAGTTTTTAAAATAAATACTTAAGTAAAGCTTTAGGACCATATAATTCTACACTTTGTTATTAAAACAAAAACATAACATTTTAGTTACATTTAACAGTTCAAATCTAAACTTTAAATAAATAAAAGCCTATCACTATTAAGTGTCTTGTGAAAACTTATAAACTGCAGTAGTTTTATTAATAAATTCTCTTTATAGTTTTTAAAATAAATACTTAAATAAAGCTTTAGGACCATATAATTCTACACTTTGTTATTAAAACAAAAACATAACATTTTAGTTACATTTAACAGTTCAAATCTAAACTTTAAATAAATAAAAGCCTATCACTATTAAGTGTCTTGTGAAAACTTATAAACTGCAGTAGTTTTATTAATAAATTCTCTTTATAGTTTTTAAAATAAATACTTAAATAAAGATTTAGAACCATATAAGGCTACATTTTGTTATTAAAACAAAAACATAACACTTTAGTTACATGTAACAGTACAAATCTAAACTTTAAATAAATAAAAGCCTATTACTGTTAAGTGTCTTGTGAAAACTTATAAAATTTCATTTTATGCTATATTTGGTAAATACTTGGGATCAAACACAATTTCGAAAGTAAGCTTTTCAATAATCTTCTTTAAAAATAGTTTTCGTACTAAAAGCAGTAACAGCTCAATAAGTATTTTTTTCTTCTCTAGAATTCCCTTGATTGTTAGAGATCTATGTTTAGAATTGTTACTTCAAAACTCTCCTACGGTACAAAATAACACTTACTCATCTTCTTCAAACATCGGATACGATTCGATAAAAGCGCTCAAATCTGAGGTTTTATACTTCGCTAAGTTGTGTGGACAAGAAAAATGAAACATCCTTTTATATAACAATCGAAACAAATAAAAGAGGAAAGAAAAAAAAAAGGAGAAAATATTACTGGAGGAGAGAGTTTTTGACAAAGCTGTTTGCAAAACCATCTCTTCCTCAAACTCGTGAGCGTGAAAGTGCCTCTGATTTAGTGGCAAACAAAATTAAGCTTCATCTGATTTAGAGGTCTAAAACTGCAGACACATCGCTTCTTTGAAACATGTTCGAATCGATCTTCTGTAGTGAGCAATCGGTTGAAAACTATGACGCTGTCCCCGTCCCCGCCTTGCTTTATTTTTTTTTTACAATCTTCCATTCTTTGTTAAAGAAAAAGGATAAATATTTTTTCTACTCCCCTCCTCTTATAAAGAAAAATCATTTCTTAGGTTTTTTTCTTTGTTTTGATTTTTGATGGAGGAAAGCTATTTTTTTCTTCGCTCCCCTCCACCTCCAAGTCGTTTCGTTCTTTTTGTCGTTTTCCTTACTCAATAACTGATGTTTTTTGGGTTATAATTGATTTCATTATTGTGGATTAATTTGCGAGCAAGAAGTTTTCTTTTCCAATTTCTTTTGTTTTCGTTTCTTGGCTGATGAATAATGCGTCCTCTTTCTCCCTCTCTCTTCTTTGGAAAATAATAGACGTACTCTTTATTGTTTGCAATGTAACAGAATATATTAATTATACCCAGAGTGATTTCACTAAAAAGAGATGAGTGAGTGCTACATTGATTTTACGAACGAAAACCTTATTTGCAGTTTTCGAATTAAAACGTGGTTTTAAGGCACTACGTTTTTGATTAAAATGTTATTTTCAGGTATTACGTTTTTGACTTAAGTGTTATCTTCTGGTATTATGCTTTTGAATAAAATGTTATTTAAAGGTATTAAATCTTTTGAATAAAATGTTTTTTCAGGTATTTCACTTTCGAATAAAATGTTATTTTTAGGTATTTCGCTTTTGAACAAAATTTTATTTTCAGGTATTACGCTGCTGAATGAAGTCTTATGTTCAGGGGAATGAAATGTTAGGTATTTGTAGCATTCGAATTAAAACATGGGTTTAAGGCATTACGTTTTTGATTAAAATGTTATTTTCAGGTATTACGTTTTTGAATTAAGTGTTATTTTCAGGCTTTAAGCTTTTAAATAAAATGTTATTTAATGGTATTAAATCTTTTGAATGAAATGTTTTTTAGGTATTTCACTTTCGAATAAAATGTTATTTTTAGATGTTTTTGTACAAAAGGCTTTCTTTCGGTAATACGTTACATGTTGAATAAAATTTTATTTTTAAGTATTTCGTTTTTGAAAAAAAAATTATTTTCAGGTATTGCACTGTTGAATGAAGTTTTATGTTCAGGGAAATAAAATGTTAGGTATTTGCAGCATTCGAATAAAATGTGGTCTTAAGGCATTACATTTTTGAATAAAATATTATTTTCAGATATTACGTTTTTGAATTAAGTGTTCTTTTCAGGCTTTATGCTTTTGAATAAAATGTTATTTTAAGGTATTAAATCTTTTGAACGAAATGTCTTTTTTTAGGTATTTCACTTTCGAACAAAATGTTACTTTTAAGGATTATGTTTTTGAATAAAAGACTATTTTTTGGTACTACGTTAAATGTTGAATAAAATGCTATTTTTAGGCATTTCATTTTTGAGCAAAATGTTATTGTCAGGTATTGCACTTTTGAAAGAAGTTTTATGGTATTATATTTATTACAGGTATTATTCATACATTTTTGAATAAAATGTTAAGTATTACTGTATTGAATATAATGCTATTTTTAAGCATTATGATTTTGAATAGAATGCTATATTTTAATATTGCGCTTTTAGAATGATATATTATTTTCTGGGATTACATTTTTGAATAAACGGGCTTATGTGAATCAAGAAGTTCAATATCGTACTAGGTTCTGACATTTTATTTCTCTGTTTTTGCTTATCAGTTGAGTTCTTCGTCATTTTCCATACATTTTTTCCTTGAATTTGTCTTTAATTCGAATCGCGCGTGAGTGAGCGTTGTCTATTTAATAAAGTGTTTTTAATAACACTTATTTTTATTATTTTTAAATTTCTTTTAAACTTATGTATTTTAAAAGGAAGTCTTTTTTTATGTTTTTGTTTTTGTAATTTTTAATTATTTTTAGCATTTTTCTGCATGGTGTTATAACTGTTCTCGTTTTTTTTAATTATTATTATTCTTCACAGGCTTCACTGAATTATACAAAGTACTTATAATATGGTTTTGAAGTAGTATTCGGAACGTAGTAAAGAAAAAACTGAACTTAGAATTATAAATTTCTAATTTTTTTAAATATTGAAAGGTAATTTTATAAATATTATTTTCACGAAGTTTAAGATTTATATCGACTCCACGTCAAAAAAAATTAATTATGTAAGTTAAATTTCCTCATAACAACAATAATAAATGTTAAATGAACTTTTTAAATTCAATATAATATTTTACACTGTTCATATTTTATTTTTAAAAATATTATGCGACGTTTTTGTTCCTCAATAGTTTTTCTTTCAATTGCAATAATCAATTATCTATTCAATAATATAAAAAACGAACTTTAATTACATCACTTAAAATCTGAGTTCTATTGTACATTGATTTTAAATAATATTTATGTAAAAAATCATTTTGAGGCAATTATTTGGTTTGTTAGCCATAAAAGTATTTTTGTACACTCTGATTATTACATAACATTGAAAAGAAACATCATTATGAAAACAATCTAATATTTTTATCTTCGTAAATAATAACAAAGGATACACACACATTTAAAATAGAAAAAACAAGAATAAAAAATGAGTGCATTATTTTAAAAATAAAAGCATTTTAAGTAGACTTTAAAAGAATATTCAGTATTTTTTTCCCTGGTAATATATTTTTCTTCCTTTACATATTTCCTGACTAATTATCTTTAAATAGCGTTTTTGTTTTGAAAACATGAAAACGACGCATGCCGGCATTGTTTACAGTTAATTAACTAACCATTTCCCATCCAATTAGACATGCACTATTCCAGAGTTTCCAATTACAATGCTGTAGCACATGTCTATTCTGAAGCAATTTCCCAAATTATCTCTAAATTGTTAGCAAGTAAATTAAGGCAATTTTCAATTGGACTATTACAATTTGGCCTACCCCTACGAGTTTCAAAAGACAACACGATGCAACAGCTTCTGATGCATCGAGTCCTTTGGGAAAATGAGAACTTCATTATTGCAAACAAGGCGATTTGCTGTTGGCGTAGCTTTGTCGTTTGTACAGACATAATGAAGTAATGAGATGGAGCCGAGAGTTGTTCTGAGGGAAGATGCTTCGGGGTTGAAATGGTCTGTTTATATAATTATGGTATTGGTTGCATTGAAGCAATTTTGGCGACAATTTATGGGAAATAAAAGCTTAATTTAATCCGCATTTTCGCTGAATCAAGAAGTTATTTGACATTTACGTCTCGTTTTAAGATGTCTTGTTTTAGAAGTTTGACTTGATTCGACCATATTTTTGAAAACTTTAACTTAGACGCATATCGAAACTTGTTTTCTTGAGTATTTATGATATGGTACAATTTTATTCCTTAAAAATTTACAAATTTAAGCATTGTACTAAAAATTATTTATATTCAACAGCGGAATACGTTTAGGTGGTTTTGATTTAATAGAGAAAGCATCAGTGTAAATTTATTTTTGACTTTCGATAGCTTATCAAAAATTTGTAGACGATTGCACTAAACAAAATGGATGTATATATTTCTGTTTTCAGCTAGTGGCTTTCAGTATTTTTGCTGTAATATTGGAAAATTTCTAATACCATCCTACACTAGGTGTCAAATTACTCAGAATAAAATATGTTGAATCGTATAATTTTTCCAATAAAAATCGAAAATTTAATTTCGGAAAACCGTGTAGGTAGCCAAATTTCATATTACATAGCGAAAAATAAATAACCGTCCAGGATTCGTGAATTTTTGCACAATGACCAAACAAATAAAAACATAAAATGAATAAAAACTTAAGTTCTGTTCCGAATCAGATGTTCCTGACTGTTTAATTTCAGGTGGTGAGGTTAAAAAAGTTTTTTTTTACCCCACAGTATTTTATCAGTATTTTCGATTGATTCGGTGATTAAGCAATTGGTGATATAATAAAGTTCTAAATAAATTTTTTTAAAAAATGATTTATTTGCCAACTATATTACATTATATTTTATTGGAACTCTTTGGTGATGTTCCGATTCAAGCGTTCCCGGTTATATTATTCTTTGTAGTTGGGTAAAAACTTTTTGCTTAGCATTCGCGTTTGAAACGGTTATTTCATATTTGGCTATACTAAGTAGTTTGGCTTTCAATTAAATTTTAAAATAACAATTTATACGTCCAAATGTAATACAATATAATATTTTATATAAATTATAATTTCATTTTTTAGATGCAGATATAAGTGTCTTTTCCAACTAAAGGTAGGTTTAGGATAGATTTGGTAAAACATAAGCGTATGGAATACGCGCTATGTTAATAAAAACGGATTAGGAAAAAAATTTATTACCAATGTTCATTTGGTGATGTTCTGAATCAAGCGTTCCCAGTTGTATCATTCCAGGTGGTCGGGTAAAAACATTTAGATTAGTATTCGCGTTTAAAGCGGAGATTTCATATTTGGCTGATATTTACTAGTTCGACTTTTCGAATAAAATTTGAAATAACAATATATTGGTTCAAATATAATAGAATATAATATTTTATATGAAATAATTTCTTTATTTTTTAGAAGTAGGTATAAGTTTCTTTTTCTACTAAAGATAAGTTAAAAGGTACACTTGGTAAACCGTGCATGGAATACGGGAAATGTTAATAAGGGCAGATTAGGAAGAAAATTAATTAGCGACGTTCATTTTAAGAATATTTCTCAAAATATTTATAAGCAGTTCAATTATTATAGCCCGGTATTTCCTACACTGTAGTTTTGGAAAGTACACTGCCTGGTTTAAACACTCTTGGTGTTCTCCATACAGTTATTTTTTTAAAAAAGATTTCAAGTCATTTCTTGGTATACACTTGCCCGGTATTCCCTACTCTTATATGATTTTTTAGATTAAGGCCATTTCACGAAGATAAAATTTGTAAACGGGATGGAGAATAAATCACGAATTGGTGGTATTAAAATTCAGACACAGTAAATAACTGCTCTATTTATATTCTCTATTGTAGCACTTTTACATTAATATACTGACCACACATTTAACATTATTTTTTTGTCTAATTAATGATTCTAACAATGAATGAATGAATCTAACAGTGATTAAACAGATGTTTTTCAATTCAGGAATTTTGAACCTATGTATATCATTTGTCGATTTGTGTATAAACGTTGGCATGAAAATATTAATAAATTATTAAAAGATTTAAATGAGTTCAATTACATCTGATAAAGTTTTTTTTTGCAATATATCTGAAACCTAATTTATAACAACTGTTTATTCTTAAAAAAAAAAGAAAAAAATTAAAGAAAATTTATTAATTGATCAAAATCTTAATCTTGTCTAATTAACGATTCTAAAAATGAATGAATTAATCTAACAGTGATTAAACAGATGTTTTTCAAATCAGGATTTTTAAACCTATGTATATCATTTGTCGATTTGTGTATAAACGTTGGCATGAAAATATTAATAAATTATTAAAACATTTAAATGGGTTCAATTACATCTGATAAAGTTTTTTTTTTTTGCAATATATCTGAAACCTAATTTATAACAACTGTTTATTCTTAAAAAAAAAAGAAAAAAATTAAAGAAAATTTATTAATTGATCAAAATCTTAATCTTGTCTAATTAACGATTCTAACAATGAATAAATGAATCTAACAGTGATTACACAGATGTTTTTCATTTCAGGATTTTTAAACCTATGCATATCATTAGTCGATTTGTGTATAAGCGTTGGTATGAAAAGATTAATGAATTATTAAAATATTTAAATGGGTTCAATTACATCTGATTAAGTTTTTTTGCAATATAACTGAAACCTAATTTATAACAACTGTTTATTCTTAAAAAAAAGAAAAAAATTAAAGAAAATTTATTAATTGATCAAAATCTTAATCTTGTCTAATTAACGATTCTAAAAATGAATGAATTAATCTAACAGTGATTAAACAGATGTTTTTCAAATCAGGATTTTTAAACCTATGTATATCATTTGTCGATTTGTGTATAAGCGTTGGTATGAAAAGATTAATAAATTATTAAAACATTTAAATGGGTTCAATTACATCTGATAAAGATTTTTTTTGCAATATAACTGAAGCCTAATTTATAACAACTGTTTTTTCTTAAAAAAAAGAAAAAAAATTAAAGAAAATTTATTAATTGATCAAAATCTTAATCTTGTCTAATTAGCGATTCTAAAAATAAATGAATGAATCTAACAGTGATTAAACAGATGTTTTTCAATTCAGGATTTTTAAACCTATGTATATCATTTGTCGATTTGTGTATAAGCCTTGGTATGAAAAGATTAATAAATTATTAAAACATTTAAATGGGTTCAATTACATCTGATAAAGTTTTTTTTGAAAAATAACTGAAACCTAATTCATAACAACTGTATTTTTTTTTAGAAGAAAGAAAGAAAAATGAAAGAAAATTTATTAATGGGTCAAAAACTTAATGTTCTCAAAAGATTTTCTTCTCTACATGAATATGTTTTCTAATTTTTAAATTTTTAGTAAAGTTAATAAACTAGTTTTTAAACTCTAAATATACTATATGATTTTGTCAATTTAAACTCATAGATTAGATCCAAATATTTCTATTATTCGTCAATTTACCAACATTCTTTTTTTCAGTCAATAAGATATCCACTTAAAACAAGTATTTTCTTTCCGTTGTAAAAAGAAAAAAAAAATTCCTCACAACTCAAACACAACTTCCTATGGTTGGCAAAAGAAAGAAATCAGAATCGAGCTTTTTTGAAAGGAAGTTGGCACAAATATTTATCGAGACATCAGGGGTTGCCTTAACATCGCCACTTCTTGTAATTGCTTGATCACTTACTGGTTGACCCCTACGCCTATGCGTGATGGGAAATACAATTCAATTAACTTGGCGGTTTCTTCTCATTAATAAGCCTCCCACTTCTTCCAATGTCCATTCAACCCAGTATCAATGTTCTATCACTGATGGATGGAATCTGGCAGACGAAGAAAAAAAAACGCCTGTTTTCCTAATTTATAAATTCTTTTGTGGAAATGAAGGGTTGTATTTGTTATAATTGTTAAGATAAATGTTTATTCTACCATAACAAGCGTATTCTTATATTCAATGTATTGACTGAATTTGGTTGATTCAATTGGGATTCAATGCTTTAACATAGATTAATCTTTTATTGAAAGTAAATATCACCATATAAAATTATCCCACTTAATTAATAAGCATTCCACTTATTTCAATGTCCATTCTATCCAGTATCAATGCTCTATCATAGATGGATGGAATCTGGCAGACGAAGAAAAAAAAACCCCCTGTTTTCCAAATTTATAAATTCTTTTGTGGAAATGAAGGGTTGTATTTGTTATAGTTGTTAAGATAAATGTTTATTCTACGATAACAAGCGTATTCTTATATTCAATGCATTGACTGAATTTGGTTGATTCAATTGGGATTCAATGCTTTAACATAGATTAATCTTTTATTGAAAGAAACTATCACCATATAAAATTATCCCTGTTCTTAATTAATAAGCATTCCACTTTCAATGTCCACTCAACCAGGTATCAATGTTCTATCATTGATGGATGGAATCTGGAAGACGAAGAAAAAAAAACGCCTGTTTTCCAAATTTATAAATTCTTTTGTGGAAATGAAGGGCTGTATTTGTTATAGTTGTTAAGATAAATGCTTATTCTACCATAACAAGCGTAATCTTATATTCAATGCATTGACTGAATTTGGTTGATTCAATTGGAATTCAATGCTTTGATCTAATATTTGATTCAAATGATGGTTAAATGATTTGTTTCAAATGATGATTAAATTATTTGTTTCAAATGATATAATGACAATGATGAATAAATGATAATGATACTCCGCGTAATAGTTACTGGGTGTTCCAATCAGACTAATTATTTTAAACAATGTATAAGAGAAAAATGGTTAAATTCAAAAGAAAAAAATGCTTGCAGAACAATCATATCATAGGGCATAATTTTATTCTCCCAGAATTTCTGGTTTTAACTCAAATTTTTTTTAAACTGGTAGCGCTGCAGATAGTTAACATCTAAATTATAAAAAAAATATTTTAAAATCACAAATTGGACAATTTTAAAATTTTTTATTGAATGAAAATCACATTGTAAAATTGTCGAAATGTCTACCAGCCCTAAATCAAATAACCTAGCAAAAGAATAGCGACTCACAAACACTCGAATTCGTTATAATTTCAATCAGTATTCAAACCTATGTCGTAAACACTCATCTATAACATTAAAGGGAAGAGTTTAAGTGTATGTTTTTCTTCTAGCTTTAGAACCGTTGTGCTAGTGTCCAATTTTAGCCCCATATTCACAAAATGGTTAAAAAATTTCACTTAGTGAAGAGACGTGAAGAGATGAGAGACGTTTACGAAATGGATCTTTCCTCTTGGCTCAGCATTATCTATTGCTAAAATTAAACTTTAGACGATTCTGTTTATTCAAAAAGTTAAAGGATAATATCATTTATGCTTGCTAGTTTATAGGTCTATTTATTCAGAAAAAGAGTTTTTTTCCCAAGTTCTTCAACATTTTATTATTTTTTATTTGTTATTTCAAATAAGCTCAATTTCAAAGTTGATGGCATGTGAGGGGTTCTGCACGACATTCGATGATTTTTTATGTATTTAATTTGTACTACTTTTCATACCTTAATTATTTGTTGGAATATCAAATTAAAGGTAGTTAATTTAAGAAAACAGAATAACTTGAAGAAAAAAAATGTTAGAAATTTGCTGTTATTTTTAAGCTCTTTAAAATATGTTTTTTTTGCATCTAACAATTGAAAACTTAGCTAATTTTATGAAAGTAAATAGTGTTATTCATGTTATGATGACATATGGCTTCATTATAATTCAATTTTTTACATATAGATACCTAGTCACTTACAGATAAATAATGAAAAGAGAAAAAAAACAAATAAAAAAAATATAAATTCAACAAAACACTTACAACAAAAAATTACACATAGCACATGTAGTTTTTGTTATTAATGATTTCAAGAAGCCAGGAAAATGACAGCATAAAAACCTACTCACCTTGAAAAATTTTTTGAAATAGATTTTGAGCCAGAAAATTGGTTCTTTATTCATGCAACAAGACATGTTCAGATAGGAGGGTATCTAATCAATCTATTAACATAAGATATTGATTCCTGGCGCTATCTATTTTGGTTATAAATCACTAAATAAAAGTAGTCAGGAAAATGACAGATTTTCATGGGACAAACAAATTATTGACAGAAAAAAATATTTTAAACGAAATTTTAGTAAACAATACCCTCTGCGTATATTCTAGAAATGCTTACATAGGATAAGATGAAAAAAATTAGATTTTGAAAAATGTATGGAAAGTTTTGAAGCTAGTTATTATTGGAAATATTGTTTGGGACATGCCAGGAAAATGACATTTTGATACTCAATTAAATTTTTTAAGTATGCAAAACAGTCAATGCTAGTGCAAAGTCATTTTAAAATGCTAACAGCAATGCTATTTATTAATTTTTTTCTAAAAAAAGTTCTTTTAGTATTATAGTATTAGATCTTGGATCAAGGGACAGTGATTATCATGTTTCGTGAGAATCACCCATATACTGGTGGACAAAATTAAGAGATAGAAGACATTTTCCCAAATATCTAAAAAAATATTGAATATAAATAAATGAAATTTGGAATGGATATAGCTTATTCTATGATAATAAAGTATGCAAAACAATAATGAAAGTGCCATTCACTGGCAAGACCTATTGCCAATAAATCCAATGTAGTCTGAACTTAAGGATAAAAGATGACAATAAAAGTGAGGCTTGTACAGTGTGTGTTGCCTCTAGTATGGTGTATGGTCACCCCTGACAGACAGACAGCATGCACAACGAGTATGCATGCTGTTAATAAGGGAGTTAAGGAGGACTTGTGGAAAACCCTCCCATTCTTCCACCAGAGAAATTTTTAACTCCAGAATGGTTCTGGGGGGAGGTTGGCGCATCGTAATAGCTCTCCCAAGAGCATCCCAAGCATGTGCAATAGGATTCAGGTCAGGGGATTTGGCTGGCCAATCCATTCGCTGAATATCCTCGCTTTCCAGATACTCATCAAATATGAGAGCCCTATGTGGTCACGCATTGCCGTCCATAAAAATGAACTCAGGGCCAACAGCGCCCCTGAAAAGACGCACATAGAGCTCTAGGACCTCCTGCCTGTACCTCTGGGCACTTACGGAACCATTGTCAAACACATGGAGCGGTGTGCGGGTATCTTGCATGTGCGAATGAATGTGCAAAAATGCTTCCCATTTCTTAATTTTGTCCACCAGGGTAGTTTGAAGATATATCCTCATTGTTGCGCATTTGATCCTGAGCAGTCTAATTTTTTCAGCGAACAATTAATTAGTCTGGATAAACACTAGTAAAATTATCAATGATTTAATCAGAAATGTAATTTAGTGTAAATGTAAAACAGAAAAGACAATTAAAAAAAAATCATTTATTATTCCGCATTTAAAATACCTCCAAATCGAAATTCAACCTTTTTCAAATAAAAGCTAGTCTCGTTCTGTTCTGAAACACACGCGATTTTTCGATATTGGCGATACATATCATCTTGCTTTCTTCATAAATATAAGCTTCTTTTTCAGCCTCGCTAAAATATATTTTTCAAGTCCTGGCAAATATTAAGAATGTTACGATTGTAAATGTTAACATTTTTTACACATTGACATAATATAATACATTTTACGAAATTAGACAAATTTAGCCTTCAAGCGTAACTGCTTAATAGCAATTTTCTGTACAAATGATTTTTTACTTTCAACCAGGCGTTTCAATTCGAGTTTACTATAAAGTATAACTCACTGTCTGTTCATAATTTGTTCCAATCTCTTGCGAATATCCCTTAATGGCGAAAAGAGATAGAGTTCCTTCTTTCATTTCGAATCAGAATCTTTCTCATTCGAATACTACAAATGAAATGTCCGAAAAGAATATTTTCTTTCACTAAAAAGAAATAAAATACAAGAGAAACCAAAGATCTTCCTCCAATTGAATTTGATTGACGCTTCACTTCGCTCAGTTTTTGTGGTACAGTCGGAAAGGACACTATTTTTGCGATATATATAGATAGATATATAAGAAAAGGAACAGCTATTCTGATCCCTACACCACTTCTTTTATTTTAACTCAGGGTAGATGGAACATTCTTCTAGAAATATTTGTCATCTCTGGAATCAGAATCGCAAGAGTGCTTCTTAGGATTTTTTACGCAGAATATAATTGCGATTTCGAATATCCTGAGGGATATTTTTTGACCCTGTACTAAGTCTAGTCAAAGTAAGAGATAAAGTGGTATTGTGTGAAGAGGGCAAAGACTTTATTTTTTTGTAAGTTCCAAAGTGAAATAAATAAATTACCGACGTAATTAGTTGAATAAAGTGTTTTATAAACTCAGTTATTTGTATTTAAGTTCATTAATAAAAAAATATACATATTATGACCGTATAAATTTTGATACGATCTGGTTTAAAAATAGAACAAATAAGTTATTTTGCACTTAAGCCTTTTTTTATTGTTCTATAGTTTGACCAATTCAGATAGTTCAAGAAACATAACATTCGGTTCTGTCACTTAAGTTCAAGTTTAAATCTGAACTTCAGGAGAGTTGTGTGGAGACAGGAGTTAGTACTGGATGGTTTGTGGATTAGATTTCAATTGTCACAGTGCTAATCATGGGACTTTTTTGTATAAACATATTATAATCATATAAACTTTTACTGCACTTAAATCTTTTTTTTTGTTCCATAGTTTGACCAGCTCAGATAGTTCACATTCGGTTCTGTCACTCAAATTTAAGTTTATATCTGAACTTCCGGTAAGTTCTCTGATTGTGTGGAGACAGGAATTAGTACTAGATGGTTTGTGGATTAGATTTCAATTGTCACAGTGCTAATTATGGGATTTTTTGGAATAAACATATTATAATCATATAAACTTTGACTGCACTTAAACCTTTTTTTTTGTTCTATAGTTTGATCAATTCAGATAGTTCAAGAAATATAGCATTCGTTTCTGTCACTCAAGTTCAAGTTTATATCTGAACTTCCGGTAAGTTCTCTGATTGTGTGGAGACAGGAATTAGTACTCGATGGTTTGTGGATTAGATTTCAATTCTTACAGTGCTAATCATGGGATTTTTTGGTATAAACATATTATAATCATATAAACTTTGATATGATCTAGTTTAAAAACAGAACAAATAAGTTATTCTGCACTTAAGCTTTTTTTTGTTCAATAGTTTGACCAATTCAGATAGTTCAAGAAACATAACATTCGTTTCAGTCACTCAAATGCAAGTTTAAATCTAAACTGCCGGTAAGTTCTCTGATTGTGTGGAGACAAAAATTAGTACCAGCTTGTTTGTGGAATAGATTTCAATTGCCACACCATAGGAATTTTGTTTGATTTTTTTCTTGATATAATGTAAAAGTGGGTTAGTTTTTAATCTAAACTTCTTTTATACCGCCTTAATTACTTTAACTTAAGAAAGTATCGTTGGATAAAGTTAATTGTTTTAAATTTACAAATCCTTAATGGTTCATCAACACATGACGATGTACTAATATTCGACTTTTGTTTGTGACGCTCTGCAACTTCCACTATTGCTTTTTAGTTATTTTTAATTCTTTAACCAGATTGTTACTGCAAAATCAAAAATATTTCAACTAAAAGATCCTAAAATTTTTATTGTTTCAGTTTACTGTGAGTTTTTGTATTTTCATTTTTGTATTATATTTTCAAGATTTTGTTTGAAATTTCTCTTCTGATTTGATTTTATGTATTTCTTGTATTTTTTCTGAACTTTTGCGAAACTTTCGGGGTACTGAGGGAGCAATTTTTGACATTTGTCTGGTTCTTTTAATAGAAAAGGTTTTGTTCTATGGCTTCCGAAGCTGGTACCCCCTGAAGACGTCGGTTTCGGTGGCCATATTTTTATTTCCATTGTTTTTCTTTTTTCTTTATTGCCTCAATTCTTTTTAAGAATTCTTATTATACTTTGGTTATGTAAAAAAACTCGTTAAAGATCCAAGAAATATTTTAGCATTATTTTAATTGCATGTGTTGATTGACTAATATTTGCTTAAAATTTATTATGAAAGAGAATATAATTCATTAAAACCTAAATAAACTTTACTCACCGTTTAATAAAGGTAAACTTGCAGCTAAGTCTGTGAATTATAAAATGTAACGTAGGAAAATGCACGAATACTTTTAGCTGCAAAAAGATTTTTATGTATATTTAGATTTATTACTTTAAGGGCATACGTTGACTGAATTCAGTTTTACATAAAGTTTACTGTAAAAGTAACTATACCGTATTATAAAAGACATTGACCTTATTTATCGTTTTATAACTAAGAAACGGTGATTGAAAAACTTTATGTTAAAAATGTTGCAATAGTATTTTTTTTCCTAAATCATTAATTTTAAATAATAATCAAAATTATAAATGCAATAACAATAGGGTAAACATGTGAAAAAGGGACACAGTGTTCAGTCGGCGTCAATTCTGTATATACTTTAAAAAAATTATCACTGATTCAGAAACGTTGATGCAAACTCGTATTAATTACTACCTGTAAATTTTATTTATTCAATTCTCAGATTAATTTAAGAAACGGTGTATACTCGAAGATTTAATGTCGCTGACAGTATAAATACTTAGTGCTGTTAATATTGGATTCTTGTTATGGGTGTCAGATATAATGTGAGGTTAATTGCGAATATAATAAAGTAAATATTGATACTACGTTTCGATTCATTGTGAATAGCGATCTCTAATTATCTAGATTGTTTGGTCTTACTGAATGGGTATTCGGTTTATCCTGTTGCTCTTATTGGGTTGTCACAAAGTTAATCTGCTGTAAAATACTTCAGATTTCCGGAAAGGTTGTTTGGTACTTTAGTATTAATCCTAAATTTATAACGCTCACTAAGCTCGGGTAGTTTAGCGAGCTCTTTATGTCTATAGATATTTGGTGATCATTGTTTGGATATTAACCAGGATATGGAACGTAATAGCTCATGAATGATACAAGACATGATTTATGAGAAAACATAAAATACAAAAATACTTATTAAGTCGCAATAATTAGACTAATAATTAGAACAATAATTAGAACCACAATACTTAATATTTTTGAGATTTTATTAATCCTAAATTTATGACGCTTACTAAGTTCTGATAGTTTAGTGAGTTCTTTATGTCTATAGGATACTTGATGATCATTGTTTGGATATTAACCAGGATATAGAACGCAATAGCTCATGAATGATACAAGGTATGATTTATGAGAAAACATAAAATACAAAAATACTTATTAAGTCACAATAATTAGACGAATAATTAGAACAATAATTAGAACCACAATACTTAATATTTTTGAGATTTTATTAATCCTAAATTTATGACGCTTACTAAGTTCTGATAGTTTAGCGAGCTCTTTATGTCTATAGATACTTGATGATCATTGTTTGGATATTAACCAGGATATAGAACGTAATAGCTCATGAATGATACAAGATATGATTTATGAGAAAACATAAAATACAAAAATACTTATTAAGTCGCGATAATTAGACTAATAATTAGAACAATAATTAGAACCACAATACTTAATATTTCTGAGATTTTATTAATCCTAAATTTATGACGCTTACTAAGTTCTGATAGTTTAGCGAGCTCTTTATGTCTATAGATACTTGGTGATCATTGTTTGGATATTAACTAGGATATAAAACGTAATAGCTCATGAATGATACAAGATATCATTTATGAGAAAACATAAAATACAAAAATGCTTATTAAGTCGTGATAATTAGACTAATAATCAGAACAATAATTAGAACCACAATACTTAATATTTTTTATATTACCACCACGAGCCATTCAGATTGAGTTCTAGTACGTGAAGATCCAATTATTAGGTCAAAAGTTGTTCAAGGTGATTCGTTTTTGCTTGCTCATTGTAAAATGGACATTTATAATTGAATTTTCAAGTACTAAGTCTAAAATAACCTTTTGGAATTACTATTTGCCACGAAAAGGAGTATTTTTATGCAATACCATCGGATATTGTATATTTTTGAATATTACACAAATTTTCAATGTGAAAACACATATGAAATGACAATTTTTATACAGATATAGTTATATTTTTTTATTGTTACTTGATAAATTTCGTTTTGTCCTATTTTTTATAGATATAAGTTATGCAAGATATTAAGTTTATAAAAAGTTCTCATAATTTATTTTCACTCGTAACTCATGATCCATGATCACCAGTAATCATTAGTACATTGAATTTGGATTACAAGCACTCTAGAAATCATGTGCTACCTTTATAATATTTGCATGTCCTTTATATGCATTTCTCGCGTTTTCCTCTGTTTAATCGTGATTATCACAGAAATTTAATTTGTACTTTTTTAAATATGACATACAAATTTATACAAAATAATAGTTAGAAATCTCAGTTTTTAAATCGCAAGACAAATAAAAAGTTTAATTATTATCCTAGCTTATGATTACATGATTAATAATAACCATAATAAACGTTTATCAAGAACGTTGAATAATAAACGGTGACATAATAACTAAAGATCATATCATTACTTGTAATTGTTGATCAAAATGAACTGCAATGACGATTGCAATAAAAATCGTAAATTATGATTATCTGCAATTAACATTACAAATATGCAAGTTATAATTATCTATTTACTACCTACGGTCAATTATAATTACAATTGCTGTTAGTAAATCATATGTAGTACCAAAGCAAGAGCACTCAATATTTTCGATTCACATGTATGTTATGAATAAAGTAAGATAAATTTGGTTTAACCGGTCAAAGCGGGAATTTCAAAATGGGAATAATTATTACTTTTTCCATCTTTAAGCAGTTAACACCAAGCCTAACCAATTCTAGTCACTTGTAGTCTGAAGTTTTGTTGTCTATGTTGATAAAAAATACATTATTATAAACCTTTCTCTGTGCAATGCTTACAAGTCCCATGATATTAAAATTTACTTCATGGTTTTCTGAGGTTTAAGTTTATTGCCCGATATATATTTGCCTGTTCACTACAATAATAATCTTTTTTTAAGGTTTAGTATCAGCTATAAAATTATATTTAATAAATATTGGTTTCGGGTTTTTTTAAATGTTGAGTATTGAGCATTGGTATTTCCCATCTTCAGTTAATTAAACACAGGTTCATCTTTATCCTTGCATTATTCACTGTAGATGTATTTTTTGTGATTTGGTTGCTTAGTTATAGTTTTAAAATGAAAGAAAATTGTACAACAAAACCCTCAATTGGTTATGAAATCTCTAAAAGCAGTACTTCTTTAATTTTTTTAAAAACTCGGGATTGAATAAAAATATATTTACACAAAAAATCATTCAAAATTTTGCAAAAAAAAGTTACAACGATTTTTTTCATCGCCTACAAGTTTAATTTAGTTCAAATACTTTAGACTTCGTGGAAACTTTAGAAACTTTAATGTTTCATTTATTTAATGAGGTATGTATATTTAAGTTAGCAACTCATTCTATTTTGTTTGAAAAATAAATTTTTCCTAAGCTTTGCAATAAAAAGATTTGTCTGTCTTCCTTACTTTTCTGGAAGATCAAATTATGTTAAAAAAAAGATTTGCCGTTTGTTTAAGCCTGAAGACAAATGAGCACTTAAAACATTTTTTTACTTCCATAAGCTATTAATGCAAGACATTTTTAAAGTTAGTTTGAGTCTTGAATTATGAATAACACGAATGCAACGAAGAATATTAGAATAAACAAATCAAGTTTTTTAGAGGCTTAACAATTAGAATATATTTATTTAATTCTAGTTATGATATTATTAAAAACAATAAAGAAATGCAAAACACTAACAACCGAATTTTTATTTAAATTATTTTGAAACAAATCTGCATTTCATTCAAATTGAACAGGAAAAAATAATTTTTTTTCTTCTAAACTTCAAAAAAATTTTTTTTTACATATTTTTGTTCTATTTTTGAACTGACATTTACCTCTAATAGTACAGTGCGTGCAAAAAACCATTATGCTTTTAGTTGTAGTCCTTTTGCTAAGATATTTTTCCGCAGGTACTATCTATTTTTAAAGAATATTTAAATCAACATTTGTTCTAAATTGTATTTATGACCAAAATGTTGCTTTCTTGAATGGAAGTATTTTAAAAAACATACGGTGCAAGAGGAGTTTTCAGTACGTCTAAAAAATTATTTAAATTAAAATATTCCTAAATATTCAGTATTTTTTTAAAAAAAGTTTGCATATGTGTATGGATGATACCCAGAATATTGAGTTTCTAGTGTCAAAAAAGAATAATTTCTAAGGTCTACTGTCTAAGGTCTGAAGTTAATTATATATATATATATATATATATATATATATATATATATATATATATATATATATATATATATATATATATATATATATATATATATATATATATATATATATATATATATATATATATATATATATATATATATATATATATATATAGTATATTTTTTGATCTTGAAAATACTTGGAGGTTCCAGGCCCCATCAAATCCTCCTCAGGTACGTTCTCGCATAGTTCATGATGTTGTGCCAGCAAAATAATATTTCTGCACTTGTTGTGGTGCCGATAATACCTAAATTCTTTTTGCTATAACAGTATTAGGAAACAATGCATCCATCAGAAAGAATTATAAAGGAATATTTTGTGAGGTATGTTAGTACAATTTTCTTAGCCATCACTATTATATGCTATCCATAATATGCAATAGTTTTCTTGAATTTTTAAAACTAAACTATAAGAAACTATTATGCGTACAGTTATGACTTATGCATCCGAAGCTTTGGCTTTGACAAAGAAAGGCTAGACTAGTATTGCCACATGTAAAAAGAAAAAAAAAAGATCCAACGAATCATAATTGTTGGAGTCAAATAAGGACACTTTTCAACAGAAGAAACAAATCCAGAAATTTACAAAGTTTAAAGGAACATTGATATATTAAATATTTATAAAGTAAAACACAATATTACTTGAAGGGCTTCCGGTATTAAACTGGCAAGATATGGTGACAAACAGAGCTCCTTTGAGATATATTTTGGAGAAGGCCCAGCCACGTTCTTTGAACCAATGAAGATTATGATTATGAAATGCAGTTCTTATTTCAAAAATAGTCAGTCTATCTAAAATATCGTAATATATTGCAATAGAAATGTTATTCTTACAATAATTTACACGCTCTAAAATAAATTTAACATTAAATAAATAATTTCGAGAAACTGAAGCGATAAGATATTACCCGGTTAAAAACTTCATTCGCTTCAAAAATATATAAATAGGAGATAGCAGTTGACGAGTTTCAAGCCCTCGAAAACAGGCACCCATTGTCAAGACTTTCCAGAAGTGAATAAGAAGATTATTGAAATATAAAACTAATAACTTTTTGTTTTGTATTTTAAATCACTTTTGTTTTGATTTATTTCTGTCTGACTACTCTAGTAAATGTGCGCTTTTTCATAGGCATTTGAAATATGTCGACTGTTGTTTCTTATTTATATATTTTTGTAGCAAATGAAGTTTTTATTTAGATAGTAAATTTAACATTGTTAATAAAATAAATTATGAGGAACTAAATACAATGGTGGTCTTTGTAAAAATACGTTGTTAAAACTTTGTTAAAACTTTCAAATGTCCAATTTGACTTAAAAGTTAGCAAATTGTATATTATAAATGCATTTTTAACTATCAGATTTGAATTTTTCTCTTTTTAGTAAAAAAGCAGCACATTGGATTTACAATATCTTGACTGTCATGGTTTTAATAATCTTTAAAAGTCATAAGCCATTATTAGTTGGGATTTTAAAATTTTAATTCATCTCCTTATTCTTATTTTAAAAGATTTGAGATACTGAATTGAACTGGATTGTACAATTAAAAATCATATAAGAACTTTAAACATCTTAAATCAAGTAAGATAGTGAAAGATGCTAAAATGAATTCTGAATGAACAACAGTCTCATCAAATTACACTAAATACACCAAGGCTCTAGTAAAAATGTTTTCTAATTATTCCAATTTTATTATTTTGCATCTTATCTAGTATTTTTATTCAAATAAAGCCATGAAATTATATTTAAATTAAATCTCTAAACTTGAAATTTTGCTTACATTATTTATGAATACCCATCGAATTATTTTAACCATTTTGAATTATTTAATTAATAATTTGGAAAGCAATTTTTGAAATTTTACTTAAATTATGCATGAATATCTATCGAACTATTTTAATCATTTTGAATTATTTAACTAATAAATTGGAAAGATATTGTATTACTAAACTTCATATTGGATTAAAAATAAGCATATATAAATAACATGAGTTAATTTTCAGAACAAAAAATATTGGAGAAATTAATGAATTTTCGATTAGTTTAATAAAAATGCTCTAAAGCAAAACATCTTTTTAAGCACATCAATTTCAAAAACTTTTCATAGAATAATATTTATGAAAAAGAGATATTAAATGGATAAAAAGGAAACTGGAAACTAAAAAAAAATAACAAAATGGTTGAAAATGGAATCTTAAATTCTTAATTTCTTAAATTAAGCTGGAATTTTAAATTATCAGAATAAGTTCTCTTTTATCTATTTTATATTTTCTTTTCTTTGTTAAATGGAGTTTCTACAGAAAATATAACAAATGTATCTTAGGACGAAAAATCTCAAATTAAACTTAAATTGTGAATATTATATATTGTTTGTGTCTAAAATATTTTAACTTTTAATGTGATTGCATAAAGATGTGATTACGATTGGAGATATTTATGAAACTGTTCTTAAAAGCGAAGATTGAATCACGCCACTTCGCTTCTCAGTTAATATAAGCACAAAAAATTTCCACTTTTCGATTTTGTGACGTCTGCGGAAAAAGATGTGTCATAGCTTATATCGGATAGAAAAACTGTGATTTTTTTCGTACCTTATTCCTATTCCCATTTTTCCTCAGGAGCTTTGGATTTTCCCGTCTTTATTGGGCTAAATTGGTTGCTCCAGGACTTAACCAAAAATTGCTCTCCAACGAAAATAAGATGAGTAAAATAGATATAAAAATATCAAAAAAGCTTTTTATTTCGTGCGCTTTATCTATTTGGGGGGAAATTTTCATTCTCTGTTCATATTTGATTTCTTTTCTTTTTATCGTCTTATGCCATCTGGTAAGAGAGAGTGTAATGGAGAGGATTTGAATTTGTGTCGAACAAAACATTTATTTTTTGTACTTTAATGAAGAGAGTGTTGGAAATTGATCTAAAAAACAGTAAGATAATATTGAATCGTTTTTTATATAGATTTTGAGGAAGGTGAAATGCTTCCTTTTAACCCCCTGAGTATCAAGTTAGGATGAAAATAAAGTTCTATTTTTCGGTTTCAATAACGCTGTGAGTCACACTCATTTATTCAAATCCAGATAATATTCAGACCTAGATATCCATTCAGATACAGATTGATTCAATACTTAAATTAAACTCCATTCTTACACATTCCTATAAAAGACCATATCTATGCCATAAAATGAATCACGTTGGATTCTTTTTTTTTCCTTTTTGAAATTTGGAAATGATTTTGTTCAGATCATTCTAAACAAAGTCTTAATGGTCCATCTAGGCTTATTAATAAGTTAGGTGAATTCTGGAACTGATATATTAATTAGTTGTATTAACTGGTTGCCATCTTTGGCGACCAGTTAGATCACCTTTTAAAATTATCATTCAGAACAAAGTCTTAATGGTCCATCTAGGCTTATTAATATGTTAGGTGAATTCTGGAACTGATATATCAATTAGTTGTATTAATTGGTTGCCCTAACTGGTTGCCACCTTTGGTGACCAGTTAGGTCACCGTTTAAAATTATCATTCAAAACAAAGTCTTAATGATCCATCTAGGCTTATTGATATGCAAGGTGAATTCTGGAACTCATATATTAATTAGATGCATTAATATACTTGCCACCTTTGGTGACCAGTTAGGTCACCGTTTAAAATTATCATTCAAAACAAAGTCTTAATGGTCCATCTAGGCTTATTAATATGTCAGGTGAATTCTGGAACTATTATATCAATTAGCTGTATTAATATACTTGCCACCTTTGGCGACCACTTAGGTCACCTCTTAAAATTATCATTCAAAACAAAGTCTTAATGGTCCATCTAGGCTTATTAATATGTTAGGTGAATTCTGGAACTGTTATATGAATTAGCTGTATTAATATACTTGCCACCTTTGGCGACCACTTAGGTCACCTCTTAAAATTATCATTCAAAACAAAGTCTTAATGGTCCATCTAGGCTTATTAATATGTTAGGTGAATTCTGGAACTGATATATTAATTAGTTGTATTAATATGCTTGCAGCTTTTTGAGACCAGCCTGGTCACCTTTCAAAACTATTTTGTATAACATATAAACTTTAATGGTAACCAAACACAGCGCAACTGTACTTAAATATTTTTTTCCAACCACTGATCTAATCCTAACAACTTAATTATTTTTAAACAATATATCAATGAAATTTTTTCACTGTCTAATTGTTGCTGTCTTAGAAAATCTCTAGCTTCATTTTCAAGAGACGTCAGCGAAATTAATTTTCTAAGTACCTTATGTACTGAATTTTAGTAATAATTAAAAATCTACTCGGAAGCCATATAAACCACCATTCGGGACATTTCAGCATGGTCTATATATTACTTGGGTTAACTTTTTATTCTTATTAAAGAAAATGAAACAAAATATGAGTTAATTTGTTGCACCTGGAAAATACTTTCAACTAATACCAGTAAATCGTAATCATGCTAGATTAAATTATATTGAATAATAGTGTTTCATATTTCACACTATTTATTAACTATGCACATACTGTTTTGATAGTTAGTCATTTGGCATTGTAAGTCCATGCAATGTGTGAAATGTTTAATCATTTCCTGTGTTGATGGTAGATTTAAGCACAAACTTTTCTCGCACCGTGTATTAATTAAATCCTGTGCAACATGATATCATTTTTATGCTAAGAGTCACTATTAAAACTAGATTTTTGCATTATGTTTGGATCCTACCCAAGAGATAAGTGAAAAGATATTACAGTGGTCAACTATCAGTGAGTGGGTGGGTGACCACTTTGATCAGCCTGCAAAAGAGCTGAGGGTGTGGTATCGGTCCTCGTTAAACTGATTTACTGTGAAGTACTCAGCTTCGCACATATGTCATCAGGCTACCAAAGCGGAGCCATCTCTTCTGCGGAGAATCAAAATTATGATGATATTTCTCCGAATCATCCTCGGAGATGCTTTCCAGGCCGTCGCCAATAGCTCATCTTGCAGCTTTAGAGCAACGTAAATTAAATACTACTACTACTTCTATTAAAACTATGTATTACAGTAAAACAGGTTTTGGTATCTATCCGTTTATGAGAGGGGGATGTAAAAACCTATGAGCACCGAGCCTACATTACCTACATATGTACCTGTATTAACAAACATGATGTACTTATATTATACCTATATTACGTACCTATATGTACCCACCCATATTAATTAAATAAGTACCTAATATAACAGCATCAATTAGCACAATACTAGTACTACCTATTACAACAATTACATAAGCATAGTCTATGATTAGTAATATGACTAGTTTTAATTGCCCCGTTTAATGTACATAAACCAAATGTTTACCCTAAAAAATTTGAAAAAGTAGAATTTAAGTTTAAAAAATGTCAAATAAGAGTTATTATTTATTAAAAGAATAAAAATCCTCTACTTTACCGGACTTACTCCTTGGGTATTGGGTTTAGTTAAAATTAAAATTATATTTTAAATATGTAGTATATTACGTGTTTTGAGGGAATATTTTACTTTTCTTAAAAGAGTAAATAATTATCCAACATCTATGCGTATTTAAATTTTAAAACTACTTTTTCTGTTATCTGTTAAACTAATAAACATAATTTTTAATCCTAATTCTTTTTGATTTCTCAAAAGTATAAACGCATTAAAATCAGCCGATAATCATTCATTTATCTGCAGCAGCAGCAACCGTAAAAATGCTGTCATCCTCTATTTAAAGCAGACAGAAATTTCCACCCTGATTGTGTATTAGTAAAGACAGTTGCAAATCACTTTCTCTCAGGAGAGCCTTCGATTAGTATGCAACTCCTGGAGGACAATGTCTATTACTCCAGCGGGGATTTTAAGAATGACAGGGATTTGTGTCGTTTTATTCAAGCCCAGGATACACATTTATGGTTGTATGGAAGGTAGGTTAGGGTGGTCGATGGCGGTTATAATTATCGTACGTATCGGAAGCCGTTTCGGCTTTTGCGGAAGATGATAAATCCTCAACATCTTTGGCCGACCAGCGACAGTTATTGCCAGTATGTAGCCGCCTAATAAACTTCGGGCTCCTGAAAACCACATTAAGTTTGTTTAATTTAATCTGTGTACACTCTCTCTCCGATAATTAATCGTGGGCCTTGTGACGTCGACGCCGCCTTTCGAAAGGGGATTTCGATTCTGACTTTGTTCGCACGTGTTACCTCCAGAGTTTCAGGGGTGTTTCTGGAGAGGAAGGAAAAAAAAGAAACATTTCTCCGACGGCTGGTGGGTTTAGTAATCCTTAGCAGAAGCTATTAATGAATTGAGTGGCTGTAGCGGTAGATTAAGTCCTTGTTTTAATTTTAGAATGCGATGATGGTTTTCAAAGAAGTTGGTTCGATTTTTACCTTTTAAAGGCATTTTACTTTACTTTTGCAGCGTGGTAATAACTACTGTTTTTTTTGAAGTAACAAGTGGTTTTGATTTTTTTTTTTAAATTGCATATTCAAACGGAAATTTTTGTTTTTCAAATAATCGATGTAAGTGCAATCAGTTAATTTTTGAGTGACTGTAGCGGTAGATTAAGTCCTTGTTTTAATTTTAGAATGCGATGACGGTTTTCAAAGAAGTTGGTTACATTTTTACCTTTTAAAAGCATTTTACTTTGTTTTTGCAGTGTGGTAATAACTACTGGATATATTTAAAAGTAACAAGTGGTTTTGAATAATTGTTTTTCGAAATTTCATATTCAAATGGAAATTTTTATTTTTTAAATAATCGATGTAAGTGCAATCAGTTAATTTTCGAGTGGCTGCAGAGGTAGATTGAGATCTTGTTTTAATTTTAGAATGCTATGATGGTTTTCAAAGAAGTTGGTTGGAATTTTTTCCTTTTAAAATCATTTTAATGTGCTTTTGCAGCGTGGTAATAACTACTGTTTTTTTTGAAGTAACAAGTGGTTTTGATTTTTTTTTTTAAATTGCATATTCAAACGGAAATTTTTGTTTTTCAAATAATCGATGTAAGTGCAATCAGTTAATTTTTGAGTGACTGTAGCGGTAGATTAAGTCCTTGTTTTAATTTTAGAATGCGATGACGGTTTTCAAAGAAGTTGGTTAGATTTTTACCTTTTAAAAGCATTTTACTTTGTTTTTGCAGTGTGGTAATAACTACTGGATATATTTAAAAGTAACAAGTGGTTTTGAATAATTGTTTTTCGAAATTTCATATTCAAATGGAAATTTTTATTTTTTAAATAATCGATGTAAGTGCAATCAGTTAATTTTCGAGTGGCTGCAGAGGTAGATTGAGATCTTGTTTTAATTTTAGAATGCTATGATGGTTTTCAAAGAAGTTGGTTGGAATTTTTTCCTTTTAAAATCATTTTAATGTGCTTTTGCAGCGTGGTAATAACTACTGTTTTTTTTGAAGTAACAAGTGGTTTTGATTTTTTTTTTTTAAATTGCATATTCAAACGGAAATTTTTGTTTTTCAAATAATCGATGTAAGTGCAATCAGTTAATTTTTGAGTGACTGTAGCGGTAGATTAAGTCCTTGTTTTAATTTTAGAATGCGATGACGGTTTTCAAAGAAGTTGGTTAGATTTTTACCTTTTAAAAGCATTTTACTTTGTTTTTGCAGTGTGGTAATAACTACTGGATATATTTAAAAGTAACAAGTGGTTTTGAATAATTGTTTTTCGAAATTTCATATTCAAATGGAAATTTTTATTTTTTAAATAATCGATGTAAGTGCAATCAGTTAATTTTCGAGTGGCTGCAGAGGTAGATTGAGATCTTGTTTTAATTTTAGAATGCTATGATGGTTTTCAAAGAAGTTGGTTGGAATTTTTTCCTTTTAAAATCATTTTAATGTGCTTTTGCAGCGTGGTAATAACTACTGTTTTTTTTGAAGTAACAAGTGGTTTTGATTTTTTTTTAAATTGCATATTCAAACGGAAATTTTTGTTTTTCAAATAATCGATGTAAGTGCAATCAGTTAATTTTTGAGTGACTGTAGCGGTAGATTAAGTCCTTGTTTTAATTTTAGAATGCGATGACGGTTTTCAAAGAAGTTGGTTAGATTTTTACCTTTTAAAAGCATTTTACTTTGTTTTTGCAGTGTGGTAATAACTACTGGATATATTTAAAAGTAACAAGTGGTTTTGAATAATTGTTTTTCGAAATTTCATATTCAAATGGAAATTTTTATTTTTTAAATAATCGATGTAAGTGCAATCAGTTAATTTTCGAGTGGCTGCAGAGGTAGATTGAGATCTTGTTTTAATTTTAGAATGCTATGATGGTTTTCAAAGAAGTTGGTTGGAATTTTTTCCTTTTAAAATCATTTTAATGTGCTTTTGCAGCGTGGTAATAACTACTGTTTTTTTTTAAAAGTAACAAGTGGTTTTGAAATATTGCTGTCAAAATTACGTATTCAAATGGAAATTTTTATTTTTTAAATAATCGATGTAAGTGCAATCAGTTAATTTTTGAGTGGCTGTAGCGGTAGATTAAGTTCTTGTTTTAATTTTCGAATGCGATGATGTTTTCAAAGAAGTCGGTTATAATTTTACCTTTTAAAAGCATTTTAGTTTGCTTTTGCAGTGTGGTAAAAACTTGTAGCTTTTTTTTAAAAGTAACAAGTGGTTTTGAAATATTGTTTTTCGAAATTTCATATTCAAATGAAAATTTTTAGTTCTTAAATAATCGATGTAAAGCGCAATCAGTTAATTTTTTAGTGGCTATAGTGATAAATTAAGTCCTTATTTTAATTTTAGAATGTGATGACGGTTTTCAAACAAGTTGGTTAGACTTTTACCTTTTAAAAGCATTTTACTTTGCTTTTGCACCTTGGTAATAACTACTGGCTTTTTTTTTAAGTGGTTTTGAAATATTGTTTATTAAAATTACATATTCAAATGGAAATTTTTATTTTTTTAACTAATCGATTAAGTGCAATCAGTTAATTTTTATTTTGAAAAAATCAGATTGAGAATATTTGGTGTACTTAGTGTTCTGTTGTGAGAAAAGAACAGAATACGAAGTAGGATCGGGAATTTTTAGAGGATCGAGATCGAGAAAAAATCTATAAAAGATCAGGATGTAAAGTATATTCCCCCAGTAAAAAGAAATTGAAAATGAATTGAATGCTATATTTTTAACATACAACTTCAGGACACTAAGAATAATATACTAAATAGCATACAGGACGATAAGTCAAAAATTTTCTTCTTCCATAAATCCATAAAAGACGTGATGATGGTTTTTATGAGTCGAAATCAAAGAAAAAAATCTGGACAAATTAATTCCTTTTTAGGCAGTAAATGGACGAAGAAATCTCCCAAAAAAATTTTGCAATATTTAATTAATATTTTAACTAAATTTTTGCGCAAATCGATATTTTGAAGCTATAATAGTTGAAAAAAATGCACAAACTTCTAAAAAACTATCAGTCACATCTAACAAGTTTTTAGACATACGTGTCTCTTTCTCAACTTTCAAGAAAAATGTTTTTCGAATAGAAAAATGTATATTTCATATTGTTTTTAGCACTTAAAAAACTATTGCACGCGACTTTTTTAACTAATCACAGTTCATAATGAATATAGTCTTTTTACTAAAAAACTTTCCGTTTTAAAAATTAAAATATGACAAAAAATATAGATAGTAATCTGTCCATACTATTAATTGCAATTGATATTTAAAACTAATTATTAATAAGTAGGGCTGTTAATATTTTTTCTGAGTTCCTAAGAGATCAAATGAACTATAGCAAATCTTTACAACTTCATGAAATTTTTTTTTTTGGTTCCTAAAAACTAACTTTAATATAGCAGGGAAATCGAGTAATTTTTAAATTATGCAGATGGATATATGCATATAATTTTTGCGTGAAACATTTTGTCACGTTATTGCAAATTATTTCGGTGTAATTTTGATTTTGCTTGTATTCTTAGTAACTAAAATATTAGGTTTGATATATTCATCGATACGGTGATAAAGAATAATATTCATTTGTAGAATAGATAAGAATGATTTTTATTAAATGTTTCGTTAGATAACCAAAAAAGGCTTAAAGGCAGGCAAGATAACGAAAAATAGCACATTGACAAAAAAAAAATCATGGAAAATTATTTGTGAAACTTGAACATGTTCCTTAGATCCAACGAATTTTTGGAGGTTATCAACAGCCTTGAAAATTGGCTTGTCATAATGATGACAAATTGTGTGTTCTGCCTGTGGTTCGAGCTTGGCTAAAATTTTGAATTAAAGCGACAATAATTAGCGAAAAATATTGAAAGCTTCGATTGCAACGCGTAATGAATATTCGTTCTAAGCAATGGATGCAAAAGAAAATGGTGAGGTTTTATTTAAATTGAATTGAGTTATTGTTGGATCAAAAATATTAAAATCTATTTTAATTCGACATTAACAATTATGTTTGTAGTTCAAAATCTCCATTTTATGATCTAATTGTTAGTTCATAAAATGGTTGTTCCTCATCAGGGAAAAATACATCGGTTGTAGATACAAATTTTACTGCATTTCGAACAAATTCTGAAAATGGTGATTGCTTCAAGAAATGCTGAAGAATGAAAGAACATCTTTTAAAAATATATAGTGTTCAAAATCCGTCCACACTTCAATTTCAACACCGAGAAAAAAAATGATCTGAATTACCAAGTTATGGTAAAATTTACCGTGTTTTTGGCTCTGTGGGAAAGCCAAGAAGCTCGGTAATTTTACCGAAGCGCTTCGGTAATGATTTTTGATGAAATTAACTATAAATTTGATTTCATAATATATGACAAAATTCGGTGTATGTGGTAAAATTTGGTAATTTTCTCATGATACTTAAAGGCATGGCACAGAAAGCTTTTACTCGATTAAATTTACTCCTCAATTTTGTATTTTTAATTAAATGTGTGGTAATAAGAGCTGTAATTTTGAAAACTAGAATTTCCTTTAAACCATTATTGAGAACGGAAAAATTGCCAAAGGAAATGTTTAAATGCTGAATACTTTGGTTGTGTGAAGCAGAATTATGCTTTTTTATTTAAATCAGAAATATTTATTATATAGTATAATAATTTTGACAGAATGTTTTTCTCCCTATATTTCACTAATAGAAAAATAGTAAGATATTGAGCTATTTTTCATGCTGATGAAAAAGATCCGAAAGACACTTTGTGGTAAAGTGAGATTTAAAGAATACCTCTAAGGCTCCAATAGAGTTGAGCGAAATTTATTGATTGAAAACAATCAATATTTTGGAACCGAGATTAAAAGTCATCATAATTACTTCTTATTAAGGAAACTTTTTACTTTTCAATCATAAATTTTTTTACTGAGAAATTTTAAATAATAAGAATTATTTCAACACGTAGAAGAAATGAAGCGCTTTATAAATTGCATGGAATTGTTTTAGTTTTGCATTAATTTAAATATATTTAAAAAAGTGTTACTCTTTCTTTAGTTTTTTTAATCTGTTTTTTTTAATTTGAGTTAGGAAAATTTAGAGCATCTTTTAGATTCTTTTGAAACTTAGAAATCCTAGAAACATTGTTTTATAAAATACTAGAAAAATGATTACTCATAATTATTTCTCATAATATCATCATAATTACTTCCTGTTAAAGAAACTTTTTACTTTTCAATAATCATAAATTTTTTTTACTGAGAAATTTTAAGTAATAAGAATTATTTCAACACGTAGAAGAAATAAAGCGCTTTATAAATTGCATGGAATTATTTAAGTTTTGCATTAATTTAAATACATTTGAAAAGTGTTACTCTTTCATGAGTTTTTTTAGTTTCTTTAATCAGTTTTTTTTATTTGAGTAAAGAAAATTTAGAACATCTTTTAGATTCTTTTAAAACTTAGAAATCCTAGAAACATTGTTCTGTAAAATATTAGAAAAATGATTACTCATAATTACGTCTCATAATATCATCATAATTACTTCCTATTAAAGAAACTTTTTACTTTTTAATCATAATTTTTTTTACTGAGAAATGCTAAATAATAAGAATTATTTCAACATGTAGAAGAAATGAAGTGCTTTATAAATTGCAAGGAATTATTTAAGTTTTGCATTAATTTAAATATATTTAAAAAAGTGTTACTCTTTCATGAGTTTTTTCAGTTTTTTAATCTGGTTTTGTTTTTTTATTTGAGTAAAGAAAATTTAGAACATCTTTTAGATTCCTCTAAATTTTAGAAATCCTAGAAACATTGTTCTATAAAATATTAGAAAAATGATTGGAAATGCTTACCAAATAATATAAAAAACGTTTTTTAAAATTGAAAATGATATAAATATTTATTTATTACATAAACACTTTTTATTAAAAAAAACACAGAAATCATTTCTGTAATTCATTAAAGCTGACTGTATAAATAGCATCTATAAATTCCAGAACTTTATATGCTCTTTTTTACAAGAAAAAAGATGTTTCGATATTTTTACTTTTCATACAAGTAACAAAAACACTGCTAAAGATATTCTGTCAATCTAACTCACTGTTTGTGATAGAAACTTAAACAGAAAAAACAGTCAATAACACTCATCATACAGGAAAAGGAAACTAAAAGAACAAACGAAAACTGTTGCAGCAACAGTTTCCAAAAGAAACAGAAATAAAAAAAAATCCCAAGGAGAGAAAACATAAGCAAGAAGACATATTTCAAAAAAGGAGAAATAAATCGTGATTGCCTTTCACCATCAATCATGTTTTCCGGGTAGATTCAGGAGTTCTGAATATAAATCACTGCATTAGTTAGAATGGGAACAAAGGGTGAAAACCCAGGAACCTTCTTCTGCGATCCCACGTTTTATCAGATTGCGTTCTTTTTCTACACATTTATAGAATAATCGAGCACGACTCAATGTTGGAACGAGAAATGGTGCGCTGATTTTTCTGCTTTCGGGGAGGAATCATAAAAGTTTTGATAAGAAAGGAAGAAACATTTCAACGGAGATTTAAAGAGACGTTTTATGAGGTAAGAGTAGTCAATTATTGAAATGGGAATTGAAGCTTGTCGTCCTTAGAGGCATAGATGTCACTTATTTCAGAAAATGGTGATTCTTGTTGCCACTTCTGTTGGCTTATATAATAACAAACCAATATCAAATCGTCATTGGGCTTTAAATTCCGCTTGAGTTGTATACAATGTACCAACAAGCCGACTTTAAGTTTATTTTTTTCTCCAGCTATGCATGTTCCTTTAAACCTTTAGAGCAATCTAAATAAGAATGAAATAAGCTTTTAGTTTTACATCCTCTAGTACGGCAGCAATTTAAAGCTATATTTCATTGCATTAGTTTAAACACAATTTCTTTAATTATTTGCAATAAATTTTTGTATATCTAAATTAAAGAGGAAAATTCTGACATACAAATTAGAAAGAAGAGAAAATTTGACAGATCTTTCAAAAAACGTTCTTGGAAGTAAGATAAGTCAGTTATTTTAATTGAAATTGAAGCTTATTGTTCTTGGAGCCTCTTTTGTTGGCTTATACAGTATCTTACCAACATCATATATACATTGTATAAGTGACCAGGTTGATACTATGAGATAAGAGTTATCAATTATTAAAATGGAAATTAAAGCTTGTCGTACTTGGAGATATAAGCATTAATCACGATTAATAAATTTTCATTTTTTTGTAGTATTTCTGACAGAACAACGTGTCTGGTGGTAAAAAATACAGGTGGTTATCAAAATAATAGAAATACTTGTGAATAAAAGCGACATTTGAGAATTCGCTTCATAAGCATTAAAATATAATCTTAGCTACCAGTTTTTTTTAATATAAAAAGTACATATATTAGGTGGTATGAGAGAGCTTTAGCAGAGTTGTCTACGTTTTGATTTTCTGTCAGAAGGGTAAAATGTCAGACCTCACAGATTTTCAGAGAGGCCAAATTGTAGGAGCCCGACTAGTTGGAGCAACAGTGACCGAAATATCCCAACTATTAGGCGTTTCTAGAGGTACGGTGTCTAAAGTCATGACAGCATGCACACAGCGCGGAAAGACAAGCTCAGCAAAGCAAAATAGTGGACGGAGGGAGTAAGAGACCGACGGGTAGTAAAGCGGATTGTAATGTCTAAAAAGAAAACAACTGCAGCCAAAGTGACCGCAGAGCTCAATTAGCATCTGGATTCTCCAGTGTCAACAATTACAGTTAGGAGATACCTTCATAAAGAGAACATTTACAGCAGAACACCTTCATAATCTAGGGTGTTTCCATTATTTTGATAACCACCTGTAGTTCATTATGTCTTAATTTTGAATCTTAAGTAAGCCAAGATATAATTAGAAATAATCTAAATTTTCCCGCTGTCTCTTACAACATTGTCTGCCTGAAACAATTCTGAATATTATGGTTTATCTTCGAATCTTATAGCTAAGAAGAGATGTCTCGAAAATAAGTTTCCATGATATATCTGACAGTATTGTCCAGCAGTTACAACGTGTTTGGTGTTTGTCGAATATGACCAGTTTCCATGATATATCTGGCGGTATATTGTCCAACAGTTACAACGTGTTTGGTGTTTGTTGAATATGACCAGTTTCCATGATATATCTGGCAGTATATTGTCTAGCAGTTACTACGTGTTTGGTGTTTCGAATATGATCAGTTTCCATGATATGTCTGGCAGTATATTGTCCAGCAGTTACAACGTGTTTGGTGCTTGTTGAATATGACCAGTTTCCATGATATATCTGGCAGTATATTGTCCAGCAGTTACAACGTGCTTGGTGTTTGTCAAATATGACCAGTTTTTGAATCTGAGATTCAGCTAATAGCGACAATTTAATTTCGACATCGTTACATGCCGGAAACAAAGTATCGATTAAGCTCTAGTTCCCAATTGATAACCAGAAAACTGAAAGGAAAACAATACAAAAGAATTTTGTTATGTACGATTATCCTTGTTTACTTTCTGCTATTCGTGATTTTAATGTTGTCCTCACTCACGCTTCTGCTGTTAGAAAGATATGTTTAGGAATATTCAAAATTTTCATGTTGTCTCTGAAGCCGTTGCTTCCTAGAAAAAACATATCAGGTGTTAAGAGTGTCTGTTGATTATGTTCAACTGATGGCTAATAAGATATTTACATGGGAAAAATCCAAATTTTGATGTTGTTTCTGAAGGCGTATTACATGTCAGAAACAGTTATTGTCCTACATATGGTGCTATTCGGTGTTAAGTGTTTTAGTAATTATGTACCCATCGCACCCTATTGCATCGATCAAATCTTTATGTACCCATTGTACACCATCGATGTCCCTACAAAATAGAGAAAAGACACAGTAGGGAAAAATTATTAAAACTTCACAAAATCAAGAAACAGACAAAAAAATGAATAATAGATTAGTTAGCTGATAGTTCAGTTTACTGATTCAAAGCCCATTAATCAATTTTAATTTTTCATTGGTGAAAAATATTTGTTATTTATTTCGACACAAAAATTACGTGTAATAGTGTGCTTTCAGATGTTCTATTATTGATATATAGGTTTGATAATTCCTTTAATCTGACTTCCCTACTTGACATTTTTACACTCTTGATAAGACATTGATAAGAATGGAAGATTATAATTAAAATTATTAAAAGAGGATAAACAGTAAAGGCTATAAAGTTATGATAATTTCAAAATTTTATTATTCTGAAAAAGTAGAAAAATATTTATGTGAAATGAGAGCCAAACCTTCCATGTATCTATACTATAGAATATCTATAAAACAATGCTAGAATATTATACAATACTAGAATACAAAATTATCTGGAATGGTTTTAGACAAAATGCTCTTTCATGAACAAAATATTTATCTTTTATTTATCATCAATAATAACGTAATCTTAAAAAAAAATTATTACATTTTATGAAGAAAGGTATCATACAAATATAAACTATATAAATACATATTAACGAACGATATAAATACATTTTAACACTTATTTCAATTCTCTTCATAATTTGAAAACTGCTATTTAGCAATTTAGAATATTAATCTAAATTATTTTTTTCAACTTTCTCATAATTTAAAGAAATTGATAGACTTAAAACAATTTTTCATTACACAAGAAATGATAATAAAATAAGTTATTGTTAATTTGTAAGATATTTCAAATCATGAAATTTAATGTTTAAATGTAAATGTTAGTTACAATATGTACTTGTGGGAAAAAATTCATTATCGTTTTTAATATTAGCAGCTAAACACTTATCAAACACATGCTACAAATAAAACTAGATATCCATTTAATTTTTCTCCAGATTTGAAGACTACTATTTGGAATTTTATTTGGAAAGTTAAATAGTTTTTTCAAATAATATTTCACTTCCTATTGGTTTAAAGAAAAAACTTGCTTAAAGCGATGTTTTACAACACCAGAAATAAAAACTCAAGCCCAGGAAAATTCTTAACTAGTATCAATTATTCATTTTTTAAATATATTTAACGATTCTTAAGAGTGAAACTTAAAGTTGGTACTTATATTTTTACACACATATACTATTTCGATACTAGTAAATATGTTTAACAACTGTTATTTAGTAATTTGAAATATTCTAAATTAATTTTCGACATTATATTGATTAAAAGAAAAGGACCGAATTAAACGATATTTCAATGCACAAAAAATGCAATTCAAATGCAAGAAAGCTCTAAACCATTTCTGAAATTCTAAACCAGTACCAATTAGATCAATAGCAAATGTTAATGTGTTAGTATTGTATTCTAATAGTAAAGCATACACTACAAGCATTATGTATACATTATTAATAGTTATGCATGCTAATGTGCTAGTACTGTTTAAACTAGTTCTTTTCTAAAGGTATTTAAAGATTCAAGAGGGAAGCCTTAAGCAAAATCAGTGTTGAGGATTTTCACCCTGATGCAAATTCAAGTTTTCAAAATAATTTTGACATTTGTCAATTAGAAGTTTAAAAGACTATTCTAAGTTAATTTTGCCAATTTATACTGATTTCAAGGGAAGGAATGTCTTAAAACGATATTTCATTGACTGGAAAGACAAAACTGGAGGAAAATTGCATCGCAATATTTAAGGGAAAGATTTTGCGGAGTATACTTGGTGGTGCAAATGAAAACGATAACTGGTGGAGGAGATTTAATTTTGAACTAAACTAGATTTATAAACAACCCGATGTAATTAAATACATAAAAATAAATAAAATGAATACAATTAAGAAAGACATTGCTTTTTCGACCCACTGGAACAAGAAAGCGGGAAAGACCACGGTTGAAATGGGCTGACTCGGTGGAGTTTGATTTTCTTGCAGCTAATGAAAAGTATTGGAGATCAAAGATAAATCTGAAGTATGGAGAAATCTTCAGAGGAAGACATCGGCCCATATTGGGCTGTCTGACCAACTATGATGACGATGAGAAGGGCAATTCAAGTATAAGAAAGTTCTTAACTGGTACCAATGTTTAACTCTTTAGAGATATTTAAAGTTTCAAGATTGGGACCCGAAGTAAATTTGGTGTTGAAGATTTTTTTTCTCACTCTGATGCAAATTTAACATTTCAAAATAATTTTGACATCTGTCAATTAGAAATTTAAAAGACTATTTTAAATTAATTTCGCGATTTATATTCGTTTAAGGAAAAGGAATGTCTTAAAACGATATTTCATTGCATTAGATAGACAATTCAAGTATAAAAGTTCTTAACTAGTACCAATGTTTAACTTTTTAGAGATACTTAAAGTTTCAAGAGTGGAACCCGACGTAAAATTGGTGTTGAGGATATTTTTTCACTCTGATGCAAATTTAACATTTCAAAATATTTTTGACATCTGTCAATTAGAAATTTGAAAGACTATTCTAAATTAATTTTGCGATTTATATTCGTTTAAGGAAAAAGAATGCCTTAAAACGATTTTTCATTGCACTAGAAAAACAATTCAAGTATAAGAAAGTTCTTAACTAGTACCAATGTTTCACTCTTTAGAGATATTTAAACTTTCAAGAGTGGAACCCGACGTAAAATTGGTGTTGAGGATATTTTTACACCCTGATGCTAATTTAACATTTCAAAATAATTTTGACATCTGTCAATTAGAAATTTAAAAGACTATTCTAAATTAATTTTGTCGATTTATATTCATTTAAAGAAAAAGAATGTCTCCAAACGATATTTCTAGAAAGACAATTCAAGTATAAGAAAGTTCTTAACTAGTACCAATATTCCAGTCTTTAGAGTTACTTAAAGTTTTAAGTCTGGTACCGGTAGTAAAATTGGCGTTGAGGATATTTTTTCACTCTGATGCAAATTTAACATTTCAAAATAATTTTGACATCTGTCAATTAGAAATTTAAAAGAATATTCTAAATTAATTTTGTCGATTTATATTCATTTAAAGAAAAGAAATGTCTCAAAACGATATCTCATTGCAAGAGATAGACAATTCAAGAAAGTTCTTAACAAGTACCAATGTTTCACTCTTTAGAGATATTTAAAGTTTCAAGAGTGGAACCCGACGTAAAATTGGTGTTGAGGATATTTTTACACCCTGATGCAAATTCGACTTTTGGAAACAACTTACTTGTTTTCATCCGATAATTGAGAAAAATTCTCCTTTTTCTCGATCCTAAGCAACCGTAAAAACGAGGTTTTGGTATCTAGAGAAAGAGGAAGATTTTGAGGGGATGGATTTCGGCACATTTAAAGATAGAGCAGTGCTTTTCTACCCAAAGTAGAATGATTCCCTGATGGATAAAGAACAACACGTTCGATTCCAGCATTGTCATTATTTTCAATCAATGGGGCCGATGTTCTTTGAGAATAATGAGGGTAAAGCTTTTTCTAAAATCTTTTTCGGTATTGAGAACCTGGTCTCTTGGCGCATTTTGCATAAATTCCACTTTTATTCGCCGAAAAGAGAAATTCTCTTAGTTTAGTATGATAAAAGTAACTTTTTTGTATTTTACATGATTCCCTTAAAGCATTTGTATTGTTTCGATAAGTACTTCGAAACTGTTTAGAAGATAGTATATATATCAACGATCTGTCACAATAAAATATATTTCGATTCGTATTTATAGGAAAAATAATAAGAACTGAATACTGTGAGCTTCAAGTAATTCGAAACTAAATAAGGGAATATTTTGAAAAATTCGAATTATCAAAAGTACAAATTAATTAAAATAGAAGCAAATTAAAAATAGCAATGCATTAACGCCAAATTATAATTAACTAAATTTAATTTTCAATAAAATTTTAATGATTATCTAGAATAAGGTGCACTGAGAAGAAAAATATTGTTAAAACTACCGGAATATGGGAACATTTACTATGCTTTAAATATCTGACTTTTTTTGAAATTAAATTTCTCAGGAACTATTAGACCGATTTTGCTCAAAATTTTGTATTTTGCCATTTAAAATTATTTTCTTAAAAATTACGTACCTTACAAATCAAATTTTTTTCAAATATTATTAAATAAAATAATAAAAAGAAATGAATATTTAATAGAGGTTATTTTTTGCATGTAATTGTCTTTGGATGAACGAATTTTATAATTGTGTGCAAAAATTTTTCAATTCGCTTAGAAAATTTTGGAGATATAACGAAGAAGCAAATAGTAAAATTTACATTAAGGGGTCAAAACTTTGGACCGTCTCCTATTGGGACCATATTTCCCAGATTGCAGCTACCACCTACATTTCGCGGATCAGAAACCCAAATCTGACAAAAAAGGGCTTGTTTATCCAGAAAAAGTACGTTTCTGCTTTTGATTTCGTATTTTAACATATCTATTGCACTTATTAAATTAGCATATTTCAGGTCACCTCCTCGAGCCATTAAGATTGAGTGCTAGAACGCGAAGATCCGATCATTAGGTCAAAAGCTTTTCAGGTTGGTCTATTTTTTTTGCGCACTGTACATTGTGTTCCATGGAATAAAAAATTTTAACACTCGCTAACTAGATCTAGAAATCAAACTTGTAGTAAAAAATACCATGCGGGCCACTCTGCATGCCGCAGGAATCAAATTACAGTGATAAACTTTTCTCATGCGAAAGGCGTATGCGCTCAAATGACAATTTTCTAATTCCAATTTGTTCGTAGGTTATAGTAATTTTAAGTGTTTTTTGCAATTTGTTTCTTACTCTTTTAGTCTGCATTATATTTTCTTTTTCTGCGCAAAAATTATAAAACTCAGAAACGAAGGTGTATAGAAAAATGTTCAAAGAGTGCCGTGGAACATAAAAAGTAAGATTTGGTTCTAGAATTATCAACTATTAAGCGGCTAGTGGGCAGAGGGTGGAGTTCCGTAATATATTCCTTTCTCGTCATATGGGAAGTAAAATAACTATGGGTCTCAAATGAGTATTTAAACAAAAAAAAAAAATCTAAACGTTATCAAAATTTGACGGACAATTGTTGAAGAGGATGGGAATAAAAATATCGAAAACAATTTGATTGCCTGGATAAAATTTGAAGGTGTTTCTAGTAATTGATGCCCACTCATTTCTCTCAAATGCATGCAAGGCATTTTTGTCTGTTTCTCTAGATGAGGTAAAAAACAAAGATTTAAAAGAATGCTAATATATAGTTATAACTTAACTAAATTAACACTCTTTTCTTTTTTAAGACTTCTTCTTTTTAGTCTTTCTTTTATTACATCCAGATATCCCTAATGATTAAAAGATAATTCAACCCTTTGACTGCTATACCAAGAGGACGAGACATTAAAAAGAGTGCCTTTTTTATTTAAACTATGCAATGTGAATTCTCAGCTATTACACGGGGGAGCAAATTTTCTTTTGCATTAATGTAAATACTTGATTTTGACAAATTTGAGTGTGGGAACTTCAAAGCTGATATATATATAGATATAATATATAAATATATATATATATATATATATATATATATATATATATATATATATATATATATATATATATATATATATATATATATATATATATATATATATATATATATATATATATATATATATATATATATATATATATATATATATATATATATGGGTCATTCTCACAAAAACAGTCATTTTCATGTCCCCAGTATATTTTATGTTTGTTTTGCAGCTTACGAAGAAAAAAAATTCAGGGAAAGTGTCCTTCAGAATGCAAGCTAGCAAAAGAATATAAATAAAATTATCAATTTTTATTTATTATTTATTTTAGGTAATTAAAATATAACAATATGTCATTCCCTCACTTGTCCCCACTGCTGATTTAAAAAAAGAAAAGAATTGTTTCTGAAAAAAAAAAATTTTTTTTACAAATTCGTGTTTTTTATTTCAGAATACTGAAATATAGAATTCAGAAAATCAATTTTAAATTTAATTTCTGATAAAAATATTAACACAGCACTATTTTAAACTTTGTCCCCAGTGTTTCGCGTCATTCCCTCACATCAATGTTCTTATCACCTGCAATCTTCTTAGAATAAAAATATTTTAATAAAAACTTCAGAAGTTAACAACTGGCATCATAGAACAAAATTTCAGTATGTTTCCATCTTCAACTTAAAGAAGCTTTGCTGTGGAATAAATTTGAATGAGTCAAACCAGGTAAAAATTTTTACATTTGTCATTCCCTCATGTCATTTTTTAGAGTAAAATAAAATACAACTTCATCGAGAAAGTGGATAATTATATGTTGCTTTCTTGTATGAATATAATTGTATGTGATTGACTTCAGAAATTAATTAGGCCTAACTGTTATTTTTAAATTTTATTGAATTCGTCATTCCCTCACTTGTGTATAAAGTGAGGGAATGATTCAAGATGAGTATATTATTAAATTTTTTTTTGTTCAATCGTGCCAGCCAATTTTATTTCCCAAACCTGTAAAAACTATTAAATATATAAGACTAAATTATAATAAATATTAGATATACTTAGTATGTTATCATTTTCAAACTTTAGGTAGATGTAACTTAGATAAAAACATGTATTAAAATAAAATATCATTCCCTCACTATTAGTGTCATTCCCTCACTTTTTAAATAGTGAAAATAATTAATTTACTTATTAATTAATTTACTTATTAATTAATTTGAAAAATAAATTAAAAAATTAATAAATTAATTTATTAAATTAATTAATTTATTTATTAAATTAATTAATTAATTATTAATTATTATAAATTAATTAAATATAAATTAATTATTTAAAAAATTAATTAATTTAAATATTAAGTATAATTTATAGGATATATACTTTCTTTATAATGTCATTGCATATTTCTATTAATATAAAAAGTTTCAGATCTTTTTATTCACTTTACTTTTTTGGGATTTTATGAACTGAAAAATGACAGTTTTCGTGAGAATGACCCATATATATATATATATATATATATATATATATATATATATATATATATATATATATATATATATATATATATATATATATATATATATATATATATATATATATATATATATATATATATAAATATAAGTTCAAATGAAGATAAAACAAAGGAAAATTATAGACATATGAAAAAAAAGGGGGGGGGGAATATAATTCATTTGAATGAGATTTAATTATAACTTGAATAATCATTCATAATCATTCATAATCACTTGAATAATCATAACTTGAATAATCATTTTCATAATTCCTTCGAATGAGATTTAATTATAACTTGAATAATCATTCATAATCATTCATAATCACTTGAATAATCATAACTTGAATAATCATTTTCATAATTCCTTCGAATGAGATTTAATTGTAACTTGAAATATATAAGAACTTAGACATGAATTTTAAAATACTTTTTTCGTAGACAACATTTTCATTCACGTCGATCTTTGAATACTATTTGGCCTCGAAAGTTACATAAACAATCAAATAAGTTTTCAGCAAGCTTATAAGAGATGCATTTATTCCGATATGGTAAAAAATTATTGATAATTTAAGTAATTCATAATTTTAATTATGAAATTTGAATTAATTGTTAAAATAAACGTTGATTGAGATAAATCAGAATTTCAACAAGTTTTCCAAATAAATTTTTCTGTAAACAACACTCTGATTCACTTCGAAGAACTTTTAAAACTATCTGACCACGAAAGTTACAAAAAAAAAATGAAATAAATAAATGAATTGGCAAAGTGAAAAAGTTGAGTTGCAAAGAATTTAGTAATTAAAATAAATGTTGATTGAGATAAATTAAACTTTGAACAAGATTTTCAGAACAATTACTCCGTAAACAAAATTTCCATTCACTTCGAACTTTTGAAACTATCCGGCTACGAAAGTTACAAAAACAATAAAAGAAAAAAATAAATTGGCAAATGAAAAAGTTGAATTGCAAAGGATTTAATAATTAAAATAAATATTGATTGAGATAAATCAAAGTTTGAACAAGATTTTCAAAATAATTGCTCCGTAAACAACATTCCCATTCACTTCGAACTTTTAAAAACTATCCTGCCACGAAAGTTACAGAAACAATGAAATAAAAAAGTAAATTGGCAAAGTGAAAAAGTTGTGTTACAGAGAATTTAATAATTAAAATAAATATTGATTGAGATGAATTAAACTTTGAACAGGATTTTCAAAATAATTACTCCGTAAGCATCATTTCCATTCACTTCGAACTTTTAAAAACTATCCGGCCACGAAAGTTACAAAAACTGTGAAAGAAAAAAATAAATTGGCAAAGTGAAAAAGTTGATGTGCAAAGGATTTAATTATTAGAATAAATATTGATTGAGATAAATCAGAGTTTGATCGAGATTTTCAAAATAATTACTCCGTAAGCAACACTTCCATTCACTTCTAACTTTTGAAACTATCCGGCTACGAAACTTACAAAAACAATAAAAGAAAAAAATAAATTGGCAAATGAAAAAGTTGAGTTGCAAAGGATTTAATAATTAAAATAAATATTGATCGAAATAAATCAAAGTTTGAACAAGATTTTCAAAATAATTGCTCCGTAAACAACATTTCCATTCACTTCGAACTTTTAAAAACTATCCAGCCACGAAAATTACAAAAACAATAAAAGAAAAAAATAAATTGGCAAAGTGAAAAAGTTGAGTTGCAGATAATTTAATAATTAAAATAAATATTGATTGAGATAAATTAAACTTTGAACAAGATTTTCAAAATAATTACTCCGTAAACATCATTTCCATTCACTTCGAACTTTTAAAACTATCCGGCCACGAAAGTTACAAAAACAATGAAAGAAAAAAATAAATTGGCAAAGTGAAAAAGTTGAGTTGCAGAGAATTTAATAATTAAAATAAATATTGATTGAGATAAATTAAACTTTGAACAAGATTTTCAAAATAATTGCTCCGTAAACAACATTTCCATTCACTTCGAACTTTTAAAAACTATCCAGCCACGAAAGTTACAAAAACAATAAAAGAAAAAAATAAATTAGCAAAGTGAAAAAGTTGAGTTGCAGAGAATTTAATAATTAAAATAAATATTGATTGAGATAAATTAAACTTTGAACAAGATTTTCAAAATAATTACTCCGTAAACATTATTTCCATTCACTTCGAACTTTTAAAAAACTATCCGACCACGAAAGTTACAAAAACAATGAAAGAAAAAAATAAATTGGCAAAGTGAAAAAAGCTGAGTTGCAAAGGTTTTAATTATTAGAATAAATATTGATTGAGATAAATCAGAGTTTGATCGAGATTTTCAAAATAATTACTCCGTAAGCAACACTTCCATTCACTTCGAACTTTTGAAACTATCCGGCTACGAAACTTACAAAAACAATAAAAGAAAAAAATAAATTGGCAAATGAAAAAGTTGAGTTGCAGAGAATTTAATAATTAAAATAAATATTGATTGAGATAAATTAAACTTTGAACAAGATTTTCAAAATAATTGCTCCGTAAACAACATTTCCATTCACTTCGAACTTTTAAAAACTATCCAGCCACGAAAGTTACAAAAACAATAAAAGAAAAAAATAAATTGGCAAAGTGAAAAAGTTGAGTTGCAGAGAATTTAATAATTAAAATAAATATTGATTGAGATAAATTAAACTTTGAACAAGATTTTCAAAATAATTACTTCGTAAACATCATTTCCATTCACTTCGAACTTTTAAAACTATCCGGCCACGAAAGTTACAAAAACAATGAAATAAAAAAATAAATTGGCAAAGTGAAAAAAGCTGAGTTGCAAAGGATTTAATAATTAGAATAAATATTGATTGAGATAAATCAAAGTTTAAACGAGATTTTCAAAATAATTACTCCGTTCCATTCACTTCGAACTTTTAAAAACTATCCTGCCACGAAAGTTACAGAAACAATGAAATAAAAAAGTAAATTGGCAAAGTGAAAAAGTTGTGTTGCAGAGAATTTAATAATTAAAATAAATATTGATTGAGATGAATTAAACTTTGAACAGGATTTTCAAAATAATTACTCCGTAAGCATCATTTCCATTCACTTCGAACTTTTAAAAACTATCCGGCCACGAAAGTTACAAAAACTGTGAAAGAAAAAAATAAATTGGCAAAGTGAAAAAGTTGATGTGCAAAGGATTTAATTATTAGAATAAATATTGATTGAAATAAATCAAAGTTTGAACAAGATTTTCAAAATAATTGCTCCGTAAACAACATTTCCATTCACTTCGAACTTTTAAAAACTATCCAGCCACGAAAATTACAAAAACAATAAAAGAAAAAAATAAATTGGCAAAGTGAAAAAGTTGAGTTGCAGATAATTTAATAATTAAAATAAATATTGATTGAGATAAATTAAGTTTTGAACAAGATTTTCAAAATAATTACTCCGTAAACATCATTACCATTCACTTCGAACTTTTAAAACTATCCGGCCACGAAAGTTACAAAAACAATGAAAGAAAAAAATAAATTGGCAAAGTGAAAAAGTTGAGTTGCAGAGAATTTAATAATTAAAATAAGTATTGATTGAGATAAATTAAACTTTGAACAAGATTTTCAAAATAATTGCTCCGTAAACAACATTTCCATTCACTTCGAACTTTTAAAAACTATCCAGCCACGAAAGTTACAAAAACAATAAAAGAAAAAAATAAATTAGCAAAGTGAAAAAGTTGAGTTGCAAAGGATTTAATTATTAGAATAAATATTGATTGAGATAAATCAGAGTTTGATCGAGATTTTCAAAATAATTACTCCGTAAGCAACACTTCCATTCACTTCGAACTTTTGAAACTATCCGGCTACGAAAGTTACAAAAACAATAAAAGAAAAAAATAAATTGGCAAATGAAAAAGTTGAGTTGCAAAGGATTTAATAATTAAAATAAATATTGATTGAGATAAATCAAAGTTTGAACAAGATTTTCAAAATAATTGCTCCGTAAACAACATTTCCATTCACTTCGAACTTTTAAAAACTATCCGGCCACGAAAGTTACAAAAACAATGAAAGAAAAAAATAAATTGGCAAAGTAGCAAAATCGGGTTATTCCAGAGGATCACTTGGGAAAAGGTACAAAATATGACCGGATCGTAATAAATGTTCCATTGCGATGCAACAACTTGCCGCTGCTCCGTGGCAAGAATTTGTGACAACAGATTCTTCTTTCTACGTTTTTTTCTCTCTCTTTCTCTTTCTAAAAAAACTTTTTGTTTAGCCTGATAATTTTTTTTCTGTTTCGGGCCAAAGTAGTAGACGAGGATTAAAAAAATAAAAATAAAAATCCTTGTCCGTGGTATCAAATTCTTTCCTTCTCCGCTTTTTCCTTTCACTGTTTCAGTATCGTTACAGAGCAGGGGTCGGGCTATGTCCAGCTGTGAGTAAGGTTATGTGGGCAAGATAGCTGCCCATTATTCATTATTAAAAAAAAAGGTATGTTTTGTGTTGTTTGGGAGAGGACATTCAGTGAAATCCAATTTATATCGAATTCCTTATAGGTATACTAATCAAAGTGATAAATGTAGTTTCCATTGAAGGGATCGTATATAAAGTTCTACTTGCAGAGTGTCAAAACATTAAGTCTAGTTTGCAAAGGTATAATAGAAAATAGTTTGGAACAGTCCTTGAATATAAACTTTACCTTATATTTTTTCTTCCCTTTTTAGTTTACTCCATACATTTTCTTCACTTTTTAGTTTACTCTATACTTTACTTTTTATTTTTCGCTTTACTTTATACTTTACTTTCTCCATATTATATGCTTTACTTCATACCTTACTTTCTCCATATTATATGCTTTACTTTATACTTTACTTTCTCCATATTATATGATTTACTTTATACTTTACTTTCTCCATATTATATGCTTTACTTTATACTTTATTTTCTCCATATTATATGCTTTACTTTATACCTTACTTTCTCCATATTATATGCTTTACTTTATACTTTACTTTCTCCATATTATATGCTTTACTTTAAACCTTACTTTCTCCTTATTATATGCTTTACTTTATACTTTACTTGCTCCATATTATATGCTTTACTTTATACTTTACTTTCACCATATTATATGCCTTACTTTATATCAAGATTTATCTTTTCACTTTGCATTACTTTACTTTCGACATTACTTTATATTTTACACTTTACCTTGATTTTACTTTATGTTTTGCACTTTATTTTGCTTGACGTTTTATTTTACCTTACGCTTAACTTTATTTTACGCTTTACATTTTACCTTACCCTTTACTTTATATACTTGGAGCTTTATTTTATTCTTCATTTTAATTTACTTCAGTTTTATTCAATTTCACATTACACTTTAAGCTTTACTTTATAATCTTTATAATCTTTTAAGTCGTTTTTTGTTTTAACAAAGAAACCAACATATGAATGTAAATAAATAAAAAAATCCCACTATCCTTATAGAAAACGGATAAGACAGTCACCATAGTCTGATATATCTGAGTATCTTTAAAACACTTTTAGTATCCTTAAAACATTTTAATTAAACATTTAAAGCCATAATTCATGTAACTTCTCGCTTTGTCATAATTGAGAAAGTATTCTTAAGCAAGAAAGGAAAAAAAAAAAAAAAAAAAAAAAAAAACAGTCATCTAACTCCTATCAACCATTCGTGTAAACCTCTATTTGCCGGAATTTTTTTCACCGTGAACCATGTGATTTTGCGGCAAATAAAAATACACTAACAACAATGGAAATCTGGTATATACCATTCTGTTTCTATGATACATAGAAATTTTTAAAAGGATTGTACTTGAAAAAATTTATCAAGTTAACAATAGTTTCTGATTTAATAACTTTCCCATTTCTGATTGAAGCACTTGATGCATAAGATTTTTATATAGTCAACGATTTCATTGGATCTTGCAACAAATTACAACAGGGAAAACTACAGATTAATGAAAAAAAGGTGGAAAAAGAAAATTAATAATAAAAATAAAAATAACAAAAACTGGAAAAAAATTCCTTTAAAAAATTCCGGAAAATAAGAGATACAATCTTTTCATCAGCCCACACGATTATATCAGCAAAAAATAAGAGTGCTTTCTAATATTATATCAAATAATTATTGTTTTCCATAATTTTCCTCGTGTTTTTTTGTATTTTTTTATTATGTTATATATATATATATATATATATATATATATATATATATATATATATATATATATATATATATATATATATATATATATATATATATATATATATATATATATATATATATATATATATATATATATATATATATATATTACTATTACATATGAGTAGGTAGGAGGAAAGAATATGGGCTTGAAACACTCATTTATTTAACCATTGCTTTATTTCTTCCAAAACTGATCTCTTCGCACATAAACAAAAGAGACACGCCACGACAGAACCTGAATCCACATCGATCACCTTTTTATTTAAAAGTCATTCTTAACAATTAAATTAGATTTATGGTAAGACTAAAAAAAGCGTAGCTTATTTTTTAACCTGCAATAAATACGCAATATGAATGGTAATCTATCTGTATTTATTGTTACGTATGAGTAGGTATGAAACACTGTCGACATAAAACAGTCATTTACTTTTTTTACCATTGCTTTATTCTTTCCAAAACTGCTCTCTTCGCACAAAAACAGAAGAAAAAAACGCCACGACAGAACCTGAATAACATTCTTCCACATCGGTCACCTCTTTATTGAAAATACACTCCTATCGGATGAACGCATTTCTTTCTACCACTCCATTTTTTTTCTCCATTTCTTTTTCCTTCTGCTCATGGTGTTCTTTCTCAAGGCATGTGTGAACCTCATTACCAGGCTTTCTATGAGTGTCCATGGAGCTTTTATTATAGGGAGGGATTAATACATACAAGATGAGAATCGAAAAAGGGTCGTCCTTCGCAAGTGCCTCAATCAGCAGTTGATCCTTCTCCGATTGAAAGCGCGACCAATAGATGACGATCCTTTCCATTGAGTGAATCGAGAATGTTACAGATCCATTGGGGATTAATTCCTGTTATTTCGACATATTTATTGGAATATCTATATTGAGAATATCTCCTAAGAACGTCTCAGAATGTGGAGGGTCTTAATCCGTACTGGATATTACAATTTAGTCCTCGTTTCTTTCGATATTGTGTTTTCTAGATTGCAGTTAAAAAAAATTGAAATTCATAATTATATTGTTTTTTTAAGTTAATGATGTAATTTTAATTGTAAAGGTTTTTTTTGTTGATGTTATTGATTCAGGATGATAAAATAATTTTTGTAGACAAAATTAGCTTGTGTAAGTAGATTTATTAATGGTTTTCAAACTTCTTGCAGGTAATCATTGGAACCATGTATACCGTGAAGTATACTTCCCACCAACGTTAATAATTTTGAAATATCGCTGGGAAGCTATTTTCCTATCTCTACCGTATATCGTGAAGTATACTTCTCCCCAACGTAAATAATTTTAAAATATCGATGGAAAGATATTTTCCCACCTCTACCGTATACCGTGAAGTATACTTCCCACCAACGTAAATAATTTTAAAATATCGATGGGAAGCTTTTTTCCCATCTATACCGTATACCGTGAAGTATACTTCCCACCAACGTAAATAATCTTAAAATATTGATGGGAAGCTATTTTCCCATTTATACCGTATACCATGAAGAATACTTCCCACCAACGTAAATAATCTTAAAATATTGATGGGAAGCTATTTTCCCATCTATATCGTATACCGTGAAGTACACTTCCCGCCAACGCAAATAATTTTTAAATATCGATGGGAAGCTATTTTCCCATCTATAATTTGTGTGACCATCCACTGATTAATTTAGAATATACAAAAAGAAAAAGAATGAAAGACTTTGTTTGCATAAATGGGGGTAACAGCAAAGGTTAGCGAGTGGTCAGGAAAAGGAGTCCTACATTGGGTAACTACTTCCTCCTGTGCGTTATGTGTTCGTTCATTTCATAATTTCGTACCGATTTTATTTGTAATATAAAAACACAGAATTAATAAATTTGGTTATTTATAAGTACAAACGTTCAAGTTCAGGGTGAATTCCTTGCAATAGTTTAAATTTTGAAAACCCTATCCCCCACCAAAAGAAAATGGTCCTAATTATAAAATTAATTTTAAGTGATTAGCTAAATAAATTTCTCTTTATAAATCAATTTTAATCTCAGAAATATTTTATTTTAGTTTACCATTATTTCTAATTTTTTCATTATTTTCATTATTTTAAATTTTTTTCTAATGTCCCAATAAATGGGTTTAAGTAATTGGAACAACATAGAAATTAAATTTCAGGTAAAGATTTATTGAATTTTGTTAGACACCTTTATTTCAGAAACATGGATGTTAAATTTTGCTTACATGATCATTAAATTATTTATATATGATATTTCCTAAATGTGAATATTCTGTTCGCATCGTTTCCGCCATCCAAACAATATGCTCTCAGAAAAATAGGTTCTACGTTGAACCACATTATTATTACGAGTACATTGAAATCAATTTTTAACTAACCATGGAGCCCAGGGTAGTTATCAGTCAAAATTGTTCGGGAAAGACCCGAACTGTATTGTTTTCAAGAGTTATGAGGACATCGAACACATACTTACTGTCTGTCCATGATGATTTAAGAATTAAATTTCCCCCGAAAAATTTCAACTTTGATACCATTAAAAGAAACTAGAAGCAAAATAAACGAAGGAACTGAAGAGATTTTTAAAAGACTTTTTGGAAAGATAATTGAGGATATGGCCTAAACTGATCCTTCAGTAGTATTCCCTGGATGCCCCGTATGGATGACGGGACAGTGTTAAAGCCGAGCTATTATTACATTGATTCATAATATGGCGACAAATTTTCTGCAACCTTAATAATGAGGACAAATTGAACTTTTCTTTTCGTACAAGTTATCGTGTATTTATGGCTAAGTAGTACGATAATAAGGTACAACTAGGCTCCTTAATGAGGGTGCACCAAATTTGTACGATATTATCAATCACAATCACCACTACAGTACAGGCTTTTTCAGTTTTAAATTTCGTAAAATTTAGTACATGTAAATCTAGTTTGTGAAATTAAGTTTGGTCTAAGAAAAATAAAACCCTGTAATTGTAAAGGCTTCTAATAAGAAATCAGTGTGTGAGTAATAATAAAATTTTTTTTCTTCTGAAAATTTGTATATTTTAAACTATAACTTGGTGCATGTATTTTAAACTATAATCTGTTAAATTATAAGAATGATTACCTTCTGAGATATAAAGTTTGAGAAGCATTTCAGCAAGCTTTGTGATTACTTTATTTTGATAAATCAAATTTACTCGGGAACTATAATTAGGGAAGTCTCTAAAGATGTTCTGTGTAACTCTTCGATGACAATATTTATACAGTATTCTTGTTTTTGCCGCCCTCGTGTAAGAACATTCATTGTTAATGATTCGAGCTACTATCTTCTACTTTAGTTGCTGCATGTCCTGAGGAAATGGAGACACGAACACTTTCTATTTAGCAGTTAGATATCATCTCTTTTAACCAATCGCTCACCCGGGGTATCCCTGATCATTATTATTGGGAGTACAAGTTAGTTCGATCCGTTTTTTTGTCGTCAAAAATGTAATTATTTCAGAACAAAATAAATGAACAGATTAATCAAAGTATTGTGCATCGCTGGCAACTACTTTTTCCCACCTCTAAGACAATTTTCGAATTCCACCTCGAGAAAATGTCTCGTCTTTTGAGGCGATCCAAGTTAGGAGCCAATTTTCGATTTCTGCGAACGAAGTGAACCGGTGACCAGTCAAATCGTGTTGCATCCGTCGGAACAACCAGTAATCAGAAGGAGCAATATCCTGCGAATATAGCGGGTGCGGTAAAATATCCCACTTGAGCTTTTCCAAATAATTTTTTACGACTTTTGCGATGTGAGACCAACCGTTATCATGCAGAAGAATAACTTTGCCATGTCTTTGCTCATATCCCGGCCGTTTTTCTCATAACGCACAGCTCAAGCGAGTCAATTGCAGTCTCTACTGATCGCCCGTAATGGAATCGCCAGGTTGTAACAGCTCATAGTATACAACACCATTCACCGTTCCTGAAACGTCGAAACCATTCCCTACCTGATTTATCAGTTGGAGCATTGTCACCATAAACTTTCATAACACTCGATGCTCTTCAGCTGCACTTTTCTTCCAATTAAAGCAGAAACATAAAACCTCCAGCAAATGCTGCTTAGTTACCACAAAATTTGACATATTCAGCAAAGTAAAAAACAGGGTTTTTGTATGAAACTCAAAGTGATATAAGCTGAATATTATTGACAGATGTCTAACCTCTCTGAAACCACCGAAACCAGCTGTCACTATGAAACATTCATAACAGCTAGAGCCATCTTTTGAAAACGGACCGAATTAATTTGTACTCCTAATATATGGAGTAAAATTTAGTGGTCTCATACCAATGAACCACCTTGGACCCTGGATATATCTTGGTATAGAGGAATTTTTTTTTTATCAGGTCAGTTTATTTTAATTTGTATTACCTGTTAATGCTAAAAAAAAGTTACTGCATAAAGCGATTTGTTTATAATGCATTAAGTTGCAATTAATAATACAATAATACAAAAACACTACAATTGAAAAAGATTACAGCTAAAATTTCTTTTAAAAATAAAAATAACAGAATTATCATAAGCTATTTCCACTTCATCATTTAATGACATCATTCACGTTTGAATCATTAAAACGCGTCAATGAAAAAGCGATAATGGCTTGAAAGGGAAAGGTGACGTATTAAAAATTCAGAATATCACCTTATTAACACGTCTCTTTCCTCGGATAAAATAAGCACAAAACTGGAAACTCGTGTCTTTCTCGATGTTAATCCGACAATCGACGCGGAATAAAGTTAATTAATTTTCTCCTTTAGTTCTCACGGAACACCCCCATCTCCCAACTACCACTTAAGGAATCCTCTTTTTCCTTATTTATTTTCCTTATTTTTCTCCTTATACCAACTCTTTATTTTTTCTTCTTCTTCTTTTCTCTGACTCTGATGTCAAAATAAAGATAAGAAGAGATGCCTGCGTTTTTTTTTCGTTATTATTATTTGATACGATCCATTCTAGCCCCTTCCCCTTACGCAACCCACAACCGGAAGAAATTCGAACAAACCCCCTCGTCTGTTCGACACTTGCGGTTACGGATATGTTTTTTCCCCTTCTGTCCTAGGTACTTTTTTCTTCTCCTGTTTTTTTTTATTATTATTTTGTTTTATATTCCGGCTTTGTTTTTCACGCGGATTGATCCGCGGGGTTTCTGGTTGAATATTTTTTGTTCCTCCTTCTTTTCCAGGTTCTCCTTTTTTTTTTTCTCTTCGCAGCTTGTGGATGTGTATCTGTCTTATGTTCTTTTTCGATACTCAAAGCGTGAAGAAAGAAAGAAAAGGAAGAAAAAAAAAATTCCAACTCAGTCGTATTTGTCGAAGGTTTTTCTTTCTGTGTCCGCTAAGCGGTAAAGCGTTTGTTGTCAACTAAGCGATCTCCGATTGAGTACTGCTTAAGCTTTCAAATTCCTTTGCTGCTCTTCTGTTCACATCTTTGGATTCCTTTTTTTTTTAGAAAACTCTACTGAAGTTCTATATTTTTGATGCAGAGTTTGACCTTCAAACGTTCTCAGAAAATTATTCGTTTCATATTTCATGTATATTTTTACTAAAAAAAAATTAAAACAATTCTTTTCTGTTTGCTAATATTAATTGAGATAGAGTTTCATTTCACACTTTAATTCCAATCATATAGAGGCTCAACTACTACATAAAAAAATTCCGGATCAAATTATGGTAAAAATACCGGTACTTATTACCGTAAAATCAATTTTCACCGCAACAATTTACGGAAAAAAATTTCATGTACTGTATTTGTTACAGTAATTATTAACGTAAAATAGCTGAACCACTCTAATTAAATAAAAATTACTGTAAAAATTACGGTATGAAATTTTACGGTAAAAATGAATTTTAGTGTAAAATGGATTTTATTGTAAAATAGATTTGACTGTAAAATGGATTTGACTGTGAAATGGATTTCACTTTAAAAAGTATTTTTTGGATGATGCGTGGGGCATAATCAAAGGGCGGATCAAAGGACGTAATTTGGCCGTATAATTGACAGTTGTAATTAGACCGTAATTTGATCCGAATTTTTTTTACACTTTATGTTGTGATGTAAAAAAAATCGAATTCATTATTTATTTCATAAATTTTTATTCATGTCAATGAATTCACTGATTACTTTCCTTCCAGTTATAAGACATTGAGAAATGAATGCACAATTTATTATGCGAAGAAACGGATATGCGAGTTCAGGTTCAATTAGTATTATAACAGTTTTCTGTTATCAACAGTTGCAACCTGCTGCGACAATTATTTAATTTATGATCATAATTAATTAAAAATCTTTTTTAAATTAATAAATAATAATTAATTTCGAGCTTGAATGAACTCGGACTCAAACAAAATAAATATGGAGATGCAATCGGTTTGGTTCGCCAAAAGTGTTCCCGAAGTCATCTCATATTTATATGATTGTTTTTATGAGGAGGGCGCAGGAGCCAACAATTTCAAAGTATGTCATTAGCATTGTCAGACTCTGATATGCATATACAAATGGGACTCCATATTTTGTGTGTTGGTTATTTTTGAAATATAATTTATTATCTAATATTCTAATGTGTTAACTCAAATTTGGATTCATTGGGAATTTTAGATTAATAATTTTCATTTATAGGTATTTGGCACATTTTCTTTTCTTGTGTTTCAAGGATGTAGTAATCCAACAGAACGTTCAATGGGATACTCTCTTCCTGAGAAGAAGAAGAACGCTGCCGCACAACTATAGTACGGCTCTCAGGAGAACTCCTCTAGACACACATCTCGCGTTGTGGCGGGTGCTATGGTTACGAGGAAAGGTCACTTCGAATAGGGGAGTGGGGTGAATAGTTTTGTCTTAATCTTAGCGTAGGTCATCGTAAGTGAACCAATCGACACCTTCTTTCCTCCATTTCACCCCCATAAGAAATGTGCTCTCGCTTGTTATCGTAGCAGCAGATAGCCCTAGACTTTTAGTCTGGAGGAGTCTTAGTTTTCCTCAACGCACTATATCTGTCCTATGACATCAGGGCTAGTTTGTTGTTTATAAACAAAATAGGGTGTTAATATTCTGGGTATCTTTGGCTAAGGTCGACGAAAGCTTCTCTATATAAATTAGAATGTTAATTAATGAGAGGTTAATTAAATTAAACCCTTTATTGCGTCTCCAATTTTTTAAAATACAGTCCTTTATTGTCTGCTTCATTTATTTAACTTTGATGTATTATTGGTTTATGTATTTTAGTGTAACCTTCATTATTTTTACTTCGTGTATCTGGCAACTTTGCTGCTTCATCAGTTCGTTTACGTCATAAATGGCTTCGCTTCTGTCTTTGCGTTAAATTAAATATAAACTAAATCTTTCTTTGTGAAAGAATATAGAATGTGTTACTTAAAGAGACTTAATATTTGGCGGACTAAGCTTACTAGAAATAGAATGAAAAAATGTTGCTAACCTTAGCAAAAGCCACGTTTCAAAAACCAATTAAGATCGACGATCGTTACTTACCAGTATTCAATTTAAACCTCAAGGAAAGTACGAAAACTGGGAGCACGAAACTGTACATTCTAAATGCACCGATTATTTTATCTCGCTCATGTTCGTGATGATGTGTGTTCATGATAACGTTTAGGTTACAATCGTTAAATACATGGACCACCGGGTAAAAACGAATGTACAATTTCATCACGTCTTGCATTAAAATTTTTGTTATTGTAAATTTAATTCGTTTACTATTCATTCTAACATTAATAACATTCTAACATTAATAACATTCCTAAATAAAAGATCCGTAAAGTAAAACTTTTTATTTCATTGAAATTAAATTCCTTGAAATTTACATTACAATTCTTGTTGTTTTCACTTTCCCATAAAATGTAAAACAACGTTTCTAATAAAAGTATTCAAATTGCACAAAAAAGTTTACATTTTATAACTACCTCTTTACATTTATTTTAAGTTGCTCTTATTTGTATTAAAATATAGTATTACAAAAAATGGAACAAGAAAATGAAATTGTGTACTGAAACTATTTTACTTGATGAGATAAAAAACAAACTAGGTTTTGAAGGAGTTAAAATCGCATTTACATCTTGAAAATGTAATCAATATTTCAAAATATCAGTCTACACAGTTTTAGGCGAGGCAATTTGTGGATGTCCCAGTTTAAGTTTGAAATTATAAGAGCCGTCCTTATTGCTGTTTTGTCATATTTACATATTTTTCAATCATATTGTAAAAGAACTGCGGTTAAAAGTTGAGAGCTTAACGAGCTTTGTGTGTTTTCTCCCGTTTTCGATAAAATATGTTAATAAAATAGAATATCATTTGTTTTTATCGGGAGCAATAAATTTCTTAAAGCACGAAATTCTGTATCTTAAAACTTAACGGAGCAGATAATTTTTTTTAATATTATAAATATTCAAGAGATTTTCTTAGAAGATAAAAAAAAAACAGGGAATTCAATAAATGTCTATGTCAAGTAAGGGGTACTTTTTTATACGTCTTGTCGATTAAATGTTTTTTTAAAATAGTCTTTAGTTTTTTTAAGCTTGATATTATTCGTGCAGATCTGTTATAAGTTCTGCGATTTTTGTTACTAATGTAAAATTGTAGTCCAAAAGAATAACTAAATTTGTCAATCATGTGCTAAAATGCAGTCTTAATAATTCGAAGGTCTTATCTTAATTATACAAATTAATTTGTGTAGATAATTGTTTAAATTACGAAGTTCAACACAAAAGCATGAATGAAAATATATATTTTTTGGATGGGAGGTGGAATTTTTGTCCCACAAAATATAGGGATAGGGTTAGCCGAATAATTTTGAAAATAAAGTCTGAATTGTACACTGAGAAAAAAAAAAGTACTGTCAAAACTACCAGAATGTGGTAAAATTCACCGTTTTATCTCTATTTGAGAACCAAAAAGTTCGGTCAGATTTAGCAAAGCGCTTTGGTAAGGATTTTGATAAAATTAACCCTAAAATATGGCTTTATAATATGTTATAAAATTCAGTTAATGTGGTAAAATTTGGTAATTTTATCATGATGCTTTTGAGAATGGCATTAAAACAATTTATTCTGCAAAAATTTACTCTTCAATTTTGTATTTTTTACTAAATTTGTTAACAGAACTGTAATTTTTAATGCTAGAATTTTTGATAAATCGTTACTATATGAACGAAAAAATTATAAAATTATTACCGTACATTTTGGTTTTATTAACCAAAATTATGCTCTTTTTACCAGAAATGTCACTACCAAACAGTGCGATAATTTTACCAGAATTTTTTTCTTCGTGCATAATTTGAATAAAAATTTGATTTCTTAACGTAAATTTTCCTTTTTGTGTATTTCATTATATCTCTATAACTATCATAGAGAATCGAACCATTTTTACAGTTAACTATGAAATTCATTTATCTAAAGATAATTTTATGTAAAATAAAATTGTTCATATCTAAAGATATTTTCACGTAAAATAAAATTTTTACAATTATCTAATATTTTTAATTTTTTTAATTGGTTAATGAGGGAACATTTTGGGTATTATAATCTATTGAATATCATGTAATTATCATTAAATTTTGAAAGATTAAATTCAAAATTTGCGTAAAATTTCTCGAATAGTTTTCGAGAAATGAAAATTTAAAAATATGACTTAATTAATATCTCATGTATCATAAACTGTTTGGCTGATGTCGTTTTTTAAAATTCCATAAATTAAAGTGATCCAAAATTTCGTATTCTTTACAATTAAAAATATTTCCTGCCATTATTAAATTAAGCAACGAAAACAAATATATTAACAAAACAAATAAGTAGATTCAAATGCATTCAAATTATTTGTGAGTTTGTGTATTAAAATATTGTGAAATACAGACAACAGCATTTTATAAGTGGAATTATCAAAAACTGTTTTTTTAATAACCATCTCATTAATGCCAATGCTTCCTTTATTTCTCTAAAAATAAAGAAAACGAAATTTTTAAGTATGAATGTTTAATAAATAGAACATTTTTAAGATGTGTGTAAAAATATATACCTAATACTTTATCATATTATGTAAAAAATGCATTATACGAAAAATTTATCATCGTCATAAATATCACAACTATTACACTCATTATTTTAATCACTATTTCATTATCAAAATATTATCACATCCACTATTCAGCTATGTAAACAATTTTGAAAATATACGGATTTATTATTAGATAATATGGATAAGTAGATAATATAGATTTTATATAGCCACTCTTTTGACAGATCATAAATGTTCTTGAATTCTAACTGAATTTCATTTAACTGAATTGTGTGTTTATATACAATATTTTTAATTGAAACAACGAGCTTAATTTATTGAAAACTTTTATTCTGGGCAGCTTTTATGATTTTTAAGAAGTTAAAGAACATGTGTATAAATACAATTTTAATATTATGATAAGTAATTATAAAAATATTCCGTTTATTCAGTGGAGAAAAAAGAACAAATTAGTTCATTCTCGATAGTTATAATTTATAATTTTTATGACGTTTAATTTAACTACAGATGAAAAAAAGTGGGAAAGAAAATATATGTTTAAATTGCTTACTGTTATATAATAAAATTGGATATTAATCAAAAATATTTAATTATAATTGTAGGTAGACGACTGATTAAGAGAAACCCCTGAGCAATCTTGTTATGTGATATATGAGGTGATTTTATTCAAACGATTTTCAATTATGTATGCATTGAATTAATGAGAACTCACAATTTATAAATGATGTAATTTTGATTTGGATAGGTTTGTCTACACTAATTAGACATTATGTAATTCAATTTCTTAATTTATTTTTTTTCTATTTTACTTTTTGTGAATAATTATAGAAGAGTAAAGTAGTTTAATTAAAAATATTAAGGTTCCAGATCTGATTTTTTAATTAAGATATATTTTTTTAACATGCTTTGTTGATGAGATTTTTGCTTGAAAATAGTCTGAGTCAATATATGTCAAAGCTGGGCTCTGGTCAAAACATTAAGTTGAAAGCTTATTGCGCATTGCTTAGCAGGCAACCCATATAGTGCTGCTTCATATTCAAATAGTTTTCATATACTTCTCCCTAGTATGATTTCCAGATTGGTTGTGAAAGAAAATTCTGGTTTCAATGCCAAATTTTGCATATAAGTAGGTTTCTTGTCTTCCTTGGCTTGTGCAATTATTATTTCTAATGAGAAGTTGCTTTTTTAAATTGTTAAGCTGGTTTTCCGTTCTTCCTCAGCTTATCCAATTATTCTTTCTAATAAGTTGCTTTTTTAAATTGTTAAGCTGGTTTTCCGTTCTTCCTCGGCTTATTCAATTATTCTTTCTAATGAGTTGCTTTTTTAAATTGTTAAGCTGGTTTTCCGTTCTTCCTAGTCTTATCCAATTATTATATCTAATGAGTTGCTTTTTTAAATTGTTAAGCTGGTTTTCCGTTCTTCCTCGGCTTATCCAATTATTATTTCTAATAAGAAGTTGTTTTTTTGAAATTCCTATTTCACAAGAACTACCAAACCAATTTATTTAAATTTTTGTATTTAAAATATTTATGTTAGTCAAGAATAGGCAGTAAGACTTATACGTTATAAAATATTTCACATTTCTCCATACCTAATACACTATATAATAATAAAAAAGTAAATAAATATTAAATTATTTTTTACATGAAATTATCATCAGACAAATGAGTTTTATAATTGTGAGCAAATAGTTTATATTGAGTCATACTTAGGAGGAAATCCCATTTATGGCTCAATTATTATGGTCCATTTATGACCTAATTATGGCAATAATTTTTTTGTTACTTTTTTAAGTGTGATACATAATAAATAAAATTTGAAGGTAAAAAAGAAAACAAATTATTTTTAGACGCTATTGGTACAATATTACAAAAGTAATAGTGTGAGAAGGCATGTTTACTAATTATACAAGGTGTTTTTTATTCACTACCCTTAATGCATAGGTTTTAAAATCTTTGTTATTATATAAACTAAAAATAATCCACAATGAGAGTCAAAACTTAATTATTAATTGAGGAAACAGAGAAAATTGTTATCGACATCTCGCGAAGTAGAATGAGACTAATAACATTCAAAACCTTATCGATTTCATCAAGAGGGGTATTGAGGTCAAAAGGGATTATTAGCAATAAAATAATTTAGTTGGACAATCAAACTGATTCTTATAATTAGAAACTTATCGTTCTGAATAGTTATTTGTCAGATGATGATAATATCGTTGTTTTTTTCTAGCTTGAATGTTAATTTATAATACCTAATGTGTTTTTTTTAAATAAGTAAAAAAATCTCATAGATTTTGAAATTTTATGTTGGGAGAAATGATCATGGTATATTCTGTTTATCTCCTTTGTTTCTGATTTGTGTTTATCGTTATAATGATACAATGGTAAAAAATTTAAAGTTGATGCTATTATTTTGTTTTCTCACCGTTGTTGTACTCTCGACCCAATTTTGAGTTAGAACTACCAATGTTCAACTCCGTAACCTAGCAATTTTGAACCTAATTCAGAAGACATTCGAACTCCTGGATCAAGTACTGAGAGAAATTTGCCCTTCGTGGAGAACTTTTTGATGGAGCTAACCCGTATTTTCGTTGCCCCGGAAAGGGAAACCACGAAAGCCTCCCATGGTTAGCCTTATGGCAAGAGGACTCTACCCCGTGATCCACCTATTACTTAGGATATTTTACACCAGTACTTTGGTCGGTGCGAGCTGGGTGCGGAATTCTTATCGATCAAACCCTGCTGGGATTCGAACTTGGGCATCTCATAACCATGCACTCTAATGCTATTATTATTATTTTTTTTTTATGTTTCTTTATCTTTATTTTTTTCTTTGTTATTTTAAAATTGCAAAAAATATGCAGAGATTAATTCTTAAATCAATGAATACTATACTGAGATAAGCATTCACTGCGAATCTTTGTTTCATTAGTCGTTTCCAAATAATTTTGAATGGTTTACTGCTGTTCCCTGTTTTTTTTTTTTAAACAAACGAACAAAAAACTTTATTGGGACGAAAAACAAACACATAAATACAAAGAATATATATTCGTCGCCAAGAGGAAAATTCTGACAAAGAAAGGTAATACAATAAATTAAAAAAAAAAGGGGGGGGGTATTGCAATCATAAATTATTTTGCTCATCATAAGACATCATATATTGTTGAACACTGTAATAATAGAGAAAAAAAACATGAAACTATATAAAAAAAATTCAAAATAAAAAGTAATATTTTTAAAAACCACGTTTTAGTAATGGAGAATAATAATTAAGAAAAAAATTGAAAAACGAAAAACGTGGGGCGCATGAAATACATAAAAGTAATGTTATATTAGTGTGTGTATGTGTGCTCTTGAGAATATGTGTATGTATATCAGTAATTGTAATTGAATCTGAATGTAGATGTGGAATATGCTTTTGTATATGCATATGTATGTGGATGTATATGTGGCTGTGCATGTGTATGAGTAAGAAAGTGTGTATATGTACTGTTATGTATTTCATGCGCCCCACGTTTTTCGTTTTTCAATTTTTTTCTTAATTATTATTCTCCACTACTAAAACGTAATTTTTAAAAATATTACTTTTTATTTTGAATTTTTTTATTTTAAACTATGATTTTTTTAATTTTTATTTTATATTTTTAAAAAATTATTATTATTTAATTATTATTCTTCACTACAAAAAACTTGGTTTTTAAAAATATATATTTTTAATTAGATTATTTTTCTTAGTCAAGAGTAGTCAAAACTACTACAAGACCACTACTAAAGTAATAGAACTTTTATTTTAAATTAGGGATACAAAAATCTTTATAGAAAAACAATACCTTTACGACTTTCATTATTTTTATGCTGATGACAACCAAAACAATCTGGAAATGAATGAGGAAAAACTGGATCCTACCACGTGATTTTTCAGCCAATAAAAATACTCCGACAACAAAAATATTTTCACCTGACACGTAATAATTTGAAATAATAGAATCGACAACAAAAGACAATCTCGAAAATATTTTTTTTTTAAATTTTAATTTTATTTTACTTTGCATGTCTTTTTTCTCTTCATTTTCATGCATTGTCATCCAATTCTGAACTGTGTGCTAAATTTGAAGTTTGTAGCTAGTCGGGAAGTTAGTTTAAAATCGATTACAAAATTCCACCCGGACAGACATACACGAAGGCAAGTTTATATAAACGTGGTAAAAAGTAACAGAGCTAACATAAGAAATTCATCTGGATTGGCACTAAACTGGTATAAAAAAATCAAATGCTTCCTTTAAAGTGAAAAATAGAGATCTAAATCGCCAATGTTCATCACAAATTGAAATAAAGCACATTTAAAAGAAGAATATATTTGGATATTTTGCAATTATAATGATAATTTGTTATATAATTTAGGTGCTAAGTAAAAAAAACTGTTTTCGTGAAATTTCTTTTGTAAAGTGGGGAATCTCATATATTTCAGTTGGTCTCCTTTCAGAAACATTAATTTTTAATCTGCATAATCAATGTATTTACATGTTTAAATTACTCTATTAATTCCATTCGTAGGTTATCGGGATATAAAAATCACGATTTGATCACAGCATTTTAAATCATTAAAACAAAGCAATAAAACATTTTTCTTTAGATTTCTTATAAGACACTAAGCACAAAATACCAAAAACATAGCTGGAATAAAAAAAAAATTCTGAGCCAGTATAGAATTTAAATCAGATTTCGAGAATGTAACCACAAAAAGAGTCATCGCCGTAATCTCAGGAAGTTAAGTCGACTGATCGCACTTTCTTTGGACTCAGGAAGTGCATTATTACGCCATTCACTGACCACCGGAAGGCAGTGATTAGGTTCCCTCAGGCAATATTCCTCCGCCAAGTATAGGACAATTGGACTAAGGGTTTGTTCCTTTCATTACAATTTTATTCCATTTCCCCCTTTTTTTTTGGCCTTGTATAATTGTGCGAGAATATGTGTCATGGTTTAGTTTCATCACGCGAAATGCCATTTAGTGACTATTAAATAAGTAATTGTGATGAAAGGCTGAAACTCCTCCTAAAAGTGGAGGGCACAATCGCTTGCTGCAGAACCTTTAATTTCTATCTACTTGTTTTATTTTAAGAAGAACTTTTCCTGGAAAATTATTGATTTTTGTGAGTGAATATCATTAGCCTCCACTAAACTTACACACTGCTTATTTTAATTTTCTTCCTGAATTTCGGGAAATGTTTCTTCAACTTTGTTTAGCATTTATGGATATGGTATTTATTATATATGAATATGATATTCATGGATATGGTACTTATTATATATGGATATGATATTCATGGATATGGTAATGGATAATTATAATTTACAGATATGATATTGCTATATTTTTATCTGAAATTTCCTTCTTCGTTCTACTTAAGATTTTGAAAATTCAAAGCTAAAAAGAAAGACTCAAAAAAATTTTTTAGACATAATTTTTGTAAGAATTTTTTTAATCCTATTTTTGAAACTGCATCTTAAGTTGTTTATCACATGTTATCAATGTCTTAAAAATTCATATTTAACTTTCTAGTGACCGAAAACAGTTGGAAAATAAGAAATTAGTTAACATCCTATGTTTGTGATTTAAAAATGGAAACTAGAAGATTAAATATTTTATGCAAGGTGTTTCGCAATCAATACCCTTAAATTCTTTTCAAAAAGAAAATAAAAATGTATGCCAGGGGGTACAAATTAATATTTAAGGGAAAATTGACGCATAAAAAGGCAATGGAAATTAGTAGAATCACTATTGAGGAAGGTGAGATGAAAAACACAAGAAACTGCTGAACTGCCAAATGAAAGTGAGATATGTTTCGAACAATTAAATCTTCCCTGTTTTATCCGGTAATAAAATAGGCTTTGGTATGTTCCATTCCACCTAATTCAGTAAATATTTGTTCCATTCCGGTAGCGGTTTTGTTATTTTTTTTACTTAATTAATACTTGGGGGGGGGGGTGATATACATACCGTATTTTATGCGTTTTCAGAAACATCACAAAAATTTTATTGTAGGTTTTTACATAGGAATTGATTCCGGGAATACTTTTAATTTTAAATGGATTTTATAGTAACTATTACATCGTTTACAGAATCTTATTCGGCTTACACAAAGACATTTTTTATAAAGTAATTTTGATTAAAATCTTTATCTCCTTGCTGGTTAAAAAAAATTATTCATTTTTAACAAATGTTTTCCAAGGAGCCGCTATGGCTCAGGGGATAGAGAGTTCGCCTTCCAATGAGGTGTGCCGCGTTCGAATTCCAGCGATGGCTGATAAATACGAATTCCGCATCCGGCTTGCACCGACCACAATGCTGACGTTAAATATCTTCAGTGGTAGACGGATCATGGGTTAGAGTCCCCTCGCCACCAGGCTTATCGTGGGAAGTTCACGTGGTCTTCCTCTCCATGTAACGCAAATGCGGGTTAGTTCCCTGATAAAGTGCTCCACGAAGGCAAATTTCTCCCAATACTTGATCCAGGAGCTCTCTTTCTTTTGTCTTCTGGATTGGGTTCAAAATTGCAAGGTTATAAAGTTGAACAAATTTAGGTCGGCTGTTCACCGACGGCTATAAAATAAAATGAAATGTTTTCGAAAACATAATCTTTTGTTTTTGAAATTTGTTCAGGAAGCATTTTTGAGCTTTAATAACAACATGAAATGTAATGTTGTTATAAAATCACATGAGCTGAGAGAGATTACAGAGATTTTTTTTACAAACTCAACTAAATTGGTAAAGAATTTTGTTACAGAGTTAGGAATATTCTATGAACCTTGTAGCTACAAAAGCTTTCTTTTTTTTTCATAGACGTCTATTACAAATAGTTTTTCTCATTTTGAAAAATACACCAAAATTGCAAAATAAATTAACTCTTATACTGCACTACACAATTTCTTAAATGAAACCTTATTACTGTCAAAACGTTATCCCTTTCGTCATTTACTACGCTGATAATTTATTGAAGCGAGTGTATGCCTATAATTAGCAGAAATGTATATGAATGTTGATCATATGATCGTTAATATCGTATTTAAGCTACCTATAGACAAACTATTTAAATCTTCTAAAACACCATTTTTTTAGACTCACTCATTCGATAAATATTGTCATTAGATAGCATAGATATAATTCTATCATGCATGCAAGTCTTATTATATGATCATTATCGTATTTAAGCTACCTATAGACAAACTATTTAAATCTTCCAAAACACCATTTTTTTAGACTCACTCATTCGATAAATATTGTCATTAGATAGCATAGATATAATTCTATCATGCATGCAAGTCTTATTATATGATCATTATCGTATTTAAGCTACCTATAGACAAACTATTCAAATCTTCCAAAACACCATTTTTTTAGACTCACTCATTCGATAAATATTGTCATTAGATAGCATAGATATAATTCTATCATGCATGCAAGTCTTATTATATGATCATTATCGTATTTAAGCTACCTATAGACAAACTATTCAAATCTTCCAAAACACCATTTTTTTAGACTCACTCATTCGATAAATATTGTCATTAGATAGCATAGATATAATTCTATCATGCATGCAAGTCTTATTATATGATCATTATCGTATTTAAGCTACCTATAGACAAACTATTCAAATCTTCCAAAACACCATTTTTTTAGACTCACTCATTCGATAAATATTGTCATTAGATAGCATAGATATAATTCTATCATGCATGCAAGTCTTATTATATGATCATTATCGTATTTAAGCTACCTATAGACAAACTATTCAAATCTTCCAAAACACCATTTTTTTAGACTCACTCATTCGATAAATATTGTCATTAGATAGCATAGATATAATTCTATCATGCATGCAAGTCTTATTATATGATCATTATCGTATTTAAGCTACCTATAGACAAACTATTCAAATCTTCCAAAACACCATTTTTTTAGACTCACTCATTCGATAAATATTGTCATTAGATAGCATAGATATAATTCTATCATGCATGCAAGTCTTATTATATGATCATTATCGTATTTAAGCTACCTATAGACAAACTATTCAAATCTTCCAAAACACCATTTTTTTAGACTCACTCATTCGATAAATATTGTCATTAGATAGCATAGATATAATTCTATCATGCATGCAAGTCTTATTATATGATCATTATCGTATTTAAGCTACCTATAGACAAACTATTCAAATCTTCCAAAACACCATTTTTTTAGACTCACTCATTCGATAAATATTGTCATTAGATAGCATAGATATAATTCTATCATGCATGCAAGTCTTATTATATGATCATTATCGTATTTAAGCTACCTATAGACAAACTATTCAAATCTTCCAAAACACCATTTTTTTAGACTCACTCATTCGATAAATATTGTCATTAGATAGCATAGATATAATTCTATCATGCATGCAAGTCTTATTATATGATCATTATCGTATTTAAGCTACCTATAGACAAACTATTCAAATCTTCCAAAACACCATTTTTTTAGACTCACTCATTCGATAAATATTGTCATTAGATAGCATAGATATAATTCTATCATGCATGCAAGTCTTATTATATGATCATTATCGTATTTAAGCTACCTATAGACAAACTATTCAAATCTTCCAAAACACCATTTTTTTAGACTCACTCATTCGATAAATATTGTCATTAGATAGCATAGATATAATTCTATCATGCATGCAAGTCTTATTATATGATCATTATCGTATTTAAGCTACCTATAGACAAACTATTCAAATCTTCCAAAACACCATTTTTTTAGACTCACTCATTCGATAAATATTGTCATTAGATAGCATAGATATAATTCTATCATGCATGCAAGTCTTATTATATGATCATTATCGTATTTAAGCTACCTATAGACAAACTATTCAAATCTTCCAAAACACCATTTTTTTAGACTCACTCATTCGATAAATATTGTCATTAGATAGCATAGATATAATTCTATCATGCATGCAAGTCTTATTATATGATCATTATCGTATTTAAGCTACCTATAGACAAACTATTCAAATCTTCCAAAACACCATTTTTTTTACTCACTCATTCGATAAATATTGTCATTAGATAGCATAGATATAATGCTGTCATGTATGCAAGTCTTATTATACAGAAAATTCAAGCATAAACAATAATTTATACCACCCGAAATGAGTTTTAAAGAGAAAAATATAAAGAATTTTTTTCCTCGGGAAATTGATGGATGGTTACATTAATGATATTGATGGCTCAAATTCAGAGTTTGTGTCATATTGTAGCAAAGTATATTTTAAAAGCTCCGCTTTCTTTATAATATTGATCGTATTCTTTGGAAGTCTAACATAATGATTAAGGGTGCTCGAAGCTATTTCGCCGAGTAAAATAGAAAAAAGCAATTGAGACATTTGAGTGCTTTAAATACGAAGCGATGCATAAATTTTAAACTATATATGCTAAATTATTGAAATAATTGTCGGAACTTTAAAATTTGAAAATGTCTTAAGTATTTAAAACAAATATTGAACTTCTTAAGAAATCGCTAATTTAGCGAGGTTTTTCCTCATAGATAAAAATATTTAATAGTTCTTTATTTTTACAAACTTATATCACTTCTAACAATTCAACCAAGTAACTTGACAATCAAAAAGTTATAAAATATGCATGCTCTTCAGTTCCACGAAACTAAAATTTTGTTTTAATTCCTATTGAGAATATGCGTATATAAATGTGAATTAAATATAAACGTGGATATATATGAATGTGATTTTAATACAAATGAGAATTTTCTTCATATAAATTTTTTACACCATTTTCATAATTAACATAGATGGCGCTGACAAAAGATAAGCAAAACTTAACAGTCATAAATGACTGTTAAAAAGTAACAAAAGTCGTAAATAGGGCAGCCGTTATTTCCCACTCGAAATATATTTTAAGTAAAAAATAATTGACGGGTTAGAAATAATTGACGAAATACTAGCTTAAGAGCATCGTCAAATCATTTTGCGAAGAAAAGCAATGCAGGAGCACTCTATGATTTGCGATAGAATAAAATCGAGACTGACTGGGCAGATAAGGAAGAATAAACAAACTACGAAGATAAAGAAAAACTACGAAGAAAACATTTCACATGTCCCATGTAAAATGTTTTCTTGTTTATTGGAACATTTACATACCCCAAAAAAATCTGCCGGGAATTGGATTTTTCAAGATGAATTCTCCCGAAGCTTTTAGTCGACTTGTGATTTCTTATTTAGAAAACTATTTTGATTAAAGTTAAAAAAAAATTTTCTGTCCAAAATCAAGAACCAGATAAAAGAGCTTATCGTGATTGGACATTACTATTATAAGGATTAGAACACAAAATCAATTTTTTTTTCCTTTTTACGAATTAAAAGTGAATTGTGAAATCATTTTCTGTTAACCACTCCCAGTTCCAGTAATAATTCTTTACATATTCAGTAAAATTCTGCCATGAATTAGATTTTCTTTGATAAATGTTACCGGATATTTTAGTAGACTTGTGATTTCTTAATCTCTTTTGGTGAAAGTTAATATTTATTTACTTGTGTCCAAAGTCAAGAACCAGATAAAACCTTACTACTCCAGACTTAAAGTATCATTTAGAGTATAAACCATAATCCAAATTTTTAGAAACGTCACAAATCTTTTGACATCTTTAGAAATCTAAAAAGAAGTGACTGGCCACAGAGACCACAAGGAAACACTTGTCACAAACTGACTCATCCCTGAATATTCTACCAAGTCGATTTTTATGGCAAATGGAACGAAAGAATAAAAAAAAGCGGATGGAAAAGAGACAGATTTTTGTTGAGACCACTGCGTCAAGGAAATCATAACCGAAAAAACTAAAATAAATGGAAAAGAAGTGAGGGACATTTCGTTCCTATCACATGATGTCCCTTATCACCCCCAGTCCCCCTACCATTGATGCGAAAAATTCAGTTCATCCTCGATGAGGAATAGGAAAAAGAAGTCTTCGGATAAACTGTCACTGTTATCCGACCTGTTCGATAGCTTGTCACCCGATGTCTAACAAGAATTGGACAAGTGCTTCTAGGGATTCGCTTCGCTAGCCCGTAGGTTTTATACCATCAAGAAGCCATCTTTGATCGCGCCAAGACAGCAAGAAAAGACTTTGCAGATCCCCAGGCGATATTCGTATATTTGAAGGGTCGAAAAGCGATTGAGGAAAGGATTAAGTGGAAATCATATTCGCTAGGACTTTTATGAGTCATACTTATTTATTCGAATCATGTATAGCTACTGCAATTAAATGATTTATTTTAAACATTGAGTACAATTCAAGAGTTTATGTATTTTCTTTTTATAATAGTCGTTGATAAGCCGAACCAATTCTCTGAGTTTACGACGACCAATGATTAACTACCCTTGTAATTTTGAACCCAATCCAGAAGACAAGGAAACTCCTGGATCAAATATAGGGAGAAATTAGCTCTCATGGAGGATTTCAAGATGGAACTAAACTGCATTTGCGTTTCCTGGAGAGGAAAACCACGAAAACTACCCATGTTAGCCTGACGGCAAAGGGACTCTAACCCACAATCCGTCTACCACTGAGCTTATTTTCAAGTCAACACTGTGGTTGGTATGAGCTGGATGTGGAATTCGAATGGACTAGCCGCCACTGGGATTTAAGCCTGGGTCACCTCATTGGAAGGCGACTGCCATCGTTGAACAGCAGACTCAATTTTTTGTGTTTACGACTGCTAATGCTCAACGCCATAGCCTTGTAATTTTGAACCTAATCCAGAAGACAAGGGAACTCCTGAATCAAGTTGGGAGAAATTTGCCTTTCGTGGAGGACTTCTCAATGGAACTAACCCGCATTTGCGTCACATGGAGAGGAAAACAGCGAAAACCTTCCGCGGTCAGCCTGACGGATAAGGGGACTCTAACCGATAATCCGTCTACCACTGAAGATATTTCAGGTCAGCACTGTGGTTGGTTCAAGCCGGATGCGGAATTCGTATCGACCACCCATTTCTGGGATTCGAACCCAGTTCACTTCATTATTAGGCGAAAGCTCGATCCCCTGAGCTATCACGGTTCTAATTTAATAGTTTGAAAATATTTCAGCAATTTAGTTGCAGATAAACGAAACATTTGTAAAAATTTTATGTAGTAGAACTCAATTATAGCATGTATAGCTCAATAAATGTCCGTATTTAACGAGATTCCTGATTTAACGAGTGGAAAGAAATATTTTGTTTACCTCATTTTTGTTATAAATTATAATTTATTTCATATCATTTACTCCCTTCTATAAAATGATTTTTAATTATTCTTATAAAACTTACCATGGTCGGCCCATGATGACTTCAAATTTTAAAATATAAATGAAAAAAATCCACTTTTGTTGGCAATGTTTTTTGAGCATTTCCTTACCAATGTAATTTAGGAGACATTAGATTTCGCAGAGTGATTTATGAACATATAATTTTAGACGAAATCAACACTGAAAAAATTTAAGATCAAAGCTTTCAAAATTTTCTTCATTTTTTACGAAACCGTTTTTTGGGAGGTCTTTCCGGTTTAAGAAATCTGATTGAATATTTCGTCAAATTGTGGAAATTAATATATTCATACATTTAAAGATACGGTATAGTTTATACGGAAGATACGGTTTAAGGATACGGTCATTAAAGAAGGAACTCACTTAAAGACCCGGTTAGGCTTAATGCAACACATCAGTTAAGTGCTCGAAGTGTTCTTCATTTTTGACTAAACCGTCGCTCGCAAATCTCTCCGATTTAAGAAATCTGAGTAAATATTTCGTCCAATTGAGGAAATTAATATATTCCCACATTTAAAGATACGGTATGGTTTATACGGAAGATACAGTCATTAAAGAAGGAACTCATTTAAAGATACGGCTAGGCTTAATGCAACACATCATCCAACACAATTGACTAAGAAATACAGCATAAAACTAAAAAAGAGTGTAAGTAAATGATCCAGGAACTCAGTGAATCTGCTTTCTATGTAAATGCACTTACATAGTAATATCCTGTCCTACAGTGAAAAAAATTCTGAGTACTCTTAGAGTCGACAAAAGTCTGAGTAGACAAAAAAAGTCTGAGTGCTCTTAGAGTGCACTGAGATGAAATACAAGTGAAGAAGCAATGTTGTTAAATACTTAAGATCTCGTTATAATAAAAAATCACACAATTTTGTGACGAAATGATAGTAAAAAATGACGAAATGAAACTCATGGCACGCTGAATTGTCGAAAATTTCTGAAATTCAGGAATTTCAGATTTCAGAGATTTATTTTGTAAAGCAAAGTGTCAACGTGAAAGTCGATCAGTTGCATAATTCCTTTAAAATATTTTAAAAATATTCGAAGTCTTCTTTGATTCTTTCCTCTTGCATTTTCCCAGCTGAAAGCGCAGTATTTACTTTTCTTTCTATTGATATTTTAATTATTGGGGGCTAAACCGACTTATTTTGAGAATAAGCGTGACCCATTCTCGATCTTCTTCCATCTGAAAACTCATTACAAAATGGGACTTAGAAATCTTCATTATTTTAGAGGATCATTAGCTGGGAAACGGATATTACTATGCCTAATTGCTTTTCGCCAATCAATCTCCCAAACCCCTGATTGCGCCGTCATTTAGTTCAAGGTAAAATGGGGAGGAGATTTTTAAACTTCGAAGAGCGAACCTAGTTTGGTGACATATTGCGGTGGTGTCTGCTTAAGACCACCAAATGAACTTTCTAAAAGACACCATGTGTAAGCTATAGATTTTGATAAAATGATGAGATATTCATTGCTTTGATATTAAATAGTAATAGCTCTGAGAGTTTTTGCGCATATTTTGAGTAAATATTGTATTTTAAATCGGGATTTTTTATGTTATACAGGATAAGCACGAGTCACTTTCTTTTCTATAAAGATTATTTAGCAGTACTATACATGTTCGAATAAATATTCATTAATAGGAATTAATACAAGCTATATAGTTTGAACAAAATAATGAATGAATATTATTTTTGCAAATTACAAATGTATCTCTAAAATTACATTGGTAAAAATATTGATGCTAGTTTATTTACTCAAATGATAAAAGAATAAAATGCGTTTTTTTTTAAAAAATAAGTTTCAAACGATTAAAATCTATTTCCCAAAACCTTTTTAAAATCATTTTTTTGTATGATATAATAGATAAAAAAAGAGATAAAAATTATTTAATATTATTTTTATTTAAAGCATTCCGCGTTATATTAGATATAAAAGATAGCTAAGCTCATCTGAAAGCAGTCATATCTAAATCTTGATAATACCTTGCCGTCATACCATAGATATAACTTAATAGACTCAGAGTTACGGTAAAATGGTTCTTACGGATGATGCACCCAAAGTGCCGGCATAATTTAATCTGAAATTTCTGACAGTGTAAGATTTATATATATATATATATATATATATATATTATATATATATATATATATATATATATATATATATATATATATATATATATATATATATATATATATATATATATATATATATATATATATATATATATATATATATATATATATATATATATATATATATATATATATATATATATATATATAAAAAAAAAAAGCTGTAAGATTGATATAATAAAAAAAAACAATTATTGTTGTACTTTTTTTGTACAACAATAATTGTTTTTTTGAAAGCGTTGAACTTCAATGATTAGTAGTTTTTTTCTATCACTCTTACGCTGTCAGAAATTTTGGATCAAATTGTGCCGGCACTATGGGAGCACCATCCGTAAGAACCATTTTACCGTAAAATTCATTTATACAGTAAAAATGTTGTACAGTAATTTTTACAATAATATATATTTGATCCGCGATAGAAGTGGAAAAACTGAAATTTTAAACCAATTCTAATAGCTTTATTTTTTTCAACAAATACTATAAATATCGAGATGTAACTGGCTTAACTAAGCACTTTTCTATCTTTTAACGATACACTTAGCTTAAGCGAATTCTTCAAAAGTTTCGAGAGCAGCAAAATCTTATTAAATGAAAGATCTTATTTCAATTGAAAAATTCATTTTTCATCTGGGAATTCTTTTAATTAAAGAAATACTCAAATAGAGCCATTCTGCACGTTGCAGATTTGAGATACTTACCAGTTTACAATTGTAAATGTCAGTTACATAGTACCAAAAATCCTTCACTTAAAAAAAATATTTCGATAGTACGAGTTTCATTAGATTGCGGTCAGGGACCGGCAAAAAGTGGTCCAGTTACAGACCGTAAAAGTACAATTATACCCACAAAGTTATCATGGCCTGTAAAATAAAGGTTTGAAAGTTAATACATTGCCTCTGGCCGTAAATTAACATTATTCTCGTAAGTGTTATCTCTTTAGTTCTATCCCTGACAATGTTTAAGACACAAGCGATTTGTTTGCCAAATTAAGATGTTCCATGGAACGAAGCAAAATAATGTGGTGCTGTCATCAGCTGTGAATTTATAAGGTTGCAAGTTCATTATTTACTCGTTTTGCTGAAGTTTGTTACAATTATGGTACTGGGTTTTTCTCAAAAAAGGAAGTTTTCTGTATAAACTAATGATCAAATCTTCCAATTTTTTAAAATTGTTTTAGAGAAGATAATAGTAAATAGTTTAATATTTTGGAACTGCTATAGACACAAACTTTGATACTTCTGATCTTAATACTATTAAAATTTTTTCTCTATTACTGATACATCGCATTTAAACAAATACTTCAAAATTTACGAGAGCCACTCAATCTAATTAGCAATAAAATCATGATTTAGCAGCTGTTTAAGTTTTTTTCTATGCAACTTTCTAACTGTAGAAACATTAAAATAGAAAAAAATACATCTTAACTACATTGTACCAACCATTCCTTACATTGGTAATAGCTCCTTTTCTTTTGTTTCGGCAATTATTCTAGGTTAAAATAAAGAAAAAAGTTTTTTTCCCTAGCCGTTATTGATACATCGAATTTAAACTAACACTTCAGAAGTTGTTGCGCGCATTTGCCAGAAGTGGAGCACCCTTTTTTTTTTGTCTTTTCCACCATTTCCTTCCCTAAAAAGATCGAAAAGAGCTACATTCATCAAAGAGAGGTTGGTGAAGACGATACCATCCCTTCAGAAGTTCCACCAGATGGCCAAGAATCGTTCGAAGAAGACTTAGAATAGTGGGGAAAACGGAGAGAACTTGCAGACACATGCAGCACAGTTCACCTGTGCAGCATACGCAAACCGATTATTGAAATTCAGAAGGGGAATAGGGGAGGCACATACCTTGACTGAAAATTTTCGAGTTCCCTTTGCCGAAATTGATCCTGCATGGGGACGATAGTCACAAAGAGAAAGTTGGGGGTGGTTGGGAGACTACCAAGAGGAACGACTTCAAATAGTATGCTAATGACGAAAGAGGAAGGTTCTGTTCAGTCCTCTTGATTAATTTGTGTCTTTTGAATTAATTACGCCTCTATGTTTCCCCTAATTAAATAACCTCCGTTGCATATTTTGGGGGGCCGATTTACTTTCATCATCATTACTATTACGTCCGCTAAAGAGGTCAAAATACTAATTGGGGCTCTCGTTCAAAAAAAAGTAAAGATTTGAAAAGGGGGTAGAGGGAGTAGATTAATGATTTCCCTATAGAAAAGACTTCGTTTCGATGTTAGATTAAATATGCAATGTTGTAATCTCTATTAATGATTTCACGTTTCAATTATTAATTTTATTTTGATGTCTAGATTGCTGTGGATGTCTTTATTCTTTTTTAATTGCATTTTAGTGTTTTTATATCTCAGTGTTGAGTTTTTATTTTATTTTTTTTATCCGAGATTTATTATTCATGTTTGTACGAAACCAACAAATTAATTCGACTGAGCTATATAATTGACTCCATGTCCTGGATCCGATGTTTTTTTAATAATTTTTAGTTACTGAAAACAGCGCATGAACTTTCAAGTTGGTTCGTCTTGAAATTGCGAATTTAAAAGATAGGCAGTTAAATAAAACAGATTGGTATAAAAATAAATCAAAGTAAGGAGAAAAAAAAATGTCTTCTTTTCCGTTTCGGTGATGCGCCTAATTAAATTCTTCATTTTATTTGATTGCTTTATGAAAATTAAATGAAGATGTTTGCCTGACGCTGAAATATAATTACGTAGTCATGTCACGCTTTTGTTTATTATGTTTATGAATCGGTTTAACTCTTTCAAGAGATTTTTGAGTTTTTAATTACCATTTTGTATATCTGCTTAGTACGTTAATTATTTATTTATTTATTTTGAAAAATATAATATGATGTATATTTTAAAAATAATTTGACTTAATATTTTTTCTTATGATTTAATTTTATAACTTAGGCATATACTGACACAATTGAAGAGCTTAGTGTAAGAACTAGGTAAGTCACATTTAAGGGTTTGTTTATAAATCAGTGAAAATAGCATAGAGCAGGGGTGGCGAACCTTTATACACCAACGTGCCATTTTCTCCAAAAAAAATTGCTTAATGAGGTCATAGACGTGCCGTCAAATAATTTTGACTTCGTGATTATTAGGAAAATAATAATACTAAATACTATCAACTCAAAACTCTTTATTTACATTGAAAAAAAAATTGCAATGTCTCAGTTATACACGTACTTCAACTTAAAGTAACATCAGTGTGAGTTCTGTTGTTGCAGATTAGATGACCAATAACTTATACTAGGTTGTAAGATGTTAGTTTAAGCAGGACTGTTGATTTTTTTTGCTAGTTATTTATTGTTATCTTGGTTTTTACGGTTAATTGTTTTTTTAGTATTAATTTTTAATTTTTTTATTATGAATTGTTTATTATTTTGTTTGTTTTTTGTGAATTTTAATTTAATTGTTACATATGCTTCATAGCTTAATAGCATTTGTGTAATAACAATTCATAGTGCAACAACAATTGTGATCGGTGGTGTGACCAAAATATTGTGTCGCGTGCCATAAATGGCACGCATGCCATTGGTTCGCCATCCCTGGCATAGAGTTATTGCAACAATAGAGGTATGTTTAATGTAACAGAATTGTTTTTTGCTTTCACTTTAGTTTTAACATTACATAACTAATCCCCATTAGTTTTTAGTATATTTGCATGATCTTTATTGCTAAATTGTGCAGTGGTAAATTAAATAAGACAAGGAATCATTAGTCCAGCTTACTAATAAATTGGTAATAAAATAGTCCAGAGACCACTGTTTTCTTCTTACCCTGATTATAGCCTTTTAGAAAATGTCCCTTACCTGGTTTCGTCACTAAAACTCTTCAATTATTAAAGCTAAAATAATTTAATTTATTTATTTATTGTTATTTGCTACCCTTCTCGGTTAAAGCAGAACACGTATATTGTAGTTAATCTCATCAGAATAGAGATTAACTCTCTTTAACATCTCTTCACGTGATATTACACGCAGCCAAATCATGATAGCTAAAGTTTACCACTATCGACTATTTTTTCCCGTTACATATCCCTTTCCAAGGAGCCTTAAGACACTTGCCTCCACAGTATCTGTATTAAAACTGCTGAGTATTGGTGCAGTTTCAATAATCACCAAATATATCGATATGCTACTTTATACCTATATTAATATATTTGGTACTTACTGCATAACCTGACTTACTGTCCTGAGTTTTGGGCAAAATACATTTGTCAGTGGCAGCAAACTAAAGACAAAATTTTAAAAACAAATGGAATTCTTATAAGAATTTGGTAAGAACTTAAGAGCTGGATTACTTCTTTATCTGATCTAAAATTTGCTTTTTAAAATATTTTTAAGTATTGGTGGAAAATAGTTCCTTTAGTTCTAATTCATTAAAATATTAATACATTATCTTTGTTACCACTGAAAAAATATTTTCTGAATCTACGAAACACCTGTTGTGGAATTCTTATTAAAACTGCACCAATTATCTTAATACCAGAAGTACATATTAACAAATTAATTTAGCGTCATCTGCGTATGGGTATCTTATACAGTTTCATTAAAGGAATTTCCCACTAAATTTTTATCGATTAAAGGCTTATATTTTTATTTCGATAATTACATATTACCAATATTAGTTAAGCATTGGTGTTAATAATAATATGGCAAATTTTCGCGATTTCCTTAAACGACCACTTTCACCATTAATTTTGGTTTTTTAGTAGATAGGTTATTTTTATTTTATTTTAATTAATGCATAATTATCAATCTTAATTGAGCTATGATTGTAAACTGGTTTTAAATTGATTGATAATTGATTATAACTTGATTGATAATTGATTATAATTTGTTTGATAATTGATTATAAACTGGAGAACCTTTAGAGAACATTTAAGGGAAGAATGTCTTGGCATAGGCTTGTTGAGAAAGCCAAGGCCCATCCTGGGCTGTCGTGCCAATGAAAAGAAGAAGAGAATTGAGCATCATTGTCTCAATAGTTGTAACTTTTCTACGATTCCTCTAAACGAATCAGTGTAATTACTCCATTAATTTTGACATTTAGTACATAGCGTATTTTCTTTATTTCAGTAAACATATTATCTAAATTAATTAAGAAACATTGACGTTAATAATGTTTCATAATAGTAAGACAATTTTTTACGTTTTTCCTGAGCGAAGTAGTACAACTTTTCAATAACTTTTGCCTTTAAATACTTTTTTTTTGCAGTTAAAAGTTTTACTTTAAAAGAAAGGCATTTACTTTAATAAATTCATAAATCTTGTAAAATTGCTATAACTTTCAAAAAATTTATATTAATTTCGAATTAAAAGAAATTCTGTGTTAAGTTAATAAAGAAATATGGGACTAACAGAATGCCAAATTTTTACTCTATAGTTACATTCCTTCAGCTTGTAACATTCCTTCAGCCTGTAGAGCTGCCTGTATAGAATTTTTTTTTTTAAAAGTTAAAGATTTATAATTTTTGAGTGAAATATCTAATGTTAATTGTTTCTGCCATTATACTTTTGGTTCTGCTTATCACCGTAATTTTAAGTTTATAATTCTCATTGTTTTGCACGGCGAAACAAAATATTATGAACGTTAAACTGAACACCCAAGACAGCGGTGGCCTAACGCTTTTTCAATATCGTGAGATCTAAAATAAACATATAAAAAAAACCCAGCTAAGTTACATATGAAAGTAATTCGCAATTAAATCTATGTATATTGATATTAATTCAGTCAAATAATAAGAAAAAGTCAACTCATTCGATTGCTTCGTTCTAGACCTTTAAATTAACAGTCTCCAAGTACCATGAGTGTGTTTACTTCTGGAATATCCGGAATCAAAGTTCTATTCCATGAGAATGGTTTCTCACAAAATCCATTTGGAATCCTCCACGAAGTCAAAGAAACGTTTTTGTATCAGGGGTAAGTCGAGAATAATGGGTTAAAGGGGAACAACCAAAAGGGATGGCAAAGAATGGAAGTTGAGTTAATTAGGAGAAGGAACTACGGATAATTGAACGATTGACGAACTCTCCTAAACTGATTACCCGGTTCTCGAAGGGGAACTTTCAATCTATTGTGGCACAAGTCGGATCCTTTTGTCTCTGAAAAGTAAGCGGTATATCGAAGTCTCTCAGAGAATTTCAAGGAATGACAATGATAATCATTTGAAAAGAATTTTTTTTTTGGAGACAGACTTTTAATCAAACATTTAATCAAAAGTATTTTTTTTTAATTTAGGAAAAAATAATGATTTATTGGAAAAGCAATTGTGTAGATGAAATACCAATTCAATGGATAAACATCGTAAATAAGAAGTGATTTTTTTTTTACTATACCAAATAATTAGTTTCTACGACAAATTTTTTCATACTGTGGACTGGTAATGTAACTAAGCTGCTATATAGCAACCAACTTGGCCCTTTCCCGAATTCATTGCTTCGTGCACTATAAAAAATATCAATTCAAATTACGGTAAAAAAGCACCGGTGTCTATACTTCATACCGTAAAATTTATTTTTACAGGAATTGTTACGAAACGAAAATCTAATGTACAGTAATTTTTACAGTAATAATTATTTTAAAATCACCGAATCCCCCTAAATAACTGTACTTTAAAAATTACAGTAAAAATGAGTTTAACGGAAAAATTGATTTAAGTGCCGGGACTTTATTTCCTAATTTGATCCGGAATATTTTACAGAGCTGTCGCTTTCTAGCATTTTGGTAATATGACGTTTCAATAATTATCCATATTAATTATCGTGTCATCAATAATAATTCAATTATCTATATATAAATGAATGTCTTAGTGTGTGTTCTTTATAGACTCCTAAACCATCCGACCGAGAGCTATGAAATTTGGCATACAAATAGTTCAAAGCACGAGGAAGGTCACTGATGACATTAGAACATTCTACGAGAAACCGTTTGAAGGGGATGAGCGGAAAACGAAATGGAATTTTCTGATTGGTTAAGCGTCAGCCATTGTTTTAAATTTAACGACTCAATTTTTCGCATATTTTAAAGATAGCATAAGTGATAATTGCTAGATTATAGCTCTCTTTGATCACAAAACTAGTTAATTGCACGTATTTAAATATTTAATTATTTTATATTAGCCATGTCAGATAAATTCAATGAACATTACGTGGTAACACGTGTGGTCTACGTCACCAAATTTATGTTTTGTCTGATACCATGCGCCTTTATTTTATTTCTATTCATTTTTTTAAACGTAAACGTAACTAAAAGATTACTTATTTAAAACCAATGGTAGCGAAATGGAAAAAAAAATATTTATGTATTTAAAAGAAAAATTAATGGGAAAGTGGTACTAATTCATTTAGGAGAATGCTGATGGGTTATGTAATATGTATCAAATATACTAATATAGGTATAAAATATTATATTGATATATTTGGTGATTATTAAAACTGCACCAAACAGTTTTAATATCAACACTTTGGAATTAAGTGTCGTATGGCCACTCGAAAGGGATATGTACCTGAGAAAATCACTTAATAGTGGTAAATTTAAACTACCATGAATTGGCCGCAAGCAATAGCATCATACCAAATGATGCTAAATACATTTATTCTTTATTCCTATGGTATGAACTAAGGACGACGAGCTTTGCTAACTTCAATAACGTAAGGCCACCGGTGATTACGATATATAGTATTAAATAAAAAAAAAATTGAAATTATTTTAGCTATATTAATTGAAAAATTCTCCGGATGCCCCTTGACGGGGGTGGGACGGGGTTAAGCTTTGATATTAATTGAAAACTTAATGGAAGAACCAGGTAAGTGATACTTTCAGAACGAAAAAAAGAAGTTGTATCCAAATAATTTTATTACCAATTTATTAGAAGAAGGGACTAATAATTGTTTGCTTTATTTTATTTACCACTGCCTAATTTGAAATAAAAATCAAGCAAGCATACTAAATATGTTAATATAAAAGTGAAGGCAAAAACAGTTCTGTTACATAAAACATACTAATATCGACGCAACCACTTTATGTTATTCTCTCTAATTCATTAATTCCACTAAAAATGTCATTCACCTGGCTCTTTTAAATTGTGTCGGTAAAAGCCTCTCAGTTTTGAGTATGATTGAGTTGTGTTTTTTTAATTCTTTTCTTTTTTTTTATTCACCCCGTACGAAGAACGGGTATTCAGCTAGTATTCTAATGAAATAAAGAGTACGGCCGTATCTCTCTGTGTGTTTTTTTTTTTTTTTTTTTTTAAACTCCAGTACCGTTTATGGAAGAGTCCTGAAATTTGGATAGTAGGTGAAAAGAGCAATTTTAGCTCCAATTCTAAAAAATTTTCATAAATTTCTCTCGATTTGTTCGGGAGAGATGTTCGAATAGAAAAATTTTCTCATTAGCTTAGCATTATTCTTTGTTAAATTAAAATAAAAATGATTCTGTTTTTTTTTCAAATTTTTTTTAAAAGCATTTATCGGATAATATAAACGATGTTTGACTATCCTACTGATCTATTTAACTGAAAAAAAGGAGTTTTTTTAATGCGTCACTAATGTGTAACCGAATTAGCATTTTGAAATTTATCTGAAACCTCACCAAAACATTAATGCATATTGAATTTAATAAAAATAAAATTCTAAAAAAAAATATTGTTTTCTAATTAATAAACAGCAGCGGTCGCCATAGCAACGTACGCAATGACGACGCTTGCGCGCGGTTTACTTTTGAACACCACGCATTTATTTTGTTTATAATTAGGTTTTTGAAAAGTGTTTCTATAAAACTGAGTAATTCAAAATCGACGATAACTGAAATAAAAAATAACTTATATTATTTTATAATATAGCAAAATTAATGGCCCCTTGATTAAAAAATTCCAGAAAAAATTAGATTCCCTTGTTAGCGATGTGAGTTTCTCACTCTCCATAACACGTGGAAATGCCTTTTGCCCTGACCTGCCTCTCGGGCACCGGGGGTTTTGATAATTTTGTATTTTTATCTTAATTTATTTTTCGTTCGTTTCGTATTCTGTTTCACTCTCGACTATCTAGGTCCTCCTAGTTTCGTTTTTCACCCTCATTTATTTTCAATTTTGTTCGGTGGCATCTTTAGGCGCTCTGTTTCAAATCTCTTTTGCTTTTCTCCTTCACTTTCGAAAGTCTTGAAAATATGTGCCTATTTTTGAGTGCTTAACATATGGCGACTTCGACCTCTTTCATATTTTACACGCTAAAAAAGTTTCTATATTTTTAATTATAAACTTCCGCTCAGTTTTATGGGATTGTTCATTTTAAAAATATTTCTCATTTGTCAAAATCTGCTGTGTCAAAATCTTTTTTATTCAATATTCACTTTAAATGCGTGCTGAATATTGACATTTACGGTTGAAAGTCAGAAATATTTTAATAGAAAAGAAAAAGAGAAATATAAAATGACTTCAGCAACATAAATGAATCTTAATTTTAAATTAACTTTCACCAATAGAATTGATATTAAAATATTACATACATTAAAAGACATTTCAAACCCATAACAAATGTTTGTCGAAAACTGTAATTTTATCACATTATTTATTACAGATTTAGTTCAGTAGAAGAGCAAATTATTTTAAGGAAATTAATATTAACACAAATAACGCATCTCACATACCTATTTCCGTTATTATTTAAAAAGAAAAGGCTTTAAAAGAGAAGATAAATAAATTTTCGGACATACAGTCATTTAAATTCTGAAATGGTATGCAATATAACATGATTTATTTCTTGGTCACGTATTTAAATTTTGTTAAAATATATCAGATCAGAAAATAAATTCCATACGAATTTACATTAAAGCTTCTGGAATTTATGAAAATACTTTACTTACACGCATTTTTACCAATGACTAAAACTTTAATTAAGTATATTATAAAATCCAGATTAATTTTGGTAGACGAATTAACCAGCAGTAATTATAAGCAAATATTAAACTAATTGAAATATATTTCATTAGCGTCATACTTCATTCTGAAATGACTAAATAAACTTTTTAAATTTGTGCTGATTTAAATTCCAATGTTATATTAACACAGGTTTAAAAAACCTACGAGGGAACAGAAACGGCTAATTAAATTTAAGGTTTAACGTTAAAAATGACGAAAACTTTTTCCATTTAGATGAAGGCCAATAAATCCTAATTATCTTTTCCTCAACAGCATCAGAAAAGTAATGAACAAGTAAACGAATGAGAATGCAGGTGCAAAATAAATATATTCCATTGTTCAATTACTTCATAATTGAAATATCTTCAGAATTCCTTTTCAGCATTCCCCTCATTGAGTGTTATTTAAATGAAAGGAGAAAAAAAAACTAAATAAAAACTAAACGAGAGTTGTGGTATATCCGTAGGTGTTTCCGGAACGAGAACAAAATCAAATTCAAATTTCTAAATATGTGAGGAGGAGATTGACTTTAACGAAGGTTAAAAATTTTCTTTGGAATTGAATCGCCTGAAAAGAAAGAAAAGTATGGATTAATTTATGCGCGAATTGGCGCTAAATTCCCGGAACGGAGACAAAAGCGTCGCCAAGAATGCTTTAAGGGAAATAATAATAATGACAAGACAGGAGTAACAGAAGAGGAGAGAGATGAGGATGATAAAAAAAAGGGATAAAGAAGATGCGGAACAACAGGCGTTAGAGGGAGTTTTAGAAAAGTATAGAGAAGTGTCAACAGGAAAAGTTTGAGCGCAAGTGAGCGACGAAAAGCACCTAACCTCGTTACTTTTCTGGGGCGAGTCTTTGTTGGTGGTAATAAAATTTGTTCCACCCCAACTCCCTAAACGGAAGTAATGAACTCTATTCACCCCTCATTTAATGGCAATTATAATTTGATCCAACGATTACTCTGGGACTTGTTTTCGCTTCGGAGTTACCCAGATGGTACAGAGTCTTGGTAATTTCATTAAAAGGAAGGACGGATTTTTCCGTCTCGCGGATGGAAGGGACGCGAGAGAGGTGGTAAAGACCCTTTTAATTGTTTCTGCAAAACGTTCTGTTTTGACCGAAACCCCCTTTCCTTCACGCCCAATTTTCCAGAAGCGTTTTGAGGATGAAGTAAATGAAAAGGTGTTCACCTGAATAAGAAGCGATTTGTTAGTGAGCGTTGCGCGATTTCCCAACGTCTGGGTTTAATGGAGAATGGTATGATGTTAGTATGATAGTGAACATACGTTTCGTACTCACGACTCTTTGCTAATTGATCTTAAGAGTCAGATTTTCAGTTTTAAAAATACTTATTTAAAAATAAATGTGGGAGTAGTCTAAGTGCGCGTACGCTGTGGGAAAAATTTGAAATGAAAGATTCAAGTGAGATTTAAATTTTCAGCTCATATTATATATTGTAAATCGTTTGCTTTAAACTAAGGAGATAAGAAGATAATTTTAATTAAAACGAGTGAGTAATTTAATGAAATTAATTGATTCTATTATGCATCATACATTTAAACCTCTCTCTCTTCTCTCTCTCTCTCTTTCTCTCTCTCTCTCTCTCTCTCTACCTATCTATCCATCTATCTATCTGCAGTAAAGCCTGTTTTTGTGCGGTAGGTAGAGACCGCATAAAAGAAATCGTACAAAAAAATATTCGAAAATTTTATAAATTCTTACATATAATAAACAACTTTGTACGATATACTAAATGAAAATTTTTTATGCGGTAGATAGGGACCGCAAAGAAAAAGTCGGACTTAGAAAATACGTCAATGATTTATGAAATAGATGAGAGAATGCTTTCAATTAAATTAGACCTAAAGAAATTGTAAAAATATTTAATTCTTCATTGTACATATACATGGAGAAGTTTTCAAATTATACATTAAATAGTTTGCTGCTACTCGTCGTAATCCAAAACGCACACCTTCTTGTGATGAATTGGTTGAAAATAGCTTTCGTAGCTTGAATTGATTTGTTTTTTGTTACCATAAAGTCAGTGATCAGTTTTTGTGACGACGGTCGACTGGTCAAGGAGACCACGTAATCAGAGAATTCGTCCACAACATGCATATGTACATTGATAGGAAACATTAAACTGGTGCTAACGCTGCTAAGATTCATATACCGCATAAAAATAAATAGCACAAAAATAAATAGCACAAAAAAAATCGTACAAAAATAAAATCGCACAAAACCAATCGCACAAAAACAAAATCGCATAAAAAAGGACCGCACAAAAACAGGTTTTACTGTATCTATCTATCAATCTATCTATCTATCCATCCATTTTTAATTTCATTTTAAAAATTATTAGTTCAATAATTTTAAAATTATTATTATTTTTTAAAAAATTAAAAATATTATAAACGCAGAAAAATCCCGATTATCCGAGTTAATGTAACTCGGATAACCGAAAAACTCGGTTAAACCGAAGAGGACAAAAAAGGAAGGAGTTAATATAAATGTAATATATTTAACACATAAAAAATTTATACGAGCACATCACATACAATTCCTATTATAATTAAAAAGCTTACTTAAAGAGCATACTTTACGAGAATGAAAGTGTGTTTAATTAAAAAATTCCTTAATCTCTCTTAGCTTTACATTACTTTGGCTCTTTTCTGCAGTTATGTTTCGCCATTTTTTTAGGGATAGTGTCGTGATAGTTGTAATGCTGGTTGTCGCCTCTTCTTGTTATTCTATATATTCAATAGCACTCTCGCTAGCTTTTAGTCCATCTGTGTTCTGAATATGTTGATTTTCATCGCCACAGCTTTCATTATCTTCGCTGGATTCACTTTCATTATCGACGATATCACCGATCATTTCAACGGATCAAGTTGTTGGATTTCGTTTTCCTAAGTGTTTGGAGAAGATGAAATTCAGATTTTTTTTTCTTTGGTAGTTTTAAAAATAAAAAATAAACAAGAACAAAAAAATCCTTGAAATATTTGATAGCTCGGTCAAAGTGGAAACTGCGATAATCGAGGCTTGGATAATCGGGACTCTACTGAAAACCTATCAATCTATTTATTTCTCTCTCTCTCATATATGATATATATATATATATATATATATATATATATATATATATATATATATATATATATATATATATATATATATATATATATATATATATATATATATATATATATATATATATATATATATATATATATATATATATATATATATATACATATATATACATATGTATACATATGTATACATATGTATACATATGTATATATATGTATATATATGTATATATATGTATATATATACATATGTATACATATGTATACATATGTATATATATATATATATATATATATATATATATATATATATATATATATATATATATATATATATTATATATATATATATATATATATATATATATATATATATATATATATATATATATATATATATATATATATATATATATATATATAACTATATATATGTATCACTTCAGCAATGTAGTAAGAACGGCACTTTAAATTCCTCTAGTTACACTTAATTTGCGCTTTTGTTTTCATATTTTGTAATCTGGCAATCTTGTTGCGAAAATATTTTTAAATCATTCTTGAAAAATTTCCCGTTCATGTAAGTACATCTGATTTCGCTACTATATATATATATATATATATATATATATATATATATATATATATATATATATATATATATATATATGTATATATATATATATATATAAATATATATAAATATATATATATATATATATATATAAATATATATATATATATATATATATATATATATATATATATATATATATATATATATATATATATATATATATATATATATATATATATATATATATATATATATATATATATATATATATATATATATATATATATATATATATATATATATATATATATATATATATATATATATATATATAAATATATATAAATATATATATATATATATATCAGGGTTTAAGCTGAGTCTAAAAATTCATTAGCAAAAAAGCTAAAATCTGAAAAAAAGTTTTAGCAAAATGCTAAAATGCCATTAGGCTTATAAAATTACTTTATATCAAACAAGTACTGTAAGTTATCTGACAAAGAATAGCTTAATGTACAAGAATATCAAAAAGAATACCTATAACAAAAAAAAACACATTTATTATTTATCAAAACATTTTGGTTTATAATTAACAATCTTCTTTTCTTTCATGTTTGCCCATTTTACAAATGCTTCTTGAAAGTTAAATGCACTTTTAGGGCCCTCAATATTAATCATTAACAAATTGTTTACATGGTTGATTAACAACCTGTTTCGAATATTAGTTTTAATCAAATTAAGGCAGCTAAAGCCCCTTTCACAGTCAACAGTGTGCATTGATATTGTTGCACAATACTCTATAACAGAAGTTATTAATGGGTACTGTTCAGACACATCATTGGTATATAAAAATAAAAGTAATTCATTAAATGACATGTTTTTACATCGTTGCATTAAGATGTGTTTAAATAATCCCCATTCACAAAGTAATTCAGTTTCTGTAAACTGAAAATCTTTTCTGGGAGATTCCGAAAACAAATTGAAAATGCAACGGATTTCCTTTACACCATAATGCTGTAATTCTTCCGAACTATGGGGCATCCTGCTAGGTATAAATATATTGAACATTTCGATTTTATCCAAATCTCTCAATCTATCAGTAATATTTTCAATGATACAGTTTAAAAAATTGTGCATCAAATTACGGAATCTTTCCCTCTGTTTTAGTCCATCTAAAATTATATGGCCCTGAAACTCAAATTTTTCACTTTCCTTCTTAGGCACATTATCTAAAAAACTCATATAATGAGTGCCGGTGCCATTTTTTATTTCTTCTAAACTTGAAATACAAGCCTTCACACTTGATTGAACATAATCAAAATTTAAATTAGATTTTTGAAATATGAGGCTTAATTTATTAATGTTGAACGTGATATCATTCATGATGGCAGTGGTTGCTAAAAACAAAAAAGTAGTTATATTTTTTAACAACCCTTGAGCAACAGGACGTTTGTCTTCCATTAAAACACTAACAAGAGCTTGCCAGTTGCAATCCAGAGCTGTATCTGAATTCCCCAAAGACAACCACCGAGTTGTTGATAACTTTATGAATTTCCTTGATTTTTGTTCAAGGATATCTTGAACATTCTTCAATCGCCTGGTATTTGCAGGGGAGCATTCAAAATAAGACTGAATTCTTTTTATTATGTCCTGAAACATTACCAGGTAAGCATTCTCAGACGCTGCTTGGCTCAAGGCTAATGCTAGCCTATGTGCCACACAATGTACTGAAATTAAATGCGGATTTTGGTTTTTGAACAGAGCAGCAACCCCCGCTCTAACACCAGTCATAACTGAAGGTCCATCTGTACCTAAGGATGAGCATTTTGTAACATCTATTTTCAAACTCTCAAGTGTCTTTATCAAAGAAGAATAAATAAAATTAGCACTTGCACCCTCCATTTCTACTAAACTTAGATAATGTGTAGACAATCTACCTTGATGAAGCACTTTTAGGTAGATAATTAAACTTTGATCTATGGAAACATCCGTACATTCATCAATTATGACGGAGAACCATCTTGCTGAATTAACTTTATGCAGTATTTTTTCTTGAATGGTCATGGCAAGAGCCATTTCCATGTCCCGAATGCTGTCATAACTTTCATAAGAGGCTGTACCTATATTCAATCCACTGAGACTGGAACAACCTAAATCTATGCACGAATCTTTTATTGAACTAAACTTTCTAGTAGCCAAATGTTCCTTTGCTTGCATATAGACTATTTTCATTGCTGAAATAACTGATTCATTAGCACTGGAAATTGATTTTGCAACAGATTTCCCCCACGCATTGCTCTCCATCAAGGCCTTGTTTTCTACAGCATGTTTATGGTCAATGCTCAGTTCATGCTTTTTCAATACATCTACTTCATGGATGTTAGCGTCATGGTTTTTCGCGGAAGCTTTTTTTTTAATGGAATTTAGTAAAATCCTTTAGCAAAAATGCGAAAATGCTTTGTTGAATTTTAGCATTTTTGAGGGGTCTTTTCGCATTTTGCGAAAAAAGCTACCGTAGCGGAAACCCTGATATATATATATATATATATATATATATATATATATAAAGAATAATTTTTATCTTAGGATAATTATTCTTTATTCAGAAATATCGCATTATTTATGGCAATTAGATGTGTCTTGACAACGACTATTTGCTTATACCATTCTTGTTTCTCTACCATTTAGTTTTTTATTTTTATTTTATTCATGTTTTTCATGTTAATTTGTGTATATATATATATATAATTTTTGGAAAGAGATTGTTCTGACACTTCGACAGAGAGTACAGAGAAAATAGCTTGATTTTGGTTGATTTTTGCTATCATGTGTTGACCTAGAACAACAGCGTTATGCCAAATGAAATTGGCATAACGCTGTTAACCTTTATTTTTTTGGGATGTACAACTAAAAACAACTTTTATTTTATCTAATCATATAAAGCCACGAGGAAGGACAGAATATGATAAGTAATAAAAAAAATTGATATTATTATAGTTTTATTAATTATGTTAGCATATTTTCTTTAGTTTAGTGCATGATTTTGTAATGTTGTTCAGTATTGATTTGTTGATTATATGCTTTGATTATGCTTTTAATATTGAAACAAATAATTTTATTTACACAAGAAAATTACAATGTATATAAAAGCAAAGATAAAAATAAGTATTAATTTCTTTTACATTATATTTTTTAAAAAATGTATAAAATCAAATATCATACTTTTGGGTTTGAAAAATTACATTATATCAAAATGTGCGAGTATTCGTTTATTTTAAAGCGAAAAAAAAACAAGTTAAAAGGTTTTCTCAGAGATGGAATTGCTTAAATAATGCAAAGTTTTCTCTACAATTTTTAAATCACTTTAGAAAACAATAGTTCACATATTGTTTCATTTAATTTTTTGAATTACCAAGAATAAGCTTAAATTTTGTGTAATTATAGAGTAAAATGTTTTGCTTCCTTTTATATTTTAATGACTGTTTAAGGAAACTTATTTTGATAAACTGATTTTAGTTAGTGTTTCAAAAGATTCAACAGGTAGTAATAATATGATTAATAAAAGTAGACAAATTATTTACATAGATGGCATTTTTTGTTGTAACATTTAGACATAGTTCAAAGCATTATTAACTATTTTATCACTTTTAGAATAGTTGATTTCCTATATGTTTGGTTTTAACTGTTTTGAATTTATTATTTTCTCATGTCTAGTGCTTTATTACGCTTTACACATATTTAAGGAACCAAGGAATCGATACATAAATTGGTACATCGGTTCCTCAGATATTTTAACAATAAGATTCTTAAAATGTGGTTTTGAGATGTTCACAATTAAAACTTTGAATCAGTGATCAACACGTGCTTATCAAAATCTTTTTAAAATGGAATGGGATTCCTGTTTCAATCTTGTTAGAAATCAGTTTACAAGATATCTGTTGCATTTTGTGTCTTAAATTGAGTGTTATTTCTTCAGCATTACGTTTTTCATAACTATTATCGGCAATTTATTATTTCGAATTTAATTTAATTATATTATTATTAATCGTTTTTATAAATATGCTAAAATAAGTAATTAAATAAATCACTGTTTAAGTGAAGATAGACTAGTATGAACTCTTTAAAACAGTTTTTCGGAAACAAAGTGCATAGATATGTAATTGACTATAAAACTATTGTTTTAAAATTTAACTGAAATTAATTAATATTTTTGATTTAATTAATATTAATAATTTTAAAAAATTAAGTTTTCAAGCTGTGGCATTTTGATTATTGTCGTAAACTCGAAAATCTGAACTACCTTTTAATTCTTCAATAGACCATTGGAAGCTTTAATTTTCGAATGCACTCTGATTTTTCATAATTATCAGAAATTTTAATATATTTAAAAAAATTGAAGTTAATAAATATATCGAATATCATGTATTTCTGAATTTACATTCTTTTAACAACATATGAATAACTTGTATATAGCATAGGATATTAAGTTTAACAAGAATTTATTATTTTAGTAAATTAACAAATATTATTTACTCAAAAAAGTAATGATTAGGCTTACCACATAAAATGTTCAACTGAACTAAATCTAACATTAACTTTTCGAAATTTAAATGAAATAAATATTATGATATCCGTTACTTAAAAATACATTGAAACTCTAAGAATATGTAATTAAATAAATAATGACATTGTCAGTTAAATGATATTTGGCGCAGTAAAGGACCTGCTTTTGGCTTTCAAAATGTATGTATTCCTAACTGGAATATTGGATAGCTTACAATTAAAACGAAAATAATACGAGGAAAATTTTACTGGAGGAGGAAATTCCTAGAATAAATAAAAGAATGCATAATGATATTATTCATGAGCTATGCTATCAGTGAGGTTTAATGCATGCATAATTAATTTTCATATCTGGTATAAATTGTATTAGAGCTTTAATATTAAGCAATTACATTTTTAAGTTAATTAAAGGAATATGCAAAATGATATCTATGAATTGAATTACCTTTAGCGAGCTTAAAGCCTTCTTAAAATATAAATATATAATAAAATTTTAATGCCTTTTATGCAAAAAAAAAAAGAAAAATAGCTTTTATTCGAATAATTAAATTTTAAATTTCTCTTCCTAGAACTAATTTAAATATAAAAATTATATGCATATATAAATGCATAATGTATTTTCAAAGCATTTTATGAAAAAAAATGTTATTCTAATTTTTGAATATAGGCTTTTTTTCTTTGAGCAAATTTGAGATGAAAAATTTACGAGCTGTTTAATTGTGAAGAGAAATTATACTTCCCTTTGCTCATATTAGTATTTTCCTAGGTGCACGTTTCACTGTTACTTTTTTAAGCTAAAATTGACCATCAATAATCTTTCATTCATAAATAAATTGGCAGTTTAATAACTTTACTTTCATAAATTATTTTTAAAGACTTGTATCTATTCCACGTATTTATGATTATTATTTGTTTTTCTTTGATTGTTTGGAAATTTCAACAATTAGCTTGTAAGAATGTAAAAACTTTTTTTGGAAAAATTGAAAAATAATCTGATTTCAAAATATTGGACCATCTTGAATGTTTCGTTCAATATAAATACATAATACATTTTTAATGCATTTTAAATACGAGCTGGTATTTGCTCTTTAAAGATATAGTTAAGTATGAAAAGCTTATTCCTTAAATTGATTTGATTACAAAACTTTTTTATTTTCAACATACTGTTCAGTTTTAAAAAGTCTTTTTGTTTTACTTCATTATTATCTAAAGTGCATTGAGTTTAGTTTTTTTAAATCAAAATTTGCTATCATTAATCTTTATCCTCATAACGATAGGTTATAATTTGTGTTATTTGTGTTATTGTGATATTTGTGTTACTCATGAATTAAGCAGAGCAACGTGAATGAAGCAAAAATATTGACGCAAAAGTAGACATACTATAGTTTCGGTTCTATAAGCAAGAACATTCTTTAGCGTCAAACTGTAAAAGGATTTAAGAAAATATGAGATAATCAGGCTGCAATAAGGACAAAAAATAGTTTGGCCTGTGCGGGAAAAGAACAAGTATGAACAAGATAATAAAAGAAGGGAGATAAGAAACAGGTGTGTTTGAAATTATGTGACTCTAAGTGTGAATGATCTGAAAATTATTGTCAGGAATATTTACCAAATTTCTTGTCAATGTAATCTTGTATACAATGGTCAAACTAAACGTATCCTTAAACTTCGACGACTTGAAGAACATGAAAGATAACTCAAAAATCAGGAAATCAAACTGTTTTTCAATGCTCTACATAGATGGAATTCTAAGAGCAAGTTTGAGTTCTCTTTTGCTAAAATCATTCAACACTGTGCTTCAGCTACTGATTGATTTTTGGGAATCATTCCATATTTTGAAAAATTCAATTAATTTAGTTAATAATCCTTCCATTATACCATTCTTTATTAATGTTTAAAAGTGTATTTTAATCTTATTTCTACATCCTATGCACCTTGGGTTCTCAGTTAAGTCTTCCACACTGTTTCTTTTTATCTCCCTTCTTTTAATTTTTTATTTAAGCCTGTCTTTTTATTACTGGTTTAATCACTTATTGCAACGTGTTTTTCTCACGATTTCTTCTGTCATTTTGTATTTCGAAATTGGAACTTCAGTCTGGCCTTTTAGTGCCCTCATTTGTGCCTTACTCACATTCTTTTGTTTTTAATTGACATTTAAATAATTATATTTAGTTAACTTATTTATCCCGAATCATAATTATTTGTAAAATATTCGTTGTTTGATAATTTTAGATAGATATGATTTTGGAAGAAACTGTTATTTTTGGCTTTGAATAAATAAATAAATAAAAATATTATTTTAAGAGTAATAAAACTGAATATGCCTGTAAAATGTTGAGGAAACATTTATAAAATATCTTAATAAATCTTTAAAAAAGCCAATACGTCAGATTTAGAATGCAAATGAATTTAGTAAGAGCAATTAATTTTAATGATTAGAATAAAAGTTTCGATCATAAATTGAAATAGGTGTAATCACTTAATTTAAAAATATATGGTTCTTTCTAAAATAAAAACGAATCTCTCAAGTAGTTAAAATAATGAATATGATGTTCATTAAAAATAATTTTATTTTAATTAATTGCTTTTTTCATTTTTAAAAAAAAATAACATATGCGCAAACTAATACAAATATAGGAAAATTGCTATGTTACTTTCATTTATTTTTTAAAACAAGTAGTGGATTGATATGTTTAAAATAAAATAACAGATGAAATTTCAATTTCTTTTGAACGAAGGAGGGATATCATACGTACATAGTTTATTTTTTTCAAACATTTTTTAAATAAATAATCTGTTTAGAAGAAATGATTAATATAGTGAATTGTTTTATAAGCCGCTTGTAATGTACTGTTTTTGTTTATGTTATATTTATTTTCTAATTATTTATAGGTTGACAATTATTAATAGGCTATCTTTCGTGGCAAATATGCCAAAAAATATTTTGTTTCACGGATTGAATAAAATATTTTTCTTTTCTACTTATTGAAGCTATTTTTTACAAATTACAGCAAAAGGAAAATTTCAATTGCATTTCCTAACAACCAAAAGATGTAAAATAAATAATGTTAATAGAATGTTTTTCAAATTCTCAAAAAATATTGACTACGGTATATTATTAAAACTTCTTTTATTTCGAAATTTTAATCAAGCTGAAGAGTTTACAGCGAATTTTCTTTTTGGATATCATGTTTTTTGTACCACCAGAAATGATCTTTAAAACAATAAAATACGTGGAAAATATTTTTGAACGTAAGAAATATGGCTAAATACATAACTGAAAACACACTCTCAGAAATGAAACTCTCGCTTTTGACAATTCAGCAATCCTTGAACTGCATTTGAGAATCATTTCGTCACAAAACTAAATTATTAATAATTTTTTAACGAAACGGGAATTTTTGACGAAACGGGAACTTCAAAATATATGACGAAAATGCTTCCTCATCTCGAAACCTCATTGTAGTGCAGTGTGGTAGATCGTTAACTAGAATGGCGAAACTAGAATGAAGACTAGACGTTTGAAAATAATTGGGACGAAATAAGGTTACCGGATCAGGAGGATGCTGGGTTCGAATCACCCATCGGACATGCATGTTGTTCATCTCTCTGTTCTATCTGTCCTTCTTCTGACGTTGAGGTGATTTATATGGGCTATATGGTGCCCACGATAAAGTGATTGTTAGAAAATTCTGAACATCAGGCCCTATGAGGGTTTTTTTTTATTTGGAAGAAAATAGTATGACAAATATTTCTTTGATTTTGACAAAATTTACTTCCTCGGAGAAATGATGATAGTTATTCTGTCACTTTGAAGAATTTTTCGCACTGAGCATACATCAGGTAACGGTTTCGTCAAAAATGAAGAAAGTTTCGTGATATTTGAGTGTCTATTTTTTGCAGTGCATTATTCTACATTAATTGCTGAACTTCAACTTTTTTATTATTCGCATTCACTTTGTTATGAAATTATCTTTCGCAAAAACGAATATATAGTATTTAATTATTAGGTTCAATCATACTTCATTACGAAACATAAATAATTTTCTGACAGAATAAGAAAAATTAAAAATTGTATGAATTACAAATAACTAATGGACTGGTAAATATATTTTAAATATTACTCACTGATAATAAAAATAAAAGCACTGTTATACATAATTTACAAAATTCTGCTAAATTTTTCTGAGGTGTATGTAATTTTTATAACATTATGAATACTTGAGATATTTTCTAATTAACTCAAAGAAATTTATAAGGTACTATACAACAATATAATACTGAGCTATATCGCGTTAAAAGCTTTATTGTTTTTGTCAGAAGAGTTGAGACTCTAAACTAAACTAAAATAAATCTGCTAAAGTAAACAAAATAAGTATATAACAAAGTTTTTACAATAGTTTTCAACAAAACTAAATTTAAAGCACAATTTGCAGCAATTTGTCTTCTTGTTATCTGGAGAGTTTTGAAGCAATACTAAAACTTCAGCGCAATAAACCAAATAATTCATTTATACCAAAAGCTGAAGTATTCATTAGCTTGGACAATCCCTTGCTATTAAACAATAGAGGAGCTTTCTTCGAGTAAAGAATTTGAAAGTGAGTAGACAGCCAGGCAAAACTGATACCTTTCCTCAAAAGAATTTCGTCCCTACACAGAACTCAGCATCTTTGTTTTCAATCCCAGCTATCATAGCTTCGAGAGCCACTTCCTACAAATAAACTCCAAGTGAAAGGGATCTTTTACTTTTTTTTACCTCCCCTTTTTGTACCTTTCGCTGAAAACTCCCCCTCCCCATTCTACTCAAAGTACATAACCCCATTCACATGGTGCCCTAGAACCCAATGAAATCTTAATCGAAGGAGCTTCTTTAAAAGGGCGTAGTAAACTCCGAGACAAAAGTGGACGCCCTGTGATAGACCCTCTTCTGGAACCCCCCTCCAAACAGATCACCTCCTACCCACGTCAATCGAGAACCTCCTTTTGTAGCAGCAGCTGTTGTTTAAAAGCAGGGGCGCACAGTTAGTAGGGTGTAGGTGAGGGTAACGCTACCCTGGCATCTCTCAACCTGTTACCCGGCGTGTTGGCAGACGACAAGTCCTTCTCATTCACAGGGCTTGCGAGGGTGACAAAGGGGCCCCCTTCGAAAGGCCCCATTAAACCCGTAATTGCTGTCGCAGCCAGCTGCGCCCCTGGAGGAGGCCTTTTGTTTCATTAGCGATTTCCTATGGCTTCCTCTAAGCCCCTGCTTTTATTCATTCCCCCCTCTTTTTCAAGAGCATCTTTCCTCTTTGCAGAAAAACATCTTCCATACCACACCTACACCGAGCGTTAAGGATGAGGAGGATTTTTTTTTGTTGCTCTTGAGCATCTTCCTCCCCCATCATCAACTCATCTTTCCCTCCATTCCTTTTATCTTTTAATCTGATCTGTGTTTTATTATTTCAGAACTGGAGTGATACTCGATGTTCTGGATGGAGGGTGAGCGGGAACGCTGATACGGTTACCTCTCATCGGATTTGAGTATTTTCTCTTGGTTGGTGGTTTTCTGTTTAAGGTGTTAAGATGGTTTTCGTTTTTATATTTTGATAAAATTAGATACCAGTAGTTAGCACTAGTAAATTTGAGATTAAAATGATTTAAATATTTGAATGACAAGCTTGCATCTTTTAGTACATCCACAGTTTTTTAAGAGCACTGTCATTAAAATTAGGATGTCATAACTGAATTATTTACTAAATACGCAAGTTTTTAATTTTGAGACTTCATGATTCGTCTAACACAAATACGATAGAATTATATAAATATTTATTTCACCATTTTTTGTGAATGAAATTGAATAACTTTATTCGAAGTGATGGGAATGTTTCAAGAAAGGTCATTTTTTAAAAATTTATTGATTTAAATTTTGCGATTTATATTGATTCATGTTTGATGTGATTTGATTATCCTGATGCAGTCAGTTTGTTTCAAAATGAGTCATACGCAATTTTTTAATCAGTCATTGTATACTTTCAACCAAACTTTATCTATGAAATAAAATAAAAATAACATGAAAATAACATGAAAATAAAATATGAAATAATGTATCCTTTAAAACAATATATTTGTTTTATTTTATGAAGAAAATTGTTCTTAAAAATAGTCATATAGTTATAAATGTTTAAATTTTTTTTCATATTTGATTTGATTTGGCTAATCTGATAGAGCCATTTTGCTTCAAAATACGCCATACACCATTTTAAATTTTGTAACTTCTACCAAACTCTCTTTATAATATAAAATAAAACTCCTCACAAATTTATTTCTTTTATTTTACAAAACGAAATAGTTCTTAAAAATAGGAAAAGTATTATGATTTTTTAAATTTTTGTTCTTAAATAAGATAAAAATTATTTGTGAGTTACAAAATATTGATTTATTTTACAGAATAGCATTTGACTAACTAAAATTCACTCCTTTTACGTATGAAAGGTCTAAAATATTGCAAAGAGTCATAATTATACATTTTTGAATATATGATTGAAATATTTTAAGGAATTATTTCTAAATCAGGAATATTTCGCAAAAATATAAATGTGCATTGTGTAAACGATGGAATTACTTTTTTAAACCTTGATAAATGCGTAAACTATGCTTAAAATAATAACAAAATAAAAGATTTCTCTTTTTTAAATAATTTTACTTTGCGTGCAATAGGTTTAAATAGGTACTGTAAACCGGTTTAAACTGGTTGAATATTGGTAAAAATTAAGGATCTGGTGACGCACTTCATTTTTTGCTCCCATGACGGTCAAAGCCTAACATATGATTTTATGACGCATCTTATGTCTGGAGAGATTTAGATATTGCCTTCTGGGAACATATAGGTGGGCATGAAAATATTTATTTTGCTTACTAGTGCACAATTGATCCAGCAAAAAATAGATCCAACAAAGCGCGACACAGAATTAAGCACGCTCTTTGATACAATTTAAAAAAAAAACTTTAAACTTTTCTATTTTTTCCTTTTTTAATTTTATCAATTAAAACGATTGTTTTTTTAATTTTACCAATTTTTACAAGCATCTCATCTTGTAATACATATTTTTAATTGATAAATGTAATTTGTTTTAAAAATTTTTAAACATACATTTTTAAAAAGTGGTTTTTATTAACCAAAATATTCATTATTCATATAGGTGGGCGTAATTTTTTGTTTTGTTTACTAGTGCATAACTGATCCATCAAAAAATACAATTGCAGGCTTGACAGAGATTTAAGCACATCCTCTCATACAATTTTAAAAAACTTTCCACTTTCTATTTTCTCCTTTTTTTAAAGCATTTTATCAATTAAAACGACTGTATTTTAATTTTATCAATTTTACGAGGATCTCATCTTGAAATACGAATTAAAAATAATATATTTTTAATTGATAAATGCAATTTTTGTTAAAATTTTTTAAACCTAAATTTTCTAAAAGTGGTTTTCATTATCCAAAATGTTTTAGTATCTTGTAAATTAAAAGTAAGTTGCTAAAACCTCTGATTTTCGCTGTTGTAATCAAGAAAAATTGATTAATATTTTTAAACTTAATAAATTTCTCCCGTTGCAGTAAAAAGTCGTATACGATCAGATGATGTGAAGTTGTATACGTCTTCAGAAAACAAGCATGAACAGCATACTTAGTTTGCAAATTTTTTTGGCCTAGAAGTCGTTTTCGAGTCTTAGAAATTCAACCTTATGTCGCAAAAGAGCTTAGTTAATTGTTGTCGATCATTGTTCCGAAAAAAGAGTATTTTTTTCATTATTAGCTGATTTTTTCTCAGATTGAAATCAAGAATTCAGATTGAATTCTCCAATCCCCAATAAAATAATATTTTTCACAGAGACGTAGCTTAAGTTTGAAAATTATAGAATAATTATTAAGTTTTCCTTTGTAGAAAAAAAGCTAATGCACGGAGAATGATTCAGAAGGCATCAGTAACTAACACGCATTACAAACTGATACCTGTATCATCTATGAGTTTGATGACGTATTTACACAAAGAAAGAAGGAAGCGACGTTCTTATGCGAAATAAGATCACCTACCACTGACAAAAAAATAGTCACCATTAAAGGTATTACTAAACGAATCATAAGTCAGAGTTGTGTCTATTATGTTTTGGAGGTGCTTCCTTATTATGGATTGAACTCACTCGCACAAGTATTCACCATGTTTATCTTAGCATTCTGGGTGATCAGGTACTGTTTTTCAGACAACGTCTTCCTAAGGAGTATCCTGTAAACATCCTTTTCCTTTTAAAATGGCTAAAACTAAGTTCATAGAGATGAGAGAGAATATGCGGTTGTGTGAACGAATATTCATGTAACCAATTATATCTCTATTGGCCAGCAAAATCACCTGGCTTGAGCTCCATAGAAAATCTGCGACGCATGCTGTAACAGGGAGTAGAATGTCCAATTCAGTGGTAGTGCCATTGAAACTTTAAATAATTAGTCTGCGGCTTAAATTGAATGCGACGTTCCAGCCAAACAACCTCAATTCATTTTCTAATGAAATATAGTTGTTTGTCAAGTCTGAACTGAAGTTACTTTTTATTAAATAATGTTTCTCATGATTTCTGTAGGAGTAACTAATTTTCTGACAAATTAGTATATCAATCAGCAATTAACATGTGTTGAAATTTAGTTCCGTTTAATTATTATCAGTATAAATAATAACTAGGAGGCTTCGCCCCCTGCTCGCTGGCGCTCGCCAACCCCCGGAACTGCTTTCGCAGCTCATTTCGGATTGCTTCACACTCCGATGTTCGCTTTGCTCGCGCATTGGATACGTTCTTAATGTCTAGCTTTTGTATACTTTTTTGAACACCGAAGTTCCGAAAACTTCAACTGTAGAAAATTGAAAACCTGTGCATTTCAATATTAATTTGAAATTGCAAACAGTTCACATATTTTTCTTAATCACACTATTCTAAATTTCAGTTGTTGAGAAAAGAAACTGTTGTAAGTTTTATTTTAAAGTCTTTCCCACCAGAGGGCTAAAACCATGTGTTGTAAAACAATATGAAATAGTACTGAATGCCGGATGTAAAGCATCGGCTTCGATGAAGATAATTTTGTGAGAAGTATTTTGATAATTCGGTGAGAATTCACCCGATTAGACTTATGATATGCTCACTACGTGCTCTTGCGTGCCGAAGCCTATCAATTAAAACGTTTTAGCGTTATATATAATATAAATTAGCCATATGATGCTCACTACGTGCTCGCGCTCGCCGAAGCCTATCAATTAAAAATTAAAACTGTTGCCAACACGAGAAAAGAAATATCATCGGTTTTATTGATACATACGTATTAGCGTTTTATATAATATAGATAATAATAATAATAAAAATAATGAAAATATTAATAATAATAATAACAGGAAGAAAGAGCTGCACTGTAAAAAATTCTGGATCAAATTACTGTATAAATTACCGCACTTTGGATGCATCATCCGTAATATCCATTTTTACCGTCAAATGTTATGTCGTAATTGTTTCAGTAATATGTATTTAATTAGAGTGCTTCAGTGATTTCGTAATAAATATTATTGTATAACAGATCTTTTGTTCCGTAACGTGTTCCGATGAAAATAGATTTTACAGTATTAAGTAACCGCACTCGAAACACCGGTATTTTTTTACCGTAATTTGATCCGTAACGCTTTACAGTATCTTTTCTTTATCCTAATAATTAAGAAGATGAAATGTCTTCCTAAAATAGTAAAGAAAATCAAATAAAGATTAAACAGATTTTGAATTCAAAATTTTTATTTAAAGCAAAGAACGTAAAATAATAAGATAGTGTTTTAATTTACATCATTATTTGCATATTTTTTTTATCCTAATAATTAAGAGGATGAAATGTCTTCCTAAAATAGTAAAAAAAATCAAATAAAGATTAAACAGATTTTGAATTCAAAATTTATATTTAAAGCAAAGAACGTAAAATAATAAGATAGTATTTTAATTTACATCATTATTTGCATATATTTTTTTTTTAAATTAATGTATATGCTTGTAGAGATACATTTAGAAATGTCTAAGACAATGTGGAGATTTACGAAGATATAACTTCACTATTACATCTCCTTCCCTTAATTGTTTTCTGAATTTGAAATGAAGAAATTTCTCCACATAAGATCCTCTTGGCGGTGGATATACAAGCCAGAACGTTATTGGAGGAAGTTATCGATCATATCTTAAAAGGAAAATATTTCTCATCAAAATGTTATCCGGATTTAAATTAAACTGACTCTCTCACCCCTCCCCCTTCCTGTTGCTTCCGCTATTTTACGGAAAACATCAAAGATATCTTCCCTTTACTTGTAATTAGCAATTCAGTAACAATCTTTGCTTCGCTTTCTTTCTTTTTTCTTTTCATTTTTCCTTAAAAGACTCTCACAGCTTTGTCAAAAGAGGCATGATTGTTGTATTCGTCATAATTCGTCAGGAGAACCCCAATTTCTTTGTTGTACACGGTGCATATTTAAAGCGATGCTTTTATTTGGTCGTTGGGCGTTTTCCCCGATGATATTACGGAAAGTATACTTAAACAGATTGATTTATTTGGATACTTTAACTCCCAAAAGTATATCCGAATTCCTCATTTAGAATTCTAATCTAAAGCAAATGTAAATAAATTTATTATACCAGAAAAGTAATGCTGATTAATATTCGTATTTCCGTATATTATGATTTAATTATTATTTATGGAAAGAGGAGATTTTTAAGAACAGCTTTTATTCATTTTAATATTTCGATTAAAATAGAATATTTCGAGCAAGCAGTGTCTATCTTTGCAATTTTGAAGATGTTGAAATGAGCTTCAGATGTTGATGATAAATAACTAAATACCATGATAGACTTTTATGAGATTACATGAAAGAATGGCGTGGGATTTTATGAAAGCGCCAATACATCTGATATTTTAGTCTCTATAAGTTGAAAATTATTGTAATAAAAATCTTTAAAGTGGTGTTGGCTAAAGTTTTAATAATATTTGTGATATTTATTAAATACCATACTGATATTTTAAGATTAATTGATGGAAAGTTCTGTAATTGTTGCCAATATATATGATATTCAAGTTTCTAAAAGATGTGAACTAATATCATAAAAATAGTAATTGTTTCCCTAACAGGCGGCTACTTACTTTTTAAGCAAACAACAATACATTGAAATATCTGAGTATTCTTCAGAGAAATGCATTGGAAAAAGGGAAAAACTTGCAATTTCCCTTTTGTATTTTGTCTCTGTTACCAAAAAACTCAAATATATGTGATTAAAAGGAACTTACGCAATTTAACGACATAGATTCTTTAAATGAAATGATTGAACTTAAGTAAGCTTGTTAATTTGCCGTTTTTCTTCTTCGTCGTTTGTTATAAAGTAATTAATATTCTCTCCTGTTTTCGTTTCAAAGTAATTTTAAGGCCTGTTTAGAAAATTAAATTTAAGTCTCTGAAAGATTTTAATAGTTTTGAAAATCGCTGCGGCATTTGCCAATGTGACCTTGGTAACATCAAACAAACCACACACACTTTAAAATTTAGACTTAAAGAACTAATTAATATGTCTCCCATCAAGAATACGATAAATCATTAATCGCTTCACCTTGTTGGAATCTTGGGTATAAATTCAATTTCAACAATACAAAAATTATTTCCCCCTCAGTCACAGCAGCTTATCCTGATGCTCTGGAATCTTGTTTCATTCATATGAATGCTGTTTCTCTTGTTAACGACATTAGTTCCTCCCGACCTCTCCATAGTGGGTGGAAATGCATTTTACCTTAATTCACCCAGATCTGACACACTAGTTTTTCTCCTTCTGTTTCTTCATCTTTATTTTTACTTCATTCTCGGATACTGCGGTGTTACTAGTTTTGTTTCTCACCTTTATTTCCTTTGCACTTTTACGTTTCAGATTTTAAACCACTATTTCTTCTCATTCAGGTCTGGCAGGTCTTGAGAATAAGCACCTATTTTTGAGCGCTATATAATAATTCAATTTCGGGTATAAATTCAATTTCGACAATGCAAAAATTATTTCCCCCTCAGTCGCAGCAGCTCATCCTGATGCCCTGGAACCTTGTTTCATTCAAAAGAATGCTGATTCTCTTGTTAATGACATTAGTTCTTCAGCACCTCTCCATAGTGCGTGGAAATGCATTTTACCTTAATTCACCCCGCTCTGACACACTAATTTTTCTCCTTCTGTTTTTTCATCTTCATTTTTGCTTCATTCTCAGATACTGCGGTGTTGCTAGTTTCGTTTCTCACCCTTATTTCCTTTTGCACTTTTACGTTTCAGATTTTAAACCACTATTTCTTCTCATTCAGGTCTGACAGGTCTTGAGAATAAGCACCTATTTTTTAGCGCTATATAATAATTCAATTTCGGGTATAAATTCAATTTCGACAATGCAAAAATTATTTCCCCCTCAGTCGCAGCAGCTCATCCTGATGTCCTGGAACCTTGTTTCATTCAAAAGAATGCTGATTCTCTTGTTGATGACATTAATTCTTCACCTCTCCATAGTGCGTGGAAATGCATTTTACCTTAATTCACCCCACTCTGACGCACTAGTTTTTCTCCTTCTGTTTTTTCATCTTCATTTTTGCTTCATTCTCAGATACTGCGGTGTTACTAGTTTCGTTTCTCACCTTTATTTCTTTTGCACTTTTACGTTTCAGATTTTAAATCACTAAATACACAAGTGGGCGACCTTTGTGTAAAATACAAACTACAGGCAAACAACGTTAAAGAGCACAAAAATAATACTAACTAACCACCTTTTTGTTCCTTGCTTCCCTAACTAACCACCTTTTTGTTCCTTGCTTCCCTAACTAACCACCTTTTTGTTCCTTGCTTCCTATTCGTCGTCATCCATTCACCCTTCCCTCCTTTTGGCCGTTGCTCTAAACCCCCTTGTGACGTCACCTTTCTCTCTATTCACCCCGTTTTCTCTCATTTCTTTCTGTTGCACTGATGAAGGTTGCCCTTCGAGCATCCGAAACAACTGTCTGTATTTTATTTTTGTGCTCTTTAACGTTGTTTGCCTGTAGTTTAAATCACTATTTCTTCTCATTCACGTCTGGCAGGTCCTGAGAATAGGCCCCTATTTTTGAGCGCTTGAGACATAATTTTTTTCCATTCATTTCCATAATTTTTTTTCCATTCATTTCCATAATTTTTTAATCATAAATTTTTGTTTTCTTTATGCGATTTTTACAGAACCTTCTTTCAATGTAACTCCTAAAATAATTTTTTTTTAAAAAATAAAATGAATTTTACAAATTTATAGAAGCTGTGAAGATAAGGTTTGCTTCAAGATTGACTGGAATCGGAGGATTGAATGGGCAGTCGGATAGATTCTTACCTAAAGGCTGAGTCACCACCTAGCCAGATAATAAAGTGGAAACCAAGCAGGGGAAAGAAAGGAGTCAATTTTCCGATCGTCGTTGAAACTTTACGACTCCCAAAATGATCCCAAACCTTAACCTGAAACTGCCCTCTACACTGGGGAGGGGCCATCAAAATAACTGTTGGTGACGAGACTGTAGAGAAAAAGGGGGTGGAAAAAAGGATATAACGTGGTCTCCACCTCATAAAAAACAATCGATCTCTTCGTCCAATGCATCTCGCCAGTCGAAGGTTGCATCATGGCTTCGAGGGCGACAGGACGAGATCAAAAACGAACTAAAAATAATAAGAAGAAAAAATAACGACTTCTTATAAGCGATCAGGGATAAAACAATGCATGCCCCTTGTCAAGGCCGATGACAGAAAATGTTTCTAGGCCGCAGTCATCCGTGCAAAACAGTTTTCCGTTTTCTTCAAGAAATGAGCAGCGGCGGAGGAGGGATGGTGTGGGATGGAAAGCATTATTTAAAATAAATGATGTCTTATGGCGAACCTCTCATCTTTTCTTTTTTTCTTAATAGAATAACGATATTTTTTGAAATGCAGGGGTTCCTTCCTTCCATTTGCCCCCTCTGGCCCCCCTCCAACACCTCCTAATGAAAAATCATTCTGTGGTCGATATTCTAGTATCGAGGGGGCTGGAAAAAAGAAATGCACTCCATTCTCCTTTAGAAGCCTGCGTCGGTGTTTTTATTTGTTTTGGTGCTTGTGCCCTCTGGCTCTACCTCCATGCAAAATGTGTTGTGTATGTGTATTTCAGGGGTGGAGTGGATTCCTGATTGCCTCGTCCTACTTCGTAGGTCATTTCAATAACCATTTCTGAAATCTGTTTCCAATGCTTGGAGTTGTTATTGTTCTTTTTTTTTACACTTCCTCTTTCTCAAGTAGAAATTTTATTTATTTTTACTGCTTATTATTATTGATGTTATTTTTCCTTGTTAACGCCCTGTTCCGTCTCTTTTTTAAGTGCATAGGTTTAGTAGATTGAGTGTTGGGCTTATAGGCCTCGATCACGTCGAATCCAGTTAAATTGAAAATTAATTTCAAGCAGAGAGTAAGGCTCAAACTGATATTTCCGTTTCAAAAATTGCAAAGCCATTCGCAGATTAAAATATTTAAGCTCATTAGTTCTGTTTTGTGTTTCTTTCTGCCCCTTTAGTTTTAATAAATGCTTACGCACGAGCTAAGAAAACTGACTGAAGGCATAGGACTAGTTCAGCTCTCTGTTACAAACGTAATTTTATTACTTATTCGAGAAATGTATTACTTATTGCGCTAATATTCATGATTCAAGACAATGTCAAGGTTATGTGATGAAACTGTTTAAGGGCGATTCTTTCGTTACGTGTGTTACTTTTACACGACATATTTCAACTTTAACACTTATTATAATAAACTTGTTAGATATTTTTTATGTTTTTCTTAATTTGTTGTTAAATCTATATGTGTTGTAAGTTTACAAAACGAAGATTGAAGGCGCAAATTAAATTGATGTTGAAAAAAAAAAATTCTGAAATTTTGTTACGTGTGTTACCCTTTATAATGCTAGATATTTGAAACTTTGAATAGATTCATTTAATTCTGTGAAGTATAAAGGCAAAAAATTAGGATATTTTCTTTTATAGAGAGATACAATATCGAAGCTGTGTTTAGTGATTTTCAAAAATTTCTTGCAACAGTAAAAACTTCTTTATTTTGGTGAAATTGGTGCGTTACGTGTGTTAACTGAACGTTACGTGTGTTACCCTCTGTGAATATTTCAACTGAGAAGTCATAAATGTTGCACTAAAACATTTATTTATTTTAATTTAGCAGAAGAAAAACAATTTATTTTAGCAAATAAAATAGTTAATGGTCTGGAAAGATGGTTGTAGCCCTTCTTTATACTGGTTTAGAGAGTAAAACATAGCAAATCCTAGGCACATCTATGCCTTCAAAATCATTTCTGTTTGGAAACAAAAATATGCATATTTTCCAATTATTTTATGCAAATATTGCATTTTAAGTTTACAAGCATGTGCATTTGCGTCAATAATGTTCCCGAGATAGAGCATATGTCGTTTTAATTTCAGTTATAGGCGCACTTCTGATCAGGAGGGAACAGAAATTGACTTACTGACTATTTGTGTGCCACAATGTGCATCTATGCATCTTATTCAAGTATCTAACGATACTTATGCATAGATTTTATGCTTTGTATTACCGTTGCCATGTATTGATCTTTTCAATTAATATCTTTATTTCCTTTTGGCTAATATATAATACTGTTGTATTAGGCATGAGTTGATTGGTTAGCTTTGCAAACAACACTGGATAGCAAATAAATTTTTTTGTATAACAACACAATGATATAAATAACTTTGCTTTTTGCTTCGCTTTCAAGATTTTGTACTACACATCTATCCCACAGAAGGAACTTCTGCATGTGATATCGTAAAATATTTCCAAATTAATTTCTTTTTTTATATTTTGATTGACAAAATATGAAATAATTCAACCATATATTTATTTTTAAATTCTTAACTTGACTTATTACTATAGAAGGTTTCTGTTAGCTGATCTTCTGAAGTAGAATCGTTTTTAAACAGTCTTAAAATAAAAGTGTAGACATTGTTTCACCTTTGTCTTTGCCTTAGGAAAATATTGTAAAGGACTCTATTTTAAACTCTTTAGGAGAGTATCGTCTAAGACAACAGCTGCTGTGAATAACGGAACTGTGGCTGGATAGCATAATGCTGATTGAAATTCGTTTTGATATTCAAAAGAATATGTCTCTGCAAAGTCAACTTGAATTTCCCTGGTTTTAATGCTAGATATGTTTGTTTGGAGAGTATCACCTCGGATTCTTTTAACTCTTACGTATTATTGAAAGTTAGTCCAATTTTCAAGAGTTATTTCAAAACATTCTTCTTGCACATTTGCCATTATATATTTTTTATTGTGAGCTATTGTCATCTTTTTCTCATCGTTACCAAACTACAATAAATGATGGTTAGAAACCTATAACAAGCAATGAGAAATTTTTGTAAGGTTCAGAAGCCCCCTTCCAACAATTAGATCCAAAATTTCTTTTACTTTATATACATAAATACTTCTACCATCACCATGTATTGTCATAAACTTAATTTTAGCCTTCCAATTAAAGAATAAAAATTTCATGATATTTGTTTTGATTCTAAGTTTTACAGTAGCAATAAATTTTTCAGTCATAAAGCACTAAATATGGAAAATTAAACAATGTTTAGGATGCAACTGACAAAAATCAGTATAAGCCTCTCTTAGAAACATTGTTAGATAGTTCTGAAGCGACGTGACATCACTCATCATATTCTCCATTAATTGTTTTTATAATTATTTATTAACTTTAAGTTCGTTTTAACTACAACTTTAATTCCTACTTTTTAGAATGGCTTTTTAATGTTGTTCTATTATTATATCTTTCCTTATTCGCACCTTAAATATTTGATGCCGCATTTAAACTAAATGAATTATGTATAAATTGTAAATAAATGTAAATATTAATTATTTAAAGTGTTTATTCTTCAAACCATTCATTACGCTTCAGTTCTTTCGTTTTATTGCCCGTTTTCCCCCGTAATAATCCAGAGAACCAGCTCTTGTTTCAATACAAGCATAGTATAAACAATCTAACTTTTGAAGAAAATCCATTTATTAATAATTAAGTTCATCTGAAATACTTAGTGGTGAACCTTTTACATCATTATCAATCTATTTTGAAAGTTCAAGTCTAACTTTCATTATTTCCTTATTTTCTTTCCTTTGAAGTGCAGAATCTTATGCTCTTTTCTTTTTTTCTTCATCTTCTTATTCTTTTAAATCCAAATAAGGACACTAATTTAAGCTTATCCATTTTATAATAATCTAGCAAATGCAGTCGAAATATTCTACTTAAACATAAACGTATAACAAATAGAAGTTTGGGAAAACAATTTCCAAAAGTTTCAAAATTATCGTCTTATTATGCTGTTTTTTTATTAATGCTTATACCGACCTTATTTTACAAAAAACCACAATCTTACAATTCCGTATTTGTGGCATTGAAGTTGCGTGGCGGTTATAAAAAATTTCCGAACATGATTTAAATCTTTTATTGAAAATAAATAAATAATTAAAGTGTATAAGTACCTCTAACACACATAACAGTAAAGCGCGTAACTTTTCGTTACGTGTGTTACCTTGAATAAAATTAATTATAAAATTTTAACTATTGGCAGTTTTAATTCGAGAATTTTTTCCGTTGCATATCTTGCCTTCTTAATTTATAAAACAAAAAAATTTTACAATTTCTTCTTTACTAAAGTTTTTACAGAAAAAAATGCAAAATTATGTTACGTGTGTTACTGGGAAATTAGACTATCTTGATTAATCGACTTTCAAACAAGCAAAAAAATTTAGGCCAAATTAAAAAAATACATTAAACAATGATAAAAGAGTAAAATAGTTATATTTATTACTAAAAACTATTTTATTGCTCTTTAATATTTTAAGAACTGCATTGGAATATAACATAACAAAGAAGAGAACTCCTGTTAAAATTCATAGTGTTCCATCTTTTGTTAGAATTCACATAAATATTTTTTGTAATTCAAAAAACTATCTTAACTATTAAAAAATGTACATCTTCTAGATTCCGAAATTGTGTCATTTTGGATTTTACGATAATTTTGAAAATTTAATCACTCAGGACCACTTTTCGTGGAATCGCCCTTAAGTACGTAACGAATGTTGAGAGCCTGATTCGTTATATCATGTATGCGTTTAATGAGATATGACGTTCTTATTTTATCCAAAAGCAATTACTCATAGTATATCTGAATGAAGTAGCTAATTTCAATGTTTAAGCTTGAGTCAATGTTTTTTTACATTAATATATTTCACGAGGAAAGTAATCCTTTGTGATTGGGAAAACCACCAGAGACTCAAGAATAATAGCCCTTTTAGTAAGGCTTTGGCTCAAAATGCTATTGCTAAAAACGGTGAACCACATTCTCTTCATTTCTGCTTGACTCCAACAGAGGGTTCATTTTCATTACAACCTTTCTTCCCCCATCAATAAAAAGGAATAATTTACCGGAACATCTTAGACAGCAAGCCTTGGAAATCATAAATAATATCCCTAGAAGTGATATTAAATTGTATACCGATGGCAGTATAACTGACAATCTTGCAGGTAGCGGCATTTATATTAAAGCACCTCACAAAACTTTTACTCTTAGTCAACGTAACCCAGACTTCTGCTCCGTGAATTACTAGCAGTGGATGCGGGACTTGAAGCCATTTTGAGGGAAAATGATTATGGAAATCTCTGGATTCTGACTGATAGCCGAAGTTCAATGGAACATCTTAATAATTGGATCGATATTGTTGATAAGACAAGTATATCTATCCTTCACAAGTTGAAGTATATCTCACTTCAACATGATATTCATTTCCAGTGGATCCCATCCCATGTGGATCAATTTGGTAACGAGAAGGCAGACTGTCTAGTAAAGGACGGTTGCAGCCTGCCAACTTCTGCACCTGATGAACTTACCTACCTAGAACTTTTTTCTCAGATAAAAAACTTAAATAGCAGGATTTGGCCGGTGCCTCCCACTCATGATTGGCATAGGGCTAGTAAGCCGGGACAGTCGTTGATTCTTCCATGCGACAGAAAAACCAATACTTGGCTTTCACGCTTTGCCAGTGGACATCTAAAATGTCTTACTTTTTCTCAGGGTACAAAATCCTATCCTCTTTGCCCAAAATGCCACCAACATCAGGCTTTAGCTGAACATATTTTAAGCTGCTTGGGACTTTTTCGGGAAGAAATTTACACTTCTCCCCTCCTTGTTTCCGACTTTTTACTCGTCAACGGATTTATGGATCTGGTCTGACACCGTCAGACCTCTTGGAGATAAATAACAGCACAACAACAACGAGGAAAGAATAGGATTAGGATTGTGCAAAAGTTTTTCAACTAACTTTAAGGAGTTCAAACTTTGGACCGATTTCCTGATTAAACTATGGGGACCATATTTTATAGCTTTGCGACTGCCCCTATATTTTGGATGTTAGATATCTGATTCCGTCAAAAAAAGGTATGTTATTAGTCTGATTTCGTAGCTAAAAATATCATTTGGTGTTCTCAATTATGTAATTAATTAGCATATTTGAGAACACCCCCGGAAATTATTTAGATTGAGTCCCAGAGCGTGAAAATCCAATCAAAAGTTAATCAGGATGGTCTATTTTCTTACTAACTGTACGTCTGGAAAAAGACTGGTTAAAGCAATAAATCTAAATATTAAATTTCTGTTTCAACAAACTTGACTAAAGATGTATTTTTGCTTTCTCTGCTTGAAAAATTTTGAGAAGGAAAAAAAGTTTCTCTATTATGTGTAGTAATTTATCATTCGATGTAAATTTTTAATAATATATTTATTTATCTTGAATCAGAGCATTTACGTAGTGAAAGTTGTAAAACTAAGTAGTAAGTTTAAGTTGTAAAACAAATTTCAAATTGTCAAAAGTAACTTATAATTTTTTCTATGTCTCTTTTTACGCTTGTTTATGGAAAGTTGGACTGGAAAAATAGTTATTTATTTGCGGAATCTCCTTCGTTGTAGACGAAATCGTTTCCTGGGAAACCCTTTGTGCAAACATTCTGTCAGGTTTAGAAAAATACAATCTTCACTTGTTTGATTGTACAAATTACATCAAAAGAATTTTGTCTAATGCTATAGTTGCTTGTTAAGTACAACCTAATAAAAAGTACCTCGTAAAATGAAAGGATTATAAGTGAATAATCCTTAGATTCAGATGTCACCAGGTATAGAACAGATCTATTTGATAAACAAGTGCACTAAAACCTGCATCATCCCACCATACAGTACAAATGGTTTTAAAATTTGAGAAAAAATGTTGGAGAGATGTAGGCTGTACTGGGATGACACACAATGGAGAAAGCAGCTTCTTTAAGGTTTTGTTTCGTCATTTATTTTAGAGTTCATGTTTCTTCAAAGATGAAATACAGTTTGAGAAATGCAAGTTTTATTTTTGATAGTACAGATGTTCTAACAATAATTTCGACCGAGAAATTAATTGAAATGCCAGAGATTCAATATTTTAAATAATCAGTTGTGTGAAAGTAGATTGTTGATATTCATTACACAATTTTCAACGCTTTTAAACTCTGAAATGTAGGCTTTAGTTTTGTAAGAAGCCGAAAAATATAATCGATTAAGTAAATTTCCTTATAATTATGTTAAACTTGTCAGTCAGATGTGTCAATTAATTTTTAATAAATTTTTGATAAGTGTAATATTCGATATTTAAAAATTATTCGAGGTAAATCGGGAAATAATTCTTCATTTAATCACAGGAACTATACGTTTCTTTATATTGCATGCATAAATTTTTGTAATACGATAAACAAACAAATTGCGTGTTTTAAAAGAAATCAATTTAATTTGTTTTTTCTTCTTTTTTTTTGTATTTTACTGAAAACATTCACAAGGTTTTTAAAAACAAAGCTAAAACAATGACTTAACATTGCTCAGTGGACTTCACAAAAACCCAAACAAGTTTTCTTGAATGACTGAAAAATTTTAAAGCCTAGACAGATGTTGGTTCTACCAATGAATTTCGCAATATCTAGACATCGCAATAAAGAAATTAGCATACATAGTAGAATTTGAGAGCAATTTTATGGGGAATATATATACTCAACTCTATTGATAGACTTAGAAAGGCACAGTGTCCCCCATTTCCTTAAAAATCCTGTTTCTCTTTTTTATCTTTCATTTTTATATGCTTCAGTGTGTGTAAATTTATACGCTACATAGATTTTTGTCGTAGATAATATTTCTTTCCTTATAAAACCTTTTATTAATTTCCTTAAGTTGTAAAGATTAATGTATATTGGCATAAAAATATGCAGGTCAAGAAAAAGTATTAAGAAGTAAACCTTGAATGTAGGGATATTTAGGTATTAAGAAAACTAAAGATCTTAAAATTAAAGTAGGAAGTGTATGAAGTAATTAAAAATTATAAAGCCTTTTAAAAGTTTAAAAGTAATTAAGTACTTAAACATAAAATGAACAATTTGAAAATAAAATAAAACTTTAAAAATGGCGAGAATTTTTTATGATTTAGTCATTTTAGAGGTTGATGCATTGTAAAAATTCGGATTACTGAAATCAATTGAAAAAAAAAACAAAGAGAAATATATTCAAGTTTTTTCAGTTTAAATTTAAGGGCTATATAATGTATGGTAACATAAAATGCCTTGTATACCGAAATCACCATTCTTAAAATATATTTTTAGATTCCTTTTTATAAACTAAACCTAAAATTATCTGTACATCAGAGGTTGAAAAGTAATAATTGAGCAATTAAAAGTAATGAAAATAAGAGGATATTGGTGTTAAAAATATAAAAACCAGTTTGATTTAAATTAATTTTGATAAAGATTCTAAAGTTATATAGTAAGAGCTCTGCTTACGGAACACGCTGTATATGTAATGAAAATATATGTCATGAATCTATATGTATTTTATCTATTACATTCATTACATATATAAAATGAAAAACTCTAACTGTTGATAAAGAACATGAGAACATGGTTATCTTGATAACATGATTTGCATTCCTTTTTTGTCTACGTTTCTACGTCTTTTCATTTGGAGTTAGTCATATATTCCATACATTTACTTTAAAAAACAATGAACATAATCTACTTCAATTCTGTTAGAATTGTTATAGAAATAGGAATTCTATCATAAGCTTAATTTTTAATTAAAAATTAAAAGAAGCTATTGAAACTTCAGAAAGAATTTTAAGAAAATTCGCTAAGTTAAAAGATAACGTTAGAGATTCTATTGACTATAATAAATTCCATGGAAAAATAAAATTTTAAAAAATCTGTTAAAACCATGGAAAAAATTCAAACGAAATTTAGAAAACTAAAAAAAAAACAACTTAGGTATTTTTTAGATTAGAATAGTTTTTAATTTAAGAACTAAAAAGAAAAATTGAAGATGATGAAACCCTAGAAAAAACTGATATAATGCCCATTAAGCTAAAACGTTACTTAAATATAACAAAGATTATAATATTTTTTTTAATTGAAGAAAATAAATAAAAAAGTGGATGGGGAAACTTTAAAAGGAATTGAAACAAAACTTGCTAAGTCTAAAGAAATTCTGAATCAAATTATCCCTGTAGAATCTCCAAGAGAGATTTAAAAGGTAAGCTATATTACTATTACCTTTAAAAAGAATTGAAGCAAAACTTGCTAAGTCTAAAGAAATCCTGAATCAAATTATCCCTGTAGAATCTCCAAGAGAGATTTAAAAGATAAGCTATATTACTATTACCTTTAAAAGGAATTGAAACAAAACTTGCTCAGTCTAAAGAAATTCTGAATCAAATTATCCCCATAAAATCTCCAAGAGAGATTTAAAAGATAAGCTTCATTTAATTCAAAAAAGATTTTTAGATACTTATTTTTATGTTTACGCACGTAATCATTCAAATTTGTGAAAATTATTGAATATTTGAATATTGTTGTTAGAAATTAAGAGTAGTAATAGTAGTATATTTAATACATAAAACATTCCTAATATACAAAATATTTGATAAAGTAAAATATTTTAAGTTAAAATTTCCTCAACTGGAAATATTGAATATCGAATGTTTTCTAATACACCCTAATATGCATCCAATAGCTAACGAAAAAAGTTTTTTTTTTAAGTTTTATTTATTAATTATTTATTTTTTAAATTAAAGAAAAGTTTTATCTCTAAGGTTCAAAATCATAAGGATCATTACTTCGATTATCGCAACTGAGACTTAAAAAGTTCAAAGTAATCAAAACAAAAAGTAACAAGAAATAATAAAATTTCAATGCTGAACTTTCAAATCAATCAAATTCATAGAAATTCATTTCATGAATTAAAAAATATGTTTGGATCATTACTCAGTACGCCCTAATCAATATCAAAATGTATTTTTTAAAAAGTATTATCTATTTTAAGACATTTTTTAAACTTGATTAAATCTACAACACTCAAAATTAAATTCTCAATTAGTATCATATCTAAATTAAGGTGATGCACACTTTTTAGTGAAGGAAACTAAGATAAATTGAGACAAAAAACAAATCAAATATTATTTTATATTCTAAAACTGTCTCCACTTTAAATTATATTTGTTATTTAAAAGCTATCAGACGCACTAAACCTCTTTAAAAATATTTAAATCACCAATAAAATTTTATTAAAATATATTAAAAAAATAATATTTGATCTTTTCAGAAAGGTATTCCGCATTGGAAAGCTAATCAATCTCTAGATTGAATCAAAATTAGGCTTACGATCTTAAAGTTCCTGGCATATTATTTAATTTAGGAGTGCAAATATAAAGTTTGGTCCCTAAGGAATAAAAGTTAAACATTGATAACTCAAATTTAAAAGGCTTTACAAAAATGCACCAAATCATATGAACGTTCAGCGAAATTGCGAACATTCTTGTCCTCATTTGCAGTCGTCTGCAAAATGTAACGTTTAAAATTTTTGAAGGAAAAGTGAGTTTTTAAAAAGAAAGTTAAGTAAGCTGCAAAGGCAGTGAAATGAATATTTATATGGTTTCAGATGAACTTCAGGGGTTAACTGCAAATTGCAGAATGATTAATTTACGCAAGACTGGATTCAGGTGAGCTTTTACTTTTCATATTTTAATATGAAAAACCATTTTCCTTGGAATTTGGATAACTTAAAAAATGGGAAGAAGTAAATGACGGTTGTAAATTAGCTTTTTATTATGTATAAAGCATTAAGAACAACAAAGTTTGATTACTAAAAAAATGTTTTTTTTAAAAAAATTTAATGCTTAAAGAATTTTAAATAGTAAACAGGTTGTAATTATGCAGGAAAAAAACGCATCTGCCAACATCCAAAAAAAAAAAAAAAATAACAAAGGATTTGAAAATCATTTTAAGGAAAACGGAAGGAAAAAGAAGTTAAAGATTTGATTCGACCTGCTTAGGAAACTAGAGTATTATTTTACCTATGTTACAAAATTAGTTATAAAGTGCGGTCATTCGAACCAAAAACAATGTAAATTATAATTATTTTTAAAAATAATCATTATTTAACGTAAGGAGGTGTCGCATTCTGAGTGCGAAATTAAGGGACGCTCATAAAAAATATTTCATCAGGAGTGTTGTGATCTGCTGAGAGAAAAATTGTTTATAGTTCTTCCAATTAGCAGCGCCATATGTTGACGAATTTTGTAACTAAGTTTGAAACTTTATTGGAGTGAATAACTCGTTTCCTATGCCTAACACGACAAATAATGCATTTTTTCCTTCCGTTTTACGAACTGAGTTTTAAAACCTTTTGTAATTTTTGATACATATGTTAGTTAAAGAGCAATTTTTTGGTGATGATGTTGATTGACGGTCTTTTTTCGAGAGTTGCAATGCGCTTATAGCTCGCTTGTTTTTAGGATGAGTGGATGTGTTTTAAAGTAGATAAATATCAGTTTAGGATTGAAGTTTGTGATTGTTTAAAGTATCCATGGGTGATCAGAAGGATAGAAACATTTATAACAGTGTATAATATTCATTTAGGACGCAATAAAATAAACAGCATTTTAATAAATTACCAGCGCATTGAAATTATACATGCAGAGAAACATTGTTCATAAATTACTTACCTTGGAATATAAAATGATCATGTTCCTGCTTTTGTTTAGAATACAAAACCCAGTAGCACTCTTAATATAACTCAGCAAATTTTATAATAATCCAGTAAAACTCATAACTAAACAGCAAAGTTCATTATGGTTTTTTTTCTGCGTTAACGGTAAAATCTTCCAAACACTGCTCACTTCCAAAGTAACTTTTAAAATTTGCACTTATTTGCAGTTATTCAGATCTACGAGAGAGAGCTCATCATTATTTTTATTTATTTAATTTACTCAATCAATTATTGATAAATCTTATAATGATGAAGGAAAAAAACTTAAACTATTGTTGGATTTCATATTTTAATACAAATATAATTCCGATAATGTAACATATTTTTTTAATAACTATTAAACTGTTTTCTAAAATTAAAATATACCAAAATATATTTTCACTTGCAATTAGAGTGTCATGAAAATATATATAAAAGGCACACTGGTGTACCATCTGCGTCAAAAAGCTAAGAAATTAGCTATTAAAAGCCTGATTTTTAAAAGTGTGAGAGTTGCAAAAGGTAAAACACGATTAAAAAATTATTAGTTAATTTTTATCTGTCTAATTAAATATAAAGAAAGCTATGACATAGTTTTATATTCATTTATAACAATTCTACGAAATCCCCTACTGAAATGCAAATATGATAAAATTAAAGTTGTTGAAATAGGAAGGAATAAAATGGGGAAGTCAATTTGTCAAATTCAATTTATTAAAATTAGCATTTGAAGCAAGTTCAAATTCTGCTGCATTTATTTGGAGGCTAGTATTGAGAGAATAGGGTGCAGGGTGCAAAATAGAAAATTTGCAGCAAGTTGCTCTTTTAATATTTAACTAAGTTTCGCTATACTTCAACAGCAGAATCAATGCTAGTCCAGGGAAGCAAATTGAGTTGTTTTCGGTTTAATTAAATCACAGGTGTATGTCAAATACTTTCCGTGAATATTTAAAATTCCTCATTTCGAAGATTTATCACGTTTATTTAAATAAGAAAATTCTAAATGATAATAATTCTACTGTGCCATTTAAATAACTAATTTTTTTTAATGTTTTTTTTTATTAATTCGTATTTTTTTTATTTTTTTTTGAACAAATGCTTTCCAAAAGATAATTGAAATCAATTCATAATTTCGTATTTTTGAGCAATATTAGTTATAAAAATATTACTACTCAAAATTTTTTGTAGAAGTTGCAAATACAGTTACAAAGAAAAACAATAACGCAACCTGTGCCGAATAGAGAAACTTCAGTAGCTTCAAAAGTTATTGAGGTGAAAAAAATCCTCTTGTTTCCACTATTTAAGGTACAATTTTGAACAATAGTCCACTAGACTTGAAGTTTCATGCTTGATAGCATTATTAAATTTAAAGTCATTAACAGTAAATTTAAAGTCAACAAGTGGATTTCTTGGCAAACCAGAAGAAAATGATATAATGACCGGATCTACACGCACTGAAACTCAATCTTAATTAAATGGTTTAAACGGATGACCTTAAATGTGTTAATTAATTAGTACTCACGATACTTTAAGTTAAGAAATTAGAAGCGAAAAAGTACTTTTATTAATTTTTTTAACGGATTAGGAATACTGTCCTCAAAATCTGGGGGATAACCGTAATCTGGGAAGTATGATCCCAGCAGTTTCACCAGGAGTGCGGTCAAACGTTTGAACCACTTAATATTAATTTTACTTTCCGCTTATTTCCCCATATCTCGAAATTTTTTTAATTATTTAATTTGGTCATGGGTGAAAAAGTTGTTGAAATTTAAATTATGTAAATTTACATCTTTTTAAAGATAATAATCTTATAAAAATTAACAAAATTTGAACAAAATCGTTCGAAGAAATCCTTTAAAAATTATATTTTCAGAGAATTATTTCTGATGATTTACTTGGAATAATATTTCCTAACTACCTCCCATGTTTTGAATGTAAGGAATCAAAATCCATCAAAAAAGGTATGTTTATTCAGTATAAGTACGCTTTTATGTCTGATTGCTTAACTTAAAATATTCTGCATTAAATTATTAGTATATTAAAGAATAGGTACTCGAGAATCATTAAGATTATGTCTCAGAATGTGAAAATACGATCCTTAGTTTAAAAGATATTCAAGGTGTTTCGCTTTTTTGTACAATATATTCTTTTTTTCTGAGAGTAAAACGTCATATGAAAAGTGAAATATTAATAACGGCGTTTTTAAACAAGCAGTATTACAGAATATTTTGAAACAAATACAGCATGCAACCCCCAACTTCCAAATAAATAGGGCACTCGAATTCTCCCGGCTAACTTGTTCCAACAATTCTCCATAACCACAAAAATTGTTCTTAAAAGTGAATAATATTGGATGGTACCCTCTGGATCATTTAAGTCAAAATTAATATTTTCTTTAGAAATTAGGGATATTGAGTCTTGCGAGTTCGCGGACAAAGGATAGAAGGTCTTTACCCCGGTATTATGATGCGAACCCGGAGTAACAATATAGTGCGCTCGAATTGAAAGACTTTATTTAAAGGTTTGTGCAAGCGGAGGCCGATGTGCCATTGTTTCGTCGCGAAGACAAACATTGACAAGGGGTAGTAAAGGGAAATTCTGTGTTGTTGTTGAATGCTCGCTTTCCCGGCATGACGAAATTGGCCCTTCAATTCGTATCTCCAGGTCCAGCTCCGCATTATTAATGCCAGCTTTTATGAGAGGTAGGGGTCTTCGTTAGAATATATCGATTGGAAATCTAAAGATGGTTTGGGACTTTATGGGGCACCTTCGGAAAGCATTTGCATATACAAAAGCAGACAGAGGAGTGGCTATTGGTTGAGCTGGAGTCTGTATGAGGTTTGGTTTAATTATCAGTTATTACGGGAAACATTTTGAATGGTTTTTGGAAAGGGAGACCAGTGGTTCGAATATAAAAGATGGGCAAGTGGTTGGTTAAAGTTATCGAAATTGTGGAGAGGAATCTCTTTATACATAACAGCCATGAGAATATATATATATTTATTTTTTCGTAAAGCCTGTCGCACTAGTTGTAATTTGAATGGATTTTAGAATTGAATACTTAGAGGAAATATGTATTTCAATATAGATTTAAATATGACAGCTTGTAAGAATGTTTTTTTAGTATTCTTAAAGGATATGTGAACTTTTAATTCCACATTTGAATTTAGAAATACATAAAACTTAGCTTTCAAAAGAAAAAAAATTTGCACCATTGTAGAGCTGTTTATTACCCAAAATAGAATATATGTATATTTTGAGAATATATATGGGTCATTCTCGCGAAAACTGTCATTTTTCAGTTCATAGCATCCCAAAAAAGTAAAGTGAATCAAAGTTAGCTCTGAAACTTTTTATATTAATAGAAATATGTAATGGCATTATAAAGAAAGTATATATCCTATAAATTATACTTAATATTTAAATTAATTAATTAATTTCAGTATTTAAAAAGTGAGGGAATGACATTTTATTTTAATACATGTTTTTCTCTAAGTTACAGCTACCTCAAGTTTGAAAATGATAACATACTAAGTTTATCTAATATTTATTATAATTTAGTTTTATATATTTAATAGTTTTTACAGGTTTGGGAAATAAATTTGGCTGGCACGATGGAACAAAAAAAATTTAATAATATACTCATCTTGAATTTAAAATTTTAAAAAAATTTTCATTATTTTTTAATGGAGAAAAATATAAAAATAGTACGAGGCTTAGTTGGAAAGTGTTTTGGACTTCAAAAATTAACGGTTAGATTGCTTACACCACCGTGTTGCAATGACCTAACCGCACCATTCTCAATTTTCTTAAGAATTGCAGAATTAAGAATTACATATGCAGAGAGAGCCCTGGTGGCTCAATGAATAGAGCACTCGCCTCCCAATGAGTTGATCCAGGTTCAAATCCCTGCGATGACAGGACCGATTGTAATTCTCCCAGCGACCAGGGTGCTGATTTAAAATATCCTCATTGGTAGATGAATCATGGGCTAGAATCACCTTGCTATCTGCTTGACCACAGGAGGTTTACATTGTTTTTGTCAGTTAAAAAAAGTTCTAGACGAATCCTAGTTTGTTCTCATTATTCATCCAGGAGTTTCCTTCTTTATGCTTAAAATTGTAAGTAATCCCATAACTGGGTCTTTTGTTTAATTACGGCAATAAAGGGAAATGTATAGGTTCATGCTTCAAAGTAGTTCAAATGCAGTTTCAAAGATTGATATAACATGTGCAAATTTTAAAAGCATCTGAGCATATTACTAAAAAGGCTTTGTATTTCAAAGTAATGTCCCGGATTTCAAAAATATTTCAAGTCAAATTAGAGTGTAAGGAAGGTTTAAATTATAATATCTTATTTAAATACGAAGCCTTGGGGAAGAAAAAGAAACAATTTGCTAATTTATTTGTTGTGGGACCATTATTTCCTCCTATTTTTCAAAGATATTTTCCATAAAATAATAATACAGTAGCCATCTTTGACTACCTTTCAAAATTTTCTTATACATATTAACTTACATATCATCATATTATCTTATATCCTTTTATCTTATACATATTATCTTATATTAACTTACATATTATCATATTATCTTATTATCTTTTTATCTTATACATATTATCTTATACATATTATATCTTATACATATAATGGTAACCAAGCCGATTGCACAGCACAACTGTATTTAAGTATTCTAATTCTTCAGTCCCATATCCAACCCTAACATCTAAAATGGTTTTAAGCAATATAATAACCAAAGTTTTCACCGTTACCTGTTGTCCGCAGCTTTTCTTGCGTGGAAGTACTTTGATTTCAATTTTAACTATTTTCAACAGATGTCCACTGTTGTAATGAATTTTAATGCTGTAATGAATTTTAGTAATAATTTAAAAGCTGTGAGGCAGCCATTAAATCACACAAACCACTTTAAATTTGAGTTTGGAACATTTCAGTTTAGTAGGCAACAGAAGTATTAAACGGCACCATAGCACCATTTATATTTAAAATTTCTAAAGCCATTTTCGAGAGGATAAGAAATAAATTTAATTAATTACTTCGTAACTAATTTTGGTTTTTATAAAACTCCAAAATTATTTTTGTAAGTACCTAAGGCTTATCTAACTATTCAACACTAATTAAATTATTATTTAAAACAACTTTAAAAAAAAAGAGGGCAGAGGGCCCTAATTCCATTGCTTCCGATATCTTCTCTGTAAAACTTTTTCTCCTTTCGAAGAGTTTGTAAGCAGAGAAAACAACCACATAGATTTTTTTTATGTAGAAGGAACATTAACATTTAAGATATACCTCCTCGTTCAAGAAATGTTCTTAAGAAAATGAATAAAGCACAACAAAAAGTTAATTCAAAACTGAATAATTTGAGGAAGAATTATGAAAATTAGTCACGAAATTTTTTATAGATTTTAGGACTGAAATTTACTATATCATACCAAATTTATTCAACTCTTCATTGCATGTAAAATCATTAAATTTAAGTAAAATAATATTTGTGAGATTTAAACTATGTCATAATATTTGTGAGATAGCTTAAAACAATAAGTGAAGAAATCATTAAGTAATATTACTTTTTGTCTTAAATAATTATTTTTTGTTTGAATCACTTTTATAGTTACATCAAAGTGTGGGAATACTTAATACTATGTATGTTAGTTTTGAATTAGTGAAAATATAAAGTACTAATAATTGACTAACTAATCTGAAAATTTTAAAAAAAAAAAATGAAAATTTATTGGTTAAAGTTATCGAAATCTGTATGTTAAAAGTTATGTTCTACGAAAACCTGAAAAATTTAAAGCAAACAAGTTTTTAATTGGAACCCTCAGGGCAATAGAAAAGGAGGAAGACCTATTTTCTCTTTTTTAATTACTATCTTCGCTTTTTTAATTATTTCAAACATATAGTTTTACAGTATAAATTTAATTTTTAAAGTTCATTTAATTGAACAACTTCTTGTCTCTATAAATCTCACTCATAAGTCAAGGAAAAACTTGAATCAAGTAGCGAAACAAACTTGTTTTCGAATGAGGGAAATACTTTTTGCGTGAAACGGATAAGTTATTTTAAATATTTTCATTACAAACTTCTCATGTCTATTCATAGGGATATCTAGCTATATCTTGATTTTTATTACTTTAAAATTTATTATTCACCATTAAATAATTTTTACCAGTTGAGACTACTCGTCTTTCATACAAGATGAAAAAATTAAATAATTAAAAAATCTGTATTTGTCAACCAAATGAATGCATGCATTAAACTGAAAGAATACCAACAAAATAAATATAGCAAAAATAATTAAATTTTTTTTCCATTTATTATTAATTGTAATCCTTCCCGGTTGGCTTTACGTTATTGGATTAAGTAAAACGAGTTTTTTTAAAAGTTCATATGTCAAATTAAAGATCAACAATATATCAGTTAACAGAATACTGTTTTATCTTGACACCAACTCATGTTTATCAAACTTTTCAACCAAACAATTTTCTTAGGCTCTTTTTCCTTTCACGGGACGCAAAAATATATTATCACAATACCTATATTAGGTACCTTAGTACCTATATTTGGTACATATTGAAACAGCACCAATTACCACAATACCAGTTGTAGCTATTACGATAATTATTTAAGCATGATTTATGTTTTTAATATTGAGGCTATTCTTAAATAATCGCCTTAACTGAATAAATGAAGTAAAATTAATGAAAAAATAATTTTTTTTTCATTAGTCTTGTTTTTAGTGCACTACTCCAGCAAAAACTACTGGTAATATCTTTTAAATATTTGAAAAAAAACACAGAATCGTCTACAATATTATTCATAACAATTATCAATGATATATGAATGAAAAAATTGCCTTTTTCGTATTGAAATTTCCTTCTTCATCCGCTCTACGAACTTCAGAGAGTTAGTACAAACTGTTCTGAAACTATAAAGACATACGCAAATTCTTCATTTTATTATTATGGAAAATTTATCTTTATTTATCGGGTAGATGGAAAAATTAGAAAAAATAATTTTAAGAAGGTTTTGGACACAAAAATCTGAAAAATTATAAGATATTTTGTAGCATAAAATAATAATCTTTCTATGTATAAATTAATAAAAATAATTATCTTTCAGGGAAAAATGATGGATTTTTTTAAAGTTTAAACGCTAAGTTAGCCTTGGTGTCCCCTTTTTTTCCTTCAATATAGCAATTAAAGTCTTGCTGAATTTTCAAAGACCCTTTTCTCTATGTTGAGTTTTTCTTGTCATTTTTTCAAATTTAAAAAGTTGTATTTCAAAACCTTAAAAAATAATGAATAATCTCTAATGAAATTTGAAGTATGAAGATTTAAATTATTTCTTTAAATATTTTCTTCAGAAAATTCACTAAACTTTAAAAATAAATAAAATTATGTATTTAAAATTTTTTTAATACTTATAGCACAAATTGCTTAACGCAAATTATTGCCTGGATATTTTTATCTAAAATATATTTAAAAAAAGTTTACTACTGAAACGTATGATATTAGTTAGGCCAAAAAACAGAAATTTCAAAGCCTTTAAAATTTTAGTTTTCTTTAAAAATCACTCATAAAAGAATTGCGGGCATTTTTTAATGATTTTTTTTTGTATTTGTATGTTACAAAGGTAGGAGAAAATTGAAAAAAAATATTCATTTAAAGAAATTTCGAAAATGTGTCTCAGATCTCATTAAGATCGTTACTTAACAAATACAATCTAATGTAATATCGAAGAAAAAAAATTTCGATAACTAAATTTTAATGTCTTACGTACATTATAAATTAAATTATTACTTATTTTACAAATCAAATTATTACGTATTTTATAAAGTAAAATACGTAATAACATCTTCATTTCGGGAATTTTTTCTAATCTTGCTTAGTTTAAAACTAATGCTCTTCTCTATGTAATTTAACTTGTCTAATGTAATATCGAACAAGTTTTTCGATTGCTACATTTTAATATCTTACTTATTTTATAAATTAAATTATTACATTAAATAATTACAATTAAATTATTATGCACTTTACAAATTAAAATACGCAAGAACATCTTCATTCCAGGAATTTTTTGTATTTCTGTTTAGTTTTCAACAAGTGGTGGAATTGTCAATTCACGACGAAGAAAAAAAAAAGCTTGATGGTATATATTAAAAAAAAAAAATGTTTGACGTCAAAATCGTTTCCACCCCTAAGCGAAAACTTTTTAAGAACCTGAAATACATAAAAGGTCTAATTATTTCCCCCCCTTCATTATTGATCGAGGAACGGAGAAGAGAAGCAATTTTTCATACCTTAGTCAACTATTATCGAGCTGGGTCCACTTATCTCTCAACCATTCATTCTACAACAAGATTGATGCCCAGGGCCGCCCTATCAATAAAATCTCTCCCGATCCCTCTTTCTCGATGTCTCTATTCCAGAAAGGAATAATTTAGAAATTCTTTCCATGTCAAACAATCAATACGTCATTCAAATAAGTATTATTTGAGATCGGATTTTAAATCTTTGTGGAAAGAAGATCACAGTTAACTATAGGCACGTTAAAGAAAAATAGGAAGACGAATACGTGCTTAGAGTTATTAAAGAAATTTAGTTTCTATGTACTAGTCATGTATTAGCTTCTATGTACTAGTTAAAATTTCATGTCAAACAATTAATACGTCTTTCAAATAAGTATTATTTGAGATGGGATTTTAAATCTTTGTGGAAAGAAGATCACAGTTAACTATAGGCACGTTAAAGAAAAATAGGAAGACGAATGCGTGCTTGGAATTATTAAAAAAATTTAGCTTCTATGTACTAGTCATGTATTAGTTTCTATGTACTAGTTAAATTTTCCATGTCAAACAATTAATACGTCATTCAAATAAGTATTATTTGAGATGGGATTTTAAATCTTTGTGGAAAGAAGATCACAGTTAACTATGGGCCCATTAAAGGAAAATAGGAAGACGAATGCGTGCTTAGAGTTATTAAAAAAATTTAGCTTCTGTGTACTAGTTATGTATTAGTTTCTATGCACTAGTTGAATTTTCCATGTCAAACAATCAATACCTCATTCAAATAAGTATTATTTGAGATTGGATTTTAAATCTTTGAGGAAAGAAGATCACAGTTAACTATGGGCACGTTAAAGGAAAATACGAAGACGAATGCGTGCTTAGAGTTATTAAAAAAAAATAGTTTCTATGTACTAGTTATGCATTAGTTTCTATGCACTAGTTGACATGGAAATTCTTTCCATGTCAAACAATCAATACGTCATTCAAATAAATATTATTTGAGATCGGATTTTAAATCTTTGTTGAAAGAAGATCACAGTTAACTATAGGCACGTTAAAGGAAAATAGGAAGACGAATGCGTGCTTAGAGTAATTGAAAAAAATTAATTTCTGTGTACTAGTGAGATATTTAGAGGAACATTTATTATAGTAGAATGGATTAGGTCAGCTTTTCCAGTTTTTTTCAGTTACGAATCCCTAAATAATCAATCTTATTCAGCGGAACCCGAACTTTATAAATAAAGTCTACTGTAATTGTGAACGTTATAACCTATGAAAAATTAAATTTGAAGTATTTATTTTGAGGAATGAAGATTTTTCATTGTTTTATCATTATCTTAAATTTGGTCGTTCGTGTATTGTTTTATTATAATCTTACATTTGGTTTTATGGCCGACTATTAAATCTGCAATTCTTGCGCTGCAACTAGTCTAGTTATGAAACTGTTTCTGGTGTATATACAATATAAGCTGAAAAGGATTAAAAGGAGCCGAATCATGTTTCCCTTCGAAATTAAGAGTTAAAGGAACTGCTAGAAGCGTTGAAAATTATTATTATGGATGCATATTAATTAGCTATTTTATTAGCTATTTTATTAGCATATTAATTAGCTATTTTATTATTAATTAGCTACCATATAAAATTAGCTATTTTGATTTGAAAAGCGCAATAAAAAAAACAAACTAATGGAATATTTTATAAATGCTTTTTATTGTCATAATTAAAATATACTTATCTGAAATTTATATTTTCTTTTAAAAAATGTCATTTCTAGTTGATTCATTGGCATTTTACTTGAAATAATTTCATTAAAGTAATTGCACGATTAAATAAATTAGGAATTATAGGGTGGAACTAAATATAGTTAGGTTTCAACACTGGTTATAAGAAGTGCTAAATATCGGAACCCCTACAACTCTTCGACGGAACTCTAGGGTTCCACAGAACAACATTTGGAATCAGCAGGACTAGGTTTTTCAGAGATTTTATGACTAGTTAATTAAAATAAATGTTCCGTAATTCCTACCGTTAATGGAATATTTTTTTTGGATATTTACTAAAAATGAAAAGCAAAAAAAAAATCTTACTATTTTGAAACAAAAATTAATATTTAAGCCAAGAAAAAAGAAAATATGAAAATTTAGGTGTAGATAAGCATTAAAATCATTTTGATTACCAGATGGAATTTGTAGGGGTTCCTAACAATCACTTTTGCTTTATTGAGTAATAAAAGAAGTTTTGATGTATTTCGGTACCGATATTAAGTGTTTTTAAGATATTAAAGTGTATTTTATGCATGTTTATAGAATGTTTGCTTCTCCTAAGATTATATATTAATTATTAACAGGATGATTGCATATCATTTACTTTATTTCTGGCAATGATTAAAAAATATGTTTTAAGGAATGCGATTACAATGTTTATATTGATTGTTTTGGCGTTATTTTGAGGAAAAAAAATCACTAACTAAAAGTGCATGTGATCAATGACAGCAGAAAATATTTAGAAAAAAAAAGGGTGTAAACGATGGGCTTAGACGATTTATTTAAAAAGTACAAAAGAATACACGTTATTGATACAATTATAGTTTAGGGAATTAAATTATACATTGTTTGAATATCGCCGAATATTGATTTCGAACCCTAAGAAGTGGGAAAAAGTGGCTAATTAGGAAATATGGTCTTGATAGCTTAGCAAAAAGACCGGTTAAAAGTTTGGATACTATTTTTATTTATTTCGTAATTCTCGATCATGATGGTTTGAAACTAATCTTTTGTATGAAAGAAACCGTTCCTCAAATTTGCTAAAACTTGCTAACTAGAAGAGAATTGAATGTAAAAATATCAAATAATAATTTATTACTGTTTCAATTATATCGATCAAATATTTTTTGATCGTAAGATAGTTTTTTAATTTCTAAACTTTATAGTTCAAAAGTCCTACAGGTGCAAAAATATAAATGAAATAGCTTAAAGGGTTTCTGAGACATCAAAACTACTTAAAAGCTGTTACTCAAAACTACTTAGGCTAAACTACGGAAAAATTTAAAAATTTAAGGTGTTCGGATTGTATATTGATTTGCTTCTTTTGTTCTAGACATTCGAATTGCCTCTTCTTTTTTTAGATATGTAATTTTAAAGTTTCCGTATTTTCTACCAGATAAAAGAGCAATTCTCAAGATTATCCTATTGCTGAAATTGAAATCTTGGCGTCTTTTTCAAGAAAGAAAACAGAAAAAAATTAAATACATTAAAGGATAATAAATTAAATGAAAATTAATAAATAAATATATCTTGTACAATTTCAATATATGTCTCATTATTATGTTGATCCAAGCACTTCACCCCTTAATTTAAAAGGCATTGATATTGACAGTCTATTTTCATAATAAGTTTTCGAGGATTGGAAGACTACATGAAAAAATGCTTGAATGTATTTTTAACACTAAACACTATCACATTTAAGTTGTTGATAATTCACCAATTAAAAACAAACTAAATTATTCCCTTTCTGATCTTATCTACGGCACTAAATTTAAGGAAATTTTTGATAAACGTATTTAGATATAATAAGTATTTTAGATCATATTTTACGCTTTAAAATAACTACGATCATAAAGTTAAGCAATGATATACCATCAGACGATTCAGAACAAACAATAATGATCAATACCCATTTCCCAATCCATTTCATTAGTTATTGATCATTTCAACAATTGATCTCGTCCTGTTTCTTTACCAACTCATATGCATATTTCTGCTGGAATTAACTACCAAAGGCATATAAAGCACTGAAGAAGCTGACCCTTTTCCAAATGCAACCCATCAATATGATGAAGGGCTGTACTCCGGCACACATATCTGTGTGAAGAGCAGAAAAGGACCATCAAGAAAGGCATACTGAAAGTAGGGGGGGAAAGAGAATGTTCTGTGCCACTTGGGGTTGAGATCCGTTCGGCACCTGTCTACTTCCGCATTCGAGAAGCGCTTCCAGTGTAGGTGATGGAGGGTGGAAGAGGCCGGACAAGAGCCTAAATGATGTGGTTCACGCATGGCGTCCACATTTGCATGGGTTTGCATTTCAATTATGCGGGATGCATCGATTTACGGGACGCCCTGATCGGTTAGTTAATTAATGGAGCAAGGACCCCTATTAAGATACCTGCCGCATTCATCTGCAATGAGGCACAAACGTGCTGCAGTTTGCAATCGAAATCGTCCCAACCCTTTATTCGGATGTCGATAGATGGAAACTCTTAAAAGGGGATGCTAGGAAAATTATAATGTATGCAACAGTTTAATGTCGAGTGAGGAAAAATGCCGAAGCTGGAATATATGATTTATATTTAAAATATATGATTTATATTTATTAATGTATGATTTTGTTACAACGTAACAAAATCTATTGATAACTTCAACTTTCAGTAGTAAAAAGAGTTGGAATAGGAAATTTGTAATTTAATTTTGTTTCTTCGATTAAACTAATTCTGCGTAATTGCCTATGTATGCCACAGTATTTTTATGAGAGCATGCTTTTCCAAACCGTTTTAAAACAGGTCTATTAAAAGTGTGTTTAACCAAACCTATGCAAATTTTTAAGTGATTAATTTGAGTAATTTAATTGCTAATTGGCAAATAAATTAATATTTATTAGTAATTAGCATTTGTGTTACAATAAGAAATTATTAAAAAATGTATAATGAATTTTTTGATATTCGTATATGATTACTGTTTAAAGTTCAAGATATTTACTTAATTTTATGTAACACATGCCTTGACATGCACACTTTATTTTAATGAAAAGACGGAACTAGTAGCATAGCATAACACTTTCGTTTGTTATGCTACACTTAGGCACAAAAACAGAAAAAAAATATTTAAGAATAATAAGTTAATAGTTATATGCATTTCTATACACACGTAAAACTGCAAGCATTTAAGGATAGTAATTTTTAAAATAGAATTTGTGAAAAAAGTTTATATAAGATATTTTTCCACGTGCCTATTTAGTGCAGGTTTAAATTTATGTTTATTTACATCTGCTAAGTACAAGATTCTTGAGGGAACACAAAATTGATTGTAAACTAGGTTTAATTTAAACATATCAGTTCCCTCATATCAGTTCACTCTCTATTTTGACACTTCAGTAATCTTAGAGTGATATTCCAATAATTTTGACATTTGAGAGAGCACGTACTCACATCATTTTTTTTAACAAAACTAGAAATCTTACATATTTAATGACCCTGCGTCCTCACTCATGTGTAATCTCAGTACATTCCACGTATATATTTATATTTAATGAAATATATTAACGAGATATATTTAAGGAAATATTTCATAGAGATATATTAATGAAGCTGCTACCTCACTCATGTAACCTCCGTGCATTCTGAGTTTTAATTAGAGTTTAAACTGTTACTCTGTAATACGGAGTGCAGAGAAAAAATATACTAAGGAGATATATATATAATGAAATGCCTTAACGCGATATATTTAAAAGGATATTTCATAGAGATATATTTAAAGAAATATTTCATAGAGATATGTGTCATCTCCGTGCATTCTGAGTTTTTATTTCAGTTTAAACTGTTACACCGTAATACGGAGTGCAGAGATGAAATATACTAACAAGATATATTTAATGAAGTATATTAACGAGGTATATTTAACAAAACTGCTTCCTTACTCATGTATTATCTCAGTGCATTCTAGTTTTTTTTATTTGAGTTTAAATTGTTACACAGTGCACCAAGTGCAGAGATGAAATATACTAAAGATATATATTTAGTGAAATATATTAACGAGATATATTTATAGAGATACTTTAAAGAGATGCATTTAATGAAGCTGCTACCTCACTCATTTATCCTCTCCTGGCATTCTGAGCTTTTATTTGAGTTTGAACTGTTATACCGATATACGGAGAGCAGAGAGGAAATATACTAAAGAGATATATTTAATGAAATATATTAACGTGATATATTAAAGAAATAGTTTATAGAGATATTAATGAAGCTGCTTTCTCACTCATGTGTCATCTGAGTGAAATCTGAGTTTATATTTGAGTATAAACTGTTGCACCGTTATACGGGTTTGTGCGGAGGTAAGTACTTGAGCTTTGCAAAGGGATTTTGATTTCTGGTGAAGACGGGAAACCATACTCCTTTTAATTCATGGAGCGTTTTCTAATTAATTACAAAATTGGTATGTTGCATTTAGCCTAATGCCTCTGACGAATTTATATACTGAAACAAGTAAAGGCAGTAATTTTCTCAATTTGAAGATAGTAATTTTCTTGTTCTCTCGGATCATTTCGTCAAAAGCAAAGCAATTTTCGTGAACTTTGAATATCCGTCTTTTACTTTAAGATATTATGTGTGTATCTGCTTTCAAAAAAGTTTGATAGTTAGAAATATGAATCATATACCATTAACACTGCAAAATATTCCGGATCAAGTTACAGTAAAAATTATTGTCACTCAGAGTACCAGTGATTTTTACCAAAAAATCTATTAAAAAATCACTTTCTCAGTAATATTTACTGTAAAATTATCGAATCAATATAAGCATATAAATATTACTGTAAAAACTACGGTACAAAATTTTACGGTAAAAAGGAAATTTACGGAAGGTGTACTCCCCACGCCAGTACTTCTAACTTCATTCAGATTTTTTTAACAGTGTAATTACCCCCCCCCCCCCTCATTACTATGATACTTTATGATTTGATATAACGATAAATCTACAATATTCAAATAGTCAACTGTTGCTCTCAAATTGAGAAACACATTACAAGCTCATTTAATATAAAACAAAACCATCAAATTAGTAAATGCAAACAAAAAAAGCTTTCTTCTCTAAAGGCGAATTTACAAAAATTGGCCTGAAAGATTATATAGTAAGTAAACAATACTTATAATGTTTCTTAAAACATAAGAATGTAACCAAAACGAAAAAATTAAACCCCATCCTCGAGCGTAACAGTCTAATGTAAGTAAACTGAAACTTAATTGCTTAAGTAGGCTCCAAATTACGCTCAGAATGTTTTGAGTAGGACTCGGGTGTGCATTCTTTTTAAAAGAAAACAAAAGTTCCATAGTATTGTAATTGTAACAACAACAGAATGCGGTTTCTAAGAAATTTCTTCATTCGGCTTACTCATTAAGGTATTTTTAAGCCTATGCATGGTGAACTCTACTCGAGTCTTATAAATTTATAACATTAAAGAGAACAAAATGTTGCGTTGTTTTAGTAAATTGGGAATTTTGCATTAAAAATTGTCTAGAGTTTTCTTTTTTTATTTATTAAAAGAATACAGGGATATAAAGTTACAATTAATGTATTGGAAGATATTGTAAACTTTAAATAGTTAGAAAAGTAAAATATTTTTAAGGTTACACGAGGACAGCTCTGCTTGAATTTTATAAGATTACATTATTAGAAAAGAATTAGTACTTTATGGGATTTGATTGGATCAAATAGAAGCAAAAACAGTTTTAAGTTTTATTTTTTATTTCTTAAGTACCCTTGCACCAATTTTTTTAAAATAAAGGTATAATCATTCATTTTGTGGATGCTTTACATGCTTATTTAACTTATAATCAATAATTTATGTTCAAAAAATAGTTAAACTGTTTAATTATTTTAAAATTTAAAAAAAATTTACGAAATTCAAAATTTTTAAATCCCTAAAATTTTTTGATTTTAACACATTTTCTATTTTTTTTCTTGGTGCTTACAATATTCATCTTAACAATTTTGTGCATTCATTTGTTGATATATCAATTAGAATATTTTTTATAGATTATTTTGTAAAAAAGTAGAAAAGAAAAAGGTTCCTGTTAGGTATATATAATATGCTGTAAAAATTGTAATACCTCATAAAATGCTTATGCCTTACACAGTTTAAATAAGTGTATTATACTTAGGATAAAAAAGTTTACTTCAAAGCTTTATCTTAAACAGAAAAAATTCCTTAGGGATTTAATTAAGATTAAAAGACAAAATTATCACCTATAAGAAAAAGCACTTTAAAGTCAGTCTGCTGGGCAAGTTTCTGTATTAGGGAAATCTAAAATCATTCATACCTTTTTTAAAAATGTAGGTAGAGAGATGATTTTTTTCAGTGCATTTGAAATAGTTTTAAGTTTTATTATAAGCAATAAATTTTTCTCTCGATATTTTGGTCATTTTTTGGATACTGTGGCCCCAAAAAACCAAATTGGAACATTCAAATGAATATATTGATAAACATTTTAAACTTTAAATAGTTAGAAAAGTAGATTATTTCTAATTTTGCACATAAACTGGTCTGCTCGACTTTTAAAAGTTTATAACATTGGACCAGATAAAAAAGTATTCATAATAAAGCAAACAAATGATGTTGTGTCTTATGGGATTTAATTTTATGAAATTGGAATATATTGTAATACAAATTGTCTAGAATTTTCTTTTTTTTTTTGTTTATTAAAAAAATGAAGGAATTGTAATGTTACAACAACAAATATGTTGGAAATCATTGACTTTGAATTTAAAAAAACTTTGATTGCATCTATATACATTAAGGCATTTTTAAAGCATCAATATTTTGTGATTTAGATGTAAGTTTATTTAACTCGATATTGGCAATTTAACGAACTTAAGTTATTAGCATAGATCTGCATCGCTTAACAACTTAATTTTCAATTAAATGCCTTGGGAAAAAATATCTTCGCGATCAGAATGAATTCTTCGAAATAAGTGCTATTATCCTTATTATCACGGACGGATATTAAAACTAATTTTACGACGTCTGAATTAAGAGAATATTTTCTTTTATTAGCCACGATGTTAGTTGAAAATAAATACAGCTGCTTATTTCCAGCTTAAAACATTGTTTTTAAATTTTACATAATATAGGGAATACAATTGTCTTACATCTGTCTTAATATTTATGTTTTTTAAATCAAACCTGTCCACAAAAGAGGACTCTTGGAGTTAATTTTCTTCAAACCTGATTCTAACTCGGAATGCTTTTAAATTGTTGATCTCAAATGGAGTTAAAGTAATCCGTAATTAATATATCGCTGAAAATGTCTTTAAATAAGTTTCTTTTCGTACAGTTGCCGATTTTTACGCTTTCTGTGTAAGAAATTTTCAAGTGGTCACAAAGTATATGCTTTCTGAGAACAATTCGTTTGTCTTTTACTGCTTTTGAATGAAATAATTTTTCCTCCTAGCAGAATTAGAAAAAATAATTGTTATTTTAACGTTATAGAAAATCTTCCGAAACAATGGAAAAGTTTTGATAAAATCATAAAAGTATCTATAAATGAAATTCAGCAAAATCTAATGTTATACTTATAAAGAATTTCTCATATTAAGCTGAATAATTCCTTGCACTAAAAATTCCATATCAAATAACAGCGAAAAGTACCGGCATTCAAAGTACCTGTATTTTACGGAACAACTAGTCAGGGATACCATAATTTTTGCAGTAATATTTACTTTAAAATCATTGAAATCACGGTAATTAAATAAATATTACTGTAAAAATTCATTTTACGTTAAAATTAATTTCATGGATTCTGCACTCAGTGTGCCAGTACTTTTTGCCGTAATTTGATCAGGAATGTTTTTTCAGTTTACGAACAGAATAAAATTGGATATTTTAATATCAGTAATAATTTCATTTACGAGAGGAACTGTTCTGAACTGAATTTGTATTCTCTTGTAATAAAACTGAAAGGATGTATAGGTATAGCATACAGATGCGGAAATATCCACTGCGAATAAATTTTCGTTTAATTTATTTATATTGTGACAAATAGTTCTCAACTAGGTACTTGATATGTTGTTTCCAATTAAATATCCATACTAAAGTAGAGTGCTGAAAGACATCAAATGTTAGTTATTCGATTTTTTTCTTCGATATTGAAAGATAACTGCAGAAACAGGCAATTTTAATTACCATTTATGGGTAAATTGAGTGCGTGAACAAACGCTGGAGAATCAAACACAAATGAAGGTTTGTGTCCATACCAAATCGCAAAAGGTGTTAATCCTTCTGTTAGCTTATGTTCAGTTCTCTGCTTCGATACATAACATACACATACATGGCTCAGAATCAATTGCTTAAACCACTACCATGAAGATCTTCAATTGTATCACGGTCAAATTTTTCGGTAATTCAAGAGAGTAAGTAGAAGTTCGCTTTGTTTTCGATTGCTATTCGAATACCAAAGTTGTTTTGATACTCCTCCAACTCTGCATGACGAAATTTCAGTTCATCCTGACTGAATTTAATTTACAGTCTCTTTCGGTCCTTACAAGAAATGCTTTAAAACACTTAAAAAACTTTCGTTTTTTCTTTACAGTGAAAACATTTACTTATCTAGAAAAATAATATACACTATCTACCAATAAGTATTTGGACACGTGAGATTGAAAAGAGAAACAAAATTTATTCATAATTAATAGTTGGTAGAGCCTCCACAAGCATACTTTCCACAAGTCCTTGTGTGACTGCTAGTTGTATATTCTTCTACTCGGCTTGGAGAAGACATGTAAGTTCCTTCACTGATTTTGGACGGGTAGTACAACCCTTGATTCGGTGATCCAACACACTCCAGAGGTTCTCGATAGGGTTCAGGTCTGGACTCTGGGCAGGCCATTCGATTAACCCCATTGGCACCATACCAAGCCTTGGTGACCCTCGCAACATGACAGCTGGCATTGCCGTCCTGGAAGTAACAGGGGTCTACCCCGTAAAACTTCCACAACGTGGGAAGCACATTGTCATCCAAAATAGTGCAGTAGGCATCTTGTATGGGACTAATGCCGATGTTGTTCCCTACACGATATATACCGGCGAAGGGGGTGACGTATCTCAGGACCGCAGATATAGTCATTTGCATAGGTGTCCAAATACTTATTGGTAGATAGTGTAGTATAATTAAATCTAATATTTCCACCCATTGCAGATGTTAGAGAAGATATTTCCTAAATCCACCTTCTTGCGAAGGTTTCAGCCCTAACCTCTTCCACTGTGTGAAATGCTCTCTTCTTTCATAGACAAATATTTTTCTCTCGATGATTTGATGTCCGCTTTTGGCTAACTACGAATTTGTCACAAATTCCTGCCGACTATCTCAGGCCTTTAGTTGAATTATGTCGGATTCGTTGGTCAATTGACTTTCAATGTTATAGTGATAGTAAACTTCTCATAATCCGAAGAATATGGAATTTGCACGAAGCTATCATATTCCAAACTTTCGTATTATTTGGAAGAAGCAAACTAAGAGTTCAGGAATTTCAAAACTAACTTCTTCGTGGCACTTTTCTCCCTCACACGCTAACGGAATATTCCAACAACTTCTTTTGACTTTCAAATCATTAAATTCATCCCCAAGAACTGCAATCCGTGCTCTACAATTCGATTAAAAGTTTTTTTTCTTTTAGGCATCAGCGTGTTCATTGTAGTGCATTCAAAATACCAGCCCTTCGCACATATCTTAGAATCTTTCTTTAAAATGAGAAATTAAGATATAAATGAATAACTTTCTAAGGAATCCAGAATAAAAAATAAAACTAATATCTGATTATTTTTTACAGTCCTAAGGAATAAATACGAACGAGACTTTCTGATTCTCCTGTGACAAATTAAGTTGCACTTCGCAATGAATATGGCTTATACAATATTTGTCAATATCTTTTTTATTTTAATTATTATTTTGCGATCTCTTTCGTACAGTCCAAAAAAAAAACTTATGAATATTATTAGAATAGTATAATATATCCTTTTAATTTACATCGCACTAGAGCAGTACAAGGGGCTAAATGCGATTGTCAGCGAAACATCTCGGCGGATGATCTAAAGATAAGCCATCATAATTTTTATCCTGTGTGGACAGGATATCTCCCCTTCTATGGTAGCAGAAGACCTGCGTCCGTAATCGAACACTTTATGATAGAACAGTTTGCGTATACTATGATGCTTAACTTCTTATGATCAGTCTCTGCGTGACGAACACCCTGAATAATTTTTGATCTAGTGATCAGATCTTCACTTATTAGGACTCAATCCTTGTCAAGCAGTGACCTCAAATGTGCTATGTAATTAGTGCAGACGATATTTTAAGATACCAAATCAGGCGTACTTATGTACTTTTACTAAATTAACTCACTTTTTTTGAACTGATTTGTATTCTTTACCCTCAAAATATAGGGTAGCAGCAATCTTGAAAAGACGATCTCAGTTGTTTGATCAAGAAAGCGGTTGAAACTTTGAACCCCTTAATGTTAATTTTACTTTTTGCGTGTTTCACTAGGTCTCAACTTTTTAAGCGAATCAAACTTTTTAATATATGACATTTTTAAAATTCAATTAGTCAGGAATTACTGGATCGATTTTGTTGAGGTTCGTTTGCTTTTTGCCTTATAAAATGATGAAAAATTAGTATACCTAACGATTCAAAATTTTTTTAACAACAATTAAATAAAATAGTAGTAAAAAAATAATAAATAATTATTAAAAATTATTTTTTGAATAGAATTATCTTTCAATAAATTATTTGTGTGCAAAATTTTGTTCTCGAGAGTTAATATTAGAATATTAAATCTCGAGATATGGCGAAGTAAAACTAACATTAAGGGGTCCAAACTTTCAACCGCTGTCTTGACCAAATCTTTCTTGCGACTACATTCCTATTCTGAGAGAGTATGTTTCTGCGCAAAATTTAAAACAACTCCTTCCCTTATCCATAGGGTTATCTTTTAACTTAGTTATCTTTAACTTATCTTTTAGTATCTTTTATCTTTTAACTTATGGTTATCTTTTAACTATCATTTAGATTGAATCTTATCAGGAAAGATTTTCCTAATTTATGTCATAATTATAGGATATAATACTTTTCCAGAATTTGACCTTCTCCTTTATCGGTAAGTAAACGGTTTAAATTAAATTTTTCCTTTCATTTCATTTTTATCAACACGAGGAGACAGGATAGATTGCAACAATTTGAAGTGTAAATTTTCATTTATTTATTTTTTGAACCAACACTAAAACGAAACAACTAACTCAAGACTCATATTTGAAGGAACCAGCAACTTAGTTGTAGTGTGCCCAACTCCTGCCTGGGGCAATTTTGGTAACAGGACATTGATTGCAAGATTATTTTTGTGTTGTTTCCCATACATTTTCTATCTCGTACTGTTACTATAGTTGCATTTTTTTGTGTGACACGAAACAAATGTCTGTTTTCCGAAACAAATTTGCTAAAAATCAGTTGCTAATGCACAAAATAAGGATACAGAGCTAAGTTCAATTTAATTTTTGAAAATATATATATATTGAAAAACATTTGCGTTAAAGATTAAATTTAAAAATTCAGTCGGCCAGGTGGCCAAGCTGTCAGCGTGCCTGACTGTGGAGCCAATGGTTGTGACTTCGAATCCCGCTCAGGGCATGGATGTTTCTCTCTGAGTGTTGTTCTCTATTGTGTAAGTGTGGCCCACCCTATAAACGGGTATCTGCGGTAATGTTGCTCACCTCCGTGACTTAGGTTCACAGGTGACCACTGAGTAATGTTAACAGTCAATAAAAAAAAACGGTTATTGGAAATAAAAGTAGACATGATTTTAGCTCTCAAAAACATGCTCCCATTTTCAATACTTGTCAGACGTGAATGAGACAAAAGTGATTTGAAATATAAACCGTAAAAATTGGAAACCGAAAAAATGGAAAAATAAAGGTGAAAAACAAAATTAGAAAAACAACAGAAGCCGAGAGAGAAAAGAAATGCAAAATAGAACAAGGAGAACCACAGTGGCCTAGAGGGGCAAATCAGGGTAAAATGCATTTATGTGCGCTTATGAAGAGGTCGCGAGGAACTGATGTCGTCAACAAAGGAATCAGCATTCTTAAGAATTGAAAAAGATTCCAGGCCTGCAAGATGAGCTGATGTGAGTGGAGAGGAAATAATTTTGGCCTTGTCAAGATTAAATTCATACCCAAGATTCCAACAATGTGTATTTTTTCATTTTTCGTTAGCAATTTTACATTTTATATTTCAAATCACTTTTGTTCCTTTTCATTCACGTCTGGCAAGTCTTGAAAATGGGCATCTTTTTTCTGGAGCTTGAAGCATGTCGACTTTTATTTCAAGTCTGTTTATTTTTTGAAGCGAAAGAAGTTTTTAATCAAGTAAAAATTCAAAAACTATTACTTCACTATTGCATTAATTCTATCCCATTGTTCATTACAGAAGGCAAGTGTCAAAACCGGATATTGACAGGTTTAGAATATGCATGAAGTACACTTATTGTTCCAAGAAAATAGGAATCGAAACTTGAAGTCTATTATCAATCGGAGGTTCTTGAGTTCTAAATTAGATCGTCATGCTCGTTAATTAAACTTGCAAAAAGAAATATTTCAGATAGTCAGGAATAACTGAAATCGTAAACTTTGAAGTACTGCCATTGTTTAGCAAAGGAAAACTTATGTTACAATATCGCTTTATGATTCTACGTCTTAAGCCAAAAGGGACTTTGTATTGAAATTTCTAGGGAATTTCTGCGCATATTTTAAATCTACAGCATATCTGCATAAAGATGCATATCATACGTCTACAGTCTTTTATGCACCAGTGATATTTACCATAAATATGTAAACGTATTTGAATATAAAAGGACGGTCGGTTCTTTGTTTGCATTAAAGAAGACTAAAATTGAAAAGCATTTCCCAACAATCACTTCACCTGCTTGGTCTAGGTATTATGAAATTCTAGAGTGGCGGGGGTGTTCTCGTCTGGGGTGGCCTGACGGACGAATGCATAAAGGGGAGTGACAGCTTCCCTCCTAGCGCCCCTATTGTATTGTGGCGTCGTCGTCGCGTCATCGTCGTAATCTTCTCTCTTATCGAGGACTTCGGAAATTGTCGGCGTTGCCCGAACGGGCATTAAGATATTTAATGAAGCGAGCTGCATCCGCCGCACTAATTAACGTTAATTATTCCCTTCATTGTGATAACTGGGCACAAAGCAAGCTTGGCGGGTATGCAGCGCCATTTAAATAACTATGGCGTGCTGCGCCAGTAATTGCCGCAAACATTATAAATATCCGGAGATTCATCATTTTAGGAAATCAAATCTCCCCTCTTCTCATGGGTTTCAGTCCTGGGCTACAATCCCGGTTTCTTTTTGGAGAGAAAGGGTTAGTTTTAAGGGGAGTTCTAAAAGGGGTGCAGGATTGATCTAGTGGAAGATTTTGCGCTCCGAAAATGGATTTTATGCTGTGGGAGAAATTGAGCTTGATTGGGTTTGTTCTTTGCGTGAGTTTGAGATTTTGGTTCCTTTTAGAACACGACAGATTCGAATTGAACCAACTGCTTTAGAAATGAAGCATGGTCATTCATCAAGTTGAGTTGTGGCGGGTATTTATGAGAGACAATTAAGTTTGAATAGATATTTAGTAGCCATCAAGAGTCTTATGATCATGTAGTAGATGATAATTAATTATTAGTGCTCACAATTCGAAAGCTTTTCTCTATTTTTGGTTTCCAAATACATGCGCGCGCTTGCATGCATTTGTGGTTCAGGCTTATAAAAATTGCTCTTATGTGGAAGGCCGAAATAAATAAATTTTCTTCGTTTATTTAAAAATATGTAGGCATGAAACAAATATATTTTTCCTAAGCAATTGATACGGAAAATGCATAGTTTCGTATTATTTTGAAGTTGAAATTATTGTTTAATAGTTCGTAGGGTTATTCTCTATTTTTGTTCTTTTTAATGCTTACGTGTATTACTTAAAAAGAAAACTCACTTGTTAGCACGTACTTATGAAAATCGACTAAATATTTTCATTAAAAAGCGAAACTGATTTCAAAAGAATGATTTTAAAATATATTCAAATTTAATACTTTATGTTCTTTTCATATTATCTTTATTCATTGCTTCTACGTGCATATTCTATGTCTAAAATTATTTTGATGATTTTGATGATTTTTGTGTGAATTAATTTGATTGATCTCCATGAAAATCGGCAAGAAATATTGAATGCATGAGCTCAGACATTTTTCATCGGTCTTTTTTACAATGATTGAGTTTGCTGTATATTTTATATTAATACCCTAAATTACAATGTTTGGGTGTTATAAAACAACAACAGTTTTATGTTTTTATTTAAAAAGCAGCAGTTTTATTTTCTTATATATACTATAGCAACTTAATTAAAGCATGTGTTAAATTTTTTTTGTCAAAGTTATTTAAAAACTTGGGAACTAGGGGAGAATTTTCTATAATACGTAAAATATAGTGTGAATCCGGAACGCAAAATGTTCTGAGGCGGAACCGGTCATTTGCTTGATGCTCTGTTACCTCGATAACTGAAATGCCCGATCCCGTTTTCCTGGCATTTCATTTGCCCGACAGGTACAATTGCTCGACAATTTATTTTCCCGGCAGGTACGTTTGCCCGTCAATTAATTTTCACGATGGATATGTTTGCAGAACAAGCCTGACTTATTAGGGAAAAAAGTACAAGTTTCATTGTTTGCAACTGTTTAATCTTTTAAATAAGGCTGGACTACTTATGGCAAGAAAGTGCAAGCGAAATTTAATGATCTGTTCATGTAGTAACTGTTTTCGTTGTAAACCTTTCCCTCTACTTAATAAAGACTTATTATGAAATAAAAAATGAACAAATGTACTTTTAAAATGCCGCACAGTTATCACCAGAATAAATACTCTGGGGTACCTATTTAAATAGTGGTCATAGTGAATAGATTAACTTGCGCGCATAGTTTTGAAATCGGATGGAAATTTTTGCAATCGGTCGTGACGTCGTAGTATAAAGTTAAAAAAACTATGAAACTACAAAGATTGCAACAACAAGAAAAAACCAAAAAGCAGTAACAGGAAATAATATACTATGTATCACCTTGGGAATACCAAAACAGGAAAAACCGGACTGTTTGTAACAGGAAATAACAACCTAAGAATCAAAAAGGAAAACACTAAAATACAAATTAGAAGCACTGACATACGTAGCAGCCAGTGCGGGAGCAGTTTCTGCGGTTTGCGATAAATTACCAACAAGAATGTCGTTATTCAAGAGAATTTTACGTAGAAATTTACAGCTTTTTAAAATTAGCATATCATTATTGCAAATAAACTTAAGGCAACAAACTAAGGAATAGTTTGAGATATAATAACATTTCTATAGATATTAGTAGATATACTAAAATTCATGAAATTAACTTGTTGACAGGAAAGGGAAAATAATTTATTTTATCAAAAACTTTAATTTGATCGTTAGATGAGTTTAATGCACAGAAAAAATCAAGAAAATCTGAATATATATTAGATTGATTAGTTTTTACCAGAGTTAATTCCTGATAATTTTGTTTGCATTGTTAATAAAATTTGTAAAAATTTTGTTTGCAATAAAATCAATAAAATTAAATCTAATACAGTCGTAAGAAAATCTGAAGACGTTTCTGATGAAAACCGCAGCAATTTTTTTCAAAATAGTGAAATTTTTTTATCTAGAATACGTGAGAAATTGCTACCTTGTGGTAGCCCAATAATTTGCAGAAAAATACCCCCTCCGTTTAAGATAAAACCCTTAAAAATACAAAAATTAACAGAGTTTTGGCAGTATTCAAAATCGTTATTAAAATCATATAAGTATGAATAAAGAAAATTAAGTTTGTCCAAGGGGAATTAAAAAACTGTGCATCTCTATGTAAACTTCTCTTGGATAATGGTATCTCGATTGGATTTATAGACAGGTACCTGATTTAGTAAGGGAATTTCTTCCGAGGTGAAAGAATTCATAGCTTTATGCTATAGAAGGGCCACCCAAGCATTTGGTTGGATCACTTTGAAACATAATCGAGGATGTTTGTATTTTCAATTGATTAATTAAGTTTAATTTTTAGATTTATTATTTCTTTCATTTATATTCTTAATATTTTTTCATTGATAGACAGATTTTGGTTCTCTATCTTTGTACATATGCTAGTTTATTAGTCGAATCCACATACTAATTTAGTACTAGAACCTGCAATTTTTTAGTCTTATCCGAAAAATTCTGTTTCTCATCGGGTAATTTATGCACTTCTACTTCGGTTTTCAAGATTACGGTACATAATCTTTCTTTGACTTGCTTTTGATTTTTTTTTTGTCTTTCTGGGAGCAGTTGGGTAATTTACCCAAGTTCTTAAAAATACAAAAATTAACAGAGTTTTACCAGTATGGTTGTTTGCGGTAATTTACCACCAACCGAAGAAACTGCTCCCGCACTGGCTGCATGATAATGTCCCCTGATGTAGCTGTTATGTATGCAAGTGCCTCTACTTTAATTTGTATTTTAGTGTTTTTCCTTTTTTATTTTTAGGATGTTATTTCTTACAAACTTTTCGACTTTTCCTGTTGTAGTATTCCCAAGAGGTTATTTACTATGTCATTTCCTGTTACTGCTTACATTTCCTGCTGTGGTAATACTTTCAGTTTCATGGGGGCAATAATTTATTTTGTTTTATTTCAGTACGAAATTCAACGTGAGGCTGAATGAGTACAATTATAAACAAATGACGAAGCCCGATTTGTAATTTTTAATCAGATTTTTTAATTCAGAAACATTTAAGAATAGATTTTGAATAGTCTTAGCGAAAGCCATTGTTCTGAAATAAACTTAAACGATTAAGTTTTTTCAAATATTTTAAAGATAACAACAGTTATGTTTCTTAGCTTATAGCTGTAATAAAAAAAGTCAGTTTATTGTGAGTTCTGTAATACTTAACTATTTTTTATTTGTTGCTCCAGGTTACCTAAATGATCGTAATAGCGTAGGCGGACACTTTGTACTAAAAAGGAAACTTAATAGAGAAATGGTACTTATTCGATGAGAATAAAGGTAAAAAAATGCCAATATTGACGTCAATGAAAATTAATTTTGGTAATAGTTACTAATTGAAGTAAAATAATAAGCAATGTACACAATGACTAAATTAATGGAGAAATGAAGCTAATGTGTTTAAGAGAGCTTAAAAAGTAGTCAGTCTTGTCTTTTATTGACGTCAATGGTGCTTAACTAATTTTGGTAATCGATGCTAATTTTATTTTATTTTATAACTGTCGTTGAACAGCCGACCAATTTTTGGGTTTACTACTACTAATGTTCAACTACGTAGGATTGTAATTTTGAGCCTAATCCGGAAGGCAAGGGAACTCCTGGATCAAGTATTAGAAATTTGCCTTCTTGGAGGATTTTTTAAAGGAACTAACCCGCATTTGCGTTACATGGAGAGAAAGACCATGAGAAACTCCCACGGTTACCCTGACGACATGGGGACTCTTACCCATGATCCGTCTACCACTGAGGATATTTCACGTCAGCACTGCGCTCAGTGGAAACTGGATGCGGAATTCGTATCAACCAGCCATTGCTGGGATTCGTACCCGGTTCACCTCATTCGAAGGCGAACGCTCTATCCTATATTAGAACGCTCGATACTAATTTTATTTTGTTTCATTTTATAACCGTCGTTGAACAACCAACCCAATTTTTGGGTTTTACGACTACTAATGTTCAACTCCGTAGGATTGTAATTTTGAAACCAATCCGGAAGATAAGTGAACTCCTGGGTCAAGTATTAGAAATTTGCCTTCGTGGGGGACTTTTGATGGAACTAACCTGCATTTTCGTTACATGGAGAGGAAGACCACGAGAACCTCCCACGGTTAGCCTGACAGCCAGGGAACTCTAATCCATGATCCGTCTGCCATTGAGAATGCACGGTGGTTGGTGCAAGCTGGATGCGGAATTCGTATTGACCAACCATCGCTGGGAGCTCGATACTACTTAAAATAAAAAGAAATAAACTATGTACTAAAAAGTAAAATTAATGGAGAAATTTACTTATTTGTTATGGGAACGACATAATGTGATTGTGCCAACGATTCTCAATTTTAGTAATAAGCACTACTGGCTTAATGGTATTGGAGACAATTTTAATTTGTACCAAATTTATTATGCAGGAACAAAGTATTTTATGAGTAAATTTGGTACCTATCACAACTGCACCAGCACCTTGTCTTTTTATGATAGATAGTGCAGAAATAGATTTGTTACGGATCCTCGAAGGTATAAGTCAAGGAGAAAGTTGTCTGATTGTGGTAAATTTTAAATATGATTTTCCGGATGGTACTGAATTCAGTTAATATATACGTAATTGGGATGGACTACTAAACACGTTTTTTGCTTATTCCAAAAAGTTAAAACCATCGGGAAGGGCAATAAATATTAATTACATTTAAATTACATTTTTTTATGATAGATACTGAGAAAATAGATTTCTTTCAGCTCCTTAAATACATAAGTACAAGAGAAAGTAGCTTGACTATGGAAATTTTAAAATAAAATCAGATTCCTCGACCAACAGCATTATGCCAATGATAAATACGTGTTTTGCTAAGTCTGATAAAAAAAATATATATAAGGAAAGAAGGATAGCGATATCACTTAAAAATCGAAGTTTTTTTCTTCTTCAAAAATGTAAGGACAATTTGAAAATATATCTATATGTTTTATTGCTTCAAAACCACTGTATTATTAGATGATATAAAAAGAATTGAATATTCCATTGCCATTTTTCAAATTCTGAAATTTTGAATGTTCGGACGAATTGCAGCATTTATTAATACTTAACTTTATCTGCAGAGAGGATGTCATTTAAATGAAATAGATTATTTGGTAACAATGGAATATTTACTGCACCTCTAAATGAACTTCCGAAAACTGCTTTTCGCACAAATATAAGTCTTGTCGCCTTTATTAACTTCCTTTCCGTGATTAAAACATAAAACGGAAAATATGTCTAATTTGAAGGTGGAAACGAGCAACTGGAAAGAGATAAAATTGCTTAACTTAATTTCTGAGTCACAAACGAAGATACGAATCATGCACCTCTTTAATCAAGTTCTCCAGAAAGTACAACAACTTCTCAAAAATTTAAAAGGTAGCCTGCCCCCTCTTAGAAACTTACTTCCCGCTTCACTATCCCCCGGTCACGGTTACGGGAAACACAAGTCGCAACAGAAGACGCACTCAACGCATCAGTTAGAACGAAGTAACCAACCAGAAAAGTTGGTCGAATTAAAATCAAGTCGGCAAAGCGGCTACCTCACTGTAATTGTAACTGAGGCAGAAGAAACCTGAACTTTATGGACTCATTCTGCACTCATGCATCTTTTATGACACTCTTGTGATAGTACTTATCTTTCAATATTTGCCTCCAACGGCTTTGGGGAGAGGATGCTTCGAAGTATAAAAGAAGAACGAAAGAAAAAAAAATGGAATAAAATAAATATTGCGAGAGTTCGTTTTTACAGCGTTTTTGCGGTTTATTTTTATGGTTCCTTCCCCTCTTTATCGGGACTGAGAATGAAGTAATGAAAAAAATGTATGTGCAGAGGGTTGTCGAGCTTTTTTTTTTTAAAAAAAAAGAACGCATAAAAATAACAAATAACAGTTTTCAGCGACACTTTACCGAGTTATTCTTCTTTTCTTGCGTAGCGTATAGTTTAAACTTTACAATTGGTGACTCGAGACTATGTGTGGAAAACGTGTAAGAAAAATAACTTAAATAATAAAAAGGCGATACTTAAGAATAAAAGGGGTGGGTGTGTTGGAAGCTTTTAACGGTACCAAAGAAGAAAATATTACTCGGAACGTTAATCACGGACCCAGCAGTTTTTCTTCTTAATTCTCTCTTAAGAATGAAAAATGTTTGCATTTTTTTATCACTTATTTCCTTATTTGATAAGGAATTTCAACTGCAGTTGGTGGATTTGGTTGTTAAACGGAGTACTATGAATTTGCTATTTAACTCGTTATGACGTTTAGTGGCTTCTAGTTGTAATTATTCTGAGCTAGCATTTACTTTTTTAAGTTTCTCCGGAAAATTTAATCTAACAATTATTTATTGTTAGTCTACATAATAGTTTTAAACATAAGGTCTTTATTTTCAGTTATACATTAAAGAATAAAATTTTTGTGTTAGATGAAAAATTAAATTTCTTTTTTGCGGTGTGGGATAAGTTTAATATAAAACTAATAGGGAATAAAATTTAGTTTGTTTAAAATGATGCTTGAAACTCGTTAATCCTGCTGCTTAATGTTTTTTTTCTAAAATAATTTTTTATAGCAATTAAAAACAAAAACAAAAAAAATTCGATAAGCAAGAAATTTGTAACGTGGTGTAAAAGTTGAAATACTTCTAAGTCTCATTCCAACTGTTATTATTCCAACCAGTACTATTCCAACCGCATTTATACACCAATTAAAAACAATGAAATATTGTTGAAACATTTCACAAGTTAATGCGTTTTAAATTATTAACTTATGATACATGGTTATAAATACTGAATTAAGTCAATTAATTTTATTTTATATTTATAACCGTTGTTGAGCAGCCGACCCAATTTTATAGGCTTACGACTACTAATGCTCAAATCCGTAGCCTTGTAATTTTGAACCCGATCCAGAAGACTAGGGAATTCCTGGATCGAGTATTTGGAAGAAAGTTTGCCTTCATGGAGGACTTTTTGATGAAGCTAACCTGTATTTGCGTTACATGGAGAGGAAGACTACGAGAACCTCCCACGGTTAGTCGTAAGGCATGGGGTCTCTAAACCATGATTCGTCTACCACTATCGATAATTCACTTCATCACTGTGATCGGTGCAAGACGTATGCAGAACTCATATCGACTGGGATTCGAACCCGGTTCGTCTCATTGGAAGGCGAACGCTCTATCCCCTGAGTCATCGCGGCTTCAAGTCAATTAATTACAAGGATAAGGATACTTCATAGTTCAAAATTTTTAAAATATTTATCGTATAGTAACACTACACTCGGAGAAATAATGTAATGATACACAGAGAAAATAAAAGTATTTCAAAACTATCAAAATATGTTAAAATTTTTCTAGTTCCAGGAGAACACCAAAAAGATTGATAATTTTATCTCAAAAACAAAATGCTTTTTAAATGTTTTTGGCAAGATTAACAACAAACTATGGTTTCCATAATATATGATAAAATTTGGTAATTTAATCATGATACCTAAGAGCATGGCATAAAAGTTTGTATTTGGTTAAATTCATTTTAGACCTTTGCAGTTTTGTATTCTTTTAATAAATGTGTGGTAATAAGAACTGTAATTCTGAAAACCATAATTTCCGGTAAATCGCGACCATGTGAACTCAAAAATTACGAAATGAAAGGATTAAATGTAATATAATTTTGCTTTCAATATCAAAAATCTTAAGAAATTTCTTAAACCAGAAATGTCATTACTATACCGTGAGGTAATATTACCAGAATTTTTTTTTCCACGTCAGGGAAATATGCATGAGTCATAGATGCACAGATGAACAGAAAGATGAAGCCAGACGGCAAGAGCAAAAAGAGCAGAGAAACAAAAGAATAAAGCAAAAAAATTCTTGTGAATAGCAAATTGTTTCTTAGATATAACATAAAATGATATTTGCTCAAAGGTATTTGTTATTGTATTAATCTTGGATAGAAAAATAATATGATGAGATCCTTAATTAACGAAGGTGACGCAAGTATCTTTGTCTGCCATAATATAAAATGAATAAACGTCAGTACTTATCTGTAAATTATTTATTTTCTTTATTCAACGATGTATTTATTCTCTTAAATGTTTTCACTGTTGAAATTTTACTCATTCACAGAAAAGTAGAGATTTAACGCTGAACCATAATATCACTACTATCGCACTATTGATAATGTCGGTATCATATTTTGGAACCAATCGGCAATTCACTTCAATCGGTAATTTTATCGGTAATGTGATTCAAACTATATAAGGTATTAAATTGAACCGAGTGTCTATGTGAGTTGAATAATGGTATTGTGTAATCAAGTTTAAGAAGAATGATAATGTGATTCGATTACCTTTGCATCATATTAAAGTTGAAACAAGTTTGAGCGTTAATGAAAAATGAAAAAGAAAAAAAAATGAAACGGAAAAAAAAATTGACCGAATAAATCATAAAAAATCGAGTTTTTAAGATGACGCTGTTCTAAAATTCGATTTCTTAGGAGTTATTCGGCCAATTGTTCTCCAATTTCGTATTATGCTATGCAAAATTACTTCTCTTAAAATTACGTAAAAAATGGTATACCTAATAGTTAAAATTTTTTTTGACTATTTTGAAATAAAAAAAATTGAATAGAATAATAAAATATATTTATAAAAAGTTATTTTTTTATAATTATTTTTGAATAAACGAATTTTATAATTGTGTGCGAAAAAGTAAAAAAGTTCTTAAAAAGCTAAACTCGCTTAAAAAGTTCTCGACTTATGGCGAAATACGCAAAACCGCTCTAGACCACTCTTTTGATCAACTTTGGGAGTCAGAAATCCGAATCTGTCCAATATATATATATATATATATATATATATATATATATATATATATATATATATATATATATATATATATATATATATATATATATATATATATATATATATATATATATATATATATATATATATATATATATATATATATATATATATATATATATATATATATATATATATATATATATATATATATACATATTATTATATATATATTTATTTATTCACAGAAACTATGTTTTTGTGTCTGATTTCGTAACTTAAAAAAACGTCTGCATTAACAAATTAGCATATTTGAGGTCTTCCCCTTGAACCATTAAGATTGAGTTCTAGAACGTAGAGATTCGATCATTAAGATCCAGTTTTCCGCGAAATTCATTTTCACCGTAAAAAATTATACAATAAGTTTTACAGGAATACCTATTTAATTACACTGTTTCAGTGATTTCACCGCAAATTTTACTATATAAAAGATACGGTATATTAGATTCCGTAAAATTGCAGTTAGGTTCCGTAAAATTGCAGGCAAAAATGGATTCTATCGTACAAAATACCAGCACTCAGGGTGCAAATACTTTTTACCGTTTTTTGATCTGGAATTTTTTAAAGTGAAGTTCAACACTCTCAAAATTATTATCAGCGTGCAAACTGTTGATAAAAGTGTATAGCTAATACACAAAGAAATATGCTTTCTGCAGATTATTTGAACTGTTTAAGTGAAAAAGTTCGAATGATATATTTGACAAAGCACAATCAAACTGTCACAGGAAATAAATTAAAATTTGGAGAGGCTCAATTAATTTACAGGACAATACATAATGGAGCTGATTAGTTTAATAGAATTGACTAAAATTATAAAAAAATAGAAAAGTAAAATATAATTAATTAGCTAAGATAAAAACAAAATAAGGTATTAGTTTGATTAATACTGAAATCATTGAAATCATTAATTATTAACAGCAATCATTTTAAGAAAATGAGCAATAAATTTAAGAATGAATATTGTCTGAAGAATTATTAACTGCTCTTTTCTTTCTCGTTTAACTAATTTAAACAAACAACTAATTGAAGGTTTTATAGTTAAATTAATTCAAAGGTATTTAAGCATGTATGTGATTTATATCTGATTTATACAATTGATTATATTTGTGGTATTAATTATTAGTACAAAGTAATTAATTATTGGCTAGTAATTTGATACATTTTTCATTTCTTAGATCCATGGAAAAATCTGCATTTAGTTTAGCAAAGTGAAAAAAAATAGGTATTAGTAAAGTGAAAAAATGCACAGAGTAAATAGGTATTTACTCCGATATTTTTCATAAAGCATAAAAGCATTTTCGTTATATATATATATATATATATATATATATATATATATATATATATATATATATATATATATATATATATATATATATATATATATATATATATATATATATATATATATATATATATATATATATATATATATATATATATATATATATATATATATATTTGTATGTTCGAGAGGGTGACCCCTAAAACCGGCTAATTAATAAGTGCAAATGTTATTTTACGTTAGAAAATCAGGTACAAAAACGTACTTTCTCTGAATAAACATATCACATCTTTTTTAAATGGATCCAGATTTCTGACCCCTAAAATATAGGGGGTAGCCGCAATCTGGGAAATATAGTCAGGAGAGCTGTATAAAATTTCAACTTTTTAACGTTAATTTTACTTTTTGCGTATTTCGCTATATCTCGAAAACCTTTTAAGCGGATTGAAAATTTTTTTCACACATTCATAAAAATTTTTTGTCCAAAGATAATTCAATGTAAAAAATTTTTTAATAAATATTTATTATTTTTTATTGTATCATTTAATAATGGTCGAAAAATACTGAATTGTAAGATATACAATTTTTCGCATTGTTTTTAAGAATATAATTTTAAATGGTAAAATGCAAAATTTGAATAGAATCGGTTAAATAGTTCCTGAGAAATTGAATTTTAAAAAAGCCAGATGTTTAAAATTTATTTTTCTCTGGAACTATTGACCGATTTTGATGGAATTTTGCATTTCGCCGTGTAAAATTACATTCTTTAAGCTGATGTAAAAAATTTTATATCTTACAATTTAAATTTTTTTGACTAATATTAAATGAAATAATAAATACAAATTGATAAATATTTACTAAAAGTTATTTTTTGCATGGTATTATCCTTTGAATAAACGCATTTTATAATTGTGTTCAGAAAATTTTCAATTCGCTTTGGAATTTCTCGAGATATGGTAAAATACGCAAAAAGGTAAAATTAACATTCAAAGGTCAAACTTTGGACCACTCTCCTGCCCAAGCTATTTTGTGTCTGATTTTGTAACTTAAAATATCGTCTTCACTAATTAATTAGCATATTTGAGGTCACCCGCTTGAACTATTTAGATTGAGTCCTAGAACGTGAAGATCCGAGCATTAGATCAAAAGTTATTCATGGTGGTCTGTTTTTAATATTGCGTACTGTACACTAAAACGGAGATAGCTTCTTTTTTTTAAGAAACGAAAAATACATTTATGTTATTTCTATATTTTTCTTTGAATCAAATATACTTTGAAATCAAATTAATTATAAAAAAAAAGAACTATGCATACACTAGAAGGCACTCGCATCTATATTTTTAATTATAAAAAAAAATTCATTAATGTTAGAACAATCCTCTCTCAAATATTTCTCCTTAAATTTTATAATCCTTTTAAGTAGCCTATTTGTAATTCAAATTAAATTTAATTCCGAAATTAATTTATAATTTAATTAAAATCTGGTTATTATTTTAAACTCCTTGTTGGAAAGAGAAAAATATATCACTAAATAGATAAGAAAAGTCTGTGAATAAGAAGTGCATAACTAAATAGATAAGAAAATGTCTACAAACTTACAATTCTTCGTATCCCAATTAGAATAAAGGAAGTTAATTTTTTTTAATTCTAACTATTAATTAATAAGTTGCATTACAGAGTACAGATTCCACTTTAAGACAATTTCTCATTGAATTCAAAATTTAATAATACAACAGTAACATATAACATAAAAGAGAACAATTTATGTGATTTATCTTCCTTTGCAAGAGTCCTATTCATGAACTTCCCTTAAAAGGAAATATTTAAAATAACTATAGAATGCAATTATTGTTCTTACAAAGAAATAAATGACATTAAATTATAATTCTCTGCAAATATAACTGTTTACATTAAGACACTGCAAGCATGCGGATTAATGGACATTGAAGTTAAATAAAATAATAAAGTAGAATCAAAATATTAAAATTTCTATAAATCAACCATATAATAAATGAAGGAAGAAACATTATAAATTTCACTGGAAATTTATAAGATTTATAATCCTGGAAGAATTTTTAGCTTTAATTTACTTTACAATAATTTAAAAAGAAAAGAAAGATTCAAATTACATTAATTTAAGGAAAGGCAAACAAATAAATAAATTTTTTATCATTAATTGAACACGTTTTGGTCTCAACATTTTAAGTAAACATCTCTCTTTATTTCAGATTTAACCTATCATAATTGTGCTATTTTTTGAGTTTGAAATCTTTTAAAAGTCTTGTTTTAAAATAATTTCCATTCGATTAGTTTTTTTAAAATAAGTTTTATAAATATATATTGAGATAAAATAAAGTTCAAATATTTATAAATGTAACAAAATTATAAAAAAAAAATGAATTAGCCGCCGATACTCCAAAAATAGTTTCTGTGTGTGAAAAACTGATTAAATATTCAAGTGAATTTTTGAAGGAGCTTTTGCCTTCTAATAAATGAAAGAGTGTTACTTTATTAGAGAGAAAACAAGGAAAAAAGAGCATTTTGAAGGATTTTAAAATTTTTTTTATAAACTAATTAAGTAGTTGAAAAGAGAATTGCGTAAAAAGCTTAAAAGCTAATCCTTTTATTTCTGAGATTAACAAAATGCTCTGATGTTATACAATAAAGTGGTTGTTGGGATTTTAAATATTAATTAATAAATGTTTAAGAAAACGGTTAAAAAAATATGCTGCACTACCTCCCGGTTTTCTAAATTTAAACTGATCAACATTAGCTAACAAATAAGCATTAACAAGTAAAGTTGTAATTGAATTGAATAAATCTTTACTTCTTATATTATTTTGACCTTATTTTCGCAAATTTAAAAACTAGTATTTTTTTGTTTAAGGATAGATAATACTGCCGCGCATTAGAATAGCCAAAGTAGGCAACAAAAAGTCAAATTTGAGAATTTTATATACTTGGCATTTTTAAATGAAAAGCTCTTTATTGCAAAATATTTTTTTTTTCAAATCTATATTTTACTTTAGCAGTTTTTTGGAACACTTTGCTAATGATTTTGGAAAAAATAACCATAAAGCAGGGTTTAATAATATACGATAAAATTTTATAAATGTGGTAAAAGTTGGTAATTGTATTCTGATAATTCGGTTAAATTTACTTATCAGTTTTGTATTTATACTAAATATGTGAGATTAAGAACAACAATTTTGATAACTAGAATTTCTTTTAAACCACCACCATATTAATAGAAAAAATTAGCAAAATGAATGGTTTATACACATTGGGTTTTATAGACAGAATTGTATAGAATAGTTCATGGTTTTATAGACCTGAATTAAGTTTTTTCTTTAACCAGAAATGTCCTTTCCCTACAGTGTGCTAATTTTACCAGACTTAACTTACGATAAAATATGCTGAAGATAAAATAATTTAATGATGTTATAAACTGCATCTGACCCAAAAATGTAAATAATAATGAAGACGTTGATTAAATGTCTTTCTAGATAAAAATTTTTCTTGCATTATTGCTGAATACATGAATCTTTTAACTTATTCATTAAGAAAGGAAGAGTTATTAATACTTTTCTCTCTATATGAAAAAAAAGATAGTAACTTCTTTCAAATGTAATTAAATAAAAAAAAACCTCACTGTATTTTCTGTAATAACATAGAAAGCAATCAGTAGCTCTGATTATGCTTCCTTTATAAAAGCAACATTGTTGATAAATATCTGGTACTACATAGTTAAATCATAGCTTTTTTTGTATAAATTACACGGAAAAAATTTCGGGTAAAATTACCATGCTATATCATAATGATATTTCTAATAAGAAAACAACCATAATTCTGGCTAACAAAACCAAAATATTTCAAATGTAATTAAATAAAAATAAAAAAACACTTAAATCTTTCAAATGTAATTAAATAAAAAAAACATATAAATCTTTCAAATATAATTAAATAAAAAAAAAACGTGCAATATTTTCTGTAATAGCATCAAAGGGGATCAGCAGCTCTGCTATTGCTCTAGACGGTGATAGAGCAATATACTATCTGTAGGATAGTTGAGCTGTCAAAATAAATCTATTAAATACTGTCAGCATTTAAGCAAGCAAGACCTTTTGAATTATGCATTTATCAAAATTATTGAATTCATACTCGAGTTATTCTACATGAACATCGGATAAATAGTGTAATATTCCGATTTATCAGCAACATTACAAAGACGTGCTAGAATAATAGCTGCTTAATCGAATAATAGAATAAAATTGAATAGAGAAGCTTTATACAGCTCCATGTTAACAAATTTTAGAACATTTAATATGTTTTTAGTTGCTAAATAAAGCCTTCAATAGCTTGTGGCCTCTTTTATAAGGGCAATATTGGTGATAAATACCTGGTATGGCATGGTTAAATCATAGTTTTTTTTATATGAATCACACGGAAAAAATGCTAGTAAAATTACCAGCTATATCGTAATGATGTTTCTAATAAAAAAAATAAAAATTCTGGTTAACAAAATCAAAACATACCTTATTTAAGCCATTCATTTGGTAAATTTTTTTGGTCAATTGTTAATGGCTTACCAGAAATATTAGTTTTCAAAATTATTGCTATTATCAACACACAAGAAGTAAAAGAAAACAAAACTGAAAAGTAAATTTAACCGAACAAATGATTTTTGTGCCATGCTAAGGTATTATGATAAAATGTTCAAATGTTAAAAAATTTATTAAATTTTATCACATCTTATAAAACAATAATTTACTGTTAATTTCGCCAAGGTCATTGCTCTGCAAATTTTGACAAAATCCTTAATCACACCTTTGATAGTTCAGGGTAAGGAACGCATGCATATATATTGGATATCACAAAAATTTCCGACGTTTTGAAAACCTCAGTTAAAGATAAACGGTATGGCTTACGGTGTAAAATTTTGCAGTAATACTCTTGGAGGAATATTATAGACATCTAAATTCATACCAAAAACATTTCCTTAAAAAAAATCAGGAAATTGCTTTTAAGAATTAAATCTTAGAAGTAAATAACCCTATTGGAATTAACTTAGAACTATCCTGGAGAATCATTCTGAAACTTCCCAATAAAAGTCTGCAATCTCGAGTAATCAGCAACTTTGAGTTGCCGTTGTTGTGGCATTTTTTCAAACTACATTTTTGAAACCATAAAATTTGACTAAATTAATTGATATATTGGTACTAACTAGAGTGAGATATAAAAAGTACTATAGTTTGTTCTTTAGTGAGTCGGATGATGAGGAGAAAAGCTGTGGTGCTGCCATCTATGTCTGCTTTAGGAGTTGAGGTTCATAAATTGAGGAATGTGAGAAGTAGAAACTGCTCGTGTACATAAAGAATGAAGAAAATATGTGTCATCGGCGTTGGAAGTGCGAATGACAGATCAACCCTTTCATCCAATCATATACCCAGCTTTAAGGAACTAAGTGGCTTCATAAGGTTGCATCTCAAAATTTAAAAAAGTAATTAAACGAAATCCTCTCAATATCCATAGTATAATTATAAATATATATTAATGTGAAATATAGGACTAGATATAGAGCTAAGATAGGAATAGATTAGCTGATACTGATGCAGTTATTTCAGTTGGAATAGTTTGACAAAGATCAGAAAACTTTGTTGCTTTGTTTGTTTTTTTAATCACAGTTTATAGTATAGTTTATCCTAAAACTAGTTACAAAACCATTTGTAATGAATTTCATAACTAATTTTAAAATTTAATTGGAGCATATAATTTAGTTTCCTAAACAGAACTCGGCAAAACTAACACATTTGCTTTCTTTTGTCAGTCCAGTTGATTTTTCAAATCATCCGTCATTGTTTGAACATCCAGTATTACATACACTACAAAAGGAGTCCTAAACTGAAACTATAGCGTTAATTTTTTAGCCATAAAAACAGACAAGACATCAAGAAGATATTCTAAATTGAATTCTATTTCTCCTGAAAAGGGCATAAGCCTTATATTTATTAATGCTCCGTATCATTTATATGGAAATAAAAATTAAATACAATCTCACTTCTTACTCTTGCTAACATTCAATTGTTAATCTTTAGTTAATCTACCGATAAAACCACTTTCAAATTCATAATGATTGTGTAAAAAAAGTGTATAATTACTTAGACTTCCGAGAAAAACAGAGAAGACTGGGAAAGTAGAAATTAATGGCTTGTCACTGAGATATAATCGATCCTATCGCTTGTAATAGAAAAGAAGCTGTATTTTTCATGTAGCCAACGGAAAATATAGCGAATCTTGTCAGTTCTTAACCATGAAAAATTAAGTACGGTTAATGCTATCTATTCTTTTAGTGATTTAGAATGCGTTAACTATTGTACACGATGATTAAACTTACGCATCAATGTCTGTGACACGTTTTCTAGAAACAGAATATGTTAAATAGTTTTAGTTCAGAACTAATATAATTTTAGAAACTCGTTAAGATTTCTGAATGTATCTAAAATGATTGCTGTATCAAAGTGACTTAAAAATTTCATTGCGATTGTATCAATTATTGTTTGATTACTAAATATATTCTAAAGTAATTAAAAATTCGGTGGTTGTTTTTTAATAAAACTAGGAGGCACCGCTCACAAACACTCGTAATTTATTCTCATTCTTCACTGTTTCCCTGGCGACAATCTTACCCTCCCCTTAGTTGGGCTCAAAATTGGCTCAGTATGAGTCCCATATGAACATGCACTGAGGGAACAATATTGGGATGTCTGGATTTTCTAATAATGGTACTAGAATGGCCTATATAGGGTCCATATTGGCCAATATCGAATCTATATTGGCTAAAAATTGGATGTAAAATATTATATTATAATTATAATTATATTATAACCGTCATTGAACAGCCGACCCAATTTTATGGGTTAACGACTACTAATATTCAACTCCGTAGCCTTGCAATTTTGAACCCAATCCAGAAGACAAGGGAACTCCTGCATCGAGTATTGGGAGAAATGTGTTTTGATGCAGCTAACCTGCATTTGCGTTACATGGAGATGAAGACCACGAGAACCTCTCACGATTAGCCTGACGGCAAGGGGACTCTAACCCATGATCCGTCTACCACTGAGGATATTTCACGTCCTCACTATGGTCGGTTCAAGCCGAATGCGGAATTCGCACGACTGGGATTCGAACCCGGTTCGCCTCATTGGAAGGCGAGCGCTCTATCCCCTGAGCCATCGCTGCTCGGATGTAAAATATTGGGTGAATCTGACAATACTATATAGGACCGATATTGGTTGTAAAGTGGCTGTAAAATATCGGGTGAATCGGAAAATTCTATATGGGGCCTATATCGGAAAAATAACTGTTATTTCAACTCTTATTGAGTCAAGATTCATGAATATTGATCCAATGAGGGCCCAAGTTATTTTGCTGCTGGAGTTATTTCTGCGTAACGTTAGTATTATCTACAAAAAAACACAGAATATTTTGATTTCAAGATATACAATTATTTTAGCTTTATGTAAGAACACTTTGTTAACATGTTAATCAGAATGGAATGGACCATGAACTGGAGGTAAGAATTTTCAAAACTACTGAAAAATGCTTACATTCATCTTTCTTTCGTGAATTACGAAATTATTCCCGAGTAATGTTTTACACCCATGAATACTTCCTTTAAATTTGATTGTCAAAGAATGCTTAAAACAGCTAAATTTATCTAACTTTTGCTACCACAGTGAAAAAATTTCTAGACCGTGAGACCTGGATTTGGAAAATAATCATCTAAACGTGAACGAAAAGGTCAACCTTTAGTACGCAGAATGTGTAACTCAATAAGAAGAAATAAATGAAAATTAATTTTACGCGTTGACGAAACTTATAAAATTCAAATAGGAAATGGTTTTTATAGCTGTTATAAGTTTTTTTTTAAAAAAAAATTCACTCTAATGACAAAATATTTAAATCTGGCAACACGTACTCTCTCTCTCTCTCTCTTTTTGATAATTTTGATTGACATCTACTCGAGTGCGAGTTTATAAAATAAGGAAAAGATCTCGTGAGGAAAAAAGGAATTTTTTAAGACTATGGATAAATAGTCAATATCTAAGGTAAAAAAGCTGAAAAAATAACAATAAATTGCTTAAATTTGCAATAACCTTCAAACAAATGGGAATTTTTAAAAATTTCTAAGTTATAATACAATATGGTCTTACCAGCTAATAAAATTCTGTAGCGTCTGTAAATGCATTTCAACGGACAATAGATCGACGAACATGGTTCTTTTACTACAAGCTTAACAGCTAATAATTCTCGAACTAACAGTCAAATCTTAATTTTTTAATTCCATTCGAACTCTTTGTTCACTTTTCTATACACTTTCCCAATTTCAAGTTTCTAAGTCTTACAGATTTAAATAAGGAACAAAATGTAACGTAAAGCAAAAAAAAATCTGCATAGAAAGCACTTAAACTTTTAATAATTTTTGAACAAATTAGAGCTTAGAAAAAAAAGCTCTGTGTAAGTTTCTAAACCTATATGTCCCTTTCAGCAAGCAGCATTTCAACTCTGTACTTGCATTTCTGTGGTCTGCAGAGTGGCTCGTATGATTCTTTTTCTAACAAGTTACGGAATGTTTATTTTTTTATGCCAACTTAATCCCTGTACACTTTTCTACATACTTTAGTGATTTCAAGTTTTCAAGTATTACAGCTTTTGTGCAGCAAAGCAAAATATAACGTTAAGTTAAACACCCAAAACAGTAGTGTTTACCCTTTCATTATACAGAGAAAAAATTATTAAATTGGATTCAAAACATTGTTTAAATTATAAACTAGTGTTGCAGATTAATTTCGTATTCCAAAGGGATTTGATGTAATTTATTCAATGATATTTTTTAAATAAGATAAAGAGCACAAACGCTTGAGAAAAAAAAATATTCCATATCCTCCAAAGAACCGACACTCAGACATCAGAAGAAATATAAATATTTTCTATAGACAAATGAGTAATTAATTTGTATAAAATGTTTTTAAGAAAAAACCATTGAAAGTTTTTCTTTTTTGGGGGGGGGAAACAAATTTAAAATATATGAATTTTAAATTATGACAGGTAATATCGTAGAACACTTTTACTTCATACCTCAAAAATGTTGCAATTTCAATGTGAATGACACGATACATTAGCGTAATAGTGCATTCATTTTGTTAAAAGATATTCGAATGTCATATTTTTCTTTATTCTATTTTGTCACTGCAATTTAGGCTTAAACTTTTTAAAATAGTGTAATAATTATTTCAATTTATCAGAGTTCAGATGCTCCGTATCAAAATTGGATTTAATGCTAAAAATAATTAGTGACTCAACTAAAAATAAGCTTTAGAGTTTTGAGTAAAAGGTGCAAAAATTTATTAAAGTTATTATTTTTGTCTTTGTACTTTAATTAAAATAATAAAAATACAAAAATTGGGCAATAAAATGTTAAGGTATAAAAAATACTGAGGTTTGATGAATTTTTTAAACATAAATTCCTGTTACCGATATTTGTATTAATTTTAGCAAAGTCATGTTAGATACATGATATGAAAACATGCACGTCATTTTGTTTACGGATAAAAATTAATGTCTGGCATCCCATATTGGTTTATATATGGGATTTTAATTCTAAAAAAATATTGTTTTAATAGCTACCTTTAATAGCTACCTTTTAATTTCTCTAAAATCACCCTTTAATTCTTATTTTGTTATACTGCATAGTAGAAGAACATTAAAAAATGTAAGTAAATATTACTGATAGTATTGAGTTTCTCTTATTGCTAAGGTAAATATGATTACTAAGTTAAATTTTTGTGCTTATATGCTCTCATTACGGCTGTTGCACTTCATAATAAATTAAATCCAGGAGGAAAATATGCTCCATTGAAAAATAAGAATGGAAATTTAAGACATTGCAGTAAGAAAAAAAAACTCGTTTTTACGTGTAACTATGCAACAGCTTTAGTAGAAGAAAAATAAATTTCATGATTCAAACAATGAATTTACATATGATCTGCTAGCAGAGCCATAAGAAAATAAATTCAACTTCATATTTTCTGATTTTTTTTATTTCTTTTGCTGTTTTGAAAAATCTCAATTCGAGTTACGGAAAAATAAAGCTTTCAAGTTTAATATAAGTTGTAGAAAAGCTTAAAGTATCATAGGTGTACATTTTATTGTAATTTTAGATGCGCATTTCACAGAAAAATAATGCTTGCTCCAAATTAATCGCGCATTAATTTGCGCATTTAAAAAAAAAGAAAAGAAAATGATAATGAAAATAATGAAGCAATTGAAGGGTTGACGACAAATTAGTCAGCAAAATCAAAATAAAAGGAAAGAAACAACTATCGGATTTTAGTTATTATAGAGAAATATTCATACGAACAGGGTAGAAACGAAAACACACCTTGAAACCGAGTACTCCAAACAAAAAAGTTAAGAACGCGATTTCTTTTTCGAAATTCTTCTCTTGAGCCTCCCCATCCTCATCTCTTCTCATCCCGAGTTCGAGATCTTACTCCCACGCGGTCACTATAGATAAGGCTCGGACGGAGGGACACGTGTCTCGGAGAACGACAGGTCCGATCAATCGTATAAGCGGAACGGCCCGGAATCAATGACAGCGCGCGCCCCCTCTATCCCTGCCGTTGTTCGGGCGGGAGTTGGACGGAAGCAGAAGAGATCGGGCCGCGTCAAGGCTCGGAACACCCCTCAGGGCTCGCCCACCCCTATACCTGGAGTGAGGAGTATAGAGATGCTGCCCGCAGCGGCTTTAGCTCTCCTACTCATCTTCAACATAGCAGACGGTAAGTTTTTCTTTTCGTCTTTTTATTTCAATTTTTCTTTCACAAACTTTTTAAAAAGTTTGGTTGACTCAATGTTTTTCTTTTTACACACAAAAATTGCATAAAATTTTTTTCTTAGGTAGCAATTTTTTTATTTGATATTATTTTTAAATGTCTTTTATATTTTACATAAAATGCATACATTGGTTTTTATTTATATTTCATATCATTTCCATTTTTTTAAGTAATGTTATACAGTTATTAAAAACAGAACTCTTAATTTCATCATTTCAAATATTTAATTTAAAGGTAAAAGAATATTATTTTAAATTGAGCATCTTAATTTCTTACATACGTTGCAAAGGCATGCAACTTTTTTTTAAATTTTAACTTTAATTCATTCTTTAATACTTTAACTTCAATCCATTGACCTTAGTAATGCATGGAAATTAATTTGAAAACAAAGCAAACTTTGCAATATAATCGAATATTTAGTTTTTCAAAAATATATTAAATTAACATTCTTAAAATCCTTACGAATTATTTTTCCACAAAAAAAATTATTGCTTTAAAAATTTAGTTTTAGACTAAACAATTAAAATAGAAGATACTCAAAATAAATTATTTTAAAAATTTTTATGCTTATAAACAACGAAACTTTTTGTAATTTTTTTAATACTTAAAATGAGTCTATGAAAATTGTATCGTATAGATTTATCGTTAAAATTTTAAAAATTATAAATCTATATAATTTAATTTTCATCATTTCCTTAATAGTATTTTGCAATGATATAAAAAAAGATATTGTGAATAGTATCACATAACATAGAAATTTAGGTGCTTAAAATAATTCCCTAGAGTTAAAAACTTGCTTTGTTAAAACCTCTTTTTTTTTAAAAGAAAAACCAAGCATGATAAAAACCGATAAGAATTTTAGAGTTAATAATTTTTAAGTTTATTTATTTAAACTTTTGAAAATTATGTGATTGAAAATTAAATTGTTGAAGTTAATAAAGTTAAAGTTGAAAGTAGTACGTTTCTAAACTTAAGGAGTTTGGAAGGAAAGTACGAAAACAGATTTTTTTTTTTGGCGTTTCGCTTAAAACAATGGATGTTCTTTTATTTATTTTATAAGTGGGAAAAACTAATAAAAATTGATGTTTGAAATTATCTCTTTTAACATGTTAATTCAACATATCAAATAATGATTCTCATTATATTTAAAGAACTTAATTCATTAATATGTAATTAGTATTTCAAGTTTAAAAGGTAATCTATTATTCCCCCCCCCCCAAATATCGACGTTTAAAAGCAGAAATATAAGTCATTAATAAAATAATATATTATATCATATCAAGCTTCAAGCGCGGCTAAAAAGATCATGCATTGCCGAAAAATGAAGTCTAACATTGTTTTTGTTTTTATTTAGTTTAAATGATTAATTACTTAGAAATACCTTTCTTCAAAATTACATGCGGCCTCATTGACTTTCTGGCATGTGTTTTAAAAGAAAGCTATTAATCACTTACTTCCGTTCTCTGTAATACTTCCTTACGAAGTTTTGCTTTCTAAAAGTACAAAAATAATTTTTGCAATCTTTCCATAAAATAATTTTCTTAAATGATGTATTTAATCTAGCAAAGCATATCACAGATTGCAGACAAAAATAAAAATTATCAGGCAGAAAAATTGTTTTAAATTAGCAAAATATTTTGCAGAGTCATTATTATTATTGTTATTATTGCTATTCTAATTTTAAATAATGATATTTTCTTAAAAAAGGAAACATATACAAAAAGGGATGATATAATTTATAAAATTTAAGACTTACCTTAAAACTTTATTTAACTAATTTCTAAAAAGCTTTTTTTATATATCATTTTCTTATTTACATAGTGATTAAGTATAGTTTAAATTATTCCGATTATAACCAAGAATCAAACTTAAAAAATTTTATTGACCACGATTGAATATTAATTTCATAGACCATTGAAGATTTATTAAAATTAATTTATTGCAAAGCGTAATTTTTTATGAAATATGTATAACTTATTATATAAAAACAATCTAATGTTAAAAAATGTTTAAATGTTAAGTTAATGATTAATTTATGCCAAATTCTTAGGTACTTTCTCAAAATTTTGATTAAATAAAAACGTGGTAATATGAAAAACATGTTATTATGTTAGCTCCCTTAAGTCAGTCCCTTAAATATCACTTAAGGGGTCTGCAGGCAGTTGTCTGGATAATGAAAGTGAGAAAAAACATTTTGTATTGTAATTACAGTTTATTAGAAATATTCTAAAAAAATAGAATATCTGCTAATCGAAATTAAGATGAAAGAAATATTCGACCAAATCAACATGCGGCTATTGGTTTTTAAGATTGATCAAATAACTCTTAAAAGTGTTCAGTGGATTACGTATCCATTTAAAAAGTTTCGAAATGTTGCAAATTCCGCCTTAAGTCAACCTTATGTAAAAAAAAAGGCACTCATTTACTAGCTTGTAAACATTTTAAAAATAACTTTTAAAGTATTTTCATTCTGAGTCAAAGCTCTTCAATTCTGACGTTCTTAATATTTTCGAAGTCCTTAATCTTGTTCCTTTAGCAACATTTTCAGTTTCGAAAACATGAAGTTTTCAAGAGATTTGTCTACAATTGTCGTTAATTTGCGAAAATACAAGGCGTGGCTATTAATTTTTGATAAAGACCTAATAACTCCTGTAAATATTTCATGAATTATATACCCATTTAATAAGTTCCAAACTAACTTCCCCCTTGTGAAAAAAAGGCACTCTTTTACTCGCTCGTAGAATTGAATGAATTATATACTCATTTAATAAGTTACAAACTAACCTCCACCTTATGTAAAAGAAAGGTACTCCTTTACTCACTTGTAGAAATTGAATGAATTACATAATTCTTTAACATTACTCGCTCGTAGAATTGAATGAATTATATACCCATTTAAGAAGTTACAAACCAACCTCCACCTTATGTAAAAAAATAAGGTATTCCTTTACTCTCTTGCAGAAATTGAATGAATTATATAATCATTTAGCAGTACTCGCTCGTTGAATTGAATGAATTATATACTCATTTAATAAGTTACAAACTAACCTCCGCCTTATGTTAAAAAAGGTACTCTTTTACAAACTCGCAGATATTTTAAAAACAACTTTCAAAGTCCTTTCATTTTGAGTTTTAGTCAATTCTCTTAAATTCTGATGTTCTTATTGAGTTCGACGTCTCTAACCTTGTTACTTTAGCAAATTTAGCAATGTCGAGGACTAGAGATTCGCCTGCAGTCGTCTTTAATCTGCAAAAACACTAGGTGCAGCTATTAATTTTAGAGAACAATCTAATGACTCTTGTAAATAAATTAAATTGATTACATGCTCATTTATTAAGTTTCGTAGTAACCTCTACAAAATTTAAAAAGACACTTCTTTATTCGTTTGCTATAGTTTCAATAACGATTTTCATTTTGGCGCTTTGTCAAAACTCTTCAATACTGATGAATTTAGTGTCTTTGCCCTTAACCTTGTTCTTTTAGTTAATTTTTGCTGCTTGAAAACATGGAGTTTGCAAGAGAGTTTCCCAAAAGCTATCTTTCCTTGTGAAAAAAATGCATACGGATTTCTAGTCACATGAAAATCCCAACATCAGAATTAAAAATCATTCCAAATGTGAAAGTTTAATAGGGAATGACAAACTTTTTGTGGAATTTTTTATCTAAAATTGAACTAATAAAAATTTCAAATCGATCTTTAAAGCTCCTTTAACATTTTGATTTAGCTTATCAAATAATTATTCTTATGATATTATATTTTCGTCCAGTAACCAAGTTTAAAACCAGACCTATAGACCATAAATAAAAATAATATATACTATCATGCCCCGTTTTAGGAGTTGCTAAAATAATCAGGCTGTTCCTAAAACTGTTATATTCAAGTGCAGAAGTAAATTACATCAGGTGGAGGTTACTTTAAAATATATTAGCCCCCACAGTAATTTCATTTGACATTAGATCTCTTCAAGAAATTTAAAGTAGCACCTTAAATCGATTCATAAACCGAAATACAAGAAATCTTTTATATAATGCTCATTATGAATAACTATTTGATTTAAACTAATTTCAATTTGTCTTACTTAGGGGAACTAACTTCTTATGGTTTAGAATCATTTATAAATTCTCAATAAATTTTCCTACTTTATAAAAGAGTAAACTAATTTCAAATTTAAAGGTAGAGCCATTCTATAGTCGTTCTCTTCTTTCTCTCTTTAAAAAGCGAAAAAATTTCTAGAACTATTTAATATTTAATTAATTAAAAATTTGATTTTATATTGGCAAGGAAAAACATTGCTAGCAGATTTTCTAATTTAATAAAACAGGTTTTATTTAATTTTTCATTATCATAAAAAAACGTCTTTTTTACTATTTAATAGTGGTCTTTTACCGTAAAAAAGGCGAAATTATTATCCCTGAAAAAAACGCACCCTTCATTCATAACAGTTATTATACTTCGTCCTTTATAGTTACAGCTCCTAGTTTATAAAGAATTTGGCTTTAATGGCATATAGTTAAAAAATCATTTCAAGCTAAACAATTTTTTTAAACAATTTTTGATTTTGCGATGACTTGTAAGGAAGTGGTGTTTAATTAAAGATTTAAATAAAGGAATCACGGGCATATTAAAACAATACATTTCAAAAGAATATGTTTGCGAAACGTTATAACAGAAAGTAATGCATATCAGCCTTATAGGGAGTTTCAATCAGTAAAAAGTAATATTTTAATAAAGTAATACTTTTTGTGATAAAAGAGCAAGGATGTTAAAATATGTTTATTTAGTTTATTCAGTAGTTTACAAAAATATATATATGAAGAGTTTGGAGCATTTGGGGATGAGAGACCATTTTTTAAATGGTAAGACTTTTACATCAAGCTGCTTTGTACTACTTTTTGGAGATTAGTACATAGAGATTTTTCGAAATTTTTTCTATATAACAGCAAAATATATCGAAAAATCTCCTTGAATCGTGAAGTCCTTGTTTTTGCATTAAAAATTCTGTTCTGAACTATTTGGAAATGTGGTTAATCATTTCATTGCTCCAAGTACATCATATGATCAAGTTTGATAGCATTATGGAAAATATCGCTTTTCACACAATTTAGTTACTACCTTGTATTAGGATGGGTATGACAATATACACATCGTACTTAATTTTCAGAGAAATCCGTTGAAATTAATTTTTCATAAAATCACTTAAGACTTTAATTCACCAAACGTATCCTTTCACCATAAAACTTTAAATAGTTTTGACCGAAAGCTTTAATTCATCGTAGTTTTCTAAAAAAAAAAATAGTATTTTCAAAGTTACAAAGTTGAAGTTGATGAGACTTGACATTTTTAAGTTCATGAATTGATTGATCGGATACATTTTGGTTGGAAACTTTGAAATAATTCTATAAAATACCTTTGTATTTATGAAATAGAGGAGAAGGAATTGAACTTGGAGAGAATCGCTTTTCCTAAAACCTTCTCTAAAAATTGTATTTTATATATAAAGAATTAGTGCCTTTCCTTTTTTTATGTATGAGGTTAGTGTTTTATAGAAATTATTTAAGCCACATTTTCTTCCTTTTTGTTTACTTTAGTGTTTTTAACTCAAGATTGCTAATCCAACATAATTTATTGTTCGCATGAATTCATTTAGCAGATATGATCATTACAAAACTTAGCGAACTAACGAACGCATTGTACATTTATAAAGGGACAGTTTGCCTCTCACTGTGAGAATTTTTATTCTAAAATTACGTTACAATAGGTGGTAATGATCTGTAAATCAAATGAACCGTAAAGTCTATATTTGGGAACGTTTTACTTACGTTTACTTTGGGATTTGAAATAGTTCATAAATCATATGAATAAAAAACCGTGAATACAAAACTAAATAGTTTTGTACCCATTTACAACTACAGCATAGTATTAACTCTTTGACGGTTCAGCACATAAAAAGACATAATTTAACCAGCAGTCTTCCCGGCATAGCAATACGAGTTTTTTCATGTTATGAGATACGGAATCAGTGTATTAGGAAAAAAAACATTCTCCCAATTTTGCTCATTTGCTAAACCGTCAGTGGGTTAGAACCGTTAAAAAGGTAACATGACTGTACATTAGTGTTTGGTTATGCTAAGCTTTTCGTAAGGTTTAGAAAACGGAGTTAGAATGCGGTTGAGTTGTGTTTTGTCAAGTGAAGTATGAAATATGGTTTAATTATTTTATCTAGTAGTGTCATCTATCATGAGAGATTGGAATCATTAAACTTTTCGTGTTAAACAGCTCTATAGAGCTACCATATATCCATGAATGAGAGCTTCGTTTTCTAATACTCCAGGGTCACCAACAGAGGAGGGCAGGAACTTGAAACTCCTCATGTGTTGAAAGAATCTAATCTAGGAAATATTGTGGTGCAAGGCTAGAATTTGCCCTCCCGATCAGCCGATCATGAGGTTGACAGATTAAATTTCTTGGCTAACCCAGCTACAAGGAAGTATGTGACTACATAGGGTGTTCCCCACACACTAATTACCATAAGAGTATTCGGCATGCACTGTTCCGTTAGGCTCTGATGATAGAAAACAGAAATTATAATTTGTAATCCTTATTATATGGCTTTGTTCCAGCTTCCGAAGAACGTTCTCATTTGCTGTTTGCCTGATTGGTACCGATGAAATTCTGGTTGTTTTACCGGGTGGAAACAGACGATAAGCAAATACTAACATTTAGTACTTTGAGTATCCTCTTTTTATGTTCATTTGACTGTTGTCGTTGGAATATGGTAAAATAATCAAGCAAATTATTATTTAACAATTTTTTCTCAGTAACTTCAAACAGTGCAGTATATTTTTCCGGAAAAATATTATATATTTTCTTTTTTTTTACTTTAACATTCGCTAAGCAGAAATTATATAAATGGTTCGGTAGTTGTTCTTGTCGTGTCCATAGATGAGAGCTGTTCTCTTGATGACATAGGTAACATTAACATTTAACATTAGGATTTAAATGAAATGGTTCTGTTATTTTGTATTTACTATTAATTAGGAAAACGAAATTAAACAGAGATCTATAAATAGGAAGATTCTAATAATATGAATTATTTTGGACCAAAATAATTAATTAAAGTTCATGTATTTCAAAATGTATGATTACCAGATTGTAAACATGGATATCGTCTTACAAAAAAGCAAACTATTAAAAAAAATTTTATTATTCGAAAATAAAAATAAAAACATGATTGTTTCTGTGGATAATAAATAAGTTGTAAATTTTTTGGATAGCTTTCTTGATATCATTAATGAAAGCTTTAACTATGGCCTATAAAAGTACTTTAGCCATTTTTAAATTAAAATTATGTCTTCTAACATTACGCAGAAATATTGTTTGTGCGCTTATTTGTTTCATTTCACATTTACGTAAAACTTTCAATAGCATCTTGTTGTAGTTAATTAGAGTAGTTAATTAGTTTAGTTAAATCCTGTTGTTAATTAGTGTTAAGCGTAGTTATTCTGACAGCGCACTTGCAATTATCAAGTTTATAGTGATATAAGTGTATGTTTCGCAAACTATAATCTAAATTTTTATTCTATTTTACTTTAGGTATTTCTTTTATTTATAAAGCGGAAATTAAATTAAATTTATTGTTTATTCATTTTTTAATTACTTGTACAAAACGAATGAATGACTCATTTTTCAATCTATAAATTTGATTTAGATACACAGAGAAAAAAAATTCTGGTAAAGTTATTGTACAGTACTGTAATGATATTTCTTGTAAAAAAAAAGCATGAACAGAATTCTTATAATAAAAATCAAAGTATAGGATATTTAAATCATTCATTTGGTAATTTTTTGTTCAGATGGTTATGATGGTTATTTGTATTTTCTGGTCTTCAAAATTATAGTTATTATTTCCACACATTTAGTTTAAAATATAAAGCTGAAAAGAGTAAATTTATGCCATGCTCTAAAGTATAATAAAATTATCAAATTTCACTATATTTATCAATTTTTATCCCACATAATAAAACAAGATTATATTGCTAATTTTTCTAAAACAAAGTGCATCTGTACAATTTACCGAGATTTTTAATGCTCCTATCGAGCCAGAAACGTGGTAAATTGTACCATATTCTGGTAGTTTTGACTATACATTTACTTTGTGCACAATTAGCAATAATGTCTATAATAATATGGAAATTAATAAAATTTAATTCAGATATTAATATTCAAAGATAGTCTCATAATAGCTAGTGCTTATGATGGTAAAAAAAGGGAAACGAAATAAAATTGCCAAAAATATTTTTTTTCGTGTTTAGAAACCCCCTAATAATTAATGAAATGCCAAAAAATTGAACCTGAACTTCACATAATTTATAAAGATATGTTTTAAATATTTTTTTAATATTTACACGTTAAACGCAAATTTTTCCTAACTCTTCATAACTATTCTTTTGAACAAATAGATTAAATTTTTTTAAATTAAAGTAGGAACTTATCTTACTAACAAGTGTCTTCGTTTCATTTTGAATGTCATTAAAATGCTTTTTAAAGGTCCAACTTAATAAAAGTATTTGCGTAATATAAACGATTAAGTATGATAATATTCTTGACAATTTTTACGTTATTATTAATTACATCATTAATTACCCTCTATGCGTAGGTAAAACTATCTGAAAAATTAACTGAGGTGTCATTTGCTAAAAGAATTTTATTATTATAGCATGTATTATTAATCTTATAATATATTTAGTAATAATTTGTGACATAAAATAAGGATTTAAATATGCTTTTAATGTTAAAAGCATCATCTAAATTATGTAACATAGAAAGTATTTAATATTTACAAAGTGTCTCAAAAAATGATGCAGCTATATAGCATTTTTTTCCCCTCAAGACTTTAAATTCATTGCGTGAAAAAGATAATCCCATTTTCGAAATACGTAAATGAATTCTTAATTTTCATGCAAATTTTCATTTAAATATATTCATTTGTTAGAAATTTTCAAAAGTTCTCAAAACTTGTTTGCACAAATCTTTAGGCTTTTACTTTAGATGCTTTTTTTTAAAAAATCAGATTTTTGTCAACCAAGTACAGTTACGCGAAGATAACGTATTCTTCTGTCTCAGAACACAAAGAATCGCTTCTCCTGGCTTCTTTTAAAGCATTTTTGCTTGCTTTATCTCTCCCATTCTAACAGCTGGACGAGGTATTGCGGAGCCAGTTCCAAATTTCAATAATAATGCTAAAGATGTGGAAAAAAATAAATATCGGCTAAACGTCATTCGCACTCAAGGGGCGTTTAGGAGATCCCAACGCCTGATAGAGGCGTGAATGGCGCCGATAAACGTCAGTGATGAGTTTTATCGGCATGATATAATGGGATGATTAATTCTTATTATAACGCAGAGGAGGCAACGCTTTTCTTAGTTTCGTGTTAAGCAAAATAAAAGCGAATTATCTCGGTTTCTTGAGAAAACCTGAGCCAGAGAAAACATCGTCAATTTATTCAGATTTATTAGATTACTAAGATCTTTATTTAACTTTTTCTAACAAACTATGGTCATAATGAAAGAGAAGTGGAAAATTAGAGCAAGAAAATGAGATAGTATCTGAAATGGAGTGTTTTGTACATAATCACTATGTATAGATTCTTCCAGAATGATACATTTATGTATCGAGATATCTTAATTCTCAACATATCTCGGGGTTACTGAAAATTTAATCAACGAGGGTAGTTAATGCATAAATGAAATTGTATATTGATTAAACGTATGCATGGAAAAAACATTAAGATAACAGGGTTTATTCAGCTTAGTTTGGTTGCATGGTCGTACTAGCAAATAATAAGAGGAATGAAAACTGCATACTCTACTGCATGCATACAAAACTGCATCCATGTAAAACTGCATACTTTAAAAGGATGTAAAATTTGTATACCTTACAGTTCCACATTTTTCGAAAATTATTTAATAAAACGATAAATATTTATATTATTTTTGGATAAATAAATTTTATAAATGTGTGCAAAATTTTTTTAATTCTCTCAAAAAGTTCTCGAAATATGGAGAAATACGAAAAAGTAACATTAACATTAAGGGGTTCAAACTTTGTATCTCTCTCCTGACTATACTATGCGGACCATATTTCCCAGATTGCGGCTACACCCTATATTTTGAGGATCAAAAATTCAAATCCGTTGAAAAAAAGGTAGGTTTATTCAGAGAAAGACCGTTTTTGTGTCTGATTTCGTAACTTAAAATATCGTTTGCACTTATTAATTAGCATATTTGAGGTCAACCCCTCGAGATATCAAGATTGAGTCATAGAACGTGAAGATCCAATCATTAGGTAAAAATTTATTAAGGATTTTCTGTTTTTTATATTTCTAATAGATGATTGTCCAGCCTGAAGCTTCTCTAGAATATAATCACTCTATTGCATTGCTCACTCTATAGATAGTTTACAGTAAATCGCTAATATTGCCGACTTCTGCCGGTTTCTTGCAAAATGGGAATTCTTTTTCATATTGACTGCTAGGCAGATTAGTGCTGTTTCTCAATCTTGGTACCAATCAGTTAAATGTATTGCCGAGTGCAAGATTTTGTTTACTTTTGCCATTCGTTCTCTCTGACTGAAGGTTGTAAGCAGCTGAAATAAATTGAAGTGTGCAATGTGGAATAGCGTAAGATATTTTTTTTATTTCAACACGTCTGTGTCGCGTTATTGTTTTATCACTTTTGTAGAAACATATATAAGATTACTTTTGGACTTTTACTCAGAATAGTTACATCGCAGAATTTAGAAACTTTTAGAAAATTTGAGAGAAAAACGCAAAAATGTACCACAATTTTAACAACTGCTTAAAATTCCACAATCCATCTACCACTGAGGATTAGTTTGCCATTTCTTTGTTCAGTTTCTTGCCATTTCTTATCACTGTAAAAAATTTTGCATCAAATTTCTGTAAAAAGTAGTGATATCTTGAGCTTAGAATACGGGAGAAATTTTATACCTTTATTTTTACAGCAATATTACTTTATTACTGTGATTTGGTGGTTTTACAGCAAATATTACTGCGAAAATTACGGCATATCAGATTTTTGTTCCATAAACATTTTCGGAATGTATAGATTTTACGGTAAAAAGTAGCATCCCCCTAGGCGTCAGTACGTTTTACCGTAATTTGAACCGGTAATTTTAACAGTGTAGTGTAGTACCAGAATTTGTTACTTGTATTCTTGAAGCAGTCCGATCCTATTAATTTTTTCATTACAATTACTTTTTTCATAACTTTAAATTATTACTCTTGCATGGCAACTAAATGCTTCTGTGATTAGGTCTGAACAAGATTTCAAATTGAAAATCAAAATTATTAGAATATGGTAAAATTTGCTGTGTTTCTGGATCTATTCGAAAACTAAAAAGCTTGGTAATTATTGGCGAAGAGCTTTGGTTTGGAATTTGGTCAAATCTACAATCAAATAGGGTTTTACAACATGTCATAAAATTTGGTAAATAATATAAAAACAATTTTTTTTGGTTAAATTTTCTTTTCAATTTTTGTACTTTTCTACTAAAGGTGAGGTAATAAGAACTATAATTTTGAAAATCAGAATTTTCGGTACCAAATTACCAAATGAATGGCGTAAATACCATATATTTCAGTCTAAAAACCTTTTATACTTATAATTATGAAAATCAGAATTTTCGGTATCCAATTTCCAAATGAATGGCGTAAATACCATATATTTCAGTTTAAAAACCTTTTATACTGATAATTATGAAAATCAGAATTTTCGGTATCCAATTTCCAAATGAATTGCGTAAATACCATATATTTCAGTTTAAAAACCTTTCATACTTGTAATTATGAAAATCAGAATTTTCGGTACCAAATTACCAAATGAATGGCGTAAATACCATAGATTTTAGTTTAAAAACCTTTAAACCTATAATTATGAAAATCAGAATTTTCGGTGCTAAATTACGAAATGAATCGGCTTAATACCATATATTTTGGTGCAAAAACCATTTATTATACCTAAACCTTAGGAAATCACAATTTTCGGTGCAAATTACCAAATCAATGGCTTAAATACCATTTATTTAATGATTTTTATTAGAAAACATAAGTTTTTCCTTTTCTTATTTTTCTTTTTAAATTAGAAATGTCCTTACTATACTGTGCCATAATTTTACCTGATTTTTTTTTCTTTATGTGGTAGATGTTTTTTTTTTAAATTACTCAATTTAGTTCAAAATACATAGTCATGCATCTTTTATTCCCCATTCTTTTTATTTTCTTATTCTCAGTATGCACATTTACTCATCAATTCTATAGATTCTTATTTAAGTGAGAGATTACTTCTTGCGACTGGAATTAAAATTTATTTCCCAGAAATCTATAAATATATCTGAACTATTCAGAATATTCCTTTCAAAAACAAACTGATCAAAATTTTTATGATATAAAAATAGCTGTTTATATTCCCAATTTCATTTCTGGAATACATCTATAATTTTGTATAATAAAAGAAATTTAAAAAGTAATCCCAAGTTTTAACTCAATGATAATACTATATATACATATAATATTTCATTAGAAAATGCTTGCTCATTTTTTTTTACTATAATCTTCGCAAGAATACACTTTTAATCATATTTATTGGATACAAAGCTAATATTATTGCTCAAGTTACAAAGCTTATGTTCAACTTTAATGGAAAATAATATTTGTTACCTAGAAAGCTATTAAAGTATTATTTTCTTCTTTTAGATCATTAATAAACACTTATATTAACAAAATACGACTATTTTAGACTACATCTTTATTCATTTTGCTCATCTAAATCCTGTCTGTAAAATTGACATCCATTTTGTTTCGATTTTGAATGGTTTTACCATAATTTTATTTTCTGAGTAAACTTTGAACTGAAACTTTTAAATTAATATTAAATTTCTGGGTAATTATTATTAAAATTTATCATGCTATGTTTCATTTCACATCATTTCTTTTTTTAATAATTTTGATGATTTTTTTGTAAGGCTCAGCAGTTTTACTCAAGGGAGTCTTTTATTGTTATTACTCGAAAGATTATTGGGTACTTTTGGATTAGCTGGGCACAAGGAAACTCAATTATTATTTTTATTATTTTATTTACTTAATTTAATTTTATGTGTTAAAGAAATAAATAAAATAATAAAAAAGTTGGTGGAGGTCTAAATTGTTTGGTAACGGTAATTGTTTGTTCGCTTGTAACTCGGTTAACCGAAAAATACCGATTATTGTTTACATTCTCTCATAAAAATTGTGACTTATTGCATTGCTTAAAAAACCCCATCTTTTTGTTATTTTTTACATCCGTATATTTTTCACTAATGTATTCCATGAATTGTACAGCGCACCAAAAGGAAATATAATAAAACGAATCACCCTAAATATCTTTTGATCAAATGATGGGATTTTCACTTTCTTGGATTCAATCTTAATTGTTTGAAGGAGTGAACTCAAATACGTTAAATAATTAGTGCAGATAATATTTTAAGTTAGGAAATCAGATACAGAAATGGTCTTTCTCTGAATAAACATAGCTTTTTTCCGAGAATTTGAATTTTTTGACCCCCAATTTACAGGGGGCAGCCGCAATCTAGGAAATATGTTCCCCATAGTTTCATCAGGTGGGCGATCCAAAGTTTGGACTCCGTAATGTTAATTTAACTTTCTGCGTATTTCGGCATATCTCGAGAACTTTTTAAGCGAATTGAAAAATCTTTGCATACAATTATAAAACTTGTTTACCCAAAGATATTTCCATTAAAAAAAATTAGCACACCTTCAGTAATTTTCTTTAATTTTATTAAATAATGGTCGAAAAAGTTTTGAACTGTGATGTATAAAATTTTTACGTCATATAAAGAAGGTAATTTTACATGGTAAAGTACAAATTTCAACAAAATCAGTTGAGTTCCTGAGAAATCAAATTTTAATGAATTCGAATATTTAAAATTCGTTTTGCTTCTAAAGCTACAGATTTCTTTTTAAAGGGCATTTTTTTGTTGAAATGTAAGGGTTCGTTTTATATATATGACAGGAAGTGACGTAAATGCTGAGACAAATTTATAAGCAGTTAGAATACGTCACCAGGATTTAAATTACATAGAAACCCATACCCGGATATTTTGTCTTATGCGACAAGAGACGCTTTTACATAGTGGCCTGTTCAGAAGCACGTGAATATGCTATTAAATTTGTTTATTAATAAAAGTACTCTCAATTTTACTTGTTATATTATGTTAATTTTTTTTACCTCAGATAGTGTTATATTAAAAATTGTTTGTTCTGTTGGTCAACTTAAATGGTTCAGCATTTGAATTAATTTAATACAAAATTAGAAATAGTTAAATAGCAAATTTATTTAATTGTTATATTACCATATTCAGACAAAAGAGTCAAATAATCATGAATAAGATTATCTTCAAACTGTTAACTGTGAGAAAAACCGTTTATTAACTGTTTTTTATGGTTAAATAAACAGAATTTTATCATAACAACTAGAATCCCCTAAGGAAGCCACCTAGCTTCTTCCAGATGGGTACAGATTACAGACCAGAGGGCTAATCTGCTAATTTCCTGACCGACAAAACGAGGGTTCAAACTCCAGAGTTGACGCCACAATATTTCTACCACCCTCTTCAACACAAGAAGAGTTTCCAGTGTTCTGAACTTCCCAATTTGTGACCCTGAACTATTGGAATACAATACTCTTCTTCACGCATAGATGGCAGCCCAATAAAGCTTCTAAACTATCGCCAATTCCAGTTCAATTTGTTTTTGCTACTATGGATCTGAAACCATGCTAGTAGTAAATGGTTAAAAAGACGTATGGTTTTGGAATGCATGGTTTCTAAACCATACTTTTTTTAAACGTTTCAGAATCGCAAAGGTAAAAAATGTTTCCCCCCCCTAAACTTAAAGTTTAATTGTATGAACAGACAGCTTTTGGTTATTTTTTCCTTAAATTTAGAAAAACTCTATCAGAGTACGTAAATAAGAGTTAGGAGTGAAAATTTGATGACTGCCCTTTTCCTTTCACTTTTGAATGAGGAAATGCAAAGGGAAATATTTTAGATCCACATTAAAGTTTCTGAATAAAAAATATATTTCAACCATTTTTATTAGATAAATAAGTGGATATTAAAAAAATTATTTTTCACAAAAATGATAGCGTAATTAATTTGAAATGTAAAGACTTTGATTTTAATTTAAGTTAAATTATATTTTGAAATCGAAAATTATATTTTTTGAAAAAGTCTTGTTTAGGCATATGAATTATGTATGTATACAATCATGATTTTGAATAAAATTTCGTGTATCAATTAGAGAAAACTTCGATACAGATTAAAAATTTAATTTAGACTCGTTTAAGAAAAGGCTAATAGTATTTAGTGCTTGGTTGAGCTTGGTTGATTCTAAAATGTGAATGAGCTCAAAAAATAGCTCAGGCGTAGTTTTTAATATTTTATCATATCAAGCTGATACCCACAAAATTTATATCAATACAGTATTCTTAGTATATTCGAATGTATGTAATCAGAATAATAAGTTTAATGAAGTTCTTTCCAGAACAATTAGTCCTGAGGGCTTCTTATGTTTTCATCATTCTATTTTCTTTTCACTTTTTCTTTAAGACAAATATCTGGAGTTTCTTAAAAAAATGCTCATTTCTTAACCTAATTTTAAACTGAATTATTTAGAATATGTTTGTTAATTTCTTACTTAGACCAAGTCTAGACTATCTATTGTTTTACTATTGTTTGCTAATAATAGGAAAACCCCTAGCAATTCCGACGTCTCAAGAACGTAAGAAAAGCAAATTTGACTTTTCTTTTATTTCAGGTATTTTTTTGAATGGAAATTCTTATACTTCAATTAAAAGTTTTAATTTAAAAGAGTAAAAAATTGAGCAAAAGAAAGAGATCACGTGACAATGTAGCTGCAAATTTTTTTTTGGAAAAAAATATTACTTTTGTAATTTCTACTCAATTAATAAACAGTTAATTATTAAATTAGAACCACGTAAATAAATAAAAAGTTGAGTTGAAGTTTTAAAGCAACAAAATTATATCAAAAGAGTGATTTTTTTAAGAAAAAAACATTCAAATAGATAAAGTCAATAATTAATTTTGTATGAGTACTAAGAACAATTCCCCCTTTATTATTCCAAAGTAAATGAGAACAGAAATTGAATTGTTAATTATAGATATTTTCATATTACATGAATTTATTTTAAGCGTTTAGATTTGCTGATAAAAATGTTTGTTACTATACCTTTACATTATTAGGCAGTTTGGATAGTGTAGTGCTATGGTTCAAATTTGGTGAATGTAAGTTGTGAAAGATTAACCGTAATGTTATGGAATTTAACTTGATCATGTGATTATACGGTAGAAGTCGGAAGAAAACATGGTAAGATCTCAGACACGGAATTGTGGTTAAAACTAATGATATTATGTTTTAACATTGAACCATTTTATCATGAAATATACTTTAAATATGTGCAGTGTTAATGCAAGTATTGAAGTTTCAAATAGAAATTATATGCATACTTTTGAATAGATAGCAATAAAATTATGACATTTGTATTAAGATATGAATTAGCACAATAGTGGTAAATATGGTAATGTTCAATGACATATACACAATAATGGAAGAGACACTTTTAGTTTTTGATATTTTTCTAAATTTCTCAAAAAATACTTAATGGACTAGATTAGAACTTTAGAAGTATTTAGTTTGTACGCTTTTTCCCTCTTTGCAATAAAGTTTAAAGCTTTGAGAGGTTTGAGAGATCGACAGTAAAGTAAGAAAGAAAACAAGTATTTTTGAACACCCTCTGTTGAAACATTAGAAAATAAACTTGTAACTTGTACTAATTACTTTGGTTGGTATTTGCAAAAACTACATGATTTTTCGTAAATATAGCTTAAATATTTATGGAGATATGAGCATTTTTATTAAAAAGCTAATTTTTTTGTCTTTTGTTTTTTGCTATAAATTAAAAATATTCAGTAAAATGAAACAAAATTTTTGGAGCAATTTAAAATTTAATAAATCTAGCTTAAATATTTATGTATTTATGATCATTTTTATAAAGAAACAAATTATTTCGTTTTGTTTTTTGGCTATAACTTTAAAAATTTTCCGTCAAATTAAACAAATTTTATTTGTAATTAATTTAAAATTAATTACAAAACTATTGTTTTAAAATTTGAGAAAAAAGAACTTGTAAAAATGCGCAAGATATGATTATTCACAGTACTTCTTTAATACTGCAAGTGCATGGAAAAAACATAAAATAATTATTTTTTTCATAATTTAATAAATCATATTTGGCAACTAATTGAAAAAAAGATTTAAATATCTTAAAAATGTACAACATTTCTAGCAATTTTCTAAGTAGATTCAATACTTTTTAAAAGAAAGCTCAAAATAATCAGAGGTTTTCCATAAATTTTATTATGTAGCATAGCAAGTTATATTACCTTATAATAACAGGGCAGAAAAAGCAAAATTAAATAACTGGAAAACAGCTCATCGTTTTGAGTTTCTTTTTTTTTTTAAAAAGTACTAAATCTAAGTACTAAACTCATTTAAGATATTTAAATCATATGTTTTTTTCATTAGTTGCCAAATACAATTGATTACAAAAATATGAAAAAATAATTTAAAATTTTTTCCGTGGTTGTCAGTCTAAAAGAACTACTTTAAATACTTATATCTTGCACACTTCTTAACAAATTTTTCTTCAAATTTTAAAACAATAATTTTGTTATTAATTTTAAATTAAAACAATAATTTTGTTCAATTTTACTGAAAATTTTACTTGAAAATTTTGATAATTTTACTGCAAAAAATTAGTTTTAAAAAACGAAATTATTATATGGAAATAATTTTCACTTATAATTTAACTTTCAATGGTGTTCAGCAACAACGTAAAAAGAATATCAATTACTTTATAACACTCAAAGATATTTATAGGTAAATTGATAGCAACGAAGAAAATATTTAAGAAAGCTGGAAAGGAAATCAAATATTGTGCTAACTTTGATGATTTGGATTTTCACAAATCATTCAATACTTTAAAGCGTTCCATTATGATCCGCTTGGAAGCTTAATGAATAAATCGAATATTTAATGATTTTCTAATGAAGTAAAGAAGGAATAAGGTTATGTAACGAAATCGGAAAAATATTTAAAAATTATGGTCAACGCTAATAAAGACAATTTTTTTGTTTTTGTATTTTCTGAGCATTTATTTAAAGAAAAATAATCCCGTGTACTTTTATACTCTTTAGTATAAAACAATTGGATTTTAAGATCGTTTGATACATTTTGAGCAGACGACTATTACAAACGCATAAAAATAAAAAGACTGCTCAAACTTAATCAATACGGAGCTTACAGAAGTGACATCTTTTTCCCCTTTCCATTATGCAGACGACTTTTATTCTCACATTTCGTAGGTAATTACGTAATAGGGCTTCTACTCAAAATTCCACCATGAAAAAAGCAACCTACACTTCTCTCACTTTTGTTTTCATTTTCGTTCAAAGAGTGTTGAAATTACCCCTAACATCGAAGCAGCATTCTTTGTAATTATGTGACACCGTTTAGGCTTAAAGAGGATTTTTTTTACTTTTTTATATATATATTCTCCTAGTGGCAATGGTTCTGATGACATAAATAGGTTAAGAACGGGAATTTTCAGAACAAAGGTTGAAGTAGTTAAGTGTCAAAATGGTTTGTGAAGAGTTTTTCAGAAAAAAAAGAGAGAGAAAGAAAAGTTAAGGTATTTTATTATCTCTTATTCTGCAATTTTGTGACGACAAAATGAAGTCTTACTTGTATATTATTTTTCTATCAAGTGTCGCAAAATTTAACTTCGTTTGAAATTTTTTTGAAGTTATTTCATCACTGATAATATACTGCTTGTTGTTACTTGTTCTTTATTTAAAAAGTAGACACGGTATTATCGATTAAGTATCATTAATTCTTATATATACATATTTTTTTTTCAGCATCCAATGCAAAGTTTTAGAAAATTAGCTTAGAGTTATGTTTTAAGCTAATGCTTTTTAACTTTAAAATTTATCTCCATTAATTAGTTTTTTCAAATACTTAAAATATTAAAAATTTATGCCGCTTAGAGAAATTGCGAATTTCGTATATCACAGAACAGTTTTAATTTTTAGAAATTTGAATAATTTTGGTGTCAAGGAGCTAGAATATTTAGAAATTTTACAATACTGTGATGTACCTTGATTGGATTAAGCTACGCGAAGAGAGCATATTTTATTTAGATATTGATGCCACCAGGAATTTGTCGTCAATCGAATTTTCGACAACCTGAAATTATGTCCTAAATGAAATCACACCTTTATTGTCTTCCCTGAATGCTAGAAGTAGAATTCACAGTTAATCAAAACTACGAACACTTTCTGTCTAAAATTACTAAAATTTTATCTGGAGCACTGTACAGAAGGACAATACAAGTTTCAAACGTTTTTTTAAGAGTCATCACAGTTCACACACAAGAAACATCGAGTTTTTCATGATAAAATCACTAAATGAAAATTTTTATAATTTAAGTTTTTTTTTGTTCTTTTCCGCGTAGCTAGAACATTAATGTTTCAACTGGAAATCTGAGATGAGCGGCACCACAGGTATTAATGCTTTTTGGATATTACAAATAGATTTTATTGCAATTTCATCCCTAATCAAAATTTCTTACAGTTTTCGACTATCTAGAGAGCACACGTTTTCTGCTTTGAAGTTATTTTGTGTTTGACAATCTAAATCTTAAATGTTTCTTGGTGGTACAAGCACAATTCAGCGTTATGGAAAATTAGATTTTCTTCGTTTTAGTCAACTTCATATTCGTAATTTTCAAATATTTTTTATTTCATTTAATAATTTTTGTTCTAAAATAAATTTTAGTTCATTTTTCAAGAATAATGTGGTTGTTAATATTGATAAGAGCAAATGTTTCGCAATTTATGCCCCACAAAAAGGAGCCAAATTTTCTATTTTATGTGATAATTCTGGCTGAATTTTTTTAACTAACAAAAATGCCACATATTAAATTATTGTTGTCTATAACCCATAAAAAATGTGCTGAGATTTTAATATGCAATTTTAAATTATAAGCTTCTGTAATAAAAACTACGAAGTATAAAAGTGTGTAAATTAAGAATTGTGTTTTAAGTATATCCATTATCCTTAAAAACTTTTGAAAAGTAGAAAAAGCTGCCAGCCTCAAAAGCTTTTATGTAAAATCCGAAATCATACAAGTTGCTTTGTAATGAAATTTTCAAATTTGGTAAATTTCTTTTACAAGATTACAAAAATCACAATGAAGGATTACAAAGCGCAATGATATCTAGAAATGTCAACCTCGGATTTATATTTTGGGTTTAAAAGTCCCTCAAATAAAAATTGATGCCAATTATCTTCTCTAAAAATTTATGGTACTTTGGTTCTTGTTTAAAATGTTAGTTGCTATTGTTGTAGTAGTTCATTTACGTCGCACTAGAGCTGCACAATGGGCTATTGGCGACGGTCATTTAAGCATCCCTGAGGATGATCCGAAGACATGCCATCACAATTTTGATCCTCTGCAGAGGGAATGGCACCCCCGCTTCAGTAGCCCGACGACCTGCACGCGAAGTCGAGCACTTTACGGTAGAACAGTTTAACGAGGACCAATACCGCACATCCTCGGTCCCCACGCAGACTGATCCAAGTGGTCACCCACCAGCACACTGACCGCAGCCAGTGATGCTTGACTTCGGTGATCTGCTGGAAACCGTGTCTTAACGGTCAGTCCACTGCGGGACGTAAAATGTTAGTCTTATAATAACTTCGCATTACTGGTTGATAAAAATTATGCTTTCGGCTTGCACCGACCGCACTGCTTACTTAAAACATCATGAGCGGTAGGCATACACACAACAAGGATTAGAATTCTTTTGCCATCCGACTAACCGTGGGAGGTTATGGTGGTTTTTCTCTTCATCTAAACCAATTGCGGATTACTTAAATCAAAAAGTCCTCCACGGAGGATAGTTTGTCCCACTGCCCGGTCCTTCTTTCCTTGTCTTCTGAATTGGGCTCAAAATTGCAGGAATTACGAAGTCGAAGATTGATAGTCGTTAACTCAGAATTGGATTGGTTATAAAATAAAATAAAATGTAATCATTTCATGGTTTGAAGTTAACCCAGTTCAAAAGAACTTGAATAATGTTTGTATTATTATTTTTAAATTATTTTACATCTGTTTTTAAGATTTATATCATAATCTTAAGTTTGCACAAGTTTGTTTAACTAAGGAGTTAAGTAAATTTTTTTTATAGTTAAATTAGTGTTTTGATAATTCTTATTTTCTACAAATAAAGCCTACTATAATCTCTACATAATACTCTAATAAAATCTACAAATAAAGCCTCTTAATTTATTTGCTAAAATATAAATGTTGATTACAAATCGACTTTTGTTGTTCAAAAAGATGTTCAACGCTCAAATAAAGCTGTCATAAATTTTAAGATTAATGAATTCCTCAAATACTTTGAGCATCTCCTTCCTCGATAAAAGTGGCTGGATAACTTTTCTCCTTCTATTGCTAATGCTATGAACTATGTTTTCTTCTATTGCCAATAGAATTTCAAAAACCTGATGCATCAAAATTTATGTTTGAATTTTTTTTGCCATATAAAGAGGCCAAATGTATAAAAACCTTAATTTTGAATTTTTTGTCGCTTACATTGTTTTTTGAATTGCATGGTGGGATTCTATTGTTGATTTCGTTTTGGAAATTTCAGTAATTTTTTTCTCCACTGTCTTTCTTAGTTTTTTTTTATCCAAGACAAACATTTTTTTTCTTTCGTTTTAAAATGTAGCTGATATTTTTTATTACATTTTTTTATTCTACGAAGTTTGGCTCCCAAGGTAGGAAACAAAATCAATTTCGATTTCAGCATGGGAAGTTGTGCAGAATGAATTTAACTTCTTACATCTTCTGACCATCGAGTCTACGAAACTTTCTTCTCGTTTAATTCAGTGTAAATTGGAATAAAAAGTCTTTTTATAAATATCAAGTTTTGAAATAATATTGTAAAAATATTTCACTTTCCTTATTTTGTTTATAATCACTAGGAAACCACATTATTTTAAGAAGGTCTTTGATATTAAAATCCAGCTCATTACAATTTAGGACTGATTACAAAACCGATAATATTCTTCTGTTGAGAATTATCAATCAATCATGAAATATCTTTTATTTTTATTTTTAGCTATTGGAATAATTTATTACTTTATTTATGAACATTATCGCTTTACTTTAAAAGTATACAATGCAAATATAACATTAAAAAAATGGAACAACTTATAATCTAATGAGGCCGACTGGCCTGTGTAAGGGTCAGGAAACTGACCTTGTATCAGAAAGATTTTGGGATCGAATCCCGGGCAAGGCATGGATGTTCTTTCATTCTCTATACTATCTGTCCTTACTGTGGGAGCAACGTTGGCCCACCTAATATGGTATCTTTGAAATAGTGGCCAACAAATCTGTCCTTCAATTGCCTGCATTGACGAAAGGTCATTCTCCAAGCGGGAGTTGGAAAAAAATATTCTAGTGAGTGGTTGTCACAATTATCTTTCTGCGTGAATCATTTCATTATCATCATTATCATTTAAAGATAAGTTTTGTAACTGGGGACCGTAAGCTTTTGATTCACTTAAATACTTGCAAAGATATGACGAAATACGCAAAAATTAAATTAATATTAATGTCACAAAAGTTATCGCTTTTCTTAACAAACTATTCGGACCATATTTTGCAAATTGCTGCTGCCTTTATGTTTTGAAGCTGAAATTAAAAGATATGTATATTCAGAGAGATTACGTTTTCGTATCTCTCATTTTTAACGTAAAATAATTTATCGACTATTTAATTAGCGAATTTAATTTGTATATTTAATTACCATATTTCTCTCAAACCATTAAAATTGTATCTCAATACTTGAAAATTCGTTCATTAATGTCAAAATTATGTTATTTTGTGCACTGTACACAGGAATTTTACGCATTTAAAGAAGTTATGCAAAACAAGAGCACCATCTCTTTTTTGGACACAGATTACGTTGATACATTTGATCAATGGAATTTTCGGGAGTATCATTCAATATCGATAAAGGACCGTGGCATCCAGGAGGTTTTCGATATCTGTGAGAAAACTGTTATTGATTTACAGGTTTCCGTTATTCTCATTGTGTTTCCCTTTCCCAGATAAACAAAGAAAAAAATTAAATTTTGTTTTTGTCAGTAATTTTTTTATTTTATGCTTAAAGTACATTATATTTTAAATAAAAATAGAATAGGTAGTTTAATCAGAAATTCCTACATGTATTAAAGAAAATAAAGCTCAATGCTTAAAAATAAAATAATAATGTTTATTTTTTTATTTATGCTTATTTTGGAACAACGCTAAACCGTTTGGAACTATGCTAAAACGTGGAATAAAGAATCATTGATATTGAAATTTACAACATTACTTTGTATTATATTTTTGTGTCTGTGAAGTTTGTATTATATGTATGAAATTGTAAGTTTGATCCTTGGTGTTTTATGTCTGATAAGTTTTGATCTGTGATAGTTTAATGAATTGATTAGATGAGATTTGATTGATAAGGATTGTTAAGAGAAGGAAGCTCAATGCATGCAAATAAAAAAGTACGTTAATTTATTTATGCTCATTTCGGATACTAATAAAAATGTAAATGTTATGCATTGCTATTGAAAACTGCAACATTATTTTCTGGATAATAAATTAATACGGCTGTGAAGCTTGTAAAAATTGTAAGAATAATGGTTTTAAATCTGATAAATTTGGTCTTTGATAGTTTATGAATTGATCAGATAACATTTATTTGTCTTATATTGATTAATTAATTTTCATTAATTCGTCATAAAACTTTTATTAATATGAAAAAATCAAGCTAAATGCATACTAATAAAATAAATTTGTTTATTTCTTTACTTTTATTTCGCATGCTAAAACAAGGAATCATAGGCATTGATACTAAAAATTGAAACATTGTTTTCTGTTATATTTATGTGCATATAAAGTTGATCAAAACTGTAAACTTTGATGTTACAGTTTTTATAAGTTTGGTCTTTTATAGTTTAATGAATTAATCAGAAATTTTCATTAATATGAGAAAATGAAACTGAATGCATACAAATAAAACCAATGTATTTATTTGTTTACGTTTATTTTAGATACTAAACAATTTGTAAATAATACGCATTGCAATTGAAAATTGCAATATTATTTTCTAGATATTTCATTAATACGCTTATGAAGTTGGTCTAAACTGTAAAATTTATTATTTATATTTGATTTTTTAAGGTTGATAGGTTTTTTCTTTGATAATTTATGAATCGGGCAGATAATTTTGATTTGCTTTGTATTGGTTAATGAATTTTTATTAATTGTTCCAATTACTTTTATTAATATGAGAAAATGAAGCTCAATGCATACAAATAAAACAAATGTGTTTATTTATTTACGTCTATTTTAGATACTAAAAAACTTGTAAATAATACGCATTGCAATTGAAAATTGAAACATTATCTTCTAGATCATTCATTAATATGCTTATGAAATGGGTGTAAACTGTAAGATTTATTAGTTATATTTAATGTTTTAAGTTTTATAAGTTTTTTCCTTGATAATTTATGAATTGGCCAGATAATTTTGATTCTATTTGTATCGATTAATAATGTTTATTAATTGGTCAGATAGCTTTTATTAATATGAGAAAATTAAGCTCAATATATTGAAATAAAATAATTTTGTTCATGTATTTACACATATTTTTGATTCTAAAAACTGTAAATAATTAGCATTGATATTGAAAATTTAAAAATTATTTTCTATTAAATTTATATCCCTATGAAGCTGGTCAAAATTATGTGTTTGACTTTTGATGGTTTAAGTTTGATAAGTTTGGTCTTTGATACTTAAATTTATTGGTTAGTTAACTTGATTTATTATGTATTGATTATTTTGACAGAAAACTTAAATTTTTTTTTATATGCTTTTGTATTTTTATAATATAAACTTGTAAGTTTGGTCCATGATACTTGAATGAATTGGTCAGATAACTTTCATTAATAAGAGGAAATGAAACTCAGCGCATAGAAATAAAATAAATATGCTTGTTTCTTTATATTTATTTTTGATACAAAAAAATGTAAGTAACATAAATTGATTTTTAAAATTGTAAAAAATTTCTAGTTAATATATATTCATGAAGTTGATCAAAATTATATGTTTATATGTGATTATTGTAAATATATTAATAATTTTTATCCTTTATATTTTAATGAATTGGTCAAATAACTTTGATTGATTTTGTTAAACTTCTGTAGATCATTCAATTTTAGTTATTGTGTATTTAGTTTAGTTAATTTAGTATATCGGAATATTCAACTGGTTTTGTAACACGGAGATAGTGAAGCACGCCTCTCAATTGTTAAAGCAGTTGAAGCTGTTGACGCACATAAAAGTTTAAAAAAAATTAATGCTATTTAAACATCTGACAGTGGGTATATGTTCATTCATATATATTCGGGTCAACAAATAACTTAGAGTTAAATTAAATGTCCTAATAATAAAGTTTTATTTGTAAGGGAAAATATTGTATATTCCTGTACCAACGCTAATTTTTAATGCAACCTTGAACTGAAAATTCATATGATGAGTGTTATTCATATGAATGACTTAAATTAAATGCTCTAATAATAAACATGAATTTGAAAGAGAAAATATCCTATATCATTGTACTATTTATTCAATTTTAAGGTAAATAAAAAGTCATTAAAAATTGATGATGGAAGCAATTTACGAAACCAGTCAAAACATATTTAGTCGGAATAAGTTTCTGAAAATGATGAGTCAAATATTATTACTCATAAATGTTAAATATCTACTTATTTTACTGAATTATTTTAAGTATATAAATGAAAAAATATTCTCATAAAATGAATTGTGATGTAATGGGAAAAGTGTAAGCTGTATCGCAGTCGGTAGTTTGTAATAAAAGTATTGACAAAACTAAATTTGCTTAAAAATTTCGAAACTTACCTTTAAAAATAATACTCAGACATTTCTAATCTTATATTTTATTCTTACATGAAGCTATTTACGATGCCTTTTTTTTAAGACAACTATCGAAAATTAAATTATTTTCACATTTTAATATCTATATCTTTACTATCTCACTACAATGTGCTGATTTAAAAAATGTATGCAAAATGAATGCAAAATTTTTTTTATATATCAAGAACCAGAGATGCATGGAAAGGTACGCACACATACTAAGTTCTTGGTACTTACAACAAGCGGTCAATATACACAACCACCTCATGGTTAACATGGTTAGGCGTTCTTGCATCTTTGCTTACATTTTGCTACCATAAACTTGTTAAGAACAAAGTTTACTTCCAATACCAACTTGTTAAAGACAAAGCTTAAGTATTCCCAATGTGGGATAAAGTTTACTTACAATACCAACTTGTTAAAGACAAAGCTTATGTATTCCCAATGTGGGATAAAGTTTACTCACAATACCAACTTGTTGAAGACAAAGCTTATGGCTTATGTATTCCCAATGTAGGATAAAGTTTACTTACAATACCAACTTGTTAAAGACAAAGCTTATGTATTCCCAATGTAGGATAAAGTTTACTTACAATACCAACTTGTTAGAGACAAAGATTTTTTATCCCCAATTTTGGGAACAGATGTGATGCAAAACTGTAGGAACGGATAGCTGCTGATGTAATGGACTTCGACAGAAACATGCTATTTAAGTTATGAACGGAACGGGTTCATAATGTTCTTTCAATACGAACTAGAAATCACACACTGAACCAACTGCAATATATACCAGTAACTTCTAAGCTTATGTATCTTTTCATCTGTCTTCCGATTTCTGTACGTCGTTAACTTTTAAATGAACATTTCTGAAACTGGGTGAATAATTAAGGCTAACCCTATATATCATCTGTCTCCATGAAATTTCCAAAATATGAGATTTCCATCACTTTTCGAAATTTCCAAATTCGAAAAGAGATGAGGTTAACATTGACAAAATTGCTATGGTGTAAACTTCGGAAATATTCATTATATATTATCTTATATCTACTTTATCCTACTTTATTTATTATTATTTATCATTAGTTTCTCGTTCCAATTCCTTCATCAGTGTAGGCTGAACATAGCTTTTGCCACAAACTACAGGCTTACACAAGCAACAGCTTTTACAACAGACTTATGCCAGTTTAAGGGTGAAATAATGATACTTTGCAAAGAAATTTTCTCTAATATTTACAATCACTGCCTGTTAAATGTCTACATTTGTTGCTTTTTGATAGAAATAATGATAAATAGCATTTGCTGCAGTAAGAGAGAAATAATGATAATCGTGTCTTTTACTGGTGTAAGCGAGATATTCAACATTCACCATTAGTGCCTGCAGAATGTCGACATTTGCTTATATAGGAGAGGGAAAAGGATAATTGACTTTTGCCAGTGTAAGAGAGAAATAATACTATTTTAATAAAGATTTATCTTCAATATTCTCCATCGGGTAATGCTTTAACATTTACAATCCCTGCCTGTTGAATGTTGACATTTGTTGCTTTTTGATAGAAATAATGATAACTTGCATTTCTTGCTGTAAGAGAGAAATAAAGATAATCGTCTTTTACTGGTGCAAGTGAGATATTCAACATTCACCATTAGTGCCTGCTGAATGTCGATATTTGCTGATGTAGGAGAGGGAAAAGGATAATTGACTTTTGCTTCTGTAAGTGAGAAGTAATACTATTTTAAAAAAGAAATTTTCTTCAATATTCTCCATCAAATAATGCTGAAAAATGAAATTTTACAAATAATTTGAATATTTACTAAATAGACTAAGTGACAACGAATTTCACAGTAAGGTATCCCCAAACAAAATACAGTTAAGTCATACGATGAATAAAACAAAACTTTAAATACAAAGTGCTAACAGAACTTGCAAATTTTTTTCCTTTCCCAGTATTATTTGCCACTTACGGGGACAAAATGCATGTTCTTTCACACCCAAAGGAAAGGGCAAAAATAACAGCGATCGCATTTTTTTCTCTCCAACGTCATCGACTGTGTGATGTCTTTTTCGAGTTTTCGCCCTCACGTGTCGTTTCTACATTAAGGTAGCTAAAAACAAGACTTGGAAAAGTTTTCGTGCTCGAAAAATCCATCCGCAGAAAGGAGACTTTTCTGCTTCTATCGTTTGCGGTGGCATCCATAATTTAACGGGTGCCGTTCCACAGCTTTGTCTCTATAACTTCGCAACCACGCCTCTAGTGAAAGAGCCAGAATTCCGTGACATTACGGCAGCACAAAACACTTAACTGTAACCGTTCGTCTCTGTGTGAAATTTTTTAATGCATTTTTCCTCGTATCTTTGAGGTCATTTCGCAGTTTTAACTCAATTTTTTTTTCTTCCACCTTTTCTTTTTCTACATCAACGAAAATATATTTTTTTTTAAGGAAACCCCTTCTTTTCATTTTTTATTATTTATTTTGATCTTCTAAGTTAAGAACGATCAATCATATTGAGACACACATTTGGCAGAAGTTGGAAAGATTATTAATTTTTTTTCTTCAAATATAATAAAAGCGCATTTTTCTAAAAAAAAAGTTTTTGTAAAAATTTTTGTGACAAGTTAATGTTTGTGTTTAGTGCCGACATTCAAAAGAATATTTCAACATATATCAGACAAAAGGTAAATGAAAATCGAAATATCACACTAAGGAATTTTTCAGTTTGTAGGAATTTTATGTAGCAGTATACAAAAGAGGTTAATACATTTCCAATTTTTTAAATTTCGTCAGTTGAAAAAAAATTGAATCATTAGATAATTCCGATATTATTACGCTGTTTTATTGGAGTGTGTATTAAGGATCGATATACAAACTTCAAGTATACTTAACTTAAGCTAACTAGCAAGTTTTTAAGTCCTCCTATAGGGTATTTTTAAAACAATGTTGGGAGTTTCAATTTGATGTATTGATTTTCTATAACTATTGCTTAGCGCAAAATTATATAGTTTTTTTTATCACGAGTTCGGAGTATACTGTAAGAAATCTTATTAAAAATACATAAAATTATAGTTTGAAAAATCATTAAACCGTAGTAACATTATCAGATACAATTTCTATTCATATAGAGTCTTTGAACTTCATGAGATGAGTATTTTTAGGACTTGATGTTGCATCAGACAATTTTTAGTGAATTGAATTAAGAATTTTTCTTAAATTTTAATGCTGGAAAGTCAGCATAAATAACTTCCTTTCATATACGTTTTACAGCCGAATAATAGTTCCAGTTTTCTATCTTGAGGTTGAAACTGTAGTATCAAAGTCTCAAATTGTCTGAAATGTCTACTAGTTTGCAAAGGTAAATGTATCGCAGTCGTGTTTTTAACTACTACAAGAACTCTGTGTCTTCTTTAACTTTTGGTGTACCATATATCGCAAGCCCTAATCTTTCTTTAATTTCTATTTTGAATTCTAGAGCCAGTTTACCATTCCAGTGTAAAGATACATGCTTCGGGGATGTAAATGTAGTTTCAATTTCTTGAATTTGGGGATTTTTTAAGCTTCCTTACCTGACCTGTTGACCATGCGGTTTTAATTGAAAGAGTTTCTTTCTCAAATGAAACTCCAGCATCTGTGGAAACTGCTTCCAAGAATGCTAATATGTTTAACCTGTCTCCGATCTCTAATATGATTTTATTTCTAATGAATTTCTGGTAGTTTTAAAGATTCATGGCCTTGGGCATTTATTATTAAGTCATGGAAACGCGGTTTCAATACTTGTCTTTAAAATATATACAAAATCGAGATCTTTCATTGAACGTTTCATGATATTGGGAATACCCGTTTGCAACAGAAAACTCATTTAAGGCGGGCGTTTAAGAACTATTGCTAAACAACGGAAAATTTAAAAATGGTTATGTTCTTTTTTTATTTAACAGAATGAGAAGAGTGCACAAGTAGCATTCTATTTTTTTATTAAGTTTATAGAGACATGCTTTAAAAATGTAAGTATCAGTAACATAAACGCGTGATTTCACATACCTTTTAAAATACGAAATAGGTGACATCATCACCATAAATCACAAAATTGATAACGCTGATTTTATTTATTATAACATGACATAGAGAAATCAAAGACAATAATTTAAAAAATTTCCTATAAAACTATTTTTTGATTTATCAGAGAGACAATTTAGAAACTCGTTTATGTTATAAAATATCATTGTAATCCTAAGGAAAACTCTTTCTTTGGTTTGTAGCTGGCAAACGGGTGACTGGAGGGAGTTTAAAAGTAAACAATTTAGTTTGCAGAGTCTTCGAACTTATATACACCAAATTTGTTTAGAATCGTTTCAGAATTGCGGATTTGTATACTTACATGCACATGAATATTCTGCTTTATTTATTTATTTGGATAGTAAAACACAGACTTTAGAGATCAAAGTATTTAGAAATAGTATTATTTTTATAGGAATTTCGAGCAGACTATAATTTCGTGTAGAGATGAAATCCTCGGCATTAGTTTTGAAATAACTGCTGGTTTAGAAATATTTGGTTTTACTTAGAGTAAGTTAATTATACACGATTGTTTTTATACAAAATCGAAAATAAAACTAATGCAGAGTCAAATACATTTTTAGATCCAGTAAAGATGCGTATTATCCGACAAAAACATAAGGTTTTAATTTTTTTATTATTATAACGTAACGCACAATGTGTTTTTAGGGGCTAATTATAGCTGGCATAAATCTTGCTTAAAGTGAATTGATATACCAATTTGAAAGCTTTGATAACGAACTTTTATATCGAACATAATTGTTTTGCTAAATAAATAGGGAGGGAAAATATTTTTCTTAGAGTGTTCCATAAAGATTGCCCTTAATACACATTTTTAGAATCCGTGTGAAAACTAACTAAACTGTAAGAGTATTCACATTTGTGATCGCAAAATGACATTTGAGCAATACAAAAACAAAGACGCTATCTAAATTAAATGAATCTCCAGCACTACTGAGGAAAGCAGAACTGAAAACATGAGTTTTTCTGACTGTAGCGGGAAACAGGGAAGGGATACCTGGTTACTATAAATGCCACTATGTTTCCTCAGACAAAAAAACTGGTTTTGATATTTTTCATCCAGTCTTTCATACTAATTATATACCAGATTTCGATAGCGCTTTTGTTGTTCCTTTGTTTAAATATTAGATTGCAGTGCTCAAACAATATACTTTTTCACAGCATTTTTTACAAAAACTTAAAAAAAATATTCTTTAAAATTAATTTATATGTTAATTTAAATACTAATTCATTATTAATTTTATTATTATTAATTTTATTATTGAAAAATGTATTTATTATAAATTTTTTAATTAAGATTTTTTTTAAAAATCTAAGCAATGTTAGTTGTTAAGTAACTAGTAAATAAATATTTAAATATTTTTCGTTGATATTTTTTTTTCAGAAAATAATGAATCTATTTAAGAATAATTCTTCCTATTAAATAATGTTTTCTTTATTTCATTTTGAAAGCAAATTGTTGGGGAAATGACTCTATACAACAAGGAATGTACAGAAAGCAAAGACTATTTACTTAATGAGAAGAAATCTTCAAACTCTTATCTAAGTTTTAAATGGATTAAATTTTTGTGTAAAAATATAGAACGTAATCTTTATGAGCAGAATTTTCATAATTAGACTACGGAAAAAGATTCGATTCATCACAAACAAAAGAAAATCGCCATTTTTTTACAAGCAAAATAAAAAGTGAAAAAATAAAGATCGATTTTGATAAATGAGAAAAGTTAAATGAAAGAGTATTATTTTCATACGAATTTTGAGCAGACTATAGTTTCGGTTAGAAATGAAACTCTTTGAGTCAATTCTGAAATGACAGCTGTGTGAAAAATATTTGTTTTTTTAAGAGTAAGCACTATCGTTTTTATAAAATAAGCCAAATACATTTTTAGATCTTTCAAAGATGCCTATTATGCGACAAATACAACAATTGCAATTTTTAACTGTTATGATGTAACACAAATGCAATGTTTTTTAAGTAAACTGCAGCTCTCATAAATCGTGTGTAAAGTAAATTAATATAACAATTCGAAAGCTTTGATAATAACCTTTAATATCGAACATGAAAATGTTCTGCTAAAAAAACTGGAGTGAAAATATTTTTTTCATAGTTTTGCAACTTAGAATAACAACTGAGCGCTCCAAAACTATTACTCTTAATACACATTTTTTGAATCCATGCAAAAACTAAACTATAAAAGTAAATAGGATCTTAAATTAACATTTGAGCAAGGCAAAAACAAAGAAGCTATCTATATAATATATTGGAGTTTTTTTTTACTGTAGAAGGAATGAGGTGTGTGAAAAGATGGTTATTAAAAATGCCTTAAAGTTTCCTCAGCCAATAAATATGGATTTAATATATTTTTATCCTGTCTTTCACTCCAATTACAAACCAGATTTCGATATGTCTTTTCCTTTCCTTTTGTTTGAATATTAGTTTGCAATCCCCAAAAAGTATGCTTTTGTTCAGCATTTTTTACAAAACTTTAAACAATATTTTTAAAAATTAATTTAGACTTTAATTTAAGTATTAATTTATAATTAATTTTTTAATTTAATTTTTTGGAAGAAAAAATCTAAGCAATTTTTATTAAGTAACTCAGTAAATAAGTATTTACACACGTTTATTTTTTTTTCTTCCAGAAAATAATGAATCTATTTAAGAATAATTCTTCCTCGCAAATTATGTTTTTATTTCATTTTTGTTCAAGTAAAATGATGTTGAAATGAATCTATACAGCAAGAAATTTTCAGAAAACAATGATTGCCCACTTAATGAGAAGAAATCTCGAACTCTTATCTAAGTTTTAAATGCATTAAATATTTGTGGCAAAAATGTAGAACGCAATCTTTAAGTGCAGAATCTTCATAATTAGACAACGGGAAAAAATCCGATTAATCACAAACAAAAGAAACTCGCCATTTTTTTTCCAAACAAAAAAAAAAAAGAAAAAAAGAAAAAGAAAGATCGATTTTGATGAATGAGCAACGTTAAATGAATCGAAGGTAGAAAACTTTTTTTTTCCCCTTCCCTTTGTTTCATCCCTTAAAAACTTCTGCGCTTGATGTCCTGTCAGTGAAGAAATATTTTAGTTTGACTAGGATTTGTTAACAAATGGGGCTTTTATTTGTCATATTATAGTTTAAATTTTACAATTATGACGTTTGAGACAATATCGCGAACTGCATTGAGTTTTCTCAAAAGTTGATACCTAGTTTATTTTAAAAATATGTAATCAAACAGTAGAAGAAAAATGTACGCCTGAATTTTAAACTTGGCATATGGTTATAATAACTTATAATTGTATACTTAATTTTCGAAAATAATACTTGATTTGAAATTGGGAATAGATTCTGAAAATGTCTTAACGGAAGTTACTTTTAAAAAAAAATACATGCTTTTAAAGTAAAGTAATGCTTGTATAATATACGTATAATATATATGTTTTCCTATTTCATATGATACATATTTCTTGAAAATAACACTTGATTTAAAATTTGGAATAGATTCTGAAAATGTCTCAACTGAAGTTATTTTTTAAAAAAAATTCATGCTTTAAAATAAAGTAATGTTTGAATAATATATGCATAATATATATGTTTTCATATTTCATATGGTACATATTTTTTGAAAATAATACTTGATTTAAAATTTGAATAGATTCTGAAAATGTCTCAACTGAAGTTTTTTTAAAAGTAATTCAGGCTTTAAAAAAACATAATCTTAGTTAAATGTAGATGTGTAATGTATATGGAAAATATTTAAAATGGGGAATAGATTCTGAAAATGTCTCAACTGAAGTTTTCATTTTTTCAAAAAATTCATGTTTTAGAAAAATATAATGTTTATGTATAATGTATATGTTTTCATTTGTAAGTCATGTCGAAAATCATTTTGAAATGATAAAATACAAACTATGCAGGAAGTGTTGAGAAGATTTCAGTTTTATCGAACTTACACCACTTCAGCTTTTGAAGCAGACATAAAAGAAAAAAAAAACTTGAGGATGGTTACAGATTCACACAAAAACTGCGAAGAAAAAAAAATAACAGTTATGGTCTTTTTTCATAATAATTTGTCTTTCGTGATTTCTTAAAATTTCGTGCATGTGGTCGACTTTTACAAAAATAAAACGAACACAACATTTCCCCTTTTTATAAATTCGCTTTCTCTCCGTTCAGTATAGTAAAAAAATAAGAGATAAAAAGTCGAAAAAGGCGTTCTGGCGCTTCAGTGAAATAATTGCCGAAAAGCGTTTTTATCGTTTAAAAAACTTCTGCTCGCAAGCTCTTTATCTACCCAGAGGATTTTCAACTGTATACATTTCATTTGCATATTTGACTGCGGCTTGGCAATGTCTAAACGAAATGAAAACAGCCACTCTTAAGAAAAAGAATGTTTTTTCTTTCGTTTGCTTTTTCTTTATTTCAACTCCCTCTTTTAAGGAATAGAAAATTAGCATTTTAAGTTGGCTTTTAAAGCCTCTTTTATATGTTTCTCAGTTTTGTGGAAAATTCACCGTCATGGAAAGGAGTATGTTGACTAGAACTTCATAATGCGCATTAAAATGTATAGCACTATGTTTATACTCATTAGTTATTGATATGGAGTTAAGAAATACGAGAAAATTTTGACGCAAAGTTTTCGATATTTATTTTTATTAAACTAAATTGTGATGAGCTAGGTTTTAGTTTGGAAAAGCAATATATTTTCCTGCATAAATATTTTGAAATAAAATGTTTTCACAAATTTTAGTTTTTGTAATGGACAAGGGACCAAAAGTTTACGAGTGTAAAATCTAAAAGTTATTTGTAGTTTTGCCTCACATTAACAATTATACTCCGAATCATACAAGTGAATAATTTCCGGCTCATTAAAAATTAGATTCCTTTTTTTTCTAGCGTTTTTTTCTAGCTCCGATAATAATTAAAAAAAACTCTTTATAAATTTTAAATAACACACTAATACTTAAAATGAAATGTATGTAGTTTAAATAATTTTGAGCAAAAGTTACTTTAAAAGTATCAAATATCTAGAAACCTGAAATTTATCATGTGTTTTCCCTGGATTATATGTAAAATATTATAAGAATATGGAAGAAAAACACAGTTTTTCTAAAAATTTCATAAATAGAAATGTAACCATAAAAATTCACTGAGTAAGCGGAGAAAAAAATTCTAGTAAAATTACCGTACTGTCATGGATTAAAAAAACGACATATTTCTGGTTAATTAAACCAAAATATATGTTACTTATACCATTCATTTAGTATTTTTTCCATTCATATGTTAACGGTTTAGCAAAAAATCTGATTTTCAAAGTTGTAGATCTTATTACCACTCATTTAGAAAAAATGGAAAACTGAAAAGTAAATTTAACCGAAAAAATGGTTTTTATGGCATGCACTAAAGAATCACGATAAAAAGACCGAAATATACCACGTTTACCTATATTTATCACATGTTATAAAACCATATTTCATTGTTAAATTTACCAAAGTCATTAGAAAAGCACATCGGTATAAATTACAGAGGTTTTTAGTATTCCTATAGAGTTAGAAACACTGCAAGTTCTACCAAATTCTGGTATTTTTGACCATAGTTTTTTCTAAGCGTAATATATATTAGACAGAATAGATATAGATTATATATATTAGACAGAATAGCTTTTCTTAGTGTTCTCTTTTAAACAAATTTTTTTTCTTTATTACAAAAACAAAACAATACTTTTATAACTAGTCTTTATCAATCCGTTTTTTCATCCATGATTTATCTATGGTTATCAATGGGTTTCAATTCTCCTTGTCAAAGGAGGAATGTGTAGTCAGATTGTATTTCCTCCGTTTGTTCCCTAATGGCTCTTAATTCACCATAACGTAATATAATTGGCTGTGGATTTGAAAGCCAGAAAAAAAGCTTCATTTTTAAGTGGTAAAGCAGTGCCATAGAGACTAGTGATTAACACCATCTGTTTCTTCGATTTCAGATTGTCCTAGAGTGAGTGGCTACGCGCATTATTTGATTTTAAGAATGAACCAGAGAACATTTCCAAAAACTGAGCATTATCAACTGAGGCATTATCAATTTGTTTGTTAAGACGGTTAAGACGGTTTTTATGGCTAGCTTCGCTTTCAAAAATTTTTTTTGTTGAAATTTTCGTTTGTTGCAAGATATTTCGCATAAGAACGCGTACCCCCACTAAACTGTTCCCGTACCCCAGGGGGTACGCGTACCACACTTTGAGAAACACTGCCTTGCAAATTGATTGCGCATCATATTGCGTTTTGATGTGTTTTCAGTGGTTCTGTGCTGGTGATCTGGGCACTGATAGAATTTTCTTTCCAAAATTACGATAAAATAACCACATCAGTCTGTCCTTTCGATTAACAGGAACGTTTATGGTTAGGATCATTTCTTTATCTTTACAAGTTTAAAATCGTTAAAACTGGTATTGTTAAAAAATTGTGAATAAAGAACTACAGGGTTCAGGGACAATTTGCATCTAATATGGTTTCAAAACCATAAAAAAGAAATTTAACTGATTACGTTATTTTTTTGTTTGTTCGGTAACGAACAGTGGACCTAGGCTGTGATTGAGTTCTCTTTTGTCAAGTGAACCATGTAATGTAGATTAGTTAGTTTACCTACTGGTTCCATCTATCATGAAAAAGGGTGTAAACTTCTCTTTTTAGGCCTTAAGCAGCTTTGTGGTACTGCCATGTCTGGGTGAAGGAATATTTCGTATTCCAACAGTCCGGGGCCATTGTTTAAGGAGAGCAGAACTATGGAATCTTCTGATGCATTGTAGGAATGGAGAAAATATTTGGTGTAAACTGTGGGATCGAACCGCCATTCAGTCGTCATGAGTTTGCCTGATTAGCCCTCAAGGTTTAAGCATGTACTCAGCTGCTAGGAACTAAATGGTTTCATAAGGTGTTAACCACAAACCTATTACAATAACATTATTCGACACCCGTTGTAATATTAGGGTATCAGGCATCCGATGATGGAAAATCAAAAATTTAACTCGTTATCCTTATGACACGTTATAGTTTCCAGATTTCGAAAAACATATCGCTGGTTCAAAACTAAAACGGCACATCTGCAAACGTATTATGCCTGCAGATGTGTCGTTTTAGTCTTGAACCAGCGATATACTTGATTCTCATTGGCTGCAGGTCCAGTTAGCGTGGATAAAATTATGGTTGTTTGACCGTAGTAGGTTAAAACAAGTAGTTTTATCACAGTTAGCATGTTTAATACAATGTTTTTATGGTTATTCGACTGTTTTGGTTGACTATAGTAAAATAACACTTCAATAGATCATTATTGTATCACTTTTTCAAGAAATTTCTAACAGTGTGTAATGACACAATTTGAATCTTTCAACAATACTTTGCCCCAGCACATTGGACAAAAAACAATGTATTTCTCCTTCATGTCAACGTACTGGGAAGCATAATAAAATTGATTGCTCACTTGATGATAATTCTGCAAAATCTTTTTTTCGAGGTCAGATAAATGGGAATTTAAAAAAATGTAGAATGTTCTTTTCTAGCAGGATAAACTCATATTATTTGAAATTAAAATGCCTTGTTGAAAAAATTTTTGTACTGTTTATTTTTAAATTATTTTATTAATACTTTATCGGTTACATAATTTTCAATACGGTATTATGAAAAGCTTCAGCTATTTAATTTGTAAATATTTATTTTCCAAATACCTGCAGTGTAAAAAATCTTTGCATTAAGAACAATTTAACCAACTATCATGCAACTGTATATTTTTAGGTATTGTATTGATTTATAATTCAAGCGTAAGAAAATCGTAAGAAAAAACATAAGCTCTATATTTGTTAATTTTTTCCTTGTCTACTTTATTACTTAAAAAAATAATTACCGCTTTTCCTTTAGCACACTTTTAGCATGCCAAATTATTTTTAGGGCATTTATATTTTATTTATATTAAATTGGTTTTTCAAAATAATGATGGTATGAAAGATGAATGCTTAGGTCATTTCAAGCATTTGTAAAATTATTCCATCAGGCTATAGTTAATTTTGTTTGATACAAACATCAGATGTTACAACAACAATGATAATTATTCTATCTACCAGTTTCATCTTTAGATAATATTAAGTTCCTTTCATAACTAAAAAAAATAAAAACTTTAAATATTAAAAGCAACAACAGATTTGAATTTCAACCTAAAATAACCGAGTTAAAATCGATAAATTCTATATGAACTATGAGTATGTGAATGTAGTAGTGAATTGTTTATGAAATTGTTGTGAAAACATGTTTCTTTAGGCTCAAATATAAGCTGAAAATATGTATACTCGAACGAAGAAAGCATTGGAATTCTTTTTATTCGATAACAATGAAAAGAATGGAGCTTGAATCGATTTTTTAAACCGATGATAATTATAAGATCGAAGCAGCTTTTTCCTTTTTTTTTTCATTATTGGAGAGCGTGGTGTGTCCTTTTTTTAATCACTTTGTGGGCTAGGCTGGGAAGCCGACCAGCTGACAGCAAACGCTGCACAAAAGATCGGAAAACCGCCACTCATTTACGTTTCCCACCCTTCGATTACGATTATTATTACAGATATCGTCATCAAACTCCCCCCTTTCACTTGAAAATAACGAGAAGTTAAAGTCCTTCTTTTTTAGCTGTTGTTTTTTCTTCTCTTACGTTTAAGGGTGTCGGGTATTAAATAAATGAACTAGAAGAGAACTCTCTTTGAATGAAATTATTGTTAAATGATAACTTTCCCAGATCTTTTGAAATGATATTTTGAATAAAATACTTAATTTGGGGGTACTGAAGCTTTTAGTGAAATGGGAGTGAACTAATTAATAATGAATTATGAAGTATAGAATTAATTTTTTTGATCTTCAATTGCATGAAAAAGTCAAAATTAGTTAAGTCAAGATATTTTTCCCCTCCAGATTCTGAAGAAATTTGAAGATCTGAGTTTATAAAAAATATTAAGCGTTAAATGATACCTTTAAATAATAATAAATTTATGATAAGAGTAATGACATAGCAAGTTATATTATTCGTCTTAAGTCTACAAACTACTGTAAAAATATTAAGTGACTGGTTTCTTATCCACTGCACTGCAAAAAAATTTTGGATCATAATTATAGTAGAAGTTATTGGCCCGTCACTCAGAATGCCGCATCCAAATTCCATCTTTCCGTAAAATTCATTTTTATAGTGCAATTTAATACCGTAAATTTTATAGTCATATTTGTTAAATTACTATGCTTCAGTGATTTCACAGTAAATATTACTGTAAACAAGTTGCGGTATATCAGATTTTTTGTTCCGTAAAGTTTTACTGTAAAATTGGATTTTTCGGTAAAAAGTACCGGCACTCAAGGTGCCCGTACTTTGATCTGAATTGAAATTTATTGTAATTTGTAGTTTGATCCGAATTGTAATTTATTGCAATTTGTAATTTGATCCGAATTGTAATTTATTGCAATTTGTAATTTGATCCGAATTGTAATTTACTATAATTTCATCCGAACCGCAATTTATTGTAATTTGTAATTCCATATTTTAATAATTGTATCGTAAAGTAATTTCATATTGTAATTTGATTCAAAATGTTTCATAGTGTGATAGATGTGAGACGTTTTGAAATTATGTTCATATTGTTTCCAAATTCAAGCTTTAAACTAAAAAATATCAAGTGTGCAAATCTGAATCTGACACTTTTTAAGGCACATTTTTTTTCAATTTACATAAAAGTTTTCGAGGCATGGTGAAATACGCAAAAAGTTCAAGCTTTGAAACTCTCTCCTGACCAAAATTTCCCAGATTGTGGCTAGCCAATATATTTTGGGGGACAGAAATCCGAATTCGCTGGAAAAAAAAATATGCTTATTCAGAGAAATTAGGTTTTTGTGCTTGATTTCGTAACTTAAAATATCGTCTGAACTAATTAATTAGCATATTTAAGGTCACCCCCTTGAATCATTAAGATTGAGTCCTGTAACGTGAATATCGTCATTAGATCAAACGTTTTTTTATTTTGCGCATTGTCGATGAGATTAAGAAATAGTAAAACACTTTAATGATTAGTACGTTACATGCAGCTACTATATTGCAAGAATAAAACATTAAAGGCCTTTGAAATTTTAATCATCCCTGTATAAGAACTTCATCTTACTTAAACAAACACGTTTTGGAGCATTATTATTTTTTTTATCGTTTCATAGTAAATAATTAAACAATAGAATTACTCGTAAGTAATATTATTTTTTTGAGGAGCTAAACTCTTTCTTACTCTGAAATAAAACATTTGGTTTAACGTAATGACTAGTACCTAAGAATGAATATAATACCTTTACAACGACGTGTTTTGTGTTGAAATTAGCACGTAACTATATGTTACTAAATTATACTAGCAATAAGTACAATGTACAAATAGTTGTACATGAAAAAATTTTGAACAATAACTTAATAAGTCTAGCATCTAGTAGCGTTAAGGAATCCCCTGACTACAACTGTTTATGGGCTATAATGTTAATTATGGTTGATTTTAATACTCATGTATTATGCACTAAATATACGCTCCTTTTGCAAAATATCTTTAGTTTAAAAAAAGTTAAACTCATAAAACCTTTTTTTTAAATTGAGTTTTAAGATATAAAATATTTTTAAGCTATAAGTTCATAAGAAAAGCTACCGACGTTGCAATCGTTATGCGATTGCCCGAAATGGATTTGCACATGGAGAAATTATATAAATTCCTTCCTTCCTTCCTCAATGGCACGACAGCCCCGGGTGGGCCCTGGCCTTCTCAATCAACTTCCTCCAGGCCTGTCTCTGCCTGGCAGTTGTCTTCCAGTTTGAGACTTTTAAGACTGAAAAGTCTCTTTCCACGCAGTCGGCCCATCTCAGCTTTGGTCGACCTCTGGGCCTTGATCCGATGGGCTGAGCCGAAAAGATTATGTTTGTCGGACGCTCTCTGTTCATCCGAATGATGTGACCAGCCCATTTAATTCTTTGAATTTTTACGTACTTGACAACTTCAGGCTCTCTAAGGGCCCGATAGAGTTGTGAGTTTGAACGTCTGTACCAAGTACCATCAACTTGTTTGCCCCCAAAAATGGATCTTAGGATCCGACGTTCGAAGATTCCCAAGGAATTCTCATCTTTCTGTGTTGTTGTCCAAGTTTCTGAGGCATATGTTAGGATAGGTCTGATCAAGCATTTATAAATTAACAGTTTAGTATCTCTTTTTAGTAGGTTTGAGTTTAAATATTTTTTTAATCCATAGAAACATTTACTTGCACTATTGATTCTTCTTTGTATTTCGGGTGCGATATTGCCATTAACGTTGACTTCAGAACCAAGATAAACAAAACTGTTTACTTTTTCAAACTTGTATTCACCAATTTGCAAGTGAGTTGTAGAATCAGTTATTTTGGTGCATTGCATGTACTTGGTTTTCTCCTGGTTAATAGTGAGATGCATTTTTTCTGCCTCTTTTTCCATGGATAGAAAGGCTTGCTTTAAGTCAGATTGTGTTCGAGCTATGATGTCAATGTCATCGGCAAAAGCGAAAATTTGGACAGACTTATGAAAGATATGTCCTCTGGTATTGATTCCTGAATCTCTGATAATTTTTTCTAATGCCAAATTGAAGAGTAGGCATGCCAAAGCATCGCCTTGCCTTACACCATTTTTTACCTCCATTGGTTCCGAGAAGTCATTTTGGATTTTAACTTTCTGCATGGTCTTACACAGTGTAAGTGTGGTGAGTCGTACAAGCTTGTCCGGGATATTGAATTCTCGCATAGCTTCAATGAGTCGCTTCCGGTTTACACTGTCGTAAGCAGTTTTGAAATCCACAAATAGGTGGTGGGTACCAATTCCAAATTCCCTGGTCTTTTCCAGAATCTGTCTTATGCAAAATATTTGGTCAGTTGTAGACCTGCCCCTCCTAAAGCCGCACTGGTATTCACCAATGATGTTTTCTACATAGGGGCTAAGTCTGTTAAATAGAATTTTTGAAAAGACTTTATATGCAGTGCAGAGCATGCTGATACCCCGGTAGTTTGAACATTCAAGAATGTCTCCTTTTTTGTGTATAAGACAAACAGTGCTGTGTTTCCATTCTTCCGGGAGTATCTCTTTTTCCCATACTGATGTTAGAATATTATGTATGGCCTTTAACCCATCTGGTCCTGAGTTTTTTAAGAATTCTGGTGATATCAAATCTGGGCCAGGAGCCTTGTTGTTCTTAAGTTTTTGAACTGCTTCTTCAACCTCAATCATTGAAAGAGGTGCTATACACTCTTGGTTAACGTTTGGTGAACAGGACTCTGTCTGAACGCACTCTACATTAAGTAGGTTGTCGAAGTGTTCATTCCACCTATTGAGAATGTCTGTTTTATCGCTTAAAATATCTCCATCTTTATTTCTGCAAAGGTTAGTTCTAGGTTTGAACTCTTGACGACCAAAGTTAATGCCACGAAAGAAAGCTCTGCTCTCATTAGACCCTCGGAGATGTTCGACATCCTTAAAGAGGTCTTCGTGAAAAAACTTTTTCTTCAACCTATGAACTTTCTTTTCTTCTCTTCTTGCAGTTTTGTATTTCTCTACTGATGCTCTTGAGTGTTTTTTACTGAGCATCATATTATATGCATCGTTTTTTCTTTGGGTCGCGTTGCGACATTCTGTATCAAACCAATCCTTTTTCTCAGCTCTTTTTATTTTGCTTATTACATTATCACATGTGTCCAATAGGGCTTCTTTGAAAGAAGTCCACTTTCCATCTATGCAATCAATATTTTCGATTGCTTTTTCATCAAGCTTCATAGTTAGTTGTGACTGAAAGTCATCCCTGACTCTAGGGGTCTTTAATTGTTCGCAGTCAAATTTCTCAAGACGTTTCCCATGACATTTACGTGCATTAGATAGTTTGGCCTTGATCCTGCTCATTACCATGTAATGGTCTGAGTCAAAGTTGGCCCCACGATAGGTTCTAATATCTTGTATGTCCGTCATATGTCTGGAGTCTATCAATATATGGTCGATCTGGTTGGCGGTATCTCCATCTGGTGATCTCCAGGTCGTTTGGTGAATTCTCTTGTGTTGGAAAAAGGTGCTGGATATGACCATGCTATGTTCTGCAGCGAAGTGAATGAGCCTCTGTCCATTGTCATTTGTTGTTTCGTGCAGGCTGTATTTTCCAATAGTGGGCCTGTGCTCAGCTTCCTTTCCAATTTTAGCATTTAAGTCACCCAAAATAATTTTGATGTCGTTTTGTGGACAGGAGTTATATAGAGAATGCAGGTTCTCATATAAATTAACAAAGAAAAAAATTTTTAGTGGATAATTTTAGCCACGGATTTACCTGAAATGGATTTGCACATCGAAAAATTATATAAATTAACAAATAAAAAAATTTTTAGTAGATAATTTTAGCCGCGCGGATTTGCCCGAAATGGATTTGCACATGGAAAAATTATATAAATTAACAAAGGAAATTTTAGTAAAGGAATTTTTTAGTAAATAATTTTGACCATGGATTTGCCCGAAATGGATTTGAACGTAGGAAAATTATATAAATTAACGAAGAGAATTTTTAGTAAATATATCCACAAAAATATACGATTAATTCAATGATTTTATGTGGAATTTTATTACTATAGTTGGGTATCCATTGTTTTTTATCAAATTTTGAAAGAGTTTATCGATTTGTTTTTTGGACAAATAAATATTACTACATATTCTTTTAATTCATTTCCTTAAAAGTGGTATTCAAATAGATGCTCCTAGCAACATTAGAATTCCAAGTAAATAGTTTATTTATATTAAAATTAAAATCATAAATCACTAAAATTAAAATCATTTTTCCGCTAAAATAATATCTCTGCTTTAATCGTTATACTTCCACACGTATGAAAACTCCAGAATACATTTTCTAAACAATCCTGCACACGGTAAAACATAATTTAGCTAATGCTACTATTTGAAAAAGTGATTAGCAAGTAATCGTTTTAATGAGTATTTTTATTTGTAAACATTTTGAAACTTGTTTTTTTCTTAAAAAAAGTTAAATAAGCTGGCTGATGCATGAATGTCCAAAATATTTACCTTTGATTAGAAAAGAATAATTTTCGAAAATCTTTACAGAAAACGTTTTCAATAATCCTGTCACTAGACAGAAAGGTAAATTTGCTAACGTTTTAGTGTGAATTATATCTAAACCGAATGGATGTCAAAGCTTTGAAATTTAGATCTGTATTTTGGTTCCACCTTTTGAGAGCTGCTCTGTTATAAGCTCAAGATAAGTGCGGCAAAAAAATAGAGTGATTACGCATAGGGTTTCTCTTACATTAACCATAAAACTTTAGCACGTTAATCGTACAACTTCATTTTCTACTCTTTAGCGATTCTGCGAATTGTTGGTACATTTTGGGGCATGCACTCTGATGCTAGAAATACGCAAAAACCGTAACGTTTTGCAAAATTTCTCTAAGTACTTATTTTAACATATTTTATAATTTCTTTTCTTTTCAAAAAGTTTTCAATTTTAAGCTTAAAATATTTTTAAAAAAAATAATCTCAACTTATTAATACTCATTATCTAGCAATTACTTCATTGAATTTCTGAGCCACATTTATAAGTTTGCTTAGTTTATTATTTAGAAAAAAAATTCATTAATTTTTAGATAATAATTCATTGTTTAATGCTGAAAATCTATTCAAAATAATATTCAAACAGATTTAAGAAAACAAAGTATTTGCTGTTTATGACAAGCATTAACCAAAACGGCATAAGCCTTTTACCGAATGTTTTATTAATACACAGTTTCCAAATGTAAAACAACAATAAAAATATTAAATCTGTTTTTTTTCTTCTGAGCAATAAAACGTCATCAATTTTTCTCTCCGAAATGTCATAAATCATATGGTCTTTTTCAGGGCACAATAAACATCAAAAGAAAAATGAATACTTGAATGAAATAAAATAAAAAAAAAACATAAAAGAGGGCGGTTTTTTAAGGACATCTCATGAGGACATGATGACTGAAAACTCTCTCATATGAAGAAATGCACGTGTTCGAGGGATATTCCAAGCCCAAGCGCTGCTGCACCCAGCATTAGGCTGGCACACACGCAATTAAGCATGGAAGGAACAGCCCTTAATATGTTTGGTTCGTGTGCGCGTCCTTAGCAGCCTGAGATTATTTTCTTCCATCTTGTAATGGATAGGGTCACGAAATCTTCCATCTTATGCTGAAATATTTACTCGTTCAAAAATCTTTAAATGAAGTACGTACCCTCGGTTGTATCTCTTTTCGATGTCCCCGCAGGAGATCGATCAGCGAAAGATTTCTCCGTCAGAAACCAGCAAAAGACAAATTGCTGACATTAAGCATTAGACCCAATAAAAATTTCTTCTTCTGTGACTAACTTCCCCCGAACCATTCGTTTAGAGGCTGGTTTTAAATATACCATTCCCCGCGCTTATTAACGAGCTAATTACATAAATTAATAGACATTCTGTAATCTCTTGTTCATTAATTTGGCTTGCGCCAGTTGTGTATTGGACGGAATGCTCTTCATGCTCGCTCTCCCAGGAAAAGAGATGAAACTGAAAGAGATACATTTTGAGTGGAATGAAAATGGGAATTAAAAAGGGATCTAGTGTAAATTACATAAAAAGTACTTTAGTTTCATTTTTGAATTTTGAATATCTGTAGTAGTTGATGGAAATTTATTACTAAAAGCGCTCTGTTTTTTATTAGTTCAAATACACTAAGTGTAATTGTTTTATCGTTTTACAGCAAGCATGCGTTTAATACTTCAGCATTAAATATTATTCCAAAGGAACATGCCAATATCTGGGTAGGTTCAGGAACGTTAACTTAAGTCTGTCTTATGATAAACCTACGACTTTGCTTGTTCAATGCTCAAAAATTTTGAGCATGTTGACCAATATCATGGTCCAAATTTTCTGCAACTTTAATGTGATGCTAAGTTGAACCATATTACAGTATTTTTTTAAACCTGATTACACTATATTTCGATTTGAGTTGAGTGGAATTATGATTCAATTTAACTCATAAATACGTTGCAGAAAATTTACACTGCAATATGGTTTAAGGTACCGATGATTTGGTTGAAGGTTGAACCAATTTTTTGTGAGTGCTCTTTATTTAAAGAGGGGAATTTAAAAGAGTTGTAAGACCCAACTAGTTTTCAAACTAGTATATATATATATATATATATATATATATATATATATATATATATATATATATATATATATATATATATATATATATAAGCTAAAAAATTGAGAAAATATGGGAAAAAATACAAAATAATGACAAGAGAAAAAAATTATTAGCAATAATATTTTAAAAGAATTTAAAAGATCATAATTTTTAATACCTTAAAAAAAAAAAAAAAAAAAAAAAAAAAAATTATTAAAATTTGGAAAATAAAACTAAGAAAAGATATAATCTCTTCATCAGCTCACACGATTATATCCGCAAAAGGAGTGCTTTCTAATATTGTATTAATATAGCCAAAGCAAAATATATCAATACAACAGTGTGAGGAGCACTCACAAAATTTTAAACGAAATTGGATCACATTAAGTAAAAAATATGTACGGAAAAACAAAGAAATATATCAAGCAAAAAACTGAAAATAAAATGTAAAGAGATTAGAGATCAGTACACGAAAAGAAATCTACATAGTGAGGAGCGAATTAAATGAACTTACGCGTACCGGAATTTTTCAAGAATGATTTATAATATTTTCGTAATAAGATTGCCAGATTACAATATATGAAAACAGAAGCATAAATAAAGTGATATCTTATGGCACGTTCTTACTGCAAAACTGAAGCGCGTCTAATTTGTTAGTTACCTTGGGTGGGCCCGAAAATGGATGCGCGCAAGGTAATAGTATAATACAGGATAATTTAAAGCTTGTAATTAAAAAGTTTGAAAATTAAAACAACTATTAAAAAAAAAACAAAAAAAACAGGATTTACTCATTTTGAATTGATTTTTAGCAGGAGTCAAATTATTATTGCTGCAGAAGTCCGAAAATTAGGCTCAAAGAGCAATGCCCTAAACACACGAAATTAGCAGACGAACTAAAAACGGAAACAAAAAGAAAACGAAAGTAAGCTAATAGTAGATAATATTAAGCGCTAAAGCTGCTTTAAATATGATCACTATAACATAGCACAATAAAAACAAAACCAAACAAAAACGGGAACAAAAAGGAAACGGAAGTAAGATAATAGTAGATAATATCAAGCGCTAAAGCTGCTTTAAATATGATCACTATAACATAGCACAAAAAAACAAAGAGAAAAACGAAAATAATTAATAAGTTTAATTAATTATTCCGTTTCCTTTTTGTTCCCGTTTTCGTTTGTTTTTGTTTTTATTGTGCTATATATATATATATATATATATATATATATATATATATATATATATATATATATATATATATATATATATACAGGGTCTTTATAATTAAAGTTCCACTTTGAAATGGCTATAAGAATATAACTATCCGACCAAATGTCATCAAACTTGGCAAATGTCTACAAGCGGTCATGGGATTTCAGTTCCCGCAAAAAAAAAATCGTTCAAAAATTCACCACCAGCGGAGAATGGCGCTGTATGCAATAGTGTTAAACAAATGTGAAATATGCAAATTTGTTTTACACGTCATGTGACTTTGCAGTTATAAAAGTGAGGCGCCTTGTCTGAGCTGTCAGTGTTCTGAGTCGACAATGTCTGTTACCATGCAAGACCGTGCTTTACTCATGAAATGTTACTATGAATGCGACAGCAATGAACGGAGGGCTTTACAAAAGTTCCGTACTGTAAGAGGAAAACGCCGAGGTCCAATGACACAGCAAGGTTTACGGAAAATGATGGCAAAATTTCAAGCCACAGGTTTGTTATCTGTTGCACCTGTTATTTCGTTTAACCTTATTGCATACAGCGCCATTCACCACTGGTGGTGAATTTTTGAAATTTTTTTTTTTTTTTACGGGAACTAAAATCCCATAACCTCTTATAGACATTTACCAAGTTTGATGACATTTGGTCGGGTAGTTTTATTTTTATAGCCATTTCAAAGTGGAACTTTAATTATAAAGACCCTGTATATAGTTACATTATATAACTGTGTACAGATATTGTCAATTGGAAAATATTACCTCTGTAATTTTATGGTATAGTGCCAATACAGTACTTTCTCATAAAAATCAGGTCATCTTTGAACCACGATAACGGACTTTAAACTATTAAGTTTTAAGATTGCTGCAATTTAATAAGATGCTAAATTGGACCACAATTATATTCGTTCTTAAAAGTAACGTGTAACCAAGTTTAAGAAGGGTAAAATGTCACTATAATATGATTGAACTTGGTGCCTTATTAAAATTGCAGAAAATTGAAATGATATTATAGCTCTATTCGATCCAATCATTTAAACACGTGTTTAACAAAAATGTAATATTTTCAAATTACTGATTCTTTAGAAATCATATTTGATTTTTTACACTTGCTTATGTTCATTGTTTTTGTGCCAGACAGTCGGTGTGGTGAATTTTATCTTCGTCTACCACTGCTTGGGTTGGGGTTTGAATCCCTGTGCAAAAGGCTGAGTTGAACTGCACTTTCTCCAAGCACTCCTTAGTGTTAGTATCCATTCAAATAGAATCCTCTCAAATGTAATGTCCCAGGCGATCCAGGTGAAATTCCGGGCATGATTGATGATTGAGGAACATGTGAGTAGTATACGCATGCGCCAGTGCTGATTTTTGGACCATTATGGAAGTCAGACAGTCTCCAATAGCTCATTGGCGACGTTATTACTATCGTAACCTTAGTGCAGATTTTACCACCTTATATATATGTACTAATTGCCTTCTAATGTTAAATCCTTAAAAACACTTTAACTGTTTATAATTTTGTACACCTTTTTTTAATTGTATTAATCAATATTGATGCCCAAAAAGGATAGGGTATATTTTGTTTTATCTCGACTAGAGCGGAAAAAAAGCAACGTGAATAAAGCACAGATAAAAGTACAGAAATAAACAAGACATATTATAGTTTCGTTTCTATAAACAAGAGCCTTCCTCAGTGTCTAAACACCAAATGATCCGTTGTTGTGTTTAACATCCTATATTGACCCTGGTATGGACCATGGATTATATGGATCATTAATCATGGATTATATGGATCATTAATCATGGATTATATGGATCATTAATCATGGATCATATTGTGTGCACGGTATGGTGTTTAGTGTATTTGGTGTTTAGACACTGAGGAAGGTTCTTGTTTATAGAACCGAAACTATGATATGTACTGTCCATTTCTGTACTTTCATTTGTGCTTTAATTACGTCGTTTTTTGCTTTTGTCAATACTTTGACTTTGATGCATATTAAGTCAGTATTTAAACTCATGATATTTTTTATAGTCTAGCTTGAGAAATTTATGTTTTCATGTGACAAAGTATGAAAAATGTGAAATTTTATTTCACCCTTTATCAATTATGTTTACTAAAATTAACCCTTAATTACCACTTATAGGACAAAATGACTTGAGTATTCATTATATATATGTATATATATATATATATATATATATATATATATATATATATATATATATATATATATATATATATATATATATATATATATATATATATATATATATATATATATATATATATATATTCAAAGAATGAGGTTAAAAGGTTAAAAGAATATTGAAACTTGTAAATAATGCGTAATTATCATAAAAGTAGCACTATCAAGTGGGAAAATATTGACATTTGGAATGAACGATTTGTATTGCTAAAATATGTGTGCTTTACAACAACACTGTGTGGTCGGAAAACAAAGTGTCAATCGTCAGAGGGGGAATGATGAAGATGAGTGATCAGAAATTTGTGCCAAATAATGAAATACTAAGACGAGTGATGAAAGACAAAGAATACTTATTACTGAAAACTTTGCAATAAATGTCAGTTGAGAGACCTTCAACTGTCATATAAGCTTCACATCGATGACAAAGGAAATCGCTCAAGCTTTGAAAGATTCTTGCCATTTGAATATTGTAGACAACTATGACTCAAATAAGACGGGCGACAATGTTGTCTTGTGTTTCGATGGTCGTCTGGTTGATAATGCTTTTGTAGATGTCTTTAAGGAAAAAAGATATGTTGCCAGAGCGAGAAAATATGATCTGAAATGCCAAGAAACGAAAACAACGAAGTCAAAGTATCTGTTTAGAAAGGCTATGCCAAAGTAAATTCCCTTCCTAAAGAAAGTTTCTCTAAGTGGATTACCCTTTGATTTCTGACTCCAAATGGTGGAGAGAAAGTTGTTTGCTTTGGCAAGTTCTATTAGGCCGTGGAGTTATGACTATTAGTATTTTTACTCCTATATGTATAAAACGATTAATTAGTTGCAAGAGAGCCATGGTAGCTCTAGGGACAGAGCTCCCATTGAAGTAACCCAGGTTCGAATCCCAGTGCTGTATGGTCGATAGGAATAGAAACGGCTTACACTGACCCCAGTGCTGGTGTAAACTATCCTCAGTGGCAGATCGACCGTGAATTATAATATCCTTGTTTTCAGACTAATCGTGGGAGCTTTTCATAGCTTTTCTCTCAGTGTACCGCATTTGTGGTTTAGTTTTTAAAAAAAGTCCTCCACAAAGACTAGGTAGTCTCATAGTTTCATCCCAAAGTTTTCTTGTCATTTGGGATAGGTTGAAAATCGCAAGGCTACAGAGTTGGACTGATGGTCGTAAGCCCAAAAATGGGAAGTTTTTACAACGCCCGTTATGAAGAAAAAAATAAGTATAAGATAAACAGATCATCTCATTTTTTGAATGTGCAACTCTTTTATGGAATGTTTTAAGGTTTTGAAACACACTGTAATTTGCAAAGCATTTATTCGAAGTTAAGGACTATACAGTAGAGTATGTTAGGAGATATTTAATAGAAATTATAAACATCATCTTTAAGGTATATTTTTTTTTCCTTCTGAGTATCACTTAATACGTGACGAAAATTCTAAAAAAGTTCCATGATCACATCACACTATAACATGTTCTTAAATTGAAAGTAAAATAAGGTTTTTAAAATTTCAACTTTATACAAACTTGATTTTAACATTTCCTCTGCGCACTTGAATTAATTTCTTCATTCCAATTGCACACTTCATCTCAGTTTCCCAATGTAAACACAATGTAAAGCAGTAAATAAGAAGAAAAAAATACCCTATTTTAATCTATCTTTGAAAAAACCATAAACATTTTTACTGTCGTTATGGCATTTACAGAAAAAATTCTAATTCTAATCCGTGCTTTTTAAAACAATTAATAAACATATTTTTCATTTGCTGTTAGTCTTAACACACAGAAGTATGGGTTATGCTAATGCAATCTTTTACCTAAAATTATAACAAAACATTGAATTTAACAACACATACCAAATGTGTGTGCATTTTCTCACACTCTATTAAGTTAACTGAGGACTACAATGCAACCCATATTCGCCTTTATAACTCGCACAAATCAGTTTTGACTTTACGAACGTCCCTATTCATTTCATTGTAATCATCGCCTTTGCCAGGAGAACGCAAAGGAAGTGCATGAGGAGAAATCCACGGTAATTCCCGTGGAACCGGTTCTCGTGGGAGATTTTCACCGAAGTTGGGAGGTACTTCTCCATGGATTCCTTTAAAAGCCCATTCATTAAATTGTTAATTAACACCGTGAATTTATGGAGACTCAATTGAGTCGTGAACGAGAAAACCTGGTTTGCACAAAGAAAAGACGAAAAGCTGAAGCACAAAGATTACCCATCCTATATCATTAATGTCGGTTTATTTAATTATTTTGGTTATGAATATTGCAGTTTGATAACGAATTTGGTGGCGAGAGGTATTAATTACGGAATTTTGAAGATTCAACTGTTGACTTATAATCTTTAATATTTCTGTGAGTATTTCGTGAATTGAACTTAGTAAGTAAAATTACAAAATAGAATAATGTGGCCAAAGCTGAGAACATATAAAATTAGAAATATAATATTCTATGGAGGGAAAGAGGTAATTTCACTTCTTTGACGCACACAAAATATAAACGTTTAAGAAAAATAGAAAAATAAACAACGTTTGGCAACCAGCTTAATCGCCTTTTAAAATTATATTGTAAGGGTAGAAGAGTTTATTTAACTGCATTTAAATATTTCTAATTCTTCAACTCCTCCTCCAATCATAGCAACTTACTTAGTTTTAAAAGACATATCATCGTCTAACTGTTGCTCATGGTTTTTCTCTCACAGAAGTACTGAGATTTTAATTTTAACTAATTTCAAGAGATGTTCGAGATATTGTAAAAATTCTTTATGTATTGAATTTTTATAATAATTTGAAATCAGTTCCTAAGTCATTAAATCACACAAATCAACATAAATGTAAATGAACTCGCAATTGGAAATTTTTAAAAAATTATAAAAAGCCATAATATTCTAATAAACACACGCAAAAACTGCCGACAAAAATTAGGACAGATGTATATAATACGCAATAATACAAAAAGATATAAATAGTAAAAGGTGTTGCAACTCATCAGCAGCTAATGACACCACTTGCTAATAATACAACATACCTTTGAATGAATGAAGAGTCGGGTTTTATTATAGCAACGTACGAACAGCAAAAGCTGTAGGCCATGTTGCGATGATCTGGACCCTACATAAACAACATCATTCTATCTCTGTCGCAAGAATAGAATGTGAAGAAGAATGTTCATTTCAGGAAGTTTCCCGCACTTTTTAACTACTACATAGAGAAATAAATGCTTGAAAAATTACTATACTTTCTGTTAATAACATTTCTGGTAAAAAAAAGAAGCAACCTTAACTCTGGTTCTTAAAACCAAAATATAAGGTATTTAAACCATTCATTTGGTAAATTTTTCTTTCATATGATAACGGTTTACCACAAATTCTGGTTTTCAAAATTATAGCTCTTAGTACAACACATTTAGTAGAAAATGCAAAGCTGAAAAGTAAATTAAGCAAAATAAACTAAATAAATGGTTTTTATGTCACACTCTAAGGCAGCGGTTCCCAATAAATGTTCCGTGGAATCCTGGGGTTCGGTGGCAGTATTACAAGAACTCTGAAAGTTATAATATATATATATAAGTTATAGTATATATATATATATATATATATATATATATATATATATATATATATATATATATATATATATATATATATATATATATATATATATATATATATATATATATATATATATATATATATATATATATATATATATATATATATATATATCAAATTAGCCATCCATAATTTACTTAATTTCGATTGTTTATATGAAATAATTTACTTGCCAATTAAAATATAGCAAAATTTTAAAAAAAGTATTTTTTCCAATATCAATATGTTGAATAAATTGTGAAAAAATTATGCATTTTTAAAAAAATTAATAAGCATTCCTCACCGAGATTTTCAATTTAAAATAAAACAACTAATTTCAGAAATAAAGAATTACGTATTTACTCAATGTATATAAGTTTTTTTTCCCTTAAAAAAATTTTTTTTGGCAAACTTAAACACCAGAATATCTTTCTTTTTTTGATTAATATATTCATAGTTGATAATGAACTTTTTTTTATAATGCTGGGGTTCCATCAATTAAAGCTCCATTATTAAAATGTTCCGTAGCCGAAAAAAATTGGAAATAGCAGTTCTAAGAAATCATGATAAAATTACCAAATTATACTTCATTTACTAAATTTTATCATTTATTATAAAACCAAATTTAGTTGTTAATTTTACCAAAATCATTTCCAAAGCACTTCGGTAAAAATTACCGAGCTTTTCAGTGTTCCCATAGTGCCAAAAACACGATGAATTCTACCATATTCTGGTAGTTTTAACCATACTTTTTTCTTAGTGTACAAAAGTTAGCTATTCAATATATTGTAAGTTTGATGCTACGTTGTTAATAGATGTTACTCTAGTGATTTACTTGGAGTAAATTAGAATATTCAGCGGTATAAAAACAAGAAAAGCATTGCTAGCATATTTAAAACACTTTCTTTTCACCATAGCTGAAAATCTAATTTTTAATACCTTAATTTGATAGAAATTCTTTTATCAATTTGTATAAATGCGAAGGAAACTAAACATTTCCTGCTAATAATTCAAAAAATAATGCTCAGTCCTAAATTTAATCCTGATTTTATCGTTATTTATATTTTTACAATGGTGTTACTATGTCGAATTCTAAAACTTCTAAAAATTTAAAAATCGCAAGAAATGCAAACGTTTCTATTAACGACAACGTAAAGCTTCTGCCTACAAATCAATATCAAATTACTTAGGAGATTGTAGAAAATTAATCATTTAGTTTTAATTACCCTTAATACGAAAGTGTTTTGTTGCACTATAATTTTAATGATCTTGCACATTTTAATGAACTCATTATTTTAAACATTTTGGGAAACCTTTCAGAATGTAACACTTTCTGCTGTTTTACTTTAAATAATTAAATTTAGTATTTTCTTAATTAAACATCTTATTTTTATTGGTCAACTTATTTTTTTTATTTTCAAAAATTAGCTGTCTCTTGAGTTCCGAGTGCTTGTCATAGTATAAGTTTAAAATCAGTTTTCTTGATTCATATACGAGGGTTGCTATTTATATTTCTGGCCTTGGTAACAGTAAGTGTTGCTAGGCGACCGCAGACGATTTTAATCGAAAGTTTGATATTTTTAAACATAAACTCAGCAGACGATTTACCATTATAGCTTCATTTGTGTTGTTGACAGTAAATTGAAAAATTCTTCTCTATTAAAAAATGGAATTGAATCGTGAACATTTTCGTGCCATTATTTTTCATAACATTCGACGTGGATTGTCAAGACAAGAGTGCTTCGATGAACTTAATTCTTTATTCAGCGATAAAGCGCCATCCTACAGCACTGTGAAAAATTGGTATAACGAATTTAATCGTGGTCGATGTTTGATCCAGGACGAATCCCGTGCAGGTCGCCCAAAGTTCGTTGTTGTGCCAGAAAAGATCGATGCTGTGCGTGAACTGATAAAGCAAGATCGTCATGTGACATACCGTGAGATAGAGGCGTCTTTGGACATTAGTATGACTAGCATCAATAAAATATTGCATGAACATTTGAGCGTAAAAAAAATTTGTTCGCGTTGGATCCCGCATAATCTGACAAACGCTCAAAAAAAGGCTCGTGTCGATTGGTGCAAGGAAATGTTGGAAAAATACGTTCAAGGTACATCAAAGGCTGTGTATAACATCTACGCAGGTGACTAATCACGGATCTATGCATATGAGCCGGAAACAAAACAGCAATCAACTGTATGGGTCTTTCAAGTCGAGGCAAAACCAACAAAAGTTGTTCGAGGAAGAAGCACATCGAAACAAATGATTGCCTGTTTCCTCGGCATTAACGGTCATGTGGCAACAGTGGCGGTAGAGCAACGCAGGACGGTCAATTCTGAATGGTACACGACCATTTGTTTGCCAGAAGTCATCGGAGAAATTCGAAAAAAGCAGAAACACAGGCGAATCATTCTTCATCATGACAATGCGAGCTCTCACACATCGACTCAAACAAAAGCATTTCTGACGGAGCGAAAGATCGAACTGATGGGTCATCCGCCGTACAGCCCTGATTTGGCACCCAATGAGTTCTTCTTATTTCCACACATCAAAAATAAATTACGTGGACAACGATTTTCGACCCCCGAAGAAGCGGTTGATGCATTCGAAGCGCATGTTTTGGAGTTACCTCAATCGGACTGGAAAAAGTGCTTTGAAAAGTGGTTCAAACGCATGCAAAAGTGTATTGATCATCATGGAGAATATTTTGAAAAACAATAAAACCAATTTCAATCCTACATGTTTGTTTTTTCATTATTAGGCCAGAAATATAAATAGCAACCCTCGTATTGCTCTTCTTTTACAACTCAAATGTGCTTATTAGTAAGTTTTAACTAAAAATAATTACAGAAGCCATATATTTTTACGTATATTTATATAAATAAATCAGAATGTTTATATGTGTGTATGTATGCTTTATATGATAATATTATGTTTCTAATGCGTTTCGAGGGTGGTAAAAAACATATTACCATATTGCAGTATCTGTATTTATTACTACTATATTAGGTACTTATATTAAAATAATAGAGTCTAATTACCACAAAATCTAAAACAGAAATACCAATAGTATTTAATATGATATTTACTTCACACAGGCGTCAATAATAGTTTGGCAATTTTTTACGGCCCTTCAAAATAAGTACGATTTAAGCGCGCTAAAAATGATTATTAAATAGCGTTGTTACTATTAATTTTCGAGGCTTAAAATTAGAGTATCCGATTAGTTTCGCCAACTTTTTTTAATAATTTTAATATAAAATTTTAAAAAACCAGCTTGTTTTATTATGTGTAAAAGCTCATAAAACTAGCCAAAAAAATTATTTTTTTATTATTTTTTTAAAATTTTTCGCGTGAAAATAAGGCATTTTTTTTGCATATACGCTAAGGATAGTAAAGAGAATTCTATCTCCTAAAACCGAAAATCCTTTGAGGATTTAATTCAGAAAGCTATCAATTATGTTTTGAATTATTACCTTAGCAGGTGTATATACTATTGACTTAGGGATTTATGTAGCTAAAAAAGCAAATTTTAAAAAAATTTCCGTACTTGTCTTTGCGAAAAAATATACATGAAAGATGAAATCCTACTTTTGTACTTTTAATTTATAGTTCAAAACTTGCGTGCTATAATCATAAACAATCATGAAAAATTGCAGACAATTATTTTGAAAACAACATGAGATATTGTGTTTAAGGTGGTGCGAAATAGGAAAAAAATCTGATTTTGAGATAAACGTATTTAAAGACTTAAAAACATTAGTCTACTCACTGTTATCTCCCTGTTGAAAAACTGTTACAACTTTTTAAGCAATCGTAGTACAAATAAAAGTAAATTATTTTTAGAAAGCTAAGAATACAGGGATTCTAATTTTATAGTAAACTCATTTTTAAAAAATCATGTTTCTGCACTAGTCTCTACCTTACTGTACCTTATTTGATTTTAATAATATGTACAAATTAAAATACAAAATAAAATTTGTATTTAAATTCTAAATAAACTTCTTATAAGCAAAAAAATATTGCGAAAAGCGTTATTATTCTAGACTTTTTTCTTTGCTTATAGTGGAACTTATTATATGAAGGATTGAAATAAACAACAGTAAATAAAAATATGGCAGAACTAATTTAATTAAAATGCAAAATGAAAGAAGTGCGGTTGATTCGAAAAATTTTACATTTCCACATAAATGCCCAATAAGAAAAAAATTCGAAACACGTACATAAATTCATGCAATCCAATCTTAATTCAATAATTTTGATTGCAATGAATGATATAAAAACTCAACTTTAGAACAGTAAATCACAAATTATTCTTATATTCATACTACAAATGTAATTAGATAGAATTAAACAAAAATGTAATAGAGACACTACATTATATACCGAAGATTGTCAATTATTCACATGTACTGAATCAAGTAAACCTTTCCGTTCAGTGTTGCTCGATTGTACTGTTGCCATTTGAACCAGGAGAAACTTCAAGAAACTTGGATAGTTCTTAAATATCATGCCTAAAAGCTAAAAATTATCATATTATGTTGGGGCATTTGAATTAACTGTGACTGTGAGCTTTCGACTCATATAGCTGCAGTAAATTCGATAATAAGACTGATTATCTGTTGCAATGTGGAATCTCTAATAAACTTCTCTGATTTAGACTGTTTAAAAAAGTTCTACTTTATTTCACTGTTTTACAGTTTTCAAGTACTTTACTTCGTATTTTGAACAAGTTTTTAATTTTTTTAATTTTTTTTTTTTTTTTTTTTTGATTTATTAAAACATTTTGCATATTTTCATTTGTTTCTAGTTGCTGATAGTCTAGTATTTCGAAGTGGTTTTTTAGATGAATGAAGTAAAAGTTTTCTTTTCGGTTAACCATTATAGAATAAGTATACTATCGTTATAAAACACTAGACGATTCTTCTTCTTCTTCTTTTATTATTATTATTATTATTATTATTATTATTATTATTAAAACAGCTTATTGATGGAGTATGTAACATTGTCTGTTTGAAAACACGAAATATTTACAATCGAATATCGAATCTTTAAATGACATGGCTTTAAATTCAAAAGAATTTTGGGAAAGGAATCTCGATGTTTCTAAGATTTTTTTAAATCAAGTTTGTGATTTCATTATAAGCTTTTCTATTTTGCTCTCCAAATGGTTGATTTAATTTTACTAGTGAAAAAAGTTTTTGTATTTAAAATTATGGAAGTTGTTTTTATTTTGGAATTTCCACTAGAGAAGCATAAGTATATGTTTATTAATGAAAAATATTTTTTTAATACTCTCGAAAATAAAAATTTATTTGACGTAAAAGAAACATTTGTGTAACAATTGCATTATTATAGTTATGATTTAACAAAAGTTGAATAAATATGTGACAGTTTCATGAAATAATTTTGTGAATATCTCTATTTTTATTTGGGGTTCTGTTTCAAGACATGTTAATATTATTTTTAAAAAAATAACATAAACATGTCTGGAACATATATACTTTTGTAAATATAAGGAAATAACAACATTTAAGACAAGTAAAAAGGAATCCCATAAAACTTTTTCATTATCTGCTTGTTAAGAATGAAATATCTAAAACTTATTTTTTGGTACCGAAAATATTTATTTCGAATTTTTTTTGATTGCTTTCAGCCATTATTATAATTTTAAAAAAATTCGATAGCTTTCAGATTCATTAAACACTGCATAACACATTTAAAAAAAATTCAAAATATTATACCATTTACTTTTATAAACACTTCTATCTATTTATGTCAACCAGAAATATATAGCGAAACGCTTTTAAGATAATACATCAAAAATAAAATCATCTTAATTTATTATGAAAAATGATGTTTACCTAGAAAAAGAAATTGTAATTTATATGCCAGTAACCGCAAGCTCGGACACAAAGAAAGGGAAAAATAAAAAGTCCCTATTTAAACATTTTATGGTGTTTCCCTACCATAACGCAAGTCGTTTGAATTCCGACTATCGCGATTTCCAAAGCAGTTAGAAAAGATGAATTAGCCCACCGAGTTAAATAGATTTGCGGTTGAAGCCGATATTTTCTCAATCCTTATTCCTTCTTTATTTACATAGCAAGTGCATTAAGGCTGCTCTTGGCTATTTTTCTAGAAAAAAAATATATAAATATACATACACTTTAACTTCTACTCTTCTTCCGCAGACGATTTTTTTCCTTTTTCTTGCTGAAAAAGGATTCCAGACGTCGAAGGTGGAAGGTCCTTGCTATGACGTATTGAATAGTAGCGAGCTGCTCATTCTTAAAGCAATCATTTTAAAGAGAGTCTTAATCTTTCTTCATTTCATTTATGGTTTATTTATTTATTTTTTTCAACCTTAAAGTCAATCTCGATTATTTTGAAGCATGATAATATTTTGTATTTTTAAGGAATGAATTGTGATTTAAGTTATTAACACGTTTAATAAAATAACACATAAAATTTGAAAATGCTTTATTCTTAACACCACTAATGCGCTTCTTTGAATAGCTGTTCAAATAGTTTGTAATAAAGATAACAAATTTTTAAAAAAAATCAAGAAATAAGACTGTTATCATTGTGGTTTATTGTTAAATTTGATTTCCGAGGTCAGACATGTCTGCTTTATTTAATAGTGTATACCAGGGGTGGCCAAGCTTCTTGATAGTCGAGCCATTTTTCAAAATTTGAAATTTTTCGCGAGTCGCAATTAAATACGTATTTAAAGGTTTTTTTTACAGAAATTATTCTTATTGAAAACATATAAATAAACGTATAAAATATGTGTATTGAATTTAAATATTAAAAATTAAACACTTTTATTTTACTTCTCTTGATAATTCTTTAAAATTTGGTGAATAATTGGTGACAACACTTCTCAGTAATTCTTTAAGATAATACTGATCGGTGTTTGGATTTCGCGAATTTTAAAATGGAATAAAATGATTCACTTAGGTACGTTTTCCGAATCTTGGAATAGTTCGACAAGCAGCCTTTTTTTAATTCAGGATACTTCGATTCTAGTACAGATTTCCAAAATTCAGTAATCAACATCGACTTTTATTCTAATTGTAGAGCTTGATCTTCTTGCATCTCTATTAATTCTAATCTTCAGATGCTTTTTGGGTCATAATTATATTGGAAATGAAAAACTCACCTTTAATTATGTTAATTTCAAATGGATTCCGAAAAAAGTCAAGAGACGATTTAAAATATTTCAACAATATTCCTACATCAATATTATTCATCAGAATAATCATCAGAATTACATCAATATTCCTTCTAGCTTACTTTTTCTTAGAAAAAAAAAAGAACTAAATTATTGGCAGATCGTGGTTAATCTGTCTGGAGTCGGTCGATTACGCCACTGTTTATGTTCGTTCGTGCAGTTTTCGATGTATGTGCAGTTTCGATTTTATATCATTCCTTGGACGGAAATGAAATTTGTTACAATGTTGCATCATATTTGTTGTCAGTAATTTAAAAGACATTTTGAAACACATTACAGAACGATAATAATTTTTTCAAAATAAAATAGCACAAAAATGAAAAGGGAACTCGGGCACATTTATCGAGAGTCACAAATAATCCTTCAAAGAGCCGCATGTGGCTCGCGAGCAGCAGTTTGGCCACCCCTGGTGTATACTATAATGAAAATAGAAATGAATTACGACATAAATTACGTATTTTGAATAATTTATAATATGAATGATACGTTTGGTGAAGAATTAATTAAAAAATGTTACAGTACTGCGTGACTTATAGGGTTGCTTGTAGTATTTTAGGATTTCATGATTTTTGATTACTAAAGCTAAATTTACCTGGAATGGAATGCTATCACAGAGCAAAGAACTGTTTAAAAACTGTTTTTCTTTCTATAGAAAGAAGATATTAGAATTGTTTCTCTCTTTATAACTTTTGAAGAAAGAAAAAAGTAATTCTACTGCTCCTTTTCTTAAAATAAAAACTTAACTTAACTTAAAAACTCTTTTTTTTCAAGTCTACAATCAATTATTAATTGTACTCGTAACTGTTTATTTTAATTAAAAAATTATATACAGATTATTGTTTTTGAGCATCGGGATATGAATTCCTACCTCTTAAAGGGTAACCTAGAGCAAATTTTCATTTGAAAGTGACTATATGGTGTATTAGTTTCAAAGATAACTAACTAAAGTTAAATCTTACTAATTACGGAATAATTTAGCAATTTCATTTTGCCAAAATTTAAATTTCGTTAGTTTTAAAGTAAAAATTCTCCAGGTTATGGCCTTTTTATATAACTCAACGTTTCATTTATAAAAATTACAATGTCAAATTAGACTGAAGTAGAAAAACTGGTGAAGTGATATGCTAGTAGATGAGTGGAAATCAGTTTTATAATGCATAAAAACATTACGATAATTAATCATGAAAAAATCCCTTTTGGGAAAAATGAAGTTTTTTAATTTTTTCTTTTACTGTTTTTGTACATAATATTGTAAAAAAATTGCTTGTTGATATGAAATGTTCAGAGCAAGCTTGTAAATGGCTTTAATAATAATAAATTCTGAAGAACAAGCCTTTTTATTAAGATAAATTTTATATACAAATATTAGCCTTTATGTCTTTTCATTCAACATACTTAACCATAATAACCTTAACCTTAAAAAGGCAATAAATTGAATTACATTACTATGAAAATTGACTTTTCTTATGGTTGATTAAACTTTTAAATTTAGGAAACAAGACTAACTTTGCATCATATTTGCATGATATAAAAATTATCTTTCATTATTTTTAAAAATTAATAATTTTATTATTTTTAAAAATTTTTTACTTTGTTTTCAAGTGAAACGAAACAAAAAGCATTATAAACACTCAAAAAAATTTTAAGACTCTCAAATATATTTTCTTTTGTTTATTGTAATGGGATTTTTTATATCTAAAAATTATTCAAGTACCTAATCCTTGTGCGATTTATCATAAGCCCTTAGTGGCCCAGGCCTAGAGCCGATACATTTATGTTGGCCCCCTAAATGATGCAAATAATTTATTATGTTTCTCCTTAAAAATTATCTGTTAGATTTATAAGCTAACATGAATTGAAAAAAAAAAGCTCAAATGTACTAATATATCGTAATTTACTTATGTTATAAATATTTTAAAAACATTTTATATTTAAACAAATTGTAAATGTTGTTTACAGAAACGATCAGGAGGCCTCTGACAGTTCTGTGCCTAGGGCCCCTCCTATTTTTAAATCAGGCCTTGCTTAGCTCTGAATTGCTAATTTCGAATAACACAAATTATTTCACCTCTGTTTTTGCACGAAAAGAGGAAAGAATTCGGTTTTGTTCAAATTTTCAAATGTTAGTTCTATTTTTCTAACCATTATGACAGATGAAATATGGTCACACTACGCTGTCTAAAAAAATGTCTGTAAAAGTTAGGGTTCTTAATCGGCAGCTGGGTTAGTTGTGCAAAAACGTAAAATTTACGATGTAAATTCGGAGCCTCGACGGTTTTATATTTATCAAGAACAAGTTTTTCAACAAAAATTACAAATAAAAATAAAACTGCTGTCTCAACAGACTTTTACTATATGTAAACAAGTTTTCACTGTGAAAGTTACAAATCAAGTCTATACTCACACCAGATGGGAATATTTAATGTCGGTAAAATTTGTATCGACCAGTAATCGGCGGGATTCGAACTTGGACCTCCTCATTAGGAGGCAAGTGCCCTGTTCCATGAGCCACTGCAGCTCAACTGTTTTAATTTGAAGAAAGAGTGAAAGTGAGAATTTCACTTCAATATTGTATCAATTTGACTAAAAAGTCAGATAAATGTTCATAGCCATAAAGTAATTTCTGAAAATAAGAGCAAGTATAGAAAAAAACCCATAAATGATTGGAGAAAAGGTAAAGTTATTTTACGGAACGTAGAACTGCATGGCAAAAACTAGCACTTCATTGACAATTTTAAACTGTTTGTAAAAAACGTATTAAGAAGAAAAATGGTGAAAAACCATTTTTCAGCATCTGAACCATTGACAAAACGGCTTTAAACCGTTTATTATTCGAAGAAATTCCGAATTTTTTACAGTGCATGTGGTTGAAGTTATTTACTTACAAAGAAGGAAACTCGACATGATTATACTCTCATGTTTGAGAAAATTACAATACCTTGAGGGACAAGCCTTCTTCAGTACAGAGCAGATATCGCTTCTTCCATGGCCCGCTTACTCCCCGGATATATCAGTCACTGAGCATGTCTTGAACTTCATCAGTCGGCGACTAGCTCTTATAGCTGGTGGGGCACCCAGTAAGACTGAACTTTAGCAGCAATTCGAAGCAATATGGAATGCCATTCCCCAAATTACATTCAAGACCTGTTTTATTCAATGCCACGACGTGTCCAAGTTCTCATCTTTCAGTGATGCAGACAAACAGAATGCTGATTTTAGACGCTCTTGTTTTTTTTCTTGTAATTTGATCGTTTATTTGTACCATTATTAGTAATATGCGGAAAAAAAATTTCATTAATTTCTGACAATTTCTTCAAGGTGTTGCATTTTTCACAAACATTAGTTTAGCAAATTTATTTGCAGTTTAAAACTGCAAATATATTTACTTTCAATTATTACTTTATTCCAAAAGGTTACGGAAATTCTTTCGAAAAATAATTTAGATTACTTCCAGTTATAAAACTAATTTCACAATAAAAAACGCATCAGAAAACGTTAATAAAATTGTTTGAATATTCAATTATATCTATCTCTTACTGTTTTTATATATTAAACTTGCTTAAGAGAGAGAATCCGGGGAAATTTTAAAGTTAAACAAATTTATTGAATAAAACAGCCAATGCGTTTTTGGAAAGTAAGCTTTAATTATGCAGAATAGAATCTTCTGAAAAATAATAATTAGTTTAACAATATAGGGCAATAAATCATTGCTTTTTTTTACTGTACAAAATTAACTGAAGTGGTTTCGAGAATACCCAGGCATCTCTAAAGGGAAAAATACGGTTTCTGTTTTATTCGATTTGTTTTAAACATAAACAAACTAAAAACAAAAAAGAAACTTTTAAGGGCGTTCGTTTAATACCATCGTAAGGTTTTTCTTCGGTAATCAAATTGTTAACAAGACAAACATTTTGCACAATAAAAACGCTCCGCGCAACTTCGAAGCAATATCTGCGTCCGTACATTCTTCACAGTTGCAGTTATTAAAGTGGTTCAGTGGTGTTTAGTTGTTTGGAATTAATTTCGAGGCCGGTAAAGGAAATTCACACTGTAAACGAAATTTAATGCTGGTATCGCTAACTGCAGTCTGTTTGAGAAAATACTTGTTCTATTAATTTCGTTAAACTTTAACTCGAGTTTAAAGGGTGGGAAAACTAAGCAGAAATCTGGATAAAGTTTTAAGAGTTTCTCTGTAAAAGTTGATATTTTCAGGCAATTATTTCCTTGATACTTGAATTACATCTTAGAAGTTAGAGTTTCGTACTCTATTTATTTAAAGATGTAATTAAATGCAAATTTAAACAAAACTCCTTCGTCTGCCATTAAAATAATTTTTAGTTAATATATATAATAAAATATTAATGGAAAATGAGAATTTTCAGCCTAAATATAAGGGGAAATAACACCTAAATAATTAAGATTCTTAATTTATGCTGCTTGTATAATGTCTTAACAGATTCAGTTTCCTTTATGCTCCAATTTTTTTATGTTATTTTCATACATTTTCGTGTGATTCTAATTTCTTTTTATTACTGCAAATTTTTTGGTGAAAAATTTGATGGATATCCCGTGTGTGTGTGTTCATCACTTTTCTGATCTGGGATTTTTTACAAAAAATGTAACTGAGCTGTTTTATTTTTAGGTGAGCAGTGCTCGCTTTGGTCAGAATGTTATTATTTACCCTTAATGGCTGCAAATAAAATGTAAAATTTTTTTTTCCATCTAAATCATTTGCATGATACAAGGACAATCAAGAAACCGGAAGAATCAGTCCATACGTATTTGATCATTCGCATATGCAGTGCGCTAAACATACGATAGAAAAGAAAAGGAATGGTATCAGATCCTAATGATTGGATTTTCCCGTACTAGGCCTCAATCTTAATGGTTTAAAGGTGTAGCCACGAATATGCCAATTAATTGGTGCAAATGATATTTTCAGACACAGAAATGTAGTTTTTCTGAAGAAACATTCCTTTTCTTTTGTTGACGAATCCAGATTCCTGACCCTTATTTTACATTTAGTAAGTTTTTTGAAGCCATCCTGAAATTTAAAACGGCCGATTTAAATATGAAAGCCATAATTGCTTAATTGAATCGAATCAATCATTTTGGATATGTTTATTCAAATATTTTCGAAACACGTTGTGCATAAAAATATTAAAATAAACTGATATGTGAATTTATCACAAATGTGTGCTTTAAAGCTAAGCTTATTTTTTTAAAAATCATAATTACTTCTTCATCATAGTCATGCTTCCTATTACTAATATTGGAATACTATTGCTGTTCTTGTTGTTTCAATTTGAAGTTTTTATTCTGTGAAGCTTTGTGCATTTTGATTTGTATATATAGGTCCGTGCGAACAAAGTTTTGTTGAAATTGAAATGGCAAGTATAAATTACTCTGATCCATATGAAATATGATTTTATGGATTTTGCTAACTTAAAAGATGCAACTGCTTTTAAATTTGATTCAATAAAACATTATGAATTTAGTTCACGCAAAATCAGAACAGAATCAATTATGGTCATGATTTTCATTCTAGAGCAACTCAAAAACTTTACATAAAATGATGTCTTCTTATACCATCAAGTTCAACTTAAGTTGCCTTTTGACTGTTCACACGTGGTGATCATTAGAATCAAAATTTGGCCATTTTTCGGCTGGCTGGAGTATTCAAATTTTAACTAGAATTCTGCACCGAATAGCGATATAATTTTCACTATGACCTCTGAACACTCTTGCAGAATTTTTGGCCAATCAAACTTGCAATCGATTTAGGAATAGCTAGACTACCCAAATTTAAACTTTATCTCTGTTTTGGAAAACGATACCAATTTTAATAATTTCTGGATCACTATAACCGCAATTGATCACAACTTCATGGTCAAATAAAATTTCGAACTTATTTAAATTTTAATAACTTTAAAACATTAACTAACCGAAGTAAACTAAAGTGAAAATAATGACACAAGAAAGAATTTGGTTTTCAGGTAAACTAAAAAGAAGGAATTACTTTTCGTTTTTGTAACACTTAAAATGAAAAATGTGGAAGACACAACTTTAATATTAAACTCTTATTACTTCTTTTTTAAAGGGTATGGGTCATATATTCCGAAAGTAATTTCAGAACATATGTTGCGCGTACTTTTTTTTAAAAATGTAACAAAAAAAAGTTAACATTTTCTATACATTTGTCAACTCGTAAAATGTGTTATAAATTTTTTTTACTATATGATATATAAGTTGAACCACTAAATTAGAAATTTAACAAAATAATTACGGACCAAAATAATAATCAGTGGTTTAATAAAACATACATAAATATTATCAACGTACATTTTTTTCAAGGAAAAAAAAATAAAAAATTCGAAACCAGTTTCATAAATATATGACCATACGTCTTACATGATTGATATATTCTAAATTTAATTCCCAAAAATCAATAGTTCTCTCCGTCAAATATACTATATTCGAATTTAAATTTTACTCTGAAATATTTGGTAAGAAGTTTTTATTGAATTACAATACGCTAGCTGCCTTTGGCAACAAGCTTGGTCAACTTACAAAATTATCTTGTTCAACATATCAACTGTAACAGCAGTACTTTGGTTTCAATTTTAACTATTTTAAAGAGCGATAATGCATAAGTTCTTTATGTATTGAATTTTAATAATAATTTAAAGTTTGCCTGGCAGCCATTAAATCACATAAACCACCGGAAATAAGTGTTTGGGACGTTTCAGCACAGAAGGTGGTACAAATGAAAAGTATTTCTTTCTCCGTCGTAATAAAAAATAGAAAACTCAACCCAATGTTTTTTTACGTGCTGTACTACTTCCTCTCGCACTTATCGAGCCTTAAGTAAAGTATCGTACAATATATATATATATATATATATATATATATATATATATATATATATATATATATATATATATATATATATATATATATATATATATATATATATATATATATATATATATATATATATATATATATATATATATATATATATATATATCTATATATATAAAAATCTCTTGTCACAGTTTTAGTGGTTAAACTCCTCCTAAACGGCTTGACCGATTTTGATGAAATTTTATATGTATATTCAGTAGGTCTGAGAATAGGTTTATAACTAATTTTTTTTCATTTTTTGGACAGATTTAACGTATATTTTAAATATATCTTTATTTAATCGTATTCGGATCCAAACTAGACGTGGAAACATAACAATTAAAAAACAATATTCAAGCACGTTGCAACAAGTCATATTAAACTCTAATACTTATGCACGCCCTTAAAGGAAGAGCATCAAATATATTTGCAAGTATGTGTATAAAGGCAGTGATATAGCAGTATTTCGAGTTGAAATTACCAATGTGACAGCTCTTCCAGTGAATTGGGTATAATATAATAAAAACACAACTACTTCCACTTAGTAGGAATAACATTTACCATGACGCAATGCTAAATTCTATGCCACTATCCACATAAATGCCACTATCCACATAAATCAATTATTAATCAAAAATCGAATATCAATTACTTTTCTTTATAATGCAATAAAATCTGGCGAGCAGCTATTTAAACGATCAAACACTTCGTTTGTTTATTTGTGGCTTGAAGTTAGGCTCGCAGAAAATGCCGTTCATGGGTTAAATTTAGTAGGAATAACACAACCTGTGACGTAGGCTATAGTATACCCAATAACAACGACGAAATAACGCTGTACCAAATAGGCCGGTTCATCAGCTCCAATGAAGTTGTTTGGCGTATCTTTGGATTCCCAATTCATGAACGGGATCCAACCGTTAGTCATTTTAGCCGTTCATCTTGAAAACGGTCAGAGCGTATATTTCACGAACGAGACAGCGATTGACCGAGCTACAAATCCACCGAAAACTACACTCGCCAAATTTTTTGAATTGGGTAATCGTACGGATGCTTTCACACGGGTTCAAAAAAATGGATAACCCGCACGCAAGGCACACCGGTTGATGCATGTCCCGGTTTATTCAAATCAAACGCCTTGGGGAGAATATTTACAGTCAATTTAAGGCAGACTGAGTGCTTTTATTTTCAACTGCTGTTGGTTAATGTCACCGGCTCATTGTCATTTCAAGATATACGTAAAGTTGATGGATATCAGCATCCAACGTATAAAGATGCATGCCTTGCACTCATCTTGCTGGAAGACGACAACCAGTGGGAATGTATGATTGCTGAAACAGCATTGAACTGTACTGCAAAGCAAATTCGTCTACTATTCGCTATAGTATTAACTACATGTTTCCCGGCCTGTATAGAAACGTTATGGGATAATCACAAAGATTCGATGACTGATGATATACGGTATCAACATCGCACACGTTGCAACGATCTAACGATAACATTCAGCGATGCCATGTACAATGAAGCACTGATTGCTATTGGGGATCTTTGCATTATTATTGCCAACTTGCCACTCAGTCATTTTGGTATGCCTTCGCCAAATCGAAGTGCATCTGAAAAATTAAACACTGACATGAATCGTGAACTTCAATGCAATACGATAGAAATAGCAGCGATCGTTACTCGCAATGTTCCACTAATGAATGAGGAACAAAGGAACATTTATGACCGCATTATGCTCGCAGTTTCGGCAGGACAAGGTGGATTTTTTTTCCTGATGCACCAGGTGGAACTGGCAAAACATTAATTATTTCGCGTTGGCCGTTGCATCATCTGGCATTGCTGCAACTTTATTGAACGATCCAACGAATTGAATCTGTAGATGCAACAGTTATTGCCAGGTAACTTGGTGACATATAAATCCGTTGATGCAGTTTGCGATCCCATTGAAGCTGCAAATTTTCCAACAGAGCTTTTAAACTCATTGGATTTACCTGGCATATCACCGCATAATTTAGTACTCAAAGTTGGATCTCCAGTTATTTTGCTTCGTAATTTGAACCCACCACGGCTGTGCAACGGCACGCGATTTCCCGTTAAAAAATTTATAAACAACGTCATCGAAGTCATTATTTTAAATGACAAATTCCGGGATGAAAGTATATTACTTCCACGAATCCCTATGATACCCACAGATGTGCCAATTCAATTTAAACGTATTCACTTCCATTGCAATGACAAGGCCAAACAATGTCAGTTTGTGTCTTAGATTTGAGCACACCATGTTTTTCACACAGACGTGGCATGCTCTCGAGAGGGCAAACCACCCAGTTTAATTGTGTTAGCTAAAGATGGAATGACAAAAAATATTGTATACTCCATTGCACTAAGAGATTAATATTGTTGACTAATATTTTCAGAATTCGTTGTATATATAATTTATTAAAAAAAGTTACAATAAATTAAAAAAAATATTATTTGGTGTGTTATTTTCACATTCCGTCATCGTTCATAGCGCTCCATGCCTCTTCCACTCATATACCACATACGCACACACTGACAATAAATAAGATATATTTTCATACTATAGAAATAATTCATGTGGCAAAACAACGTTTGCCGGGTCAGCTAGTATATATATATATATATATATATATATATATATATAGGACGTTGATTGAGGAAATATATTTAGTAGAGACAATGAACATTTATTATTATGCAAAATAGTTCAGATATCGATATATCGAAAAATAATAAAATTAAAATTAAAAAAGATTCTCATTGCACAATTTTCAAACAGCCACGAAAATATGACCTTCTTGCCAGAAGGAAACAGAAATGAGTACCTCAGTAAGAAGTGTGATTACATTAGCATCTGTTACTTAAGCTGTCCACTAAGCTATCGAAGAATCCTTTTGGGCTTTTGTTCCACTCCTCTCCCAAGGGGCTTTGCAGCTCTGGCATGGTTTGGAAAGAAACACCTCTGACATGGACAACCTAGGAGTAGTCTATAGGATTTAGGTCCGAGGAGTACACAGGCCATTGCATACGGTCAATGTTTTTACTTTCTAGAGAGTCTGATACCTAGCTCACCTGTTTTACCGTAAATTGTAGTCCATAAAGAGAAAGTCTGGACCTACCACACCTCTAAAAATATAAACATGATTCAGTATAAATCTCTCTGGTGCGATGTAACGCTACCTTGATCAAATATGTGAAGCTGTATTCAGCCATTGAGCTTGATGCCCGCCCATACCTGCACGTCTGAACCCTACCCATCACGTTCACGAACCAATTGTAGTGCACATCGTGTTCCACTCTCTTTCCGCTCTAACTGGTAGTCAGAATCACTTTTCATAGCGAACTGGGTGTCGTCCGAGAACATCACTCTGAACATTTACTGGTAACACTAACCAATACGTTCCTTACACAAAAGTAATCTTTCTCGACAATGGCGTGGTTAGAGAGTGGTCCATCGAACAGGTTTTTGTGCATGCAAGCTCACTTGATTTCGCCGTGAGATGGTTCTGGGAGAAACATGTGTACCGGTTGTGGTTGCAAGATCCGCAACTATCTACTTAGGAGTAACACTTCGTTTCCTTTTCGCTACTGGGTATACGTACATTTACTCGTGAGGTATGGTGTTCCTACAATGACCACCGACAAGCTATCGCATGGCATCTCCACCTTCAGTGGTCTTTTTTAATCATGAGGTGATACTTTTTTACATTGCCGATACTGCGACCTCACTGGTAACATTTTGAACTACTTCCAGTCCTCTAACTGCTCTTCCACGATCGTAAGAACTTAAATGATATTCCAACAGTATGCTCTTAATTATTGCAACCCCACAACGAATTTAATTGAAATAAGTTCAAACACACCTAGAGTGCTATTTCGGTCAAGTACCTAACATTATGAATTTTCGAATAAATGAAGAGAATGCCTATTATACAGATAACGAGTACTGTTAAATCACGCTCTGCACACTTGAATGTACTGTTATTGGTCGGCTGTCAAGAACGTTACTTTGCATAAATCAGTTGTTCCTTAGCAATTGTTTAGCAGCGTATATAAAAAATCTATCTAGAATAATTTCTTTCCAAGCTTAATTTATTTAAATAAATAAATTATCTACAGGTATTTATAAGATTTTGCAAAATTTTGCTTACATCCACTCTTATTAAATCATGCAATTGTTATCCTCGTAATTCCCAAATATCAATGTCCTAAATTTTTAAAAGTTAATCCAATCATTAGCTATTATTTGAAAGATAAGCGCAACTCGTAAAAGAAATCTTATTCTACATCAATCAAAGAGCTTGGAGAGAAAGACTTTTAAAATTCTAGGGAAACTCTAATTCTTTTCTCTCGACTTTAAAAAGAAAATCTGGAGAATTTCAAGCAATTTTTTGAAGCTTTTCTTTCAGCTATCGCACTTTCATGTGAAACAATATTCTAAGGTCACAAACCGAATCACTCATATTACATTTAAGGCTAGACATATTTATATATATTATTCTAAGCCAAGATAAAGCATGTGCTTTTCCACAGAATGGGAACAGAATCAGCGCACATTCAAAAGGGAGAGTAAAATGGCTCTCTCGCGCAAAGAAATGGCGAATCACTGAAGCTTAGAAAACGCAGCTGGAGAACGATGTCTCTTAGCAGGATAAATGAATATTTATGTTTTAACCGCGAAACCAACGATTAATTTAACTGTCATTTCACCTCTTTCATGTCTGAAGCTTGGCTACGTTTGGCATAAAATGGTGAGCCTTTTTTTTCCTCTTTACATTTATGACTTGCATGTATTTAAATCATTTGAAAGACTCGATAGGCGCCATTACTACCTTTAAAAATGGGATAAAATACCCTTACACTTTCAAACGTGAAGACAATTCTGAATTTATCTCTTTTAATTTTAGTAATACATGCTTTTATTTATAAGAAATCAATTTTAGATATGTAGATTGTGCAAAAACTGAAGATAATATATCAGGTTGCTACACTCAGTCTACTACCTTGAGTAATCAAAAGGAAGTTCAATCATAAAAGTAACGTGATGTTCTACAAAGAGTTTTTTTAATTACAGAAAAAAAAACTGAAAGACTCTAACAGTTGAGTGCATTTAAAATTTGAAAAACTGCTTTCGGGTTATTTTAATTTAAAAGTTTCTCTAACACGACTCATCTCCTTGTAACTTAAATTTTATTAACTACAATGTAAAAAATTCTGGATCAAATTGCGGTAAAAAGTACCAGCAGTCAAGGTACCTTAAAATCCTTGTTCGCCAGAACATGTTAGAGAACAAAAAACTGATATACTTTAATTTTTACAGTAATAATTATCGTGAAATCACTGAATCACTCTAATTAAACAAATATTACTGTAAAAATTACGATATAATATTTACGGTATAAATTAATTTTACGGTTAAATGAATTTTACGGTTAAATGAATTTTACGGTTAAATGGATTTTACGGATGATGTAGCCAAAATGTCAGTACGTTATAGTGTGACTTGGTTCAGAATTTTTTACAGTGTAAGCTACGTTCTAACTTTTTCCCATCACTTTTATAACTTGCATGCATTTAAATCACTTGGAAGACTCGATTGGTACCACTAGTAATTTCAAAAAATGCATAAAGCACTTTCTTACTTTTCAACGCAGAGACAATTCTGAAGTTACCTCTTTCAATTTCAATAAAAACTGAAGATACTACATCAGATTAATACAATCAATCTATTAGAATGAATAATTACGAGCTATATAAATTAGTTGACGGACTAGTTGAGGATTATTGTCATCGTTTTATATAGATAAAATTTGCGAAACATTTACAGTAACTGAAATTTATAAAGCAGTATTTTTAAATGTCACAGTTTTTTCAACAAACAATATTATTTTTCTCTTAGGTACCTTTTCATATAAAAATTTATTCCATCTTCTTGTTTAGCAAATAATAATTTTGCCATTGAAGTATCGAAAATGCTTACGTTAAGTATATTTATTAGTTTGTGTAACGTAAATTAACATAAGCACATAATATAATAACAGAACGCAAAAATACATAATATAATAACAGAGATTGTATTATAATATAATAATAATTATATGGTTTGTAAATTTAACTTCATATTGTTAATAAGATTTTACTTTTTCTGTTTGTGCGTTTCAAAAATGAGTGCACTTACAAACCAATACTGCATTTCAATTTTTTTTAAATTGTATATCATTGAAAAACAGACATTTTTAACATTTTGAAGCACGTCAATCATAGTAAAATACGCTTGACATATTTTTTTATCATTTAAAGATTAATCATATATTAATCAAACCATTTTCTCAATAAATGGTATCATTGATTTCTTTTTCTCGGTAGTTTCATTGAATTGGAAATAAAATTCCATAAATATTTCATCTTTCTTTTGCTAATACATTTAATTCAATATTCGAAACTGATTAAAGTTTCGGTTTTAAGAGATACTTTTTATTAATTCCATACCACCAGCACATTTTAACTTTTACAATGTTTATATTAAAATAGAATCATAACATTGGCAAGAATTAACAGCTAAGTAGCCAAAATAATGAATTCCTTACGTAACGCTGGACGAAACGCTTTAAAAATTTTAACTGTTAAATCTCATTTGGTTTGATTCTGGAAGGAAATGCTCTGTTGTCAGCTCGTCTTTTTCAGTTTCACTTTAATTTCTATTTTTATAAAATTAAATTCTAAAATTTATTTAAATTCTAAAATTTATTGTCCTTCAGCATGTGGTAATCTTCATTGCGTTTAGAACATCATTGAGAATTTTTCATTTTGATTTGGTTCTGGAAGGAGATGTTCTGTTGGAGTCTCGCCTTTTGCAGTTTTACTTCACTTTCTATTTCTATAAAATAAAATTCTAAATATTTATTTATGCAAGAAACTGTCCTTCATGTGGCGATCTACATTGAGTTGATTTCCTTTTGATTGGACTCTGAAAAGAGATGTTCTGATGGGATCTCGTCTTTTTCAGTTTCATTTTACTTTCCGTTTTTATAAATTAAAATTCTATAATTTTATAAAATAATTTTATAAATTAAAATTATTTATGTAAGAAAAGGTCCTTCATGTGGAAATCTTCATTGCACTTAAAAGATCATTGAGAATTTTTAATTTTGATATGGTTTTGGAAGATCTCCTGTTGAATTCTGGCCTTTTACAGTTTTACTTTACTTTCCAGTTTTATAAAATAAAATTCTACAAAATTATCTATGCCAGAAGCATGTCTTGATTTTTATTGTGTATTTTTATTATTTTAAAGGAGATGCTTTATTGGATCTCGTCTTTTTCAGTTTCACCTTGCTACCTTTTTCCATAAATTAAAATTTTAAACTTTATCTTCATTGAGTTTTGAAAAATAAAGATAGAATTTCTAATATTATCTGTCAATTGCCAAATGCAATTTTTGACTTGGAGTGTTTCTTGTAAATTTGTATAGTTTTATTAGATTGGGTAAAAATAACATGCGCACTCATCTTCTTACTACAATTTAATGGAGAAAGATATCTTCATTAAATTAAATTTCCTCTTAATTTAAAGGTTTTCATAAATATTGAACATATATACAATAAAATGAAATCGGTTTTTATATTGCAATTCTCCGAAAAATACTGAATTACATTCGCTGTTGCTAACAATTAATAAAGCTTCATTATTTAAAGAATTCCTTCCGATAACTTTTAAAAAGTTTACTTTAGAAAACAAACAATCAGATTTGATTGACTTAATACCTCGCAATGTTTCTTCAACTCGAAGTACAATCTATTCCAATCACCAAATCAGTTTCATTAACTTCCGATTTCTCACAGTGGCTGCTTCCCTTTTCAAGTGTTCAGAGGAGCGAGATCAGGTCCTCCGGGTCAATCCGTCTGGACAACCGGAGCGGAACGGAAACGCCCTAAAGAGTCGACCGCTTCACGCAAAATTGATCATGAGAGATCGACCGAATCACAGACTCGCGTTCGACTGTCATTCGAGAAACTTCGATTTGAAGAGGGGGGGGGGAGATTCTTCGATGATTCGATTCGATTTCGTGGTGGTACAAACACGTTTTCCAATACATTTTATCGGGAGATTAACTTAAAATGTAAAAGTTGTTGCTTACCGTTGTACCGAAACTCGAGTATTTGAGAATGGGTCTTTTCGAATCTTTTACTCTTGAATGATATTTGTTTACAGCAAAAATCGAATGTAAGTTGGATTCTTTTGAAATGATATTAAATTGCTTATAAACTTTTCAAAGAGGTTGCTTCAATGGATTTTAATAGCAGATGATTCTAATCATACAATAACTGAATACACAAATGCAGAACAGTAACACTATTAAACTATAATTTGTGATCGTTGTCGTACTTTTGTACGCGAAAAACGAAATTATTTTGAAATTGTATCATAGGTTAAGTTTGGTTATGCTTGTTTTGAGTTGTATTAAATTGAAGAAAAAGATCCTGACAATCTTTGATAAGTTTTTTTAAATTTTGATCATTTTAGTGATTATAATTAGGAATAATTATGAAATTAAAGATGGTTGTTGTAGATTGTAGTTCATTTACGTCGCACTAGAGCTGCACAATGGGCTATTGGCAACGGTCTGGAAAACATCCCTGAGGATGATCCGAAGACATGCTATCACGATTTTGATCCCCTGCAGAGGGGATGGCAGCCCCCGCGTCGGTATCCCGACGACCTGCACGTGAAGTCGAGCACTTTACGGTAGAACAGTTTTACGAGGAGCAATGCCGCACACCCTCGATCACTACGCAGACTAATCCAAGTGCTCACCCACCCGCACAGTGACCGCAGCCAGTGATGCTTGTCTTCAGTGATCTGCTGGGAACTGTGTCTTAACGATCAGTCCACTGCGGGACAAATTAAAGATGGAAAGTTTCATACTTAGCTCAAGTCTCTGCGGGCTGCCGACCATAAGTGGATCTTAATCTTGAAAATTTAAAAAATGTCTCCTGTTAATGCTATTTTCCATACCACTCTCTTATTTTTAATTTTAAGATCCAATTCCTAATTCCGTATGTTTTAGTACACTCTTAGTTATCTTATGAATTATTTTTTAATTACGAACTATTAGTTTCAGAAGATTTAAAGCATGAAATCTTCAGTGTTAACAAAATGCTTCCTGAAATAACGTTCTTCCGCTAAACTCTTCAATTAACATTTTTTTTATATATCCTCTTCAAACATCTTTAAATTTTATTATTTACTTTATGAAATGTTTCTAAATTACTAAACTGTACATACAGTCATCCCTTACAAGACTTTAAGCATGAAAATTTAAATATTCATGCATATTTAATTCCAACATAATACTCTGTCTAACTTTTCAATAACTTTTCTTTCAATTGCAAAATACTTTCCAAATTTCTATGAGTTTTATTACTTTCTTATTTATTTTATGTAAAGTTGTTAAATCATTACTCTAACATGCTTGCAGCTGTCCATCAGTGCTACATGTCCTTAACATAGCATAAAGCATGATAATATCCATTTTTTGTGAAATTATTCCACTATTTCTCCAGGTCTTAGAAAAATTTCATAGTTGTAGAAAGTTCACGTTGATGCGAGTAGATATTTCCTTTTTCTCGATACCATTTCAACATTCAGCGGTCACGTGGAGGCAAATACAACATGTAGAGCCATAGTGACTGTGAGGATTGAGCTTTCGCCTTCCATTGAGCTGAACCGAGTTCGAATCCCAGTGATGGCTGTTCGATATAAATTCCGCACTCGGTTCGCACAGAGCACAATGTTAACATAAAATATCATCAGTGGTAGAAGTATCATTGGGTAAGAGGCCCGTGCCGTCAGGCTAACCGTGGAAGGTATTCGTAGTCTTCCTCTCCACTCAACACAAATACGGGTTAGTTCCATCGAAAAGTCCACGAAGGTTAATTTCCGCCAATGTTTGATCCAGGAGTTTCCTTGTCTTCCGGATTGGGATCAAAATTTCAAGGCTAGGGAGTTGAACATAAATAGTCGTAAACCCAGAATTGGGTCAGCTGTTTTAACGACTGTTATAAAATTATAAAATACAACAGGTAGTAAGTCGTGGTGGCTCAGGAGATAAAGCACTCCCCTCCCTGTCAGGTTAACCCAAATTCCAATGTTAGCGATGTCGAGTCGATATGAATTGGCATAGACCACAGTGCTGATGCAAAATATCCTCAGTGGTAGATGGTTCGTAGGTTCCTTTGCCGTCGAGCTAACCGTGGGAGGTTTCATGGTTTTTCTCTTCATGCAACGCAAATGCAGACTAGTTCCATCAAGACGTCCTCAATGAAGGCAAATTCTTCCCAATATTTGATCCTGGAGCCTCTTAGTCTTTTACGATTGGGTTCTAAATTACAAGGCTGCATAGTTGAACATTGATGGTTGTAAACTCAAAATTAGGTCAGCTGTTCAACGACAGTTGTAAAATATAACATGTAGTGATGGCTACTAGTGTGTTCAAAGATAGAGGTTTGTCCTCTTTTTTTTGTTACCAGTTCCGAGAATCATAAGAACTTGTTACTCTTAAAACGATATTCTCCCACTAAAACACTTAATATTTTATTTAAATTTTAAAATCTGCAACAAACTTCTTTAAGTTTAATTTTGTCTTAGCTATTCCACGACTTATTCAATATTTTTACAAATTCTACAGCAGCACTGTAGTATTTTGAAACTGAGAAAGAAGTATGATCTAAACTACCGGATTATGGTAAAATTTACTGTGTTTCTGGCTCTAATGAAACACCAAAAATCTTTGTAATTTTGACCGAAGTGCTCTGGTACAGATTTTAATAAAATTAGCGATAAAAAATAGTTTTATAATATGTGATTAAATTTCGCAAATGTGGTGAAATTGGTGATTTTATTATGATACCTTAGAACATGGTATAAATATCATTTATTTGGCTAATTTTACTTCTAAGCTTTGTATTTTTCAAAATTTTTCTTAATCATTTATCATATGAACGGAAAAATTATCAAAAGAATGGTTTAAATACCGTTTATTTTGGTTTTTATTACCAATTTTTTTTTTTTTTTTACTAAACATGTCATTACTATACAGTACGGTAATTTCAATAAATTCTTTCTCTCTGTAGACTTATTCCTCATAAAATTTTAATATTTATAAAATGTTTCATTTGACAAATACTTAAAAAAAAAAATTTAAGCTTGTATTAATTAATCTATGACCTATTATAAGAAGATCAATTTTTTTCATACTTTTTTTTTAAATCGCATATTATACACTAAGAAAAATATAAATATTAGTAATTTTAATTCTGCACAAACTACTCCGATCAGCATATTTTTTCTTTTAATTTACCTTCCAAGCACTAAAGAAAACTCGTGTGTAGACTATTTTCTTTCAGAGGGAAAATTTATGTAAATCAAAACCTCTGAAGATTATGATAATATCATTAAAATATGATGTCGGCGCAAGCAAAGAGTAGAAAGTAGGTTTTAATTAATGGATTAAATAAACAGCGAGATATAAATATTTAAGTAAGCTTCTTATTTCATTACTTTGATTTGTGTTTTAAATTTAATTTCTGTGTTATTATATCACGGAAGAGTGATTTGTCAAAAAACTTAATTTGCAATTTATGCTTCCTTTAGTATTTGTTTTAATCATAGTTACTTATTTGTATTAGGTTTCTTTAATTCGTTTTGAAAGTGCTAGCTAAACAAACACACCAAAGTAATTTGATGTTTATTTAAAACTAATTTTAACCTTTAGTATGTTAACCGAACTAATTTACAAGACTACTGCATTACGTATATATATATATATATATATTTATTTATTTTTTGCTTTCGATCTAAACGTAATTCACTGCATCTCTTAAAAAATAGAACAGCTTAATGAATAGTAATTATAATTTTCTTATGAATAGTAATTATAATTTTCTTATTATTATTAGGTGTGGCATTTAAAGTTTCTTGAAATACTTAGAATATTTTATAAAATTTTGTCAAGACTGATATTTTTATTGAATAGATTGTTAATAACATTTGACCTAAATTGAAGATTTCTTGATCTCAAAATTTCTAATCAATGAAGTAGCAGTTTAAAAAATTAAAATTTACTGATTTATTAATGAAGATAATCAATCAATCAATACAAAATGCATTAAGTTATAAGGTGTATTCTTAAATGTTTACTAACTGATTTTTTTTAAATGAAAACTTAATTTAACATAATTTTTATTGCTGTGAAATTTTATTTTTGAGACGTAAATGATAGTTTCTCTCTGAACTAAATGTAAGCGAGAAAATAATTTATTATCTAGAATTTTACGGTAAAGTCTCAGTCCAACAGAAAGAAAAAAGAAATACTTCTATTAATTTTTGAATTATAGCACTTTTTCGGGAAAGCAATGCGTGAAATAAACATATTTCCTTAAAGTAAGAAATTGAGAAAAATAAGGATGCTTAAAACTTTACGGAATATGGTAAAATTTACCATATTTCTTTCTCTATGGAAACGCCAAAGAACTCTATACTATTTACCGAAGTGCTTTGGTAATGATTTAAATGAAATTAACAATAAAATATAGTTTTATAATATGTGATGAAATTTTCTAATTGCGTTAAAATTTGGTGATATTATTATACCTTACAGCGTGGCATAAAAGCTTTTTATTTGGTTGCATTTACTTTCAGTTTTGCATTTTTCACTAAATGCGTTGTAATAAGAAGTATAATTTTAAAAACCAGAATTTCCGGTAAATCGTTTTTTTACTAGAAATGTTATCACCATACAGTATAATTTTACCAGATTTTTTTCTCTCTTTGCAGTACCTAACTTAACTGCCGGACACAGTTTTCTATCAGTGCTAAAGTGCGATAGCACAAATTTTAACTGTGTGTATAATGTTTTATTTTTCTTTCAGGGAAAGTTAGAGCTTTGAGTATGTGCGTTTTTAAAATCGATGATGTTATATTGAAAGTCTGAAAAAAGTCTGATGCCTTTGCTAAACATTTAAAATTATTTAATTCTGAATTTAATGAAATTCAATTTGTCGACATTCATTAATACTATTATGCATTTTGATGACACTGTGTCTGATTTATTCATTGATCTGTTAATTTAAAGGAATTTTTTCTTTTACAAAAGGTATATTTTTGTCTGTGGTATCATAAAATTTCAGCCGTTGAAAGTTTATTCAACAAAAAAATAGACCTACTTTATCAATTTGGGAAGGAAAATATTTTACATTTATACAAGTTATTTAAAGGAAATAATGTAAATATTAAAGATGATTGCTGGCTTAATAAGTATTTTTCGAAAAATATACATTTTGATGTGTTTCTATTTATTGAACAACACTTTTTATTATTTAGAGTTCTCAACTAGAAAAAATATTAAAACCATTTTGACAATGACATGTTTAAAAAATTTCCGTTTTATTACACTAAATTATTTTATTAATTGCATCGCATGGTTATTAAAAAATCTTTTGTTTTATTGCTGCTTCAAATTAAGTATAAGCATCTGACTAGTTTATTAATTGAATTTAAAGATATTATTTATTTAAAATATTTTGTTTGGGACAACAAGCAAATACCTCTCTTTACTGTTTAATTGATCCGCAAAATGAAGATCCGTCTGTCTGGGTTTGAAGCAGAAATTTCAGTTGCAATACTCTCAGCGTCTCGAAGCATTTGATAAAAATCGAAGTTAGTTTAGAGTCTAATACAATATGCAACTACTATTTAACGAAGCCACAAAACAGAACCCAAAACTTTTAAGGAGAAGTCCCGTTTCTGGCAGTGCCTTTACCCTACACATAACCTATTTGCTTACCGAAGTACTTTATTCAGGAACGACAATTGCTTTCCAGAAACCCTAAGATTCGATTTTAAGTGGAAGCTAAATTTCAAAGTCAGGAAGAACAACTCACCTTCCACCCCATACCATGCCACCTTCTCTCTCCTTTAAGGAGACAGGAAAAGGAAAACGGAATCACCAATAGAACGATGGAACACTCCAGACTAACTCGGGGGAAGAGGCAAACACTTTAAAATTCGAATCCTATTAATTTTACGAGCGCATCAGAGATCGAGGCAGTGTACAAGGCTAATAAAATATTTAAAGAAACAGGAATAGAAAAGAGAAAGATTCTATGTTTTCTTACGTGGATGTTGGGGTGGATGGACGGTTGGACATAGATTAAGTCCCCTGGCAACGTCAGCCATTAGAAGTCGAGTGTCCATCGAACCCCAGGGACTAGAAAAAAAGCATTCTAGAAACTTCTTTCAATAACCATTTCTCTTCTTGAAGGGGTCATAGGTGATGGGTTGGGGAATAAGACTTTTTTTTTCCAAAAAAATTTTTACAAGAGGGAAAGGAATTATAAGAAATCAGATTTTGTATGTGATGTATTTGAAATAAAATCGTAAAATTTTGCTACATGCTTTGTTCAGTTCAATTCTTTTACGGCAAGAAAAATATTGCCGAACTTAAATTCTTTTGACTGTTTCTAATATTTTTCTTCTGCATATATTCAGGAGGATTTTACAATGGTAATTTCCAGCTTAAGTTGTTTTAAGTAACAGCGGTTTATAATAATTTCGTCCTGCGAATGCAGATCTATACTCTGTACTAACACATGAATAAGCTAAATAATGTGAATAAAGCACAAGTAATAGTACAGAAGTATCATACACACTACAACAGCTATTTAGAGTCCGCTTGCAGCCAGGCTAACCGTCGAAGGTTCTTGTGTTTTTCCTCTTCATGTAACGGAAATGGGGATTAGTTTCATCAGAAAGTCCTCCCCGAGGGCCAATTTCTCCCAATACTTGATCCAGGAGTTCCCTTGTCTTCTGGATTGGGTTTAAAATTACAAGGCTACGAAGTTGAGCATTAGTAGTCATAAACCTAAAAAATTGGGTCTGCTGTTCAACGACGGTTATAAAATAAAATACTATAACAGCAAGAATTCTAATTCTGGGTTTCGACACTGAGGAAGAATCCTGCTTATGGAACTGATTTGATACTAAATCTGTTTTTGTTCGCGTGTGTCATTGTTTGTGTTTTATACACGGTGTTTAGCTTCCTTCAATTTCCATTCATTGTTTATAACTATATTTACTCACTAAGTCGAAGAGGTGTTCAATGTTTCTGCATTTCTGATTGATATCAAAATAATTAGATGTGCTTTTATTTGTGCTTTGTTTAGCTTTATTCAATTTCGTCTTTGTTCAAAATTGAACATACTTATTATTATTTAGTGTGTATGTTTACTTTATACAATTCATCTTTGTTTGAAACTTATTTACTAAGTAAAAGGGGTCTACCTAATGCTTTTGCATCTCTGATTTATATCAAAATAGTAATTCGCATTTTTATTTGTGATTTATTCACTTTGTCAGTCATATTCAATTCAATTGTTTTTCAAAACTAAACTTACTCACTAAGTAGAGAGAATCATATTTTTCCAAATATGCTTATGCATCTTCGATTTATATCAAAATAGTTAGGAACACTTTCATCTGTCCTTTATTTACGGTCATTATCCAATTCTATTATTAAATTCTCATTGTCAAATCATTTTTCCATAATTCCTTATACAATTTCATTCTTGTTTAAAGCAAAGCTTGCTCAATAAGCAGAATTCATTCTTGTTTAAAGCAAGGCTTGCTTAATAAGCAGAATTCATTCTTGTTTAAAGCAAGGCTTGCTCAATAAGCAGAATTCATTCTTGTTTAAAGCAAAGCTTGCTCAATAAGCAGAATTCATTCTTGTTTAAAGCAAAGCTTGCTCAATAAGCAGAATTCATTCTTGTTTAAAGCAAAGCTTGATCAATAAGCAGAATTCATTCTTGTTTAAAGCAAATCTTGCTCAATAAGCAGAAGGGGTGATGCTTTTTGAAATAAGCTTATGCATCGCAGATTTACGCATTTGTATTTGTGTTTCATTTACGGTGTTTAGCTACTCACTAATTATCAAAAGTCATACTTTTCTAAATATATGCTATATGTATATGAGATTTATATCAAAATAGTTTGTCGCAATTACAAAATTATTTTGAAAAGAAATTCAATATGAATATGAAGATTTTCATGAACGTCTTGTGAACGAAATTGATTAGAAAATTAACTTTAAATTAATTTAAAATATTCAATGGCAAGCGAAAATAAAATGGTGGTTTGTTCTTTCTTCGGATTGTTTCAAATTTTGGTAAAGCTGTCAGTTAATAATATAGCACAGAAGGCAATAGATTGTTTGGTGTAATTTAGAGCTATGTGAATTGTGTGTTACATTATTATGCTTTAATTAGGGCAAACTGTTATTATGGTTGAATTTAGGTTTACATACCTTTCAAAGCGGTATCACTTGTACACAACTCGACAATATCAGCAAATTGGCTGCTCCATGGATTCCTGAAGTCAAAGCTAATATGCTATCGGAAATCATGCGTTAAGAATATTTTGGCTTCACGTGTTTCATGGTTTGTTCTGTAGCATAGAAAGTTGCAAATATGAATTTTCTTACACTTCTTTAATTAACCCTGCTCTCTACAAAATAAAGACATAGACATAAAAAAACATTTCAATATTTTTTAATTACTTGACGATTTCTAATATTTTAATTTTTGTCATAATTCGCGCCCTTAGAAATGTTTTTTTTTTTTTTTTGATTAAAAATTTGGGATGGGAAATTTAGCTTTGCAAAAAAAAAAGAATAAAATATATTGAAAAAAATTTTTTGGATAGTTTTTATTCACAGGAAATAAAGAAATAAGAGTTTTAAAAATTCTTAACAATTATAAGAAGACGGCAAAGGTAAAATCACTAATATATGAAAGTCTATTAAAAACGACAGCTACAAGCGTTTGATCACGACTGTTTCTTAACCTCCATAAAGGAAGCTGTAATTGTCCCAACTTCAATTTTCTATCTTCATTAACTTAAAAAAATATTTTTTTAATAGTTAAACTAACGAATACGTGTTAGTAACTTTTTATTGTTCTGAGAAAATATTTTACTATTTAAAGCTTTATTTATACGAGGGGCCCATTATGCGCCGCATTTCGCAATTTCTGCAATTTATGTCAAAACTTTGTTTCCACATATTAATTTATAATTTTACTTTTACGACTATGCCTGATGATATTTCTGAGAATAATAAAAAGTACGATTCCAATAATGCATTAATATGGTAGCATATATTAGGAAGGACAACCATTCAAAAAAGATTTTTCAGAAATATGAGTAGAAAATTGTAGTGGGGTACCTAATGGACCTCACTTTGCAGTCAAAATGTAAATTATGTCAAAAATATCAGTTAACATACTATCAATAATGTAAAATCACATAATTTTAAAAATTTCGCTTCAAATAAACTGTTGTGATATCAAAAATTGACTTATTTCGGAATCTTTATCATCATATAGTATAAAAAGAACACTGTAAAAAATTCTGGATCACATTGCAGCAAAAAGTACAAGAACCTGGGGAGCCGGTACTTTTTACTATAAAGTCAATTTTTACCGGAAAATGTTACAGAACAAAAACACTTGTATATCGTAATTTTCACAGTAGTAATTATCGCAAAATCACCGAATCGCTCGAATTAAAAAAATATAACTGTTAAAATTACTTTGCGGATACGAATGAAAATTGATTTTACGGCTAACGCATTCAAAATGCCGTAATTAAATCCGAAATTTTTTGCAGTGTACGTACATCTGCATGTAATATTTTAATAAAAACAATTGCGATCCATTCTGGACTGTACTTCGATATTTATGTTAACGGAAATCTTTCAGGAGAAATGAAAATTGATTTTGCGATGATACACTCAAAATGCCGGTACTTTTTACCGTAATTTGATCGGAAATTTCTTACAGTGTGCATGTGCCTCTAATATTTTCGCCCTGAAATAACCTTTAATATTCTACGGTAAATGTATATTTTACAGATACGGATGAAAACTAATTTTACGATGATACACTCAAAATGCCGGTACTTTTTACCGTAATTTGATCGGAAATTTCTTACAGTGTGCATGTGCCTGTAATATTTTCGCCCTGAAATAACCTTTAATATTCTACGGTAAATGTATATTTTACAGATACGGATGAAAATTGATTTTACGATGATACACTCAAAATGCCGGTACTTTTTACCGTAATTTGATCGGAAATTTCTTACAGTGTGCATGTGCCTGTAATATTTTCGCCCTGAAATAACCTTTAATATTCTACGGTAAATGTATATTTCACAGATACGGATGAAAATTGATTTTACGATGATACACTCAAAATGCCGGTACTTTTTACCTTAATTTGATCGGAAATTTCTTACAGTGTGCATGCACCTGTAATATTTTAATAAAAACAATTGCGATCCATTATCGACAGTTCTTCTCTATTTATGTTAACGAAAAAGTTTCACCACAAAATGATTAAGGTTTTCGCCCTAAAATAAACTTTTTAACCTTTAACCATACATTTTAAACCCTAAAATTACCTAAAAAATCCCAAAAATAGAGCGCTGAAATTTTTTTTTGTACCAGTCTTTAAGATAAACTTTAGGTAAAGGCATTTAAAATATGCTTGATAGACCAACAGCTTATAAAAATTCCTATAGAGTATCATTTTAAAAAAGTTTTATTTGTTTATGTTCGAATCTGAATTCTAGGATGAATATTGCGGTTCTTTGGACTTCTTTTAAAATACTTTCAACAGATCTCCTCCCCGATTTCATGTACTGTTTTCCTATCCAAATGCACGCATCTGGAAATGTGGTAAATCTGTACCTGATGAGATGCGGAGGTTGCTTTTTTTCTGCAATGTTTTTTTTATCACCATAGGAAAACCAGAGTGGTTCGAGCGATGCCTTATCTTAAGGGGAGATTCTTTGACGGCGTTTAGGAATGCATGGAAGGGCGGCTGCACAGAATCCCTGATACAAATATCAAAAGTCCTGCAAATGACGGATTTAGTTTGTGATTGATTTCGTCGGAATCCCAGACCCACGATACTCGATGTTACGTGGAAGAAAAAAAAGGGGAAGAGAAGTGACGAATTGGAATCTGGAGCTAAATATACATATTTGTGTGAGTCACAAATATTATATGAAACGTATAACTGAAGGAAAAAAAATGGGAATGCCTGATCAAATGATATTGCAAAATAGTAATTCAAAAAAATTTAACTAAGGTAAAGGACTTTAAATAAAACACTTAATGTGAAAAAAAGGGAAATCATGTGTAAAAGAATAAGTATTTGTTTAGTTAAATAATCGCACATTTTTTTCGGTAATATTTTGATCTGAGTAAATAAAGCAGAATGCGTAGTGGCGTATACAAATCCGTAATTCTGAGCCGATTCGCACCAGATTCGGTGTAAATCCGTTGAAAGACAAGTTTTTTCAACGTTAAAACTCCTTCCGACAACTGGTTACGCATGCTAAAACTAAACTAAACTAAACTAAACTCAGCGGCGCGACAGCCCATAGAGGGCCAAGGCCTACTGTGCCCATCTTAGTTTTCCTTGACCTTGGGCTCTGGGGTGCTGGAGCAGATGCTCCGGTCAGATGGTCAGCCGAACGCAGAACCCCCAGTGTTTAGTTCCCAAGCAAGCTTGGTTCTCATTTATCGACCCACTGAAGGGATGAAAGGCTGAGTCAACCTTGCCCGGACAGAAGATCGAACCAGGGACTTGTGGCACGACAGCGGAAGCGCTACCGCTCAGCCACCGGGCGTCGGTTACGCATGCTATATTACGAAAATTGAGTTTTCCATAAGATTTGATAAATGTTTTATAAAGAGCCGTGATGGCTCAGGGGATAGAACACTTGCCTCTCAATGAGGTGAACCGGGTTCGAATCCTAGCGATAGAGGGTCGATACGAATTCCGTACCCGTCTGAACTAGAACACAGTGCTGACGTAAAATATCCTTAGTGGCAGACAGATCATGAGTACCCTTACAGTCAGACTAGTGATGGAAGCTTTCGTGGTTTTCGCCTCCGTGCAAAGCAATTACGGGTTAGTTCTATCAAAATGTCTTCACGAACAGAAGTTTATCCCAGCACTTGATCCAAGAGTTTCCTTGTCTTGTGGATTGGGTTCAAAATTACAAGATTACGGAGTTGAACATTGGTAGTTGTAAACTTGAAGTTAGGTCGGTTATAAAATATTTTATAAACGGTCGGTTATAAAATATTTTATCAACAACGGTTATAAAATATTTTATAAAATGGTGAATTGCCAGCTTGCAGCTCTAATCAATCAAAAATAAATTTTATCGCACATTTTTATGAATTATTTATCTTTGGTTTCATAGGCTAGGTTATCACAAATGAAATCAACGTTAATGATTAAGAAATCTGTGCCGGATGATACAACTGAATTCGTTTTTTTAAATTAATATGTTAAACCAGTTTTTCTTATTGAACTTGTGGTACTCATCAAGACTATACTGACAAATTTAAAACATTTATTTATTATAGGAATTTTAGTTGTTTTCAAGAATCTGTTCCGTGAAAAGTAAATTTATGAAAATAACATGGCTTATAAAAAGAATCGGAAATTAAAAAAAAAGGATGTGGGCAGCTAGTAGTTGATTACTATTGCTGTAAATATTCCTCCAGGGAAGTTAAATCATCCATACATCATATCACAGATTATGCTTCACGTTTTGTTTAATTTTTAAACAAAATTACTGTTTCAGAAATTTCATGACATATTTTTTAAAATTCTCATGCTGATCATTTTACTCTTAAATGTAAATTTACAAATAAAAGCTTGTGTTTAATTACCACAAGCCAAAGTAATATACATTAGAAATAATTTATAAGATTATTAAGTGTTAATTTTAATGTTTAAAATATGTAACTTATATTTCATTGCCCTTTTAATGCACAAAATAACTGTATGACTTTTTTGACTAATCACTTTTATTGGACCATAGTTTAAAAACCTGTGTCAAAATCAAGTGTCTTGCTTGGTTGCAGCATGAGACCTACACTATAAAAGGGTTAAAATTCATGTCTCTATTTTGCCGCAAGTGACCACTTTTTCCCCCGTCTTATTTTTAAAATAATGCTTATTTTCACTAGAGAGTCACTATACTCTCTATAGTATGCAAAAAAAGTTTCAATGCTTAGAATAATTTTAGATAATGAATTATATGGACAAATATGTACCAATTTAAGCACAGACTATTACTTCAAAAACGATAAATTCAAGCACATTGTATCTCATTGTATGTGGAACTTAGTCATTTGTTAAAGAAAGAATTAAAAATAAAGTTGTTTACAATATTATTTCATAAAATTTCATCTCTATAAGATCCAATGGGAAAGAAATAATTTAATTTAATATTAAATGGTTAGAAAAATAAGTGGGTTCCTATTGGGCGAAGCTAGTTTTTTCTACTATTTGAGATCGTTAAGACGTCGCCAAGGCGGTTGGGCTTTTTTTTTTATCTGAAAACAATCTCTCCTTAGGAAAATTGCAATCGAATAAAATCCGTTTGATATTATGACAGAATTCTGAATTCAAATTAAAACTGCAGAATGTGGTGAAATATATGTAGAGACCCTGCAGCAAAATTGTCTGGGATTCTCTAATAAAAAGAGCTTACTTTTTAACTGTTGAAGCATAAAATCTTAAGCTATATTTCTTTACAACAGCTTTTTGAAAAATTGTTTGCTTAAAGATTTAACAGTTTTATTTGAAATACCAACATTTGTAAGGGCCAATTAGAAGTTAAGTCTCGATTTGAAATTTATGACAAAGCTGGCTAAATTTCATGTAAATAAAAAAAAGTATGAAACCCATACATTATCATATTGTGTTTCGTTTTAAAGTTGCTCATTTGTAATTACACAGAAAATAATTAATATTTGAATAGCTCAGAAGCCAATGCGGTTAAGTCCAAAACACAAAAATTGAGAAAATTAATGTTTTTTGATACATTAGTTTTTAAAATTCTTGGTTTATTAATTTAATTAGAAAAGTGTATAAAGTCTTTTTTCGAGGTGTAAACACTGCAAAAAAGCAAGATATGTACAGGATGTGTAAATAAAAACGTAAGTATTTATTGAAATAATGACAGCATCTTAAAAATTTTAGGACTTATACCTTTTGGCAGCTGAAAAAGATAAGAAATATATATAGTCTACTAGTATAAACGAACTTTTATTTTTCACAATCATCACTAGATACAGTGACTAATAGAAAATAAACTGTTGGATTATTTCAAAAATTGTTTTTTACTTCAAAACTAGAGTGGCACTTTTCTTTGTTTCAGGAAATGAAAAAAAAAAAAAATAAAAAATAAAAAACTAAAAATACCACATTTTAAAAAAATACTACGAAAAATACCATAACCCTTTTTTTGGTGAAAAAATACTACCGCAGAATTAAAAATACTACGTCTGGCAACCCTGAGTTACTATGAATTTCTTGTTTTTCAGTGTTACCAACAAATATCGAAAGAAGAAGAATAATTTAATTTTTATTTCAAAGTTTATGCAAAAAAATATTGATAAAAGGTGGACTTATTCACAATGGCTTCTGAAATTATTATACAATATATTCAGAAGCTATTAAAAAAAGGGCTGTCTGACCTAGAAAAAAGTAACCAACGAGTAAATCCTTTAATAACTAAGAAGATTATTATTTATTTCATCAAAATTTCCAAAAATCAGAAAATATCAAAAAATGGACTTAACCGCATTGGCTTCTGAGCGGCTCATTTTGACTGTTAAATGCGCGTTCATGCATCTTCATGGGATTCGATGTTTGTAGTTTAATTTTCAGACCTATTAAAGACCTCATGCATATGATGTATATTAAATTTGTTAATTTTAATATTTTCTTGCTGTTGAAGGAAACTGCTAGATTGGTATATAGAATTAGATGACTATATTAACCGATGATGCCACCTTCCCTGTTTTGGTTTTTTAACATTACATTATATTTTGTTTGGCTGCGAAATAACTGTAAGATTTAGACTTGACGATAGAGAAAAAATTATGATGACGTGTAGAAAAATATACAAGGATTACGATGTAATACAAAAAATTTAACATTTGATATTTGGTTAGATAATTATTAATTGTGAAACGCTTATTAAAAACACCACTTGGTCTACACTTAAGTCCACAGAAAGGCAACTACAATGTAGAAACTTCGTGTGATGAAATAGTTATTTTAATAAATGTAATTATCCTGAGTTTTTTTTTAATTTTTATTTGTTCAAAGTTATTGCAATTTTAAGTTCATTTTTGCCAGCTTTTTTTCACTCTTTTGATTTGAATGATGACTGTTTACCCATTGTTGTAAGAAATTTGATTTAACTCTTTCGAGATATTTATTTCATATAGGTTTTATCTGATGCCGAATTAAAAAAACAAACAAACAAAAGAAGAGAAAATGAATTGGATATTGCTAGACACAAATCTACAGTTATATTGAATTCTGTTTTAAAAATAAAATCCAAAAATTTAACTAAAGGGAGAAAAAATACCTTTCTATATTGAACGAGTATAATGGCCTATATCATTAAAGAGTTTTTTCATTTATTTGTTCGTATTCACATATTCTTTATTCTTAATTTTATTTGTTTCAACTGAAGTTTATTATTTTTCTAATCCAGGTTATCTTTTACTTCGTTAAAGTTTTTACATTAACAAAATGTTCTTACATAAAATAGTAAGGATTATGTATTTTATTAACATAATGTTTATTTTTAAGGAAACATTCTAGACTTTTAAGAAGTAATTCGCGCGGAATGAGAAGCAATACAGTGGTTGGAGAGTTAAGTGAACAGGGAGCGCAAACCTCTCTCTCAAATTGTAACACACGAACAAAGAATAAATAATCTCAAAAAACTGAAACGGTAATATTATTAGATTAAAAACTTCATTCGTTTTAAATATAATCTGGAAATAACAGTTGACATGTTTTAAACGATCAAAAATAGGCACCCATTTTCAAGACGTGACTGAGAAGAAACAAATGTGATTTGAAATATAAAGATTAACGTTGCCAGCGAAAAATGAAAAAAAAAATCCAAGTGGGAATAAAACTATAAAATCCACAATAGCCGAGAGAGAAAAAGAGATGATTGTTGTTGTTGGTGTTGTTGTTCATTTACGTCACACTAGAGCTGCACAATGGGCTATTGGCAACGGTCTGGGAAACATCCCTGAGGATGATCCGAAGACATGCCATGACAATTTCGATCCTCTGCAGAGGGGATGGCACCCCCGCTCCGGTAGCCCAACGACCTGCACGCGAAGTCGAGCACTTTACGGTAGCACTTTACAGTTTAGCGAGGACCAATACCGCACACCCTCGGTCCCTACGCAGACTGATCCAAGTGGTCACACTGACCGCAGCCAGTGATGCCTGACTTCGGTGATCTGCTGGGAACCGTGTCTTAACGATCAGTCCACTGCGGGGCTAAATAAAAAAAAAAGAGATGAAAAACAGAGCAAGAAAAAACGCAGTGGTCGAGAGAGGCAAATCAAGGTAAAATACATTGCTTTGAAGAGGCCACGCGCTATGGAGGGGTGGTAAGGAACTAATTGTTGTTAACGAGGGAAACAGAAAGTTATTTCCCTTCGTCTATTGAGCGTGGAAATTACTTTTTTATAATAGTTATTTTTTCTTATTCCTCTCTATTGTAATTCTTAAATATTCATTTGGAATTAAAAATTAATCTATACATATTAATAAACGCGGCTGTGTGTGTGTCTGTAATCACAATATATCGCCCCAGAAGCCTCGCCCAGGCACGAAACTCGGCACATAATTGTGTTTTGACATAATAAAGAAGTATTTTTTTTCTTTTTCAAAAATTTGGATTAGTTTTTTAGTTATCAGTCATTTTGTAAGAAAATCTATGCTTTTTCTTCTTCAAAGAGCCATATTCAGAAAACTATTAAAAAATGCATATACTTTTCTCCACTCTTATAAGCGTATGCTAATGCGAACCTTACAATTGAAATGTTAATTTTCGACAACTTAAACCAATGATATACGAAGGAATTAATAATTTAATTGTAAGGTTCGCATTAGTTTAAGTGAATAAAAGTTTAACTTTTGTATTAAAAATGTGGCAACATATTCGATCCGTAAATAGAACGCTTCGCTTTGAATTATTTGTCGCTGTGCATAATTGTTATAATAAGTTTTTTTTCTTCTTTCCACGCTCTATTTTTTTTTCTTAAGCGAAGACGATAATTTTTGTAGTGATATAGAAATAGAAATTGATACCATAAAAATTATATAGAAATAGAAATGGATACCATAAAAAATTAATTCGTTTTCATGTTCTTTTCATGTATTTAGCATTTTAGTTTTTTTCTTCTTAAGCGTTGTAGCTATATAAAATAGGAATTTAATTATTTTTGAAGGAACGATCACACTTACCTTGGATCTCTTTGGTTTTTCTATTCTTTATTTTAACAGTTTTTATTAAATGTAATTAGTTATTTTCAGAAAAGTTTCAGTTTGCAGGTAAGCACTTAGATTTTAATATTGAAGTTTCATGATTTGCTTTCATAGTAATTAATGTTCTAAAGTATTCGGACTTCTTAAAAACCCGATTACTGACATGGCAGAACCGCCTTCCAAAAAACTTTGTATTTTGTCAAAGAAAAAGATATTAAGAGATTCTCAAAGAAGAAGGGCCCAAGAAACGTCTGTGGAACGTGAAAGACGGATGGAACATGACCAAATTTTGACAAGCAATTCTAGAGCCCAAGAAGTATCAGAGAAACGTCAAAGAAGATTAGAAGAGAATCGTCTCTCAACTAGCAGTGCTAGGGCCCGAGAAGCACCTGAGGAACGTCAAAGAAAATTGGAAGAGGATCGTGTCTCAACTAGCAATGCTAGGGCCCGAGAAACACCTGAGGAACGTCAAAGAAGATTGGAAGAGGATCGTGTCTCAACTAGCAATGCTAGGGCCCGAGAAACACCTGAGGAACGTCAAAGAAGATTGGAAGAGGATCGTGTCTCAATTAGCAATGCTAGGGCCCGAGAAACACCTGAGGAACGTCAAAGAAGATTGGAAGAGGATCGTGTCTCAACTAGCAATGCTAGGGCCCGAGAAACACCTGAGGAACGTCAAAGAAAATTGGAAAAGGATCGTGTCTCAACTAGCAATGCTAGGGCCCGAGAAACACCTGAGGAACGTCAAAGAAGATTGGAAGAGGATCGTGTCTCAACTAGCAATGCTAGGGCCCGAGAAACACCTGAGAAACGTCAAAGAAAATTGGAAGAGGATCGTGTCTCAACTAGCAATGCTAGGGCCCGAGAAACACCTGAGGAACGTCAAGAAGATTGGAAGAGGATCGTCTCTCAACTAGCAGTGCTAGGGCCCGAGAAGCACCTGAGGAACGTCAAAGAAAATTGGAAGAGGATCGTGTCTCAACTAGCAATGCTAGGGCCCGAGAAACACCTGAGGAACGTCAAAGAAGATTGGAAGAGGATCGTGTCTCAACTAGCAATGCTAGGGCCCGAGAAACACCTGAGGAACGTCAAAGAAGATTGGAAGGGGATCGTGTCTCAACTAGCAATGCTAGGGCCCGAGAAACACCTGAGGAACGTCAAAGAAAATTGGAAGAGGATCGTGTCTCAACTAGCAATGCTAGGGCCCGAGAAACACCTGAGGAACGTCAAAGAAGATTGGAAGAGGATCGTGTCTCAATTAGCAATGCTAGGGTCCGAGAAATATCAGAGAAACGTCAAAGAAGATTGGAAGAGGATCGTGTCTCTACTAGCAGTGCTAGGGCCCAAGGATATGAAGACAAAATTGCAGGACAAGACAACTTTAATTGTCCACTAATCTTCAGATTTCCTGCTATGTTTTAAAAAACTTTATTTGTGAAAACCTTTAGAGTGGCGGACAGCTGGCCGCCTTAGGCGGCTAGTTCGTAATAAATATAATTTAATTGCAATTTTGAATTAATTTTTGAATTAAAAATTAAAGTTTACAAAGTATTATATTCTATTAAAGAGATATAATTACAATGACTGATTATATCTCATTATCTATTATCTCTATATCTTATTATTTTATTCTGCATTATTTTATTTAATATTATTTTATTTTCTATTATTTTATTCAATATTATTTTATATTATATTCGGAAAAAATTTTGAATTGTAAGGTATAAACTTTTGCATAATTTTAAAGTATGTAATTTTGCATAGAAAAATAAAAAATTTGACCGAAATCAATCAAATAGTTCCTGAGAAATCGAATTTTTAATTACACGACTTTTTGAAAATCTTATTTCTCAGAAACTGTTCCACTAATTTTGTTCAAATTTTTTATTTTGCAATGTAAATTTAAGAACTTCAAAATGATGTAAGAAATTGCATCCCTTACAATTAAAAATTTTTTCAACCATCATGAAATTAAATAATAAAAGGCAATAAATATTTAATAAACTTTATTTTTTACATAGCTTTTTCTTACATAACAATATCCTTAACATAAAAATTCTAACACAACAATAACGTTATTTTTCAATTGTTATCTTCATAGCTTTTTTATTTTTTGCATCTTTTTCACGTAGCTTTTTTGCATTACTTTTTCTTCTTACATAACTTTTCATTTTAATTTTATTAAGTATTTAATAAAATTTATTTTTTCTACAGCTAATACTTTGGATAAGCGAATTTTATAATTGTAAGCAAAAATTTCTCAATTTGTTAGAAAAGTTCTCGAAATATGGCGAAATTAAAAAAAAAGGAGTGAAATTAACGAAAAGGGGCCTGAACTTTGGATCGATCTTCTAACTAAACTATGGGGACCATATTTCCCATATTGCGGCTATTTCATATATTTTGGAGTTCAGAAATCCAAATCCATTAAAAAAAAAGGTATGTTTATTCAGAGAAAATCATTGTTGTGCCTGATTTCGTAACTTAAATTATTATCTTCACTTATCAATTAGTGTATTCAAGATCACCAACTCAAATCCTAGTCCTAGAATGTGAAGATGTGATCATTTGAACAAAAGTTATTCAGGATGGTCAATTTTTTGATGCTCTGTACACATAGAAGATGTATCTAATAAACATGTTAATAATTGAAAATTTTAAGGATTAAGGAGCAAAGTTTGAGCAAATTTGCTTTATAGCATATAAAATTTATAAGGTTAAATAAAGAAGGTTGAATAAAGCAGCCGTTCCCAATTATATTCAGTTATGGAAACCAAAATGATTGAGTTTCTTTTGATTCGGTAAAAACCCGCCACTACGAAAAGTTCATTAGCGGCAGTGAATAAACTATCCCGAAATACGTGAATGGAATTTTTTATAAATGCTTATCATTATCATAATTTACTTATCTATTCTAACTTTTTTACAATTGATTTTTTTTCTTCCAATTTTACTACTTTTTTCCATAGGCATTTTTTTACATAAATAAGTTCCTATAACCATTCGAAAAATTAATCTGCTGTTTATTGATTAGATATAAATATACTTATTACTGTTAAAACAAACTAACTCTTCTAACGCCCACGATCTTTCAACGAATCACTAGGGCTCCACAAAAGGCTAATGTTCTGCATGGTGAAAACAATTCTGATAAAATAACCGTACTCTATTGCAAAGATATTTCTGGTGAAAGAAATCATATTTTCGGTAATAAAAATCAAAATATGCGATATTTAAACCATTTAAATATTAATTTTTCTGTTCTGATGGTAACGGTTTACAGGAAATTCCGGTTTTCAATATTATAATTGTTATTAAGCACACATTTATTAAAAAATACAAAACTGAAAAGTAAATTTAGCAAAATAGATGTTTTTTATGGCATGCTCTAGGGTATCATGATAAATTTATCCAACTTTTCTACTTTTGGATGTTCCCATACAGCCAGAAACATGGTAAATCTTACCACATTCTGGTAGTTTAGACCATACTTTTTTCTAAGTGTGGAAGCTGCCGTAATTGAGAACCAATTCTACCTTTAATTTTTTTTATAAATCAGATTTTTTGTTTTGTTTTTTCTATCTATTAGAATCATTGCTGTTTCCTGATTTCATTATTAAATAAATAAACATTGCAGAAATATTTCAATTTGGTTACAGAAGAGTTGAAATTCGTGTAAAAAAGAAATTAAATTAGTCTTCGTCTACTGCTTTTCTAATTTATAAATTACGCTAAAATGAAAACAACATACCTCTCTCTATTTGTATTAAGATGTCAAAATATAAATAGTAATCTCACTAATGAATATCTCGTAATAACATAATAGTCATCACAGCCTATGGGGAAATATAGTAATATTTCCTTTTATCATAAGAGGAAACCTTTATTTTACAAACCTTACTTCCCGTGGGAGATATTTTCCTTTTTTCTTTTCATCGACAGTTACTCGATAAATAATCCTTGAAAGATCAAATCAATTGGTTACAAAGTAAAAAGAACAAACATTTTCTTTAAAAGGCGCTAAAAAACACTCTTTTTTACTCAGAAAAGAAATGTTTACTGTGGGAAAGGGAGTCCCGGAATTGGGACGAATTCTTTTTAGAAAACGTCCTCTGGTACATCCACCCCGAAAATAATTGTGACATGCTTGAGAAATGAACTCTCGACAAAAGCCAGGAGTGTGATGGCAATAGGACCTTCTTATTTTTCTTCTAAAACTGTTTTTCTTTCTCGGTCTTCTTCTTTATTTCTTCCATCGTGGAACGTGATTCCTCTCAAAAGATCATTTACGAGAATTCATTCTGTATGCTCATCACCACCCTAACTCGAAATTCTACTCCCAATTCATTTTTTTTCTCTCCCTTCATTCTTTCGCTTTTTTTTCCGAAGTGTCCGGCACAAGTTGTAAAGGATAGTTGAAGAACGGAATGCTAAAGGGTTGTTGCTAATAATGAACGATTGGAGAAATTGAAATTTATTGTGTTATTTTCTAATACTACACAAATGTTTGTTAAATAAACAACTGCGTTTTTTTTATAGAATTTTTGACTAAGAAATGTAATGAAATATGTACAGTAGCGAGCATATCACTTTCTGTAAATTATGACACACTTTATGAAATAAAATTTTTTTTTTATTTACATTATATTTTATATTTTCAATATTTATATTTTATATTTTTAATATTTATATTTTATATTTTTAATATTTATATTTTATATTTTTAATATTTATATTTTATATTTTTAATATTTATATATTATATTTATATTTTTATTCTTAATTATATTTTATATTTATATTTTTATTTTTAATATTTATATTTTATATTTACATTTTCATTTTTAACATTTATATTTTATATCCATATTTTTATTTTTAATATTTATATTTTATGTTTTCATTTTTAATACATTTATATTTCATACTTCTATTTTTAATGTATTTATATTTTTAACATTTATATTTTTTACTTTTAATTGATATTTAATATACATTATATTCTATTTCAGAGCCAGTTTCATACGTTTTGACTTACACTGTGAAAAATAACGGATGAAATTACAATAAAAAATACCGTCACCCTGGAAGTATCCAGGAAATCCAGTTTTACCTAAAAATTTTATACAGTATATTTTACAGTAATAATTATTTAACTACAGTGATTCAGTGACTTAACAATGAATATTATTGTAAAAATTACGGGATGATAAATTTTTTGTTCCACCGTTCAATTTTATAGTAAAAATGGATTTTAAGGTAAAAAGTGTTGTTTCCTTAGATATTGGTATATTTTACCGTATATTTACCGTTTGATCCGGAATTTCTTACAGAGTATATTCTAAATTCCTCAATCTTATAGCTCTCAAATTTTTTTTAATCTATATAGCATATCAATCACTGATCTTACGAAATTATTTTTCGTGTTGCAATCAATTTCTGCGATCGCAGATTGCCTATAAAATTAAGATCCAGGGAGCTTTCCTGTAACTGTAAAAAATTCTCTTTGCGTTAAAGAAAGCATTTCTCAATTTTTTAATTAAGCCGTAATTTTATTGAAAAATTTCCATCTTTAGATAGAAACTTCCTAATTAACTCTAGTCTCATTCTTTTGCTTATTATGTGGCGTAACTACCACTATAAATACTAAATACCAATTCACTAGTATATATGACATGTTATCTTGATTCCATCTTGAGGTACCTTTTGGTAGATGAAGGTTGACATAGTCTATAAATAAATCCCCACAATGGTGACCCGGACGTGATATGAACTCGCCAACATGATGGATGGTCCACATTAAGCAGTTGATTTGCTTAATGTATATTGCTCAAAGAAAAAAGAATTAGCGAAATGCTCTAAACAAAATAATGAAGTAAAAAAATATAAATTAGCGAATTGCTATAAAAACAAACAAATATAATGAGCGAACTGCTATAAAAATTAAGTAAAAAATAAAATGAGCAAATATGATATAAATAAATAAATTGCATAAATCAACCAGTGGTATTCATTCATCGAATTCTATCACAGATAAAATTCTAGAAGGGGAGTAATGTGGCATAACTATCACTATAAATATTAAATACCAATTCACTAGTATATATGACATGTTAACTTGATTCAATCTGGAGGTACTTTTTGGTAGATGAAGGTTGACATAGTCTATAAATAAATCCCCACAATTTTCTTATGCATTTCGCTGTTCATCATTATTTCGCTGTTTATGCCTTATACCGGAACACGTGGTTCCATGCCATCACATGGAACTAAAGCTTAAGAATTCACAAACTTAGCATTGATTCAATCAATATACTACTGATGTATATTTTAATAATTTTCTTAATTGAAATTAACCAAGTTAATTAATATTTCAAGTGTAAAATTGATCTAAGTCATAAAAGGATATATACATAGTTCTTGACTTTAAAAAGTCGAACGAATTCAGAAATTCATTTCGGCAAAAGTAATAAACATATCAACGTGAATTTTTTAGGAATGAAATTTTCTAAGGAAGTTTTAATAATATTTTCTGTAATGAGTTACAAATGCACAATCTAATTTGGTGGAGAATATAAAGATGCAATTAAATACTTTTAACAGGAATAATTTAAAAACTATTGCAAAAATCAATTGGGAATTTTATTGTTTAATTATTTTTCTACTTTTCTCACTACGTATTTTACCACTTTTTATTCTTTATCAAGTTTTTACTATTATGTTATTTAAATTTTTAACAAAATGGTAAATTCTTAGTGCAAATTTCAATACTACTTAGTTAGACTTATTGAACATTGAAAACAATAAAAAAGTGTGTTAAAATTCTTTGTAAAAAAAATAGAATTTAGTGACAATTGTCAGAGAAAATACTTTTCTGATTTTTGTAAATATCAAAAGCTTTATTTCAAAATTAAATCCGATAATCTTTAGTCTAATTATTAAAACATTTTCGGTGCACAAAAAAACAACACTACATTTACATTTAATTTAAAAAGATAAATAAAATGACATGGTGAAATTGACAACCATTTCTCATTTTTTATCGTTTAATTATCCTTTATAAGCCCTTTAATATCATTAAAATCTATTTAAATTTTAACAAAATAAAAAAAAATTAAAAGGAAATTAAGTTGAACGTTCCGTGCAAGATTAAAAAAATATTTGTATAAATACTGTACTTCAAAGCGAATTCAATTTCATCAAAATTTGATAACATTATAACTTTTTAATTTAACTAAATCATTTGAGAATCATTCTATATTAATATCTATTAATTACTTTTTTAATTAGGAATTTGAAATATTCTACAGCAGATAAAGCTTATAAAATATAATATATTTATCAGTAACTAAATGTTTATTTAGGACGAATTTTCGTCAAATTTTATAATAAGTCTGAATTTATCTTTGACACGAATTTTTTCGAACACTGTAATAAAATCGTCATTTGATTGTAATTTCCACTTATAGCAAAATCAAATTTTACAAGAAAAATAATTATGAAATAGTTCTTAATGAAGGTAAGGAAAATAGGCATGGAGCAGTTTATGTAAAGAAAGTAAGGTGTACTCTATTGAAATTCAAAATAAAAATTTTCGAAATAAGTAAATTTATTTTTACGAAATAACAAAGTAAATTTTGTTCGTAAGAATAAGCTTTACAAACTAGCAAAATTTTATTACTTATGCGTCTAAACATTTTCACGTTGCCAAAAATATGCGTTATTAAAAAATATTTAACACAAACTAAAATTAGGTACAGAGATAAATACTAAGATTAAAAATTAGATGTGTTACAAATAATAAAAATTTTTAAAACTGAAATCCTTTTTCTAAATTGATAGAAGAGTAACATGGAAAAAATGTATCGATTCTCTCAAAAATAGCAATAAATAGTAAATAAATAAATTTATAAAGTTCGATGGAAAACTTACTTTAAATTATATAATATAATTTAATGTAATATAATCAAATTTTTCTCTTTCGTATGAGCTGCAGCAGAAGATATTAAATATTTATTATTTTAAACCAATGAAAACATAAAATATTTAATATTTTGCGTTCGAAAACCAATCTTGAACAAACAAGTACAACCTAGATGCATTGTTTACTTTTTGTAGGAAGTTAGTTCTGCAGTACAAAAGGATGTGATGACATTTTTCTGAAATGTACTACATTAAAAATAAAATAGATTTCATTTCGGAAAACTGAATATTCATATCGGAGGTAATAATAAAAGTTAAAATTTGTCAAGACTACGATCTAATTTAATCAATTTTGGTTATTCAGAATAATGATTATTCTTAGTAAAGTAATAATTTTTACTCTCAGAGTAATATGAAATCAAATAAAGTGAAATGCACAGATTATGTATTTATTATGTCCTGTTTAATATGTAAGGAATGATAAAATAACTTTTGTTTTGTGCAATTATTTCAATATATGGGAAAACGAATGAATAAATTTTTCTTTATATTTAGGTTTAATGACTTATCTTCTGCATTATTTTGACCAACTATCAGGAAATTTATAAACTAATAGTTCAATCTAAGCTATAATCATACTTTAATACATTTTGTAAGAAAATTTATATTATCCTTGTGCATTAAAGTAATATTTTTTAACTATTGACTACTATATTGAATAAATTGAGTAAAGAATTTATAAATATTTGCTCTTAGTTACAATGCAAGTAGTAACCCCCATTGTTTAGTTCCCAAGCATGCTTGGTACTCATTTATCGACCCACTGAAGGGATGAAAGGCTTAGTCAACCAGTCAACCTTGTCCGACCCCCCGAGGATCGAACCCAGGAACTGTTGCACGGGCGTCTATATATATATATATATATATATATATATATATATATATATATATATATATATATATATATATATATATATATATATATATATATATATATATAAGTTCAAAATGAAGAATAAAACAAAGAAAAATGATAGACATATGAAAAAAAGGGGGTGGGAAATAATAAGTAAAAAAATAACAAACAACATTTTATTAAAAAAAAAAAAAAAAAAGTGAAATGTTAATTAAAAAAACCGGAAAAAAACCGAAAAAAAAAAGATATAATCTTTTCTTCAGCCCACACGATTATATCCGCAAAACAGAGTGCTTTCTGATATTGTATCAATAAAGCCAAAGCAAAATATATTAATACAATAGTGTGAGGAGCACTCAAAAAAATTTTTATAAAATAACTACATAAAAATAGATCATAAAAAGTAAAAATAACATGTAGAAACAGATCATAAAATAAAAAAAAAGTTAAAACATTAAAAAGGGGGGACTATAAAGCGAGTAGCAAAATCATAACAACTTACTTGGACGGATATTTTTCAAGAATGATTTAAAAATGCTTTCGCAGAAAGATTGCCAGATTACAAAATATGAAAATAAAAGATGAAAACAAAAGCGCAAATAGAGAGTAACAAGAGGGTTTTAAAGTGTCGTTCTTACTGCACTGCTGAAGTGATTTGTTATTTTGAGTTTTGATCTGTTAGTTACCAAGGATGGGCCCGAAATGGATGTGCGCAAGGTAATATTATACTGGATAATTTTAAAAATTGATCATAAATAGTTTTAGAAGATAGATGTTTATTTAAGAAAAAATATAAAATAGAAAAGAGAAACATAAATTACCTGCTTTGCAAATAATTTTAGATAATTATTGTTTTTCTTAACTTTCTTAGTGTTTTCTTGTATTTATTTATTTATATATATATATATATATATATATATATATATATATATATATATATATATATATATATATATATATATATATATATATATATATATATATATATATATATATATATATATATATATATATATATATATATATATATATATATATATATATATATATATATATATATATATATATATATATATATATATATATATAAGCACAATAAAACCAAAGAGAAAACGAAGAAAATTAATAAGTTTTATTAACTGCGCATAAGCTGCAAGTATATAGCACTCATAAAATAAGCTAAAATATTGAGAAAATATGGAAAATAATAAAAAATAATGACAAGAGAGGAAAATTATTAAATATAATTTTTCAAAAGTATTTAAAAATATATAATTTTGATATCAAAACCGAACTAGAACGGAAGCAAAAAGAAAACGAAAGTAAATGAATAGTAGATAGTATCAAGAGCTAAAGCTGCTTTAAATATGATCACTATAACATAGCACAATAAAAACAAAGAGAAAAAAGGAAGAAAATTAATAAGTTTTATTTTCCGGATTTTTTTTTAGCTTTATTTATTTATTTATTTTTATATATATATATCAAAAATTATATTTTTTAAAATACTCTTGAAAAATTATTTTTAATAATTTTCTTCTCTTGTCATTATTTTTTATTATTTTCCATCATATTTTCTCAATATCTTAGCTTATATCTATATATATATATATATATGATTCTGTTCTTGATTGATTCCCGGTGTCATAAGAAGGCGTCAACTCTCTAATGTTCTCTTGCTTTTAAGCTATCGTTATTTATTGTTTATTACAGTTATGAAAATTATTTTACTCCAGCTTATTATACTTTTACTTCGGATTCATATCCTAACACGAAACAAGGAATTAGCTAGTTCAGTAGCACTAATCTGTTGCTTTTCGATAACCTGTGTAAGCGGGAAAATGTCAGATACTGCTTGGTCCGGTCTCCCCCCTCCCTTGATGTGTGTCAATGCTGCCCCCATAAGAGCTGCAGTGCAGCAGAGGAAAAAGATAACTACATCCTAGTCTGAACAAAGATTTTGCGGCCTCCTAGACAAAATTTATAACGGAATCCATTCTCAATGCACTAAATGCCTTATTTTCATGTTTTGTGGAATTTTCGAAGACCCTTTATACAAAAAGGGTTTTTTACATGAATATCAAGAATTTCATTTCCATCCTTTCATTTCTTTTGAAAAGAGACCTTTTTTTTTTTTTTTTTTTTTTTTTTTTTTTTTTTTGAAAAAATATTAACAAACACTTTACTTTTTGTAAAGTAAAGTAAACGTTTTGTAGAAACGCTACTTTTTGCTTTTCTTAAATTGTCATATATAGCAGAAATGTCTTTTAATTTTGTGCTGAAATTTTAGTATTTCTAAATTTCCTATAGAGGTAATATGTTTGACTATGTGATTTGTTGATTTTTTTTTTAATTACATAAATGTTTTTTCTCTCAAAGTTTTTAAAATCTCCCATTTTTTATTGCCATTTTTTAGCATCCAGATAATAGTATCTAAAAGTTTTACCAGTACGTTTTGCTTCAAAGATGGTGATGTAATCACAAAATGAAAATGGGTTAAAAATTGCTTAAAATGGAAATAGCTTGAGAAATACAAATTAATTAATAATCAAACAACCAAATCAAAGTCAAATAATTAAAAATCAAATTGAAAAATAATAGAATAAAAAATAGGAGCTTTTGGGAAAAATTTATTTAATGACATATTTATTATTTGTAAGGACTCATAGAGGAGGGCAACCGTATTCGAGCGAGAGGACATTGTTTGCTTTCATTGATAAGTGATTTTAAAATATCAGTTATTTAAATTTTTTATCAGATGCTCAATATTTTTGGACACCCTGTATATATAACAAATTTTTTATCTTAAAAAAAAAGTTAAGTTTTTGGAGATAAAAGGGAAACAGTGTTTTTAATAAAGAACATTTACTTATACCGTATCATTAGTTTGCCGAGCTGTTGCCTAAAACGTGATGTTTATTCCCGATACTGGGCACCAGAAATTTGGATACAAATCGATAGATCAGATGTTAGTGAATATACTCAGAAAAGTACAAATACATATTTTATACTTTGTACAATATTAATGCAGAGTAAGTCTAGGATAGATGGATGTAGTTTTTTTTCCTTTCAAATCGAAATTGAAACACTTTGAATAGCAATACAAGAAATGTTCTTGTATATTTTTAATTCATATACATTTACTCAATATATTTTGAGAAAATAATAGAGAGATCTAGGGAAAAAATACGGAAATTTTTTTTTAATAATAAACTTATATGTGGCTCATATGGCTATTGGATGGCCAACTCCTTGATTACGAAGAATTGGCCATCCAATAAAATAAATAAAAAGTGATGCTGAAAAAATGAAAAATAACACATTTCGTATAGTTAACCATGAATAACTTATTAATTGTGAAGAATAATTTTCATCGTGAAAAATAAGTAAAATTGAATTTAATAAACTAATTCAATTTGCTGTTTTAATATTAATAAGACTGTAGTGTAATCAACATACTAGGTTCAAGGACCAAAGTTAGTGACCTGGCGAACCTGTGAAGTTCTATGTAGCTTCAATGTATTTATTCTCTGTAATCTTCTTCCTGAAGTATAACGTAACTGAACTGAATTTCAAGTGAATGAAATGTATACATAACATCGTAGACTTTTATTTTTTCTCTCTTTTTGAGTTTTGCTTTACGTCTATTTTTTTTGTTCTACGTGTTTGATTATAATCCTGAATGCTTTTAATTTTGTTGTTAAATTGTTATTAATGCTTAAATTTCGCATTTTTTCTTTGTTACCTTCGACGATTGACCTATCTAAAATGCAAAATTTAACACACGCAACCTATCTCGCCAAAAGACTTTGGAAAACTTAAACTACATTTTTTTCAAAGATTTTCAAAGTTTCAATGTTTTACAGAGTCAGAGCATTCACTTTACACATCTTATCCAATAATCTGTTTTAGTTGTCACATGCTTGATATTACATTTCTTTGTTTCCTACTTGAAAAAAATTATCAGTCTGGGGGCAATATATAATACAACGCATTAGTGTTTGTTTATTACTAAGGTGATCTACACCTGTTCGGTGCGTCCCGCAGTGGACTGATCGTTAGGACGCGGTTCGCAGCAGATCGCCGAAGTCAAACATCACTGGTTGCGGTCAGTGAGCGGGTGGGTGATCACTTGGATCAGTCTGTGTAGGGACTGAGGGTGTGCGGTATTGATCCTCGTTAAACTGTTCTACCGTAAAGTGCTCGACTTCGCGTGCAGGTCGTCGAGCTACCGAAGCGGGGTGCCATCCCCTCTGCAGAGGATCAAAATTGTGATGGCATGTCCTCGGATCTTCCTCAGGGATGTTTCCCAGACCGTCGCCAATAGCCCATTGTGCAGATCTATTGTGACGTAAATGAACAACAACAGCAACCTGCTCGGTGCATTCGCTAAATCCCGGAAATCGCTTTCACAATTCTTTTTATATTGCTTCGCAATTCAACCTTGCATCGCTTTCTCAATGGATACTGAGGTATTTTAGTCTAAAAACATGCGACATATACATCCTATGTTACCTTTGATTGATAATCATTTCATACTGTCGTGCCTTTCAATGCTTCATGGTACTCAGATATAAAATAGATAATTAATAGAATTCCTCTAATTACGTAATTATAAATATTAGTGTTTGAATCCACAACAATCTTAAGTCGTATAATCGAACATAAACTCTAAAATGTATTAAAGCCTAAAAAAATGAGAGAAATGAGAAAAAATGGCAAAACAGGTTAACTTTGTTGATTTAACAAGTTTCTCATCTGCTTGGATAATGAAGATCATTTTAACTTAAATATAACTTTAAACTATTGTTGAACCTACGTAACTCAATATTGCTCAATAACATGCTCTGTTTATATAAATTGTTCACTCTTGTCATATAAATTGTCATTTTTGCCAACTTATAGCTCAATTTGTTTCAGTTTTTTTGTTGACCACGTGAGAAAGGAATTTTCATCCAAAGATTTGTAAATTCGCGAACGCAACGACTTATAGGGGGCGTTGTTATTTGAGACGAATTCCCGCTTGAAGAACAACAGGATTATCAGTTGCACAGGAAATTTCTTCAGTGTAGCATAGTAATGCTTCTTCTTTATTATGGCTTATTAAATTTTAAAAGAAATGTATGATATTCTTTCGTATACAAGTGAAAACAAAATGGAATAACTTTTTTTAAAGAAGGAATATTCAAAACACGTCAGAAAATATTTGGAAAAAACCTTGTAATTAGAGTAAAAGCCTAATGCCGGAGAAATCGTTCCACTAAATTTAATAATTTAGTGTGAAAAGTCGATTTAAATTTTACATTCATGCTTTTCTGTATCATATTACTTCAAACCTTAAAATCATGCAGAAAGTATACAGAAGCACATAATGTTATATCATTTAATTTTGACAAAAAAGGTTTTTGACAACAATTTTTATCAAAAAAATTTTAAGTTTCAATAAAAAATCATTGTTTATTAACTAAAAAATATCAAATAAAGAATACTTGAGATAAAAAAAACGATTGTAAAGATTCTTCATATTAAAATAAAAACTTTAATGTTGTTTCCTTTTTGTAGTCTTAAATTTCTTAATCAGACGTAGATTCTGTAGAGAACTATCATCAAATTAGAAAAAGAATTATTTACAAGCAAATTTTTTATTGTAAAAATCATAACGCTTAATTGTTTTATAAATCTGGAGATCTCCAAATGAAATATTCTTCCTTTGAAAATTTTATTTTCAAATAATGTATACATAGATTATCCTTTCATTACTTTCAGATGACTTACCACACAACAAAATTTTATAACTGTATATCACATTAAAATGGGCTATTTTGGAAAAGAACGTACACAAATGTAAATTTATAAGTAAAAATTAAAGCTTCATCTATGGTTATCAAAAACGCATGTTTAAATAGAAATAATTAATGCTTGAACTAGATATTGGTATTGTTTTCTTTGGTAGATGTTTTGTTTTTCATGCTTGCGATTGCTCACTTGCTTGACATTTCTTTTTTCAGTACTTTATTGCCAATTTGGAAAAAAATTCAGTTGGGTATTGTATCAATATGCATTAGTGCTTTATAGATAAAGAACTGTTTAATAAATGTATTTAAAATTAAAACTTTAAACTATAAAGAGATCAAATACAATACATTTTCAAACTGAAAAGTCTGCGCAGCGATACCGACGCAGCAATATCGACGAAGTCCTTTTTCAGGGACTTTTGTCATCGTTGAACTTAAAATATAATATCCTTTTATACTCGTTTTAAATGCCAAGGAAGTCATAATTATTTTTATGATTATGTTTTTAAACATTTTGTTTCGTCAAATTTTTGTGTAAAAATTTCACTTTAACTTACATTTTTATCAACAACATTCGATCTAAATAAAAATCCTGAAAGTAACTTAATTTTACTTTAAAAGTAGTCAAGGATAAATATTCAGGAAGAGAATAATACTGTGCTATTAAGAGACCATCAATTACAAGATGTATTTAACGCTATCGGTTAATCGACTATAACCATTAATTCAACCGAAGATGCTAGAGATTACTAAAAGCTCTTTAATAGCTATTATAAGTATTCCAACTTGATATGGGCACAGTCGGCCTTGGCCCTCTTAATGGGTTGTCGCGCCACTGAGTTAGTTTAGTTTTTTTTAAGTATTCCAACTTAGTTTGGTGTCCTAATACACTCATTAGAATACGTGGTTTGTTAGTTTATAAAACATATATTATATGCGTATTTGGTATAAAGAAATTATATTTATATGCGTATTTGGTATACAATATAATACACTAATAACATTTATAAATATGGTTTTTATTTTTTTAACTGTGTCAAAGTAATTCGTGCTTACTAAGAAATTCTTATAGCTATTTATAAAATCACTTCTTTTTGAACTGAATCGTTAACCACTGCAACAGTGGGAAAATACAAACTCAATTTAAGCTGTATATGTTTGCATTTTCGTTTTATAAATTAATTTCAAGTGCACAATTCTGGGTGTAATTAATAGCAATTAATTACGTGGCTATTACAATAATCATTAATATTGCATTTTAATAAGTGCAAATAAAAAAATATTTGATATAAGCTACATTGTTTGTTACATTTAATAAACAGAAAATCCATTTTCCGTAGTATATTATATCGTAATTTTTACAGTAATATTTATTTAATTAGAGTGATTCATTGGTTTTACGGTTTCACTGTAAAAATTACGGTACAGTAATATTTATTTAATTATAGTGATTCAGTGATTTTACGGTCTCACTGTAAAAATTACGGTATGTCATAATTTTTAGTCCCATGGCATATTCTGTCACAAATGAATTTTTCGCTTGTTAAACTTTTACTCGTTTCATTAGTACTTCATTATATAATGTTATCTTATCCCGAGTAATATTATTTGGCTCATTTATCAGAATTTTAAAAAAGAACGATACATAGAGTATCGGTACATCCGTTTTTTCTTATAACTATTGTTCCCCCTTTTTTTAGGTACTAAAATTCAAGTATTAACGTAGAAGTTTAAAACTGAAAATTTAATGAAGTTTCACTCCATTTATAAGCATCGCTAATTTAGTGCTTGTTAACATGTTTACGTTTGAAGTACAAGTAAAGGATTAAAAAAAAAAGAAATATTTACTTATACTATACCAATTTTACTAAGAGATTAAACTGAGCCAGAACATTATCATAGTATATCTATGGCATATCTGTGCCCTGTTAGAATTTTCATTTTGAAATTACGGTAAAATGACATACAGCAGTCTGTCCATCTGATTAATAACCAAGTTTAGGGTTAGGAACACGTATTTTTACCTTTACGGTTTTGATACTGATTACTGGTATGGTTAAGAAACCATGAATGCAAAAGTGTATGGTTTTGTAACCAGTCACTACTAGCATAGTTCCTAAACCATAAAAATGAAACTTAAATAGACACTAGAGCTCTATGTGGTGCTGCGCCATTTATGTATGAATGATTGTTTCATATTCTAATGGTCCAAAGTCATCGATTGTAGAGTGCAACTGGAAACTGTTCCTGTATTGAAGGAATAAAATAAATATTGTAGTATCAACGCTGGGGTTTGAACCCCTAGGTATCTTGGATTGCCTGGTAATCTGGTCAAATCCTATAACCAGATCTAGTTTGTATCCAAGAATTCTTGATTTACCTGACTTATCAATTTCCTTTTGCAATCAGTACACTTATATTTTAGCACAATAACAGTGGCTTCACAGAGCTTGTGATAAACGCATAATCTTTTAGGAGGTGATTAAATAATTTCGTACTTTATAATAAATAGATTCAGAATTTTTTTTCACCTGTAGAACAATTAAGTATGAAGTCTTATTATTGTAATTATTTTTTACATTGCCATGTCTATGCCTATTAGAAAGAAATAGATGGTACAGATATGAGCAAAGACGGCTAAGCATGGTTTTGCAGCAATGAAGAGTTTAAGCTCTTCTTAACTAATATTAATGAAAAAAAATCTCAACTGTATCCAACAATCCTTCTTCCAATTAATCACACACTTTCAACGCAATGCTCCCTTGACCATTGGACAAATTACTAGCTCTCCTTACCCTTTAGGAATTCGCACGTGACCCAAAACTTAGCTTTTTATTAATGCAGATGAATGACTGAATTTTTTCCATTCTATCGGAAGCAATTTGACCGCTTTCGTCACTCGATGCTTAAGAAGGCGTCATTTTCAATTCGCTACAAATTTCTCATCACGTGGTTTTGCCCCTTCCGCTGTTCGAAACGATCCAATTGCGTGTTAGGAGTTTTCCTCTACATAGCCGCTTACTCAAGCAAAAGAATTTCGTTTTCTTGCATTTTCAGTTCCTGTTAATTTAAACCCCTAATTATCGTTGTAGCCTGCAGTAAGGAGCCACTTATTGTATATTTCCCTTGAGACTTTGAGAGGAAAATTTAGAAATTAGGCATATTTGTTATTCCGTATAATGTTCCCGATTGCAAATTTACGGATCTGTGTTTGGTATCTACAGGAAAATAATTAGCTGAGATTTTTTTTTCTTTTGAGCTTCTATTTCTTATTTGACTTCTGCGCCTTCTAATTATCCCTGAAATTTTCATGAGTTAATCCTAAACCATACTTGCTTTAATTCTACGAATGTACAGTTAATCTAAAAATAAGCATTATTTTCTATTCTTCTCATAAAAATGAATATTTAGTTTTATTGTGATGTAAATATACATTTTTAGCTCAATAATTCCGATTAAAAGTTTCTACTATAAGTGTCTTCTTATCTTGTTTTAAATAATCCAAGCTCAATAAAAATTCATGTCAATATTAGAAGCCTTAAAATTAACTAGATTTTTTTTGCAAAATGAAAAATAAAAGACGGAATCCAAAATTATATGAAACAGTCCCAAATTTAAATTTATGCCCACTTTTACTTTATTTCAAAGATGTCGTTGAAGAACCGTCCCAATTTTTGGGTTTACGACAACTAATGTTCAACACCGTCGCCTTATAATTCTGAACCCAATCCAGAAGAGAAAGGAACTCCTGGATCAAGCAATGGGAGAAATTTGCTTTTGTGGACGACTTTTCGATGGAATTAACCCGCATTTGCCTTACATGGAGAGGAAGACCACGAGAACCTTCCACGGTTAGCCTGATGGCAAGGGGACTCTAACCCTTGATCCGTCTACCACTGAGGATATTTCACGTCAGCTTTGTGGTCCGTGCAAACTGGATGCGGAATTCGTATATACCAGCAATCGCCGGGATTTGAACCCAGTTCACCTCATTGGAAGGCGAACGCTCTGTCCCCTGAGTCATTGTGGCTCATGTTATGTTATTCGCAATTGTAAAGAAATAAGTATTCTTACAATTTTATATTCTAAAGCATTAACAAAATACATGTGAATTTACTAATTAAAAAACTAAGCTTCAACCATTTCTTGTAAACGAGTATTAATACGTGCTACCAATGATGTGGCTTAAAAGAAAATAATATTTAATAATAATTAACACTAGATTGCCAAGGAAGTCATTTTGACTGCTTTTTAATTTCAGTTAGAAAAACAATGATGACACAATTTCTTAGAATTTTGTGACTTTTATAATTGCTTTTATTGCTGATAATTACTTATAACTTGTTATATAACTGAAAATAATATCAAAAATATTAAAAATTTATTTCAAACAAATTTCTTTATACATTAGTTATTCTTTCACAATTCAGTCATTTTGACTGCTTTTGGGCAATATAGGTATTTCAGTCTTTCTAGTGTAAAAGGGATAAAAGTATAAGGTGTGAATTTATGATCTATTTGTAGGTACATTTCCAAAAAGATCTGCATACATTAATAAAATATGATTAAAAAAATTTTTTTTCAAAAAATTCTTGTCCTAAAACTTTTATTCTTTATAGATCACCAAGAAGCTTTAATATTAACCTTATCATATTAAATAAAAAAAGGTACTCTTGTAAAATATAACGTCAATACCGTGCAATATCGATTCCAAATGTCCATCGCTTGTAAAACCCATCAAAATGTTTTCTCGCAAACTGGGTGGAGGGAATGATTATTTATTGATCGAGTTAGCAAGCAATTCTCATTTTCAGACGACAGTACAATTCATCTCTGGTCTTTCCGGATTCGAATCTTTTCTTCGATCTAAGGCCACGTATGTTGTACATAAGAAGAAAAAAAATGGATGCGTTATTTACGAAACCGTTACATTGTAAATGCTATGAAGCAACCGTATCTTCAAGTTTAAGAAAAAATTATATTCACATGTTTGAGGATAAGAATTTAGTCAAGAGTATTTGGTTAATGAATCATATGGATTAACAAATATAAGTTGGATACGGCACGATAAGTAAAATAATTTGTGGTGACTTAATAAAACACCACAAAATAATGGCAGTAGGATATTTTGAGTATTATAAGTAAAATAAGTAGGATATTATAAGTAAAATAAATTGTGGTGTCTTAATAAAACACCACAAAATAATGGCAGTAGGATATTTTGAGGAATTAAACTCGAGAAATGTCGTTCGCAAGTTGTCATAATAATTCTCTAAGTCTGCCATCGTACATTGCGAAAGTTTCATTTTTTCCGCAAAGAAAAAAAAGAGAATAATGCATTGAGATAACGCACGAGTAAGAAATTAGTTTTCTTAAATATTTGAAAGTTTGCGCTGCGTAAGAAATAACAACAACGAAACAAAACTATAATCAACTTTTTTCTAAGAGTGTGTAAAGCCACATTTTGCTGACAAGCTTAAAATAAATTTTGTTGATCTGCGATTTTCGCCAACTCCATAGCTTATAGACATGGTAAATATGATTTAGACTTTTTGCCACCCTAATATATGATAGTATTTTCCCACCCCGTTCAAATATTTCCATTTATCCTTTCTAGAGGTGGTGGAATACGAAAAAAATGTCACCTATTTGTGATAATATTTCAAAATACTAAAATTTTAATAGTTTTATCTCTTAAACATAGATTGAAAAAAAATCGTATGCTTCTTGAGTAAAATTTCAGATAAAATTTTTCTGCCTCGCAAAAAATAAAAAGAAATTTTTAATTCAAAGTCAAACTCATGATTGCTGAAAAATTAAAATGAGGGCACTGTATGAATAGAGTGTATCAAAAGGCAATGACAAACTTCTATGGGTGGTAGGAGGCATAATATGGAGGGCAAATTGTATAATAGCCTATCCGGGAACTTGGTAGTAAATGAAAATTGGTAGCAGATGTAAAAGATCAGAAAGGATATTAAACTGATAGGATATTAGCAACCGATAAATATTGACAGTTATTGCGACCAATAATTGTCAAAATTTGTTAGGCGCAATGAGTATTCATTCCATTACGGAAGTACTCATTCCATTACATGCTGTACTTATTCCGTTACGAATTGTGCTTATGGAATATACTTATTTACACATGTAATCTTTTAATTATAAAACGTACATTTTTATTATAATTGAATGTATTTATCATCATGAAATTTATTTATTTTGTATGCAGTCATTCAATTATGGATGCGTTATAATAAATTTTGGAAGTTATAATAGAAATCAACACTCGATAATCTCGTGAATGTGGAAGCAACATATTGTCGAAAAGGTGCATAGTAGCATTACAATAGTGAAATTGCACAACACCTCATAGCAGCAAACGATGTTTCAGCCCTAGAGTTACTATATGACTCTCAATTCAAATTTTGTTGACTGATAAGAATATTATTTATAATCATATTATCATGAATTACATTTATCCACAATAATTTTATTGACACTCTCTCTTTATATATATATATATATATATATATATATATATATATATATATATATATATATATATATATATATATATATATATATATATATATATATATATATATATATATATATATATATATATATACCAAAATATCTTTCTTTTTTTGATTAATATATTCATTGCCAATAATGAACTTTTTTTTTATAATGCTGGAGTTCCGTGAATTAAAGCTCCATCATTAAGGGATGCGTAGCTGAAGAAAATTTGGAACCGCTGCTCTAAGGTAACATGATAAAATTACCAAACTATACGTCATTTACCGAATTTTATCAGTTAATTAATAACCAAATTTAGTTGTTAATTTTACCAAAACCATTACCAAAGCCCTCCGTTAAAATTTACCGAGCTTTTCAGTGTTCCCATAGTGCCAGATATACGATGTATTTAACCATATTCTTTTAGTTTTAACCATACTTTTTCTTAGTGTACGAAAAAGTATGTGTATATATATATATATATATATATATATATATATATATATATATATATATATATATATATATATATATATATATATATATATATATATATATATATATATATATATATATATATATATATATATATATATATATATATATATATATATATATATATATATATATATATATATACATATATATATATATATATATATATATATATATCATGATATAAATTTATATACCTCTAAAAGTAGAACTAACCAACCCCAAAATAACCAAAAAAATAAACTGAATAAAATAATCTCTTTGATAATGTTAAATGATATTTACCATTCGTATTTATATTATAAAATAGTGAAACATTCTCGAAACTTTATAAGACATTTTAAAAATTATTTTATAATCAATTTGTTGGTTTTTATATTAATGGTGTATTAAATAATGCACCATCATATAAAAACCATCATATAATGCACCATCATAATGCAAGTAAGGATTTAAGAGTATGAGTACAACTAGCTGTCCCCATCTACTATTACCGTATAAAGAAATTTAGAATGACTCGTCGTTATATTAGGTTAACCTTAACAGCAATTATCTTCTCGCATAAAAGAGTGGGATGGGACGAGGCTGGCAAAAAAAAAAAAAAAAAAGAGGGGTAAAAAAAAAACTAAACCCTTTGATGGAGTGGTGGTCAGTGGCGTTAAGTGGCAAGTCGATGATCCTTCGTCATGTCATCGAGGTAATGGCCTGTAATCTGGCCGCAAGAGAGCCCCCCATTAGATGCTCCATTGGCTTCTTTTAGGCCCCCTACCTCTAGCTTTAAATTAGGCGCGATCACAGTTATCTACGGAGTTTCTTACGGCCCTCGAAGATCTTTCTCGAACAGGAGGTAAAAAGATCTTACGGAGAAGCAAATGGGTAGTTGGAGTGAAGATCCATTTCATTGGGCTATGACGCGAATCTTATGGTTCGGGGTGGAGGAGTATTTCTTTTACGAATATGGTAGAATCTTTTCATCTGTCTTTCTCGGAACAATTTGCTTGAAAATGTTTATGCTAGCATTTTTTTTTTATCTGCATTTTATTCAGCGATTTGATTTAACGTTAAATTCTCAAATTGTATTTTACATATGGATCGCAGCATAGAATTGCTTTTTTTGTTTTTGTTTAAATGTTTAAATATCTTTCCAATTGTTTTATAATAAATCTAAACTAATTAACTAACTAGTCGTCTATGATCATTTGTGAAATAGTATTTGCCCACAGGAAATGTTTATAAATATGCACGCTTTGATACTTTGGTATCATGTAGGGAAATTAAGTCCTCTGATTTTTATGCGCGATTATGGAAATAAGTAATAAGCAAAAAAAGGGGTTTATATTAAAAATTAAAATAAATAGGACATTATGAAACTAACTTTGATGTAATTCAAATTGAAATCAGCTTTTTAATCTGAATCAAGAAAGCGAAGGGTGATTATTTTTCTTGCAGTTAGTATTGTTTATGCTAGCATTTTTTTTATCTGCATTTTATTTAGCGATTTGATTTAACGTTAAATTCTTAAATTGTATTTTACATATGGATCGCAGCATAGAATTGCTCTTTTTTCAGATGCTTAAATGTCCTTTCCAATTGTTTTATGATAAATTTAAACTAATTAACTAACTAGTTGTCTATGATTATTTGTGAAAAAGTATTTGCCCACAGGAATAGTTTATAAAAATGCACGCTTTAATAGTGAAATCAAGTCCTCTGATTTTTATGCGCGATTATTTTTATTTCCAATACAGCAGGCGATGCAGACATTATCCTAACGCCTTACAGAGATCAAAAGAAAAGAAAAATGCAAATACAGAAAGAGATAAAATATACAAAATACAAAAACAAAAGCAAAACCTCAAGCACAAAAATTAAATCAAGAATTTAAATTGAACAAAAGGTCTCTGGCCTCCCATATGCGTGATTATAGAAATAAGTAATAAGCAACAAAAAAAGGGCTTAGATGAAAAATTTATATCAAAAATTCAAATAAATAGGACATTATGAAACTAACTTTGTAATTCAAATTGAAATCAGCTTTTTAATCTGAATCTAGAAAGCGAAAGGTGATTATTTATTTTGCAGTTAATAATCAATTATGGTCTTGTATTTCGATCATGATCTGAAATGTATCCTATCATAATATTACAACTGTCATAAGATAAATACTAGAACAATCAATACTGTAAGTTTCGTTCAACAACATAAAAAATGAATTAATCATCTGGAATTAAAACTAAACTTTATTAAGTAACAAAGGTCAGATTATTTTTCGGCTTCATTATTTTGACATAACATTTAACGTAACTGTGCACTCTCGTTTAAGAACGTCGCCTTCTGTAGTTACAACCGATGGTGGGCCGGGATAGCCTGGTCGGTAGGGCGCTGGGCCCATGTCCGAAAGTTTGTGGGTTCGAACCCCGCCGGCCGAAGACGTGTAGTAAAGTGACTGATGCAAGCTAAATCTATCGAGTCGCAAAAGTCCTCCATGTTCCCATAGCAAATCAAAACCTCTGGGGGTGCTGGATTGGAGATCGATCGTTCTCTGATTCAGGTCAAAATTACGATCTGTGGATGAATGAATGGATGTATGAATGGAACAAACTTGATACGCTATGAACGGGTGTGACGTATGATGTGGCAGAAGTCGAATTCTTTGCCATAGATGGCGCCACTGAAAAACAAGAAACGCACACTCTGCCTTAAATTTGCTCGGTTTCACCAATCAGGCTTGTCCGTATGGCAAGTGGCATTAGAAACAACAATAACCGATGGTTAACAATGAAATAATCTTATCACCATCCCAGAACGGGGGAGAAGGACAGCACATGAAAGTTTACGATGAACATGATTTCGAAACATGATGTTTGCTTTGCATATTGCTTGTGTAGAAAACATTTTAAATGTTTATAATTTTAGCAACAAACAAAAAATATACTACTATTTTATTAATCACCATGCATTTGTATTATTTAAAAGGTTTTAAAAGAAAAATTAATGATAATTATAAAATTACAGTCAGTTTATTATTTTCACTGTTTCGAATAAAGTTAAAAAATCTTAATTTTTAAACTTACTACTTTACGTAAAATGATTCCTCAAGTTTAACATTAGAAAATTTAAAATAAGCGAAACGCTTATAAAATTTTAATTTACTGATTTTTTTAAAAAAATTTCCCTTCCTCTTTCTTTACTTCATTATTATTTCCAATTATCGAAACAACTATTTGAACAAAATATTATACCTATTTAATGGAAACAACAGCGGCAAACAGATGAAAGGATAATTTAAAACAATGAATTAAGTATAATTTAAATGAGAGGAACTGAAAATAATTTACATCCAGGGATCATAGCAAAGTAAGGTCACGTAGAATAATGTTTTCATTTTCATCATAACGCGTAAACATCATACCGCTAAAGATCATACTTTTTTCCGATAAATGCGTTGATGACCAGAATTATGAATTATTAATGGTGATAAATGTTTAGCATGAATCATCTAAAACACTGAAAACATCATTTGTTGTAAACTAATTCATTCATCGTATATAATTTGGCTTCAAGCTGGGAAAACTCCGTTTATTTAAATTTATTTATAAGACCTACGTTAACTATTTTATTCAAGTTCAACGTTAGAAATGAATTCATTTTAACTCTAACTATTAAATTAATTTTAACTTTGGGAAATGAAATATTAGATTATTTTTCTTTTCCTTGAAATGTGAGAAAATTGGTATTAAATATCAGAAACAGTAAAAAATAAAATAAATTAGTAACTGCATTGAGAAAAAAAAAGTACATATAGTCAAAACTATGCGAATTTACCATACTTAATGTTAAATTTTATGATATGGTAGAATTTTTTTTATTGATGGATTGAGATTTTTGTCTCTCAAAATATAGAGAGCCGTAATCTCGAAAATAAAGTATAAATTGTACACTGAGAAAAAAAAATTTGGTCAAAATTAAGAGAATATGGCAAAATTTACCGTTTTTCTGTCTCTATGGGAACACCATGAAGTTCGATGGTTTTTACCGAAAGGCTTTAGCTATGATTTTGATAAAATTAACGAAGAAGTATGGTTTTTTATTGTGCGAAAAAATTTGATAAATATGGTAAATTTCAGTAGTTTTATAAGGATACTTTAGTGCAGGGTGAAAAGTCATTTAGTCAGCTAAATTTACTTGAAAGTTTTGCAGTTTTTGCTAAATATGATATAATAAGAGCTATTCAGAAAACTAGAATCACCGATAAAATTACCGTAAAGTACGGTAATTTTATCATAATTCCATTCTCCGTATATAATATAGTACAATAAAATTTTTCCATACCTACGAAATGTAATAAAATTGATGGTAATATGTTATAAAATTTGGTAAAGGTGGCAAAATTTAGTAATTTTACCAGGGCATGAAAAACCATTCATTCAGTTAAACTTACTTTTCAGTTTTGTATTTCCTAATAAATATGTTGTAATAAAAACTATAATTTTGAAAACCAGAGCTTCCAGAAAACTGTTACTATATGAACGAAAAAATTACCAAATGAATGGTTTAAATACCGTATATTTTGATTTTTATCAAAAAGAATTATGGATCTTTTTACCAGAAATTTCATTATCATTCAATACGGTAACTTTACCAGATTTTTTTCCCTGTGTGGATTTAGCCACGCGTTCGGGATGTTACAAAGTGATAAAAATTACAGAGATACATTAATTCAGATCAAGCATTTTTCGTTTAAACTTTTAAAATCTTGAACAAAGTTATAATTTGTTGTGAGAAAACCGCAATTTCTCAAGATTTACAAAAAAAGAGCTGCTTTTTCGAAATCGATATAAGTGCAAATGCAAAAACTAGGGGGAAAATGCCTTCGAAGAATCTTTAAGATCTCTTGAATATAACTAGTTAGTATAAAAATATAGAACAGATGAAGGCATTAAATAGTTATTGAGTATTTAAGTAATATATAAAAATGGAACACATGACCACTGGCTATTAGCAAGATAATTATATAATTATAAATTGCTATATAAGAAACTTGCTTACACATGATATTTCATATGTTCAGAACTAATTAAATCCAAAATGAGGTTTATAGCCTTTATTATAAGACACGATTCTAAAAGTAAAAAGAAAATAAATCCTTAATAAAGATTAACTACAAGAACAAAACACAAATAATGATACAAAAACAGATGCATTATTGTTTCGGTTGTGTGATCAGAAACTATCTTCTCATTGAATGACAGAAGAAAACTCATAGAATGACATAGAATGACATAGAATAACAGAGAATGACATAGAATGACAGAGACAAGCAAGTTTCAAGAAAGAAGGTTTCTGTTCATCTAACCGAAATTATAGAAAGCATGTTTTGGGGCGATTATTTGCGCTCAATTCTAGTGGTTAATCTTTATTTAGATTTTTTGGAAGGTTCTTGTTCATAGAGCCAAGAATCTAGAATGTCTATACTTCATTGTTGAGTATTGTTCTTGTTCATAAAATCGAAACAACAGAATGTCCGTTTTTGTGCCATTATTTTGTCCGTTTTTGTGCCATTATTTGTGCTTTATTCTTGTAGTTAATCTTTATTCAGATTTTTTGGAAGGTTCTTTTTCATAGAACCAAGAATCTAGAATGTCTGTACTTCCACCATTATTTGGGTTTTATTTACATCAATGAGTAATGTTCTTGTTTATTAATTCAAAGCAATAGAATGTCGGTTATTGTGTCATTACTTGTGCTCAATTCTTGAAGTTAATCTTTATTCGCTGAGTAATGTTCTTGTTCACAAAATCGAAACTACAGAATATTCCTTTTTATGTCATTAATTGTGCTTAATTCTTGTAGTTAATCTTTATTTAAATTTTTTGGAAGGTTCTTGTTCATAGAACCAAGAGTCTGTAATGTCTATTTTCTGCCATTATTTCATTTGTGTTTCATTTACATTGCCGATGAATGTTCTTGTTTATAAAATCGAAACTACAGAATGTCTGCTTTTGTGCCATTATTTGTGCTTTATTCTCATTGTTTATCACTATTCGTACTTCCTTAAAACAGGTTAAAGCAGGTTCTTGTTTATGCAACCGAAACTATAGTATTTCTATTTTTATGCCGATTTTTTACTTAACAGAAGTTTTTTATCTATATATTATCGAGGAATAGTGTTGTTGACAGAACCGAATGTGATCAAATGATCTGTGGCAACTGTCTTAATGTGGAACTGACACCATATCATGTTTTTAACTGCCCTGCAGTCGCTGCAGGCCTTCACCTCTTAAACTACCCCACAGAAGAGGATTTGTATTCTTTTAATGCCATAGAAATAACAAAAACTATTCAAGCACACCATGAAATATGATTCAATAGAGGATACGACACCAACCAACCAACAGAACCAAATCTAAAGTATTAGGGGGACTGGAGAGTAATGCCGTTTCGGCGCATTAAATATTCGCTCGTCTTAAAGAACAATACATTTTTTACTATCCACTTCGATTCATTTTCGATCCGGCATTGAAAGGTTGTCGCTAACGAGGGTGATTACATTATTGATTAAAAATAAAATCTTGATAACAAATATCAAATACAAAGAGACATTATCTTCCATTCCCCATAATATATTTGATTTTGGGTCTTAGCTCATACAACTGAGAAAAATCTTGTTTATTGAATCAGAACTATATTATGACTGCTTTTCTGTAATTATTTGTGTTTTACTCGCCTATAATACCCTCTATTCACTTAAACAAACTTTTTTTTTCTTAAACTTTTCTTTTCCTTGTTTTAAGATGAATATCAAAATATAGCTTTCAAATGATTTTAACATTTAAACCGATTTTAAAATTCGAAAATTTTAAGCGGTTTTATTTTTACCTTAAGGAAAAAGAATACCTTCTAATCCGTTCTAATGCTTTTATTTTAAATAAAGTTTCCTTTCAGAACTATAATAAAACTGACGCACTAAACAGGACACTTAGTCGAGTGATACTTTAGCAATTACATTCTTAAGTAAAGACCCTTTATTGCCCATTTCTTTAATTTACAAATTGACATGTAAGAGCCATTAAACGCTCCATAAAAATACGTTCATTAATCCTAGTCTTTTCCACACATCTTCTTAACTGGAAAAACTAAAAAAAAAAAGGAAAACATGCCGGAAAAAAGTACTTTTTTATCCCGTTCTTTCTTATTTTACTTGACTTTGAAATGAGTTCATCTGGAAAGTAAGGACTTAATATATTAAGTTTAAAAAGGACTTTGAATTTTATCATCACGGACTTTTTACAGTACATCAAAATATGTTTTTGTTTTGAATCTGATTTCTGGTTGAAAATAAAGTAAATATTTTCTTTAAGAACGTTGAGTTCGTTTATTTTCTTTTAGAGAAAGAATAATAAAATTATATTGGTTCTTGTTTATTTTTATGGAATCGTTTTTTTTTAAATTGATTAAATATGGTATAAAATATTTTTAAAACATGATTTTTGGAATCTATGCTATCTTAGTTAATCTATGCTTGTATTTTAGTTATTATTGTTAATTACTTTGCTGTTAGTGACTTTTATTGCCCAGTTTAGTTTTTTTTTAAATAATTGTAACACAAATATAATGTTTGAATTAACCTAAAAATAACTCATACTACTTCTTTTATAAAACTCAAACTTCTATATATTAAAAAATCGCAAGCACCACCGCAGTTTTCTAAAAAAACTGTGTATATATATATATATATATATATATATATATATATATATATATATATATATATATATATATATATATATATATATATATATATATATATATATATATATATATATATATATATATATATATATATATATATATATATATATATATATATATATATATATATATATATATATATATATATATATATATATATATATATATATATATTTATATATATATATATATATATATATATATATATATATATATATATATATATTCTCATGTACAGTTGATTATTTTTCAAATTCGGGCAATCGGTCATTTCGTTACGAATAAACATATTAATATATATTTGCATGAAACTACAATTGTTATAAGCAAAATGACATTTGATTAAAAAAATTATCAACTTTTAAGGGAAAAAGAGTGAATGAGAGACAACCATAGGGATAGAGATCGGAGCCTCTTATCATAGAGATTTGTAGATTTAAGAAAACATGTTCATATACACTGTAGAAAAATTCAGTACAAATTACGGTATACAGTTCTGACAGTTTGGGTGCATCATTCGTAAAATCCATTTTTACCGTAAAATGCATTTTTACCTTAAAGTATTATACTGCAAATTTACAGTAATATTTATTGAATTAGAGCGACTCAGTGATTTTACGGTAATTATGACAGTAAAAATTTCAATATATCAGATTTTTTGTTGCGTAACCCGTTCTGGTTTAAATAGATTTCACAATAAAAAGAATAGACAGCCTGAGTGCCGGCCCTTTTTACCATAATTAGATCCGTAATTTCTTACAGTGTATTTGAATAAATTATCATTTAAAGAATGCTTATATTTAAACATCGTTCAGCTAAATTTAGTTTATGATTAAAGAAAGGAGATTATATTAGGAAAAAAATGAAGAAAAATTGCAATAATATGTGAATAAAAAATATTTCTAAGTTTAATTTTTTTTTTTTTTAAATGTTTTAAAGTGAAAAATCTAATTTATCCTATTAGGTAATTAGTCGAAGACAAGATTTGATGTCTAAGACGAACAAAAAATGAATCAATTAAAATAGTATCAAAAAATGCTACTCGAGGAAATGGCGAAACAAAAATTTAATTATTTAATTTTTTGAAAACATAATGCTATTTAAGACAAAAACCGAAAATTGTATTAAAAGTCATTTTGACAAACAAAATGAGTATTTTGATTTACAAAAAACATTTTGTTTAACTGGAATAGCTTATTTACTCAAATCTTTACAATGTCTAATGGGACTTGTAAGAAATTTAATCAGAATTAAAATAAAAATTTTACATAATAGAAAAATAATGCCACATTTTTTTAAATGTATAAATTTAATTATTTTATTAAATGTTGAACACATATTTAATCCTATTTAGGCTTCGGTTAAAAAATCAAAGTATTAACAAATTGACGAGTTTTGAATTCAGTTATCGTAAATCGACTTTCCTTTCCTTTAATTAATGATGGGGAATATACTATAAAAATATATTAGACGCAAAAATAAAAAAAGATTATTACACAGAATAAAAAAGTTTAGTACTTGACATTTTTTGGCATTTTTTGGCACTGTATGGTAATGACATTTTTTAAAAAAATCCATAATTTTGGTTAATAAAACCAAAATATACGGTATTTAAGCCATTAATTTTATAATTTTTCTATCCATATGGTAATGATTTACCAGAAATTCTGGTTTTTAAAATTATAATTCTTGTTGTCTTTTATTTAGTAAAAAATGTAACTATGAATGTTACTATAATGTAAATGTAACCAAACAAATGACTTTTATGCCATTGTTATGCCTCTAACGTGTGATAAGTTACCAAATTTTACCACTTTTAACAACCAAATATTAAACCATAATTTATTATTTAATTTTATTAAAATCATTACTAAAGCGCTTCGGTGAAAATTACTGAGCTATTTGGCGTTTCAATGGAGCCAGAAACATGGTAAATTTTACCATATTCTGGTAGTTTAGATCATAATTTTTTTAGTGTAGAATGCATCGTTGTGTGTTCAGACATGAAAGATACGTATACGTTAAGCTAGACAACTTAAGAATAACACAATTACGTCATTTATGCGGATATACGATTGTTTTGATTCTAGAATGAAGAACTTATTCAGAAAAAACAATCCAAGGGGTGACAGAATAACTTAACAGATATTAAACAACAATAAAAAACAAAATCTGAAAAGGGTTCTTCATTATAGAACCAAAATGATCGTATGTTTGTTTACGTGACATTATTTGCATTTTTTTAACGTTGATTAGTTTTTATAATATTTTTACAATAAGCAGCGCAAACTTAACTTTTTCTTTACTAGTATACTTCGGTGTAAACGGGTCTTTTGAGAAAAAATTGAAATTTTCTGATTTATTTTATCAGAAGACGATTCATTGTTTTAGAATTGAAACCACTGTATATGTTTGCTTATGTGTCATTATTTGCTTTTTTCCCCCGATATAAAACATTTTTAATAACATCACTAATTTAATCTTATTTCACTTAAATACTTTATTGGTAAAGAGAATTGAATATTTGTTTCTTTTGTATTGTTTTACCTGAATGAGATTCTTTATTATAAAATTGAAACTATAGTATGTATGTTTATGTTGGTTAACTTTTATAATACACATCACAAAGTGAGCCCTTTCTTCACTGGGAAACTTTGAAATAAACGGCTCTTTCTTGTTAAGTTTTGTCTTCTTGGATATTGTTTTATCTGGAGATGATTCTTCATTATAGAGCTGAAGTGATTTTATGCTTGTTTAGCTGGCAATATATGTAATTTCTGAGCGTTGTACATCTTTTTAATTATATAACAAAAATTTAACCCTTTCTTTTATTAAATTACTATTTATGTGAGATTGTTTCTTCTCTTTTCACTTTACTGAGCTTCATTTTCATATAAGCATAAAGTTAATCCATTTTTTACTCGGACAACTTATACGTGTTTCGTGAATATAACATCATTAATTATCATTTAGTTCAAGTTTGTAGTATCAAAAGTTAACATTTATTTCAAGTTCAAATTATCATTAGTTATCATGTAGTTCATGTTATCACTATTATCCTTCTTATAAGCTACGGAAAAATACTTTCTTTCTACCTATTCATTTCTAAATTAGATTTTTCGAGTAATAGTCTGCATGTTGATATGGAAATGTATGTTGATTTTTTCCACATATTCTTTTCTAAATTATATTTTTCCAGTAATAGTTTGTATGTTGATATGGAAATGTATGTTGATTCTTTCCATCCATTAATTTCTAAATTATATTTTTTCGTAATAGTTTGTATGTTGATATGGAAATGTATGTTGAATCTTTCCACCTATTCATTTCTAAATTATATTTCTCTAGTAATAGTTTGTATGTTTATATGGAAAAGCAAATTAACTAAAACCTTACGGAGACAAATCCCTACTTAAGTTTATTCTTTTTTTTAATACCAAATAACGAAATACCAAAGATGAACGCGAATTCAATCAATTATTGATTCGATATTGATTTTCTTCCAAAAAGTAAATAATCTGATTCATCGATCGAATCAGATTAAAAAGAGTTATAAAACGCATAACGCAATATTTATTGCAATATAAATAAAATATATATAAAAATATATATATAAAAAATATATATAAAACAATATATATAAAAAATACATATATAAAAAATATATATAAAATTAAACCCCCAATGTAAATATAAATATATATTCTTTAAAAAAACTTTTAATTGCTGTACTCAAAAACTATGAATTTGTTTTCTAAGATGCAAGTACAAACATGAGAACAAAAATATAATTTGAAACAAAAATATATAACTTTCACATTACAATATACAAATTTAGCTTTTAAATAATACTCGTAATTGATAAAATACATGCGTTACAAACTTACGATTTTCTTCAGAAAAATATCTTTCCTGTAAATTGTTCTCTGACTCAAAATGTAATTACACTAGCTGAAAAAGTCTGAGCATATATGTTGAATATGCATGGAAAAATACTCTATTTATCCGAAATCAAGGTTGTAAGGACCAATCAGTCACTGGATTGCCGGAAAAACTGGTCAACTTGAATTAATAGTGAAACAATAAAATGGTGCAATTGATTTCTCATTAATAATCTCTTGAAACTATTTTTTAAGCATTATTTTTCGGTAAGTGAGGATTTTTGCAATGATAACGAGAAGGGAAACACGAAAAAATCCTCCTAAAGTAGATTTAGACGTCTAAAATATTATCTAATCTTATAAAGTATATGGTCTAATCTTATGAAGTATATGGTTTAAAACATATTAAACTTTCATTAAACCTATATAAAACAAATCAGTTCATTTATAATAATTTCTTTGTAATTACACAAACTACACTTTATCCAATATAATAATATAAAGTTCGAATACAAAAAATTTAAATTTAAATATACAAATACAACAAATCAGAGTAACATTTACTGAATTTCATTTTTAACTTTGTAATGCTTTTCGCGAAAAAAAAACTTAAATCTCAAGAGAAGAAACAAAATCAAGAAAGTTTCTCTTTTACACAATAAAAGTTCTTAAAATGCCAAAAAAGAAATTTAAGAAGATTATTAAAATCAAAAATTTAAGCCTTAATGAAGGCAAATATATTAGACAATAAAGATTCCAAACAGCCTTGACACTTTATGATAAAAATATAAAATAATCTACTCTGATTTATTTTAGAAAGCAAGTTTAAAGAGATCTTTCTTTTTCCTTTGCCTTTTCATGGACATATTTCATCTTTTTAAAGTACTCATATAAGTTAAGAAAAGAAAAACTTTGTGACGTTAAATGCGGTTGCCAGATTTGCAAGATGAAAGTTTCATTCAGTGTAATTACATCTCTCCAGAGCGTCATTATGAAGAGTCAAAAAGAAAAGAAAACGCAAACGATTTCTAACGGTGCAAGGAATTAAATTATTTTCTTAGTCATAGAGTGTTTTCCGGTATCAGAAAAATTTGCCATTTGATTTTTTTCCGTCAGTCAAATACTTAGATATTCAAAGTCTTTAAATGTTAAACTTGACATAAGAAACTAGACTAGTCTATAAACCATTAAAGAGTTAAACTGAAAATAGTTTATTCCATTACAAGTGTCTCACAAACATGTCTAAGAATTTTAATGGTTTTCAGAATTTTTTTATTTATTTTTGTTCCTTAAACCTCAATCTTTCTTTTTCACTTAAAATTGTTTTATTCTATAAATGATATCGCGTTTTATATTCCAATTATAATATAAGTTCATTTTTTTTAATAATAATTAATTTAAGAGTTTTTTATGATATATTAAATAATATTTATATAGCAGTATATATAATTTTTTTTAAATATTAATAAACAAATATATTATTTTTTAAAAATAATTAAAAGTTTATACTACAATAAGTGAAATTTTAAATAGAAATAGTAATCATAGCTTTATATGTATTTAACAACTTTATTGTTTTTTTTAATTCTTTTTATTAAATAAATTTTAAAAATGCGATAAAACGTCGCTACAACAATGTCCCGCACAGCAATAGCTTTATATGCAAAAAATGTTAGTGGTGTATTAACATTGCCGCACCATTATTATATTCCGTAAAAATACTTCGAATTACTGAGAAAAACTTTCAAAAAATTCAATTAATTAGATCATGCCTTTACATAATTACAGGGTATGTAAAACTTTTATAAAATCTAATTTCAGCAATTCTTGAAGGGAAACTACAGAGTGAAGGAGAATAGAATACTGATATTTAAAGACCATGCTTATTTATTTCATCAAAAGCATATGCTTTTATTTTAAGTACTACTATCAGATATGTTCCAAAATATAGAAAACGATTAATTTTAGTCAGGGTGCCTGAAGTACGTCTCTATGTGAAAGTACAAGTACCATTTAAAATAAAGTGGTATGATATGTAAAGCTTTTGTAAATTCCAACTTCAATAACATTCGAATGAAAACAGGGGGTGAACTATAATCCACATACTTTATGGGATTACTATCGGAGGGGGACTAGTCCCATAAAGACTACTATCTTTATGGGACTACTATTAGGAGGAAAAAAAACACCCGGTGTAAATATTTCTCTGCAACTATTAATAAGAATATTAAGCAATGTGGAAATCAATCATTTTTTTGGTTGAAAAGCCTAAAGCTCACTTCTACCAGAAAAGAATGTTGTTGTTGTTGTTGTTGTTGTTGCTGTTGTTGTTAATTTACGTCGCACTAGAGCTGCACAATGGGCTATTGGCGACGGTCTGGGAAACATCCCGGAGGTTTATCCGAAGACATGCCATCACAATTCTGATCCTCTGCGTAGGGGATGGCACCCCCGCTTCGGTAGCCCGATGACCTGCCCGCGAAGTCGAGCACTTTACGATAGCACAGTTTAACGAGGACCAATACCGCACACCCTCGATCCCTACGCAGACTGATCCAAGTGGTCACCCACCCGCACACTAATCGTAGCCAGTGATGCTTGACTTCGGTGATCTGCTAGGAACCGTGTCTTAACGATCAGTCCACTGCGGGACTTACCAGAAAAGAAAACATTCAAAAAATTCAATTTATGATATTTTCTTTATATTATGTTGCTGCAGAATAAAATGGTGTGTAATTTTTTTTTCCTTCAACACTATTCGAATAAAAACTATAAATGAACTAGAATAGAATACGAATCTTTAAAGACACTGCTATATAGTATTTATCATCGAAAATAACATGCTTTTATTTCATTAGGAATATTGGGAAATACACAATATCAATCAATTTTACTCAGGAAGGCTTAAGTCCGCCTCTACGAGAAAGTTAAACTTTCAATCTTACACGGCCAACATGGTTTATGTATTTTCACCCGATATTTCTTGTAACTCTTTTCTGTTGCTCGTCTGACTTTTGTTTTTTCTTCTGTCTGGTCTTATTGAGCTGAATCTCTAAATGGAAGACGATAACTTCATCTCCAATGACACGGAGTGTCAATTTTGTAGAAGGCTCTTTAGTTCTTGTAGGTCTTAAGCTCTTGCTTATGAACACATAATACCTCAAACATACCAAAAAATCCTGAGATGTCGGAATATTTGATTAACCATCTTTTTTATTTAGTTTAGAAAATCATTTTTCAAAATTTATTTGCTTTTGTATAACTGGAGTTAGAATTTTTTGAATACCACAAGTATTTAACAGTGGCAAGTTTTTCTAAGGAATTAAATTAATATATATAAAGATATATACGGAGAGAGAGGCAAAAAACAATTAAAGAAAATAAAGATTAAGGATGAAAATTAAGAAAACAAGGGAAAAAATATTTTTAAAGAGAAAAGGAAATTTTATTAATGAATAAAATAATTTTTTAAAATTATTTAAAAATTAAGGAAAAGAATTAAAAAAAGATGTGAAACAAAATGAAGAAAAGATCACGTCATCAAGCTCGCACGATTATAATCTCAAAAGAAAGTGCTTTCTAATATTGTACATATATTGCCAAAGCAAAATATATCAATACAATAGTGTGAGTATTGATATAGTTAAAACTCAATATTTCAATGAATTGTAATCAATAGAGCCGAAGCAAAATATATTATTACAATAATATGAGTATGTATTGTATATTTTTCCTTGGCTATATTAATACAATATTTTAAAGCGTTCTATTTTGCTGATATAAACGTTTGAGCTGACGATAAGACTGTATAATTTCCTTACTTTGCTTTCAGGCTATTTTATTTCTTTAAAAAAATTTTAACATTTTTCAAATAAATTTCATTTATTAATATTTTTTTCTCTTTAAAATGTATCTTTCCTTGTTTTCTTTATATTTTAAACATATTAAGTAGTAATAAAATATTATAATAATAGGAAAATAAATAAACAAATAATTTTTTTGTATTTTGTTTACCATATTCAAATGAGAGAATTAGATTAAAAACATTACAGGTTTTAGATTAAGTTAGCGCCATGCCATAATGGATATTACATATTTTTTAACCTTTTGATTTGATTAGATTTAATTTTGTTCAATTAATTAAGAAATTTATGTGTTGTCGTTCAAATGGTAATTTTAGTAATATGCATAAAAATAACAAAATATTTATAAACTAAAAAAGAAAACGATATTTTTTTGGCCAAATGAACAAAATGACGAAATTCATATACTGGCTTCTATTATTAATTTTGATTTAAACAAAAATGATTTAACATAATACAATTCTTCATATTATTAAGACTATAATGTACTTATTGTAAACATGTAGTCAAAAGTAAGCTTTCTTTAATGCCATATTTTTTTACCGATAAAGATAAAAACATCAATAAAAGTATCACTTAAATGTTTTCTAGGAAAAATAAATTTTTCAATTATTATAACTATTGATTCAATTATTATTACAATTAAAAATAATTGTTTTTTTTTCTAATGTGAAAAAAAATCAACTTTTTAGAGTTATTTAAATAATTAAAAAAATTGAAATTGAACTTTCAAGATTCATTTTAATTAATTTTTTCATTGAAAAATAAATGATACCTGGAGAGAGCTCAGGGAATAGAGTTCTTGCTTCCCAATTAATGTGCCCCTGATTCAAATTTCAGCCATGGTCTGTCAATACAAATTCCACACCCGGCTTGCACCGATCAGAGTTTTGACTGAAATATCTTGAGTGGTCGACGGATCATGGGCTAGAGTCTCTTTGCCATCAGGCTAACTGTGGAAGGTTTTCGTGGTTTCCCCCGCCATGTAACGCAAATTCGTGTTGGTTCCATCGAACAGCTCTCCACAAAGGAAATTTTCTCCAAATACTTGATCTAGGAGTTCTCTTGTCTGCTGGATTGGGTTCAAAAATAGAAGGTTACAGAATTGAACATTGGTAGTCATAAACTCAAAATTGGGTAGGTTGTTCAACGACGGGTATAAAATAAAATAAAAGACTTTTAGAAATTTACATATGCTAATTTAAATTTCTTTTTTTCCTAAAAAAATCTTTGTTATTTTTAAAGAATACCATTTTAAAAAAGAATCTGTCATACATGTGTAATTACTAATTATTTTTGTCTTACCACGCGCATAGATAGTGAAAACTTCAGTATGGAAAATTTTTAAGCGCCCCCTGTTGTCACCGAAAGACAGACCAGTTAAGTGTTCCTTCCACATCCCTGTGTAAATTGTGAGACACTCATTTCATTCTAAAGTATTCCTAAAATGGCTGAAAATAAAAACTTCTGACTGTTCCATCACTGGCGCTTTACTTTTTTCTTCAGCCCATCTTTATATAGTTATAAAAAAAAGAGAGAAAAAGAATTTTATCGCCCGCGTTCCATAACTTTGAGAACTCCACTTCATTTCATGCTCACAGTGGAACAGTCAGCTGGGTTGCCACTCCAAGTCAAAAATGGCACCGCAGTAGGGAAAAGGAAGTGAACAAAAAGAGAAAAAAATAGAAGCCAGGGATAAAGACCGCAGTCGTTTATGGGTCTGTGTGCGTCGTAAAGCCTCAATTTAAAGAGAGGCGTCACGATGCATAAACGCTGGGAGATTCTTAGACGCAGATATGGTCATTTTCAAATTCGTCGATTATTCCGACTAGCATATATGAGTGTGATTTACGATACAGGAAGCTGTTCTCCCATAATTAGTAAAGTCTCTCTGAAAGTTTAATTTTGTATATCAATCAATACTGTTTGTTGTAACAGGTTTGGACTACTAGTTCAGTAAAGGTCGTGTATAGTGATAAAGTACACTGTTAGAAATTTCCCGGAAAAAAATGGTTAGATAGCAATTTATTGAATGGTTATTTTACCATATTTAATCAAAACAGTCAAATCACCATAAATCAAATGGTAATCAAACTTTTAAATTTGAGAAAAACTGTTTATTAACTGCTTCCACCTAATACGGTTAAACAACCAGAATTTTATCGCATCAACTAGGACCACCTAATGAATCTACTTAGTTCTTTTCAACTGTGTACATATCATAGCCGAGCGGGCTTATCTGTCAATCTCATGACCGACAGGACTGGAGTTCGAGCCCTAGTGTTGATACCATACTATTTCCTCCCTTTCCTTCAACACATGAAGAGTTTCCAGTGTTCGGCACTCTCTAATGTCCATTACCATGCCGACCTCCTATGTCTAGTTAAATAATTACTGTCTTTTACGTTTTTGAGAAATGCTAGTTGTAAATTTAAAAAAAAACCGTATAGTTTTGTATTCATGATTTTATAACCATACTTTTTATAAATGGCTTCAAAACCATAAAGGAGAAAAATGTCCTTTACCATAAACTTTACGGTTAATCGGATGGACAGACAGCTGCCAGTTATTTTACCATAATTTTTAGAATGAAAATTTTAACAGTGTAGTAAAGACTGCCAAAAAAGAATAATTTTCATTTCAATGGAAACTGATAAGGGAATTAATAATGATATTTGTCAATCTACGTTTCCTTTTTAAGCGGAAGCGAAGTAAGATAGCTCATAGCAATTAAGAAAATTCAGAGAAGTGATTTTGTCACAAAATTCACGATTTGAGAGGTTTCCATTTACCTTGAAAATTGGCTAATTTCCATTATGCTAAATGTCGACTTCCAATTACTGTACGTGGTTTGGATTTGGGGCATTAAGAATTGAATTCTGGATATAAAAAACAGCTATTGGAGTGCTTGGATTGAGACGGGAGAAGACAATTTGTTCCAATTATGAAGTTGAAAAAGTTAGAAATATACATGTAACCAAGAAAGAGGAGAGGTTTAATTTACGTGAAATAAAGAGGTGTGCAATTGCTCGATAGAAAAGAGAAAATCTTTTAAGTAAAAGTGAATTAAATAAATTAATGCACTCATGTTCATAAATTAAAGAAAATGCCAGTTTACCCGAATAAATAACTCAAAAGTAAAACAAACCCAGACATACACATAAAACTCGTTTATGAAACAAAAGAAATCGAGCAAAAAGGATGATACATGTCATGAGAACTACGGTGTATGATCTCAATAGCAATTGGAAAATAATTATTCTTACCAGACTTTACAGTACATGGTTATTACTCTCCCAACCTATAAAATGAGTTCTGCTAAACTTTTCCTCTAGTCGCCAATTCACAATTATTGCTTAACTATAAGATGTATTTTTCCCGTGCAACTCAGTTCATAAACTATACTGCGTATCAACTTATCTAGACGATCTTAGAGAGCTTAACACCTCTCCCCATGCAATGTGCTCGAAGATCCAGTATATGCCTAAAATAAATGTTTAATGACGAGCTTCAAGTCGTTGTCGAAGCATTTGCCCTACAATTGTTTAATCAGATTCAAATCAGGTGAGAACTCTGATCATTCCAAATGGTTGATATACTCAGATATAAGGCATGGGTTTACGATGTTTGCTCGGTAAAGATGGTCGTTGTCATCCGTAAGCGTAAATTCTGACCCCATGGGATTCATAAATAAGACTAATAATCCAAAAAAATAGCTTGTCATGGTTCTGATTTGAATATGCAGTCCGAAACAAAAATGATTCCATCATAAACGAGTACCACTGTATTAATGGTGCTCAATGTCTCTGGTAACGAGACCTTAAAGTTTTCCATATGGATGTCAGACGTGAATCAAATTGTAATCTAAATCTGGACTCGTGGGTAAACACCCCACACGTCCATTGTATAGGTGTCCAGATTGCATGATCTCTACACCTTGCCATCTGCCCACTGCAGTGAGTTACCATGGGTGGAACACATCTGACTGGCCTGTGAGCTTATAGACTATGCTGTCTACGCACAGTTTTCCTCGAAACTGCGTGGTATCCCTGGCGGAAGTCGGACAACGGAACAGGTCTGATGCTCTTCTGCGTTGATGTTGGCCGTTATTGTTAAATATCGGTGGTTTCTCGTCACTAACTCGGGACGACCTGTGATGATATGTATCTTGAAATTTCCATCTTCTTGAAACCGTTGACAAGACCTAGAGATGACACTATGCGCACTTCCGAGTTCCTTGGATACCAATATCTGAGTCAGCCAATATTTCAAGTGGCCGACGATTGGACCCTTAAAAATCGTTTTTCTGCTTCATAGCTCTTCACTGAAAGGCTTACAGGACACATGTGAACTACACCTCTTCTCTACCACTATCTTTTATACAATCTTCGTTCACTCTCTTTTCATTGTGACGTACTCTCAGCGTCATCTTCGCTTGTTCAAAATATTATAATAGTTATAACTTACATTTGTTTCAGAATTGCAGACTTAAAAAAATTTACTTTTAAAAAACTAATAGGATAACACACTTCGAAATTTGCGCATATGCATCAAGGCAAGTAAAGTAGGATAAAATTTTTAATTTTAATATTTTTCTGGATTGCTTTTAGTTATGCTATCAAAACATAAATATTTTCCTGTCTATTGAAATAAGAAGAAATAATTTCTATGATTGGTAACAAAGTTCGTCTCTAAATTTTTAGATATTACCGTATGTACAGAGTGATTCACTGAAATGGTTACAAATTTAACACTAGAAAAACTGAAATACCTATATTGCCCAAAAGCAGTCAAAATGACTGCATTGTGAAGGAATAACTAATGTATAAAGAAATTTGTTTAAAATTAATTTTTAATATTTTTGATGTTATTTTCAGTTATAAAACAAGTTACTAGTAAATATCAACAATGAAAATAATTACAAAAGTCACAAAATTCTAAGAAATTGTGTCATTATATACATCATTGTTTTTTTAATTGAAATTAAAAAGCAGTCAAAATGACTTCCTTGGGCAATTTAGTGTTAAAGCGGAGGTAGGTCACATCATAAGGAATGAGAATTGTACAGAAACTAGCAGCCAGAAATGTAATTTTACGCCGCAAGAGGCGCTTTTCTGTTTTGAAGTTATCGCCATGTGCCTTTGGGTTGTTACTTTTAATTATTCAAACCATCTTTATTTTTTGTTAACATTATGTTTTTGTTTTTAATAATATTCAAAAATTGCATTTTAAATAGGGTCCGAAATCGATTGTTTTGTCGTTATTTAAATGATTTGGTGATTCTCTAAGTTGGTCACTAAATTATGAGAGTACGATGAAACAACTATTTCTAATCCTATTCGATTGGAATTTTTGAATATATCTCATAATAGAGAATAACCCTTAGCGGCGTATGATAATATTTTCGTTCCTGGGTTATTAAGCTATTTTCAATCCATATGATGTCCCCTCAACTCTGCGAAAGTACTCGCTATACTGAATCTACTCTGCAGACGGTTTAGTAATTGAAACGTTAGTAGTTTTTTTTTTTTTAGAATTATCTACCTAACGATACATATGTATGATCCTGAAGATTTATTACTAATGCATAGAATGATATCATTATGAGATTTAATTATCTACATAACGATAAAACGCACTGAAGAATTCATTTGTAGTGATAATTATGCTGCAAGCTATTTAGAAATAACGTTTTACATGAGTCTTTTGCCTTCGAAGAAATAAAAGAGAAATAAGGCATTTTCTTCCAGGATAAATATCTTCAACCCATTCATTTTTTATCTCCATTGCCGCTGATTTCCGTATTCGAAAAACAACAGGAACGAAAACAGATTAGGAGAGAGGAGAAGCTTTTTAAGCATTTCTCTGAAGACAGTGATTCATCCGTACCCATTTGGAACATAAATTCCAACTAGTGGCATTGATAAGATTCAGGAGCGTCTATAAAGAGAAATGAATTTCATCGCCAAGTGCCATTTCCGAACCCGCTTTTCCAAAAAGGAACCTGACGAACAAGAAGGGGGGGAAAATGGCAGAAAAGAGCTCACTTCGTTTGGAAAAGCCACGCAAAAGATATAAAAGAAGAGTAGAAAAAGAAGACGGCGAAATATATTTCCGGCTGCTATTATTGACTGCATCAAATTCAATTCTCTTCGGATGTACTGAAATAAATGGAAGAATTTGTTAGCGTTTACGTGAAGGCGAGATAGTTAATTGCTTTAGCCACTTTTGAGTGGCTTGACGGCAAAAATGTGCAAAAAGAAAGCTGCCCTCGGGACGCCTCATGGGAAATGATCGGGAAAAAAAAGTTCAGATATCCGAACATTTCCTCCTCTTTGACACATTCGAAAACGATTAACTGTTCGTAGAATCAACTCAATCGCCCTTCTCTGCTACTTATAGTCAACAGTCATTTTTGATTGAAAAGAATGGTTTTTCGTTTTTGGATCGGTTTAAAATAAGGTTGAGTATCGAATTTTAAACGTTATGTTTAAAAATTGTTGCGTATGAAAGTGTTCCTTTAAAATGTTTTAATAAAGGTCAAATTATTATTTTTTCCAAAATATCCGAGATTAATTTTGAATATAGATTTTAAAGATAAAAAAAGTTCATTATTTTGTACTTTAGGTGTTTAATTTCATTTTAAAACACTTAGGACACAAATGAATTCTGAAAGATGAAATCTATCAAAGGGAAAATCTTTACAAATACTACGTGAGAACACACTTATGGAAATTCTGAGAACTGACTCCTCTGCAAGTAGTATTTTTTCTCTAAATATAACAACCCTTAAATATTTATAAATGGATTTTTTAAACGGATTTATATATGTATATATAATATGCAAATTTATGTTTCAGTTTAGCATGACTAAGAATTAACACTATTTTTGCCCTCACAAAAATTGAACAAATATTTTTATTTGGAAGATTAATTCGTCCCGATCAACAAAGATCTAAAACATTTCTTATGGTAATTTGATCTTTTTTCTCCAGTCCAAAACTAATTTCTAAATCGGTATATTTTATTTTTATTTCCATTGATGAACAGTCAAGCGAAGTACCAGATGAGAATTCACATCATGAATATTCACATCAAATTTATATATACTGTACAGAAACATCTAGTTTGAAATACATCACGCATAAAATCCATACCATCACACATGAAAGTACATCTTTAATATAAGGTATACTTCAGTGTTGTACACATCTTAAAAGTCCACACTATATCTGATGGCAAAAGAAAAAAAAGAGCATTGGCAAAAAGACACCGAAAAGAACCCCCTAAAAATACCGGAATGAAAGCCCTAAAGGAGTCAAAAAGTGCCCAAATACTTCTCACTTTAATGAATTTACGCCCAATTTGGTTTCGGCAGTTGAGCAGATTCATGCCAAATTTAAAAGGGCTTAAATACTTTTTACTTTAATGAATTTATGTCCAATTTGGTTACGGCCGTTGAGCAGATTCATGCCAAATTTAAAAGTGCCCAAAAACTTTTTACTTTAATGAATTTACGTCCAATTTCGTTTCGGTGGCTGAGCAGATTCATGCCAAATTTAAAGTAATTAAATAATTATTATAATGAAATTAGATATTTCTTAACAAAAAATAACTAAAATACAAAGATAGATTTAATGTTCATGGTATATTTATTTTAATGAAATGAAGTTAGATAACTTTTTAACAAAAAAATATCTGAAATTCAAGGATTGATTTAAAGTTCGTGGAAGGAACTTTACTAATTTCATACTGCTTAGCAAAATTTCTCCTGGAATAAATGGAACAACTGAAATAAATAGATCTATGATTTCTAATAATTACATTAACTGAGTTATAAAATTGCTTTATCGATGGAATTTTAAAAAAAAAAAAAAAGAAAAGCTGTATTAATATAAAGCAATTCCTAATTTTATCTATATATTTTTTACTTATCACAACATTTACCCCCTGATTGTTAATTGATACATTATACATGTACAACTATTAAGTATATTATACAATTGTATAATGTGCAATTAACATAATTACAATATGCATTAAAATGCAAGTTTCCGCAAGCTTCAAGCTTTTTATCTACCTATTTATTTATTATCGATTTATTTTAATTTATCTGTTTAAAATCGAATAAATATTTAATTATATTGAATTCATGATGAACAGTCTGAATCAAATCGGTCATTAAATTTACGCAATTGTTGAAGTAGTGCTCTTTTTCCCGATGCTTTTTATCAATGCTCTTTTTCTTTGCTTTTTCTTCTAGAGCTTCATTCCTCAGCGCTTTTTTTGGGGCTTCTAGTATAAAGTGTCACTCATGCCAAAGAGATTCACCAACTCTTGGTGTCTGTGGCAAAAATATGTAGTCGTTGTAGACAATGCATTAAATTAGTAAAATTGAATCAATATTTCATTAAAATTAATAAAATGCAAACAGTATTTCTTTAAAATTAATGAAGTTAGACAGTATTCCATTAAAACTAATAAAATTTAAAAAGTATTCCATTAAAATTAATGAAATTTAAACTACATTCTATAAAAATTAAATGGTTTTTCATGAAATTTAATTTTTGTCAATGTCATAAAAACCTGACTTGATCGAGAAAAACGGTTTTCAGATTTGAAATCAGCAAAACAAGTTACGTTGGAAAATATAAACATCATACCAGATATCTATAACTTGTTTATCAGTCTAATTATTCAGCAATAAAATCGATAAAAATATAAATATTTTATGCAATACTTTCATTTTTGACGGACACTCAATTAACCATAATTATATTTTAAATATTTATAATAATAAATGGTTTTCATAATTTATGGATAAAAACAAAAAAGACTTATTTTAGATTTTCATTTACTTTTGTTCTCGAAGTTATTTTAGATTTTTTTTAGCTTCCCTTTATGAGGCTGTTTAAGATTTCTACTTACTTTCGGAAGAAAGAGAAATTATAATTCCACTTTTGATTTACCACCTCCATAAATATTTTATTCAATATAAAACGCAAGAAATATGTCGTTAAGTACATTAAATATGATGAAGAGAGCGTATCTAAAAATCAATGAAAGATTTAATTCCATCACTACTTATTTAGATAATAAAATGCATTTCTCTATTTTTTTTCTTTACATAATCATTCTAAAGAATCCATAAATTTAGCTAGAAAAAATTTATTCCCAGTTTCAAAGCAAAGAAGTATCTACAAATCACTCTCAATGTAAAGATCCATTTATACGGAGCTTTTTGAACCGTAATATAGATATAAATATCTCCGTACAAATATATACATAAAACTATCAAACAAAATAACTTCAGCATGCCGTTTCGACCACTTCAAACAATGAAGAAGGACATAAAACACACAATTTTTGCGAAAATCCTCCAACGATTACGCGAATTCTCGGTCATATCCTCCGAAAAAAAAAATCTTTTAGTTTTTTTTATTCAAAAAGTTTTTTCTGTCTTTCGTTTGAGAAATAAAAAATGTATATTCCTTCCAAGTAAAAAAAAAAAAAATAAAAAGATGCTGAGCAAAAAGAAGAGAACTCATTGCAGTAGAGAATATGATTTGATTTTGAGCGACTGCGATCATGCTCCATAAAATTTGAAGATGGGTTGGAACATCGATTATAGAGGGTGGTAGGGGAGAAGGAGATGGAATGGGTAAGCATAAGCATTGACAATAAAGAGATGGGGGCGTGTGAGGATATTGTGGAAGGGACTCGAGATGGAGGTGGGAAAGGAGGGGAAGGCAATGACTTCGGGGTAAAAGGCAAGCCTTCCTTGAAAACGATGAAGATCTTGGTGCATATTGATGATGAGGAGATCTAAAATAATAACCGTGTCCTGCACTAAATGGAAGGTTATTTTAAAACTCTTTTGTTCGAATTCGGGTTCTAATGTACGCTACTGTTACGCGGCACGCAACGTTCGATTTCCGGATTGGACAGAATCTTATTCTACATCTTCTCCTGTGTGGCAGGATTTGATCGAAATTTTTGGCATTTTGATATGTGAGTATATTTAATCTAAACATGAAATAATTGAATTGATAAAGATAACTGTAACGGAAAATTAAGAATGGAAAATATATCGGGATTCTTAAGTTAGGGGTAGAGACCTGACTTGCTGTGTGACTAGCATATATGGCAACGTTACTTTTAAAAAGTAACGAGTAAAAGTACAAGTATTTTTTAAAAAAGTAACGAGTAAAAAGTAAAAAGTTCTTATTTTAAAAAGTAACGAGTAAAAAGTACAAGTAAAAGTACAAGTACTAAACAAAAAAAGTAACGATTAAAAAGTACATTTCTAGGAAATCGAAAATTCAAAGTAACCTAAAATTTTATTGAATAATATTCTTATGTTCTTTAATGTTTTTGCAAAATTGTTGTATTTTATTTAATTATTTGTAATTTTGAAAGTTATGGATATTAATTTATTTTTAAATTCGGAAGAATATTATAATATAATTTTATAACATAATCGTAAAATATAATTTTAAAATCAAATATAATTTTAATATCAAACTTTTTATGGATTTGCACGAAGAAGAAATTTTATCTATTGTTTTTAATTTTTAGTTTATTATTTTTATTTATTTAAATTACCAATGATTTAAAATTGTTTTACTCTTTAGAAACGGGTTTTAAAAGCACAAACATAAACAACGCAAACACGGGGTTTCAGATAGCTTTGTGATCTTTGAGCTAGTAAAAAATAATTGAATGTGCAGAATAAGTTGAAACAGAAGGTATTTAAATACGAAGATACCTGTGAATGCATAGATATTGCACATTAATTTCATAAATTAAAAAAGCATAAGCATCTTTTTTAATTTAATAATTTTTTTTTTTTTTTTTTTTTTTTTTTTTAAGAAAGCTTACCGAGTTTTACAAAAAAAGTAACGATTTTATTCGATATTTCCGTTACAAATACTTGTACTTGTACTCTAAAAAAGTAACGAAAGTACAAGTAAAAGTACTAAATTTAAAAAGTAACGAAGTACAAGTAAAAGTACGTACTTTTTACTTGTACCGGCGGTACAAGTAACGAAAGTAAAAGTACTGCCATATATGGTGACTAGTAGAGTATATAGTGCCATTATGGACATTACATGTTTTCTAGCTATCTGAATTCATTTGATCCTTAAATTAAAATTAAATTTTATAATATTTATCCAATGGAAACAATATTTAACTTATTGCTCTAGTCGCAGAAAAGTGGTTGCCAAATTCTACTTTAAAATTTTTATTTTCTTTAACTTCAAACCATCAATAAAAATATTTATGACCGATGTATGTTTAACGTAATTTTGAAACGTCGCTATAGTTTTTCTCTCGCCATATTTTTTTAAAATAGATAATTCGTTATCATTGATCAGGCTCGGTTTGCTTAATTTACAGCGTGGCTATTGCTACCTGTCACTTTATCATAAATATTTGATCTAATAAATTTCGAAAATCTTCGGCTTCCAGCACTGTTTATTATAACGATCGTTATTATGACGATCGTAACTATGAAATTTAAACATATCTTTCTAGCAAAACATTCATTCTTGAAAAAATATGTAAGGAACATGACAATTTAGAGGAGCTCGCTTGCAATTTCATGGAAACAAGTTATTATTGCTTTGAGAAAAACTAAATTATTTTGAATTAATTATACACTTACTTATTCAATAAATATCTCCTTGGTAATAGATCTTTGCTCCCGAAAATAATACATACTTTTCAACAAACATCAACAAGTATAGTTCTCCAATCACAATAATCATTAAACGATCCAAAATTTTCTCAAAATTTTTGAATTTGCTAAAGCTTATGGAAATAAAAATAATTTTTTTTTTAATTTTTAACTATGATAATCATAGATTAGAGATACTTATATTAGACTAGACCACAGTCGCAATTCAGACCTAAGGGCCTTTAAGCTGGTTACAAAAGGCTCTTGTAAGTAAGAAAGTAAGTAATTATATCTTATCTCATATTTGTGCAAATTAAATTTTCTGAGCAGATAAGTTCCCAAGTTCACAAAACAGTGAGCATAGTTTAATAGTTTAATATTTTAAAGAAGCACAATAAAAATGATTTGATGGTATCTAATTTGTATAAAGCTCTTTTAAGTTTTAAAATTCTCGTGGTTCAATTTCTCAAATTACTTTTCCATTTATTCGCTTGCTTAAACAACTGAATTCAACTCAGTTCAATCTTTCAGGAAAAATATAATCAAGTTTACCCAAAAAGTATCAGCAACAAAGTATTGTTGAAAAATAGCGAAATTTTAGTAGTAAAGTTTAATAAATCTTGATGAGTTGGACTTTGTATTCCACCAAATGACACCTTTTTCACTCTGGTAAATGCGTAACTCCAAAACGTACCATAATGCGTAACATAATACTTAATATAGAATGAATAATCCTAATTCTATTGGTAGACTGATTTTACCTGAATAAATTCATGCCTCCAATAGTCCAATTGTGCCCTTTTTTATATTCCTTCAATGTAAAAACATTTTATTGACTAGTTTATAATGTATATGGTCATAGTTTTTTTTTTCCTCTTTTTTTTCGTAACTTTCTTCCAATTGATTAAAATGCAATATTCTCGATTTTGATTCATTCCAATTAAACCTTAAGCTTAGCGGAATGCATGTTCGTGTAACATTTCATATAGCAGACGAATTTAACCTGAGGTTTTTATGCTTTTTATCTAGCATATCAAAATTAGCTTTTAAACTACCGAGAATATTCATTGCATTGCTCGCAACCATTAAGATATTATAAGTATGTTTCTTAACTTTTTCGTTCGCAAATTTCTTTGCTTCGCAAATAGAATGAAATAAACTAATATTGCATTTGCAAAAACAATTATTTAAAAATTTTTCAAAGCGATGATATTGAATAAGGAATGCTCAAAACAGTTATTGGCATATTTTTTTTCTTCAATATTAAAATTAATTGAAACAGGTATAAAATTTAATTGAATGGGTGATTATAAAAGAAAATTATTCCTTATATATTAGAGAATATTCTTTATTATTTAATCCTTAACTCAATTTAGGAATACATTAAAAAATCATCCACTAAAATATTAATCCTTTTATAATCAAATAGGAAATTTTTTCACATGGTTCACATTTTCTTCAAAAATATCTTTCTTCGAAATAAAGCCTCGAGTATTTCAAGAGAATAAAAAAATTCTTTTTAGTGATACTATTCTAAAAACATTACATATGCAGCTTGTTCAGTATGCTCGTCTGTATTCATGCATGCATCTATGTATTCATTTTAGGAAGTTTGTAAAAATTCTAGAGTCTATATCAAATAAAAAAATATCATAACATTGAATGAAATTTGAGATTAGATTAGGGCATCAAAAATTCCATCTTTTAACTGATTAAATCTGTATTATTAGAGAATGACAATGTTTTATGAAAGTGTTAAACCTCATACACTATCTTTTTATTCTGAAGACGGTTTTGAATTGTTAAAAATGTAAGTTTAGCATTTTCCATTGCTTTTTTTAGTATTTTACATTTTCTATTACAAAAACACATAGAACAATACTGTGTGAAGTTTGAGATTAAATACGAGAAAAATATTATAAATTCTGAAATACGTATTATTATAGAATTCAGTGCTATATAAAAATTCTAAATCTCATTTACAATTATTAAATTCGATTGTTTTCTTTTGTCAAAATAGTAATTTTGACATTTTCTATTACTTTTTTGGAGTAGTCAATATAGAATTTTTAGCATTTCATATTACTTGTTTAGTATTTAAAATTATAACAAAATACTGATTGAATGCAAAAACACAGCGTTGCAAATTCTTCCTATTAACTGACAAAATCCACATCATTATAGAATTCCAAGGTTATAAAAAAATGTCAAACCTTATACACAATTGTTTACATTTTATTGTTTTCATTTCTCGAAATAGTAATTTTAGTATATTTTCTGTTACTTGCTTGGTGTTTTAAATTATTTATAACAATTAAGTTGATAATTGATTTGAAAAAAAAGTATTATACATAATTAGTATGCATAAACTAGTAAAAGAAAGTAGAAAAAAAACTAGAAAAAGAGTAACTTATGCATAATTATTAAATTCTAAGGAAGGTTTTCAGTTATATAAATATAGTAATTCAGCATTTTCTATTACCCGATTGGCATTTTAAATTAATACAAATAAATATGGCAAAACATCTAAAGAAGTTGGGAATTAGGTACAGAAATATGAATATTACACTTTGGTTAAACGGATCAAATCCGCATAATTATGGAATTCCATTTTTACCTAAAATGTTCTAATATCTCATACATAATTAATTAATTCTAAAGAAGTTTTTTCGGCTGTCAAAATAGTAATTTTAGTGATTTTTATTCCATGTACGTTAACAAAATTGCAAAAAATAAAATGTATTACAACACTGAGATAAGTTGGGAATTATATACTGAAAAAAAGTTATTAAAAATTATTCCAAATTATTCTGAATACGAATTATTATAGAATTCCGATTTATAAAAAAGATTTTAATATCATACATAATTGCTGAATTTTAAAGAGGTTTCAGTCTAAGTTGTCAAAAAAAAGTATTTTCTATTGCTTAACAAGTTTATATTAAAAAATATCATAGTAATTTTAGAATTTATGTTAACTGATTAAATGTGGATTATTAAAGAATTATGTATTCTAATTTTTTAGAAGGTTTTCAATCTCATACTATTAATAATCGATTAAATTCCAAGGTAGCTTTCATGTAACCAAGCAAAAGTATTGAGTTTGCTATTATTTGCTTGGTATTTAAAAATTAATTTCATTAAAAAATATTTGGTATTGAATGAAATTTGAACAAATATATTTATTATAAATCTGCAAATCAGTATTATTATTAAACGCATTAAAAATTAAAATCAATCTAGCAATGAAATAAGCAAATAAATTAAATTTATTTTAAAATTAAATTTATTTTAAAATTGAATTTATTTTTAAATTAAATTTATTTTTAAATTTCATTGATTATTATATTTTATATTATATTATAATTTAATTTATAGTTTGTATTTTGTATTTTTTTTTATCCAGTTTAAAGTAAAATGAAAACTGACAAATTAATATTCAGTTTTATTGGATGTGTAGAGTTTGGGAGCTGCGAGCATTTTTTTAAAATAAATTATTTTTGAATCAGCGAGCTGTTTGGTGTTTTGAGAGATGCCTCTTGTTTTATTTCAATAAGATAATGAAATAAAAGTTTTTAGAAAGAGATTTTTAATAAAAAAATCTTTTTATAAATATTCAATATTTTCATTCTACGATATTGCTACTAGAAATTAAATATATTTAACTACTTATTTTTTATCGATCCAAATCACTCGTTTGTTAATAGATATTTTAGTACAGAAAAGCATAGTAAGAAAAAAAATCCTCCTTATTAATATATTATTTAAAAATAAAAATACATTTAATTCAGAAATGGTTTCTATAGAATACTTCATCGCCAAACACTTTTAAAGATACAACATATTTAGAATTTTTCGCAGCCAACAAATAACCCGAAGAAGTCATTAGAACAAAATGCAAAATCGAATGTAGAAGTCAAACTTCTTCTGACGCTTTTGAAGTCAACGTATGGAACATGTAAACATTCATAACTACGATTTATTCAAACACGCTTGATGGTCTGGCTTCAAAATTTCAAATCTGTGTTTGTTCCTCTATCTATTTCTAATACTTCACGCGAGGTTTCAGAAGTAGAAGTTATTGACACATACTTTCCTTAGCTCGCCAAATCCCAGAATGCATCATGTTTAACAAAACATTCAAGTATACAAGTTGCTTCGCCAGCTTGAAGCTCATATCGAGGGAATCTTTTGTTATGCTTATATTGCGATCGCGTTAAAGAACATTTTATGTGTAGATGAATTGCTTTTCGTTACATTTTGTTGCGTTTATGTTTTCAGAATTTTTCGTTTCTCAGTTAGTGATGTTTACTTTAAAGTACGCATGAAATATACATTAGAAAAATTGATATTACATGGTTGTGTTGCTAAATGCTAAAAAGAAAATTTAAATTCATATTTTTGATTTTCAGTTTGTTGTTTTCGTTGCATCAAAACAATTTTTAGAAAGCAATAGTTAGTTTCTTATCAAAACTACAGCAACCAAAATATTGTAATAGTTTGTCATACTATAAATATTAGTTGTGAATAAAATTGACTTATTTATTTTTAAACAAAGAAAAAAATATTTAAAAATTCGTTAAAAACAACATCTAAAATATAATTAACAAATTAAAAAATTAACAAAACATTGAATCAGTTGAAAAAAAGTCTTTGGTAAAATATTTCAGTGCTACGCTTTAATAACAGTCCAGTAAAACTAGTATTTTCCCTCAGAAGAATGATATTGTTACATACTAATATACTGTTAGCATGTAACAATATTATATTATATACTAATACATTGTTACATACTAATATATTGTTATATACAAATGATTACATACTAATATATATTGTTATGTACTAATACACTAATGTACTGTTGTACAATTATATACCTCTCATAAATTAATAAATAATATCTGCACTGAGAAAGAAAAATATGATCAAAACTAGCAGAATTTAGAAAAATTTACCGTTTTAGTATCTGCATGTGAACACCGTAAAGCATGTTAATATTTACATAAGCTCTTTAGTATTGATTATGGCCAAATTAACAATAAAATGTTGCTTTATAATGCATGCTAAAATTTGGTAAATAAGGTAAAATTTAGTAATTTTATAAGGATACTTTAAAGCAGCGCAAAAAAAACAATTATTCCGTTTTGTAATTTTTACTAAATGTGTGATAATAAGAACGATAATTTTAAAAACAATAATTATTATATATATATATATATATATATATATATATATATATATATATATATATATATATATATATATATATATATATATATATATATATATATATATATATATATATATATATATATATATATATATATATATATATATATATATATATATATACACTGGTTATCATAAATTAAGGAAAATTCACAAAAATCGCGATAACTCAAGAAATTACACATGGAATTTTATGAAACTTACCCACAATATACAACACATAGTAAGGTATTAAACAACATAAAAAGAAATTATCAGACATTAATAGTAGTATAGAAATTAGCACATGTATAAAATAAACAAATTGGAAGTATCGGTTTGCAATAGAAAAAGTACCTTTAATATGGAATATGATTGCCTCTAGAAGCAATACAGCACAAACAGCGATGTGTGATGCTTTCAATTATGCGGTCTATCAGTTCAATAGGAAGTGAGAGCCATTGCTCTTGTAAAGCAGTTGCAAGCGTGGCAAGGGTCTGAGGGGGCGGATTGATGGCAGATACACGCCTCCCTAGAGCATCCCAAACGTGCTCGATAGGATTCAAGTCCGGGGATCGAGCTGGCCACTCCATGCGAGTAATTGTTTCCTGTTGAAGATAATCATCAACAATGCGAGCTCTGTGTGGTCTTGCATTATCGTCCTGTAACAGGAAGCAATCACCAATTGCCCCGGCATATGGGAGCACATAAGCATCAAGGATGTTGTCTCGATAAACCTGAGCATTCACGGTTCCCCTTGGAAAGACATGGAGGTATGTGCGCCCTCCTAAGGATATGCCTCCCCAAACACAGACACTGCCTCTTCCGTATGCATCTCTTTCACGGATGTTTGATGGATGATAACGGGTCCCAGGTTCTCTCCATATCAAATAACGTCTACTGTCACTTTCTAGACTAAACCTGGACTCATCCGTAAAGAGAACAGGCCTCCATTGATCTGACGTCCAGTGGACATGTTGTCGGGCCCACGCAAATGGCTGGTCGTCTCGCATACAGACCACCTTCGTGGAGCCTTCTGCGCACAGTTGACGTTGACACCAACCTTCCGGTGGCTGCAGCAAGAGAGGATCTAAGATGTGTCGGAGTAGCGGTTCTATTCCTGCGTGCACTTAATGTCAAATATCGGTCATCGGCACTGGTCGTAACAGTTGGCCGTCCTTGACTGAACCTCCTAGATGCCGAATCTGTGGTTTGAAATTGCCTCCAAAGTCTATGAACCACAGATGGACTCACATTTAGCCATCTGGCCACTTCTGATTGACTCTGCCCTGCCTCTAGTCTCCCGATGGCTCTCCATCGTAGTTCTTCAGGCAAATGATGCCTAGAGGTCATTATTACGAATTGGCTATCTCAGATTTTCAATGTCGCAATCACAGTAAAATTTGTGTGCTTTCTCTCAAACTTGGACTTTTATGCTCCAGGCAGATGACGTAAGCCGAGTGCAGCGCCACTAATTTGCATATTGCAATTTTACTCAGCTACTCTTAGTGGACAACATATGCAAATTTTGCACGGTTTGGCTTACTTTTGAAAGAGTTATCGCTATTTTTGTGATTTTTCCTTAATTTATGATAACCAGTGTATATATATATATATATATATATATATATATATATTGTTTCATTCGTGACTTTATCGTCTACACTAATTAATTAGCATAATTTAGGTCACTCCTTCGAACCATTAATAATGTGTCCCAGAATGTGAAGAACCAATCATTAGATCAAAAGTTCTTCAGGCTGATCCAAATTTTTATTATTTTTTTTTTTTTTTTGTGCACTGTACATGTCGAAAACAGTAAACCCTTTTTCCGTCGGATTTTTTTTCAATTTTCCGACCAAAAAAAGGCTTTTTTTTTATTGCTGAAAATTAATATATGCTGTATCCTAAATTCGAAAATGCAAAACATTTTTGTCAGCAAGCAGTTTTTTGCTTGACCTTTTGGTGATAAAAGATGTGATCTCCTGTCCTCTGGTCTCCAATTTTCACTGCAATGCAATCAAGTTTTATCTTTAAAAAATACATTGTGTTAACATATTCATCAACTCTATTGCCTTAAGATAATTATCTGCATAAAATAACTATTAAAATTGAGTGAAAAATATTTGGAAAATGTATTTTTTAACCCTACACTTAATATATCAGAACTATCATCTTCCGACTGAGAGATAATACATTTACTGTCCTCGGACTAACTCACTGAATACAACATGCAACGATAACACTAATGAAAGCGAAATTACAGAAAGTACAAAATGATTTTGATTTCAATTCAATGCGGGAAATCTCACCGTGAAAATTGTGAAGAAAGTGTGACTCGTTGCGCCATCTCTCAGCAATATTCAGAAATACAAAAGTAATCGCGGGATTTAAAGTGACGTGTAAGTAGCGACGAATTCAATTTCAATGCAATTTTTACCTTCGTTGCATGGGCACATCATGACCATACGGGCATAAAAAAGCTGATAGTATGAGACAGGACGCTGATAGAGAAATGGTTAAAAACCCTTCCAACTAATAGTCCTAGTGTTTCGTGGTTGGTTGCATTAAATGTAACGCCAAAATACACATAAAACAATGCTTCACATTTCAGATAACAGTGTCAGGTACGTAAATGCGTACAAGTCGTGTAGTCATAGTCAGTCACAATGCGTAAAAGCATTGTACACTGTAAAAAAATTCCTTTAAAAAATATCAGCATTGCCGTAGCGAAACATGATATGGAACAAAAAAGTCTGATATACAGTATTTTTTACAGTAATAATTACCGTAATGTCTCTGAATCATTCTCATTAAATAAATATTACTGTAAAAATTATGGTATAATATTTTGCGATAAAAATGGATTTTACATCAAATTGGATTTTACGAATGGCCACCAAAGTGCCGTTACCTTATACAATAATTTGTTAAGGAATTTTTTACAGTGTATTTTTCTACATAAAACCATTATAACTTCTAAACGTTTTGGTCTTACGTTTAGAATTTGGTCTCATTCAAATCTACTAAGGAGAGCAGAGAATTTTTAAATATCAACAATAATGATATAACAAAGCTTTACGTAAAAAAAAAATATTTGATATTGATATGATCTAATTATATAAGCAAAAAAGTATTTTTTTATAGAAATACTTTTTTGCAACAATTGATGGACTATAAATACTTGTAGTCTTACGTAGTTGAAAAAGGTTTGTTTCCAAATTAAATTTATTAGAAAATAAAAATTCAAACCTACGCATTTGACTCTGATTAATTGTTATTAAAAATATTAAATTCTATTTTAAATAACAATGTACGATTTGATGTAAAATATTTAAGTTAATGAGAAATATAACATATGAAAGAAAATTAAAATTAATCTATATGGAGAAATAGAGTATAAATTATAGAAATAAATTAGAAATTATGGAAATATCTAATCCTATTTAAATAGATGTCTTAAAAATCTATTTCATGTAATTAAATTTAATTCAAAAGCTGTTTGCAATGTAGGCAATTTTGGACTCTATAAAAATTGGTTTTTAATTCTAGCAACATCCTTTCTCTTCCTGTAATTAGATATTATTTTTAATAAGCTAACGAAAAGCTTTAATATATTTATGAAATTGTTTGCACTTGAATTAAGCTCAGTTTTCATGATTTCGTTGCACTTCTCTATTACAATAACAAATTTTTTAAATTGTAATAAAATAATTATCAAAATAATGCATCTTTGACTACAATTGACTTGCAAGAGATATAGTATTTTTTATTTCCACCTGTATTTTTTTTCATTTCTAAATTTTTGTACAATGTAGAATACTGTAGAAAAGTTTTTCATCTGTAATTAATTAGAAATGAGTCATATTAATGCATTGCGTTAAAGTGAATTTTAGTAAGGTACAATTTAAAGCTTGTTTCTATTTGACAGTAATTAAAATTAAATTTTATTAAAATACTAATTATAGTTTCACAATAACTAGTCATTAATTAAATAAGAATTCTAATTATATTTGGTTGAATATTTTCCTACTATTTTGCTTTAATTTTTTTAAATATGAATCAGAAAGAAAAATCACATTATTATCGCTTACGGCTACAAGAAACACGTGTTTATTGTAATATCGTATTCGTTTTATAGGTAAAAAAAAACTATTTTTACAGGATTTTCATGTGCAAAGTTTCAGTCCTAATGGTTAAGAAGCATACCTGTAATCAATTAGTGCTGATGATAGTTGAAGTGATCACGTTACACAGCTGAATGTCGTTGACACGTAGCGTTTTTTTAAAAAAAACAATTTAAAACTCTATAACAGACAAAAACTATATTTTTATTTAACTGTATAATGCTAATTTATTTGAAGAAATTACTTTTGCGTGACAAATTTCGTAACTTAAAATATCTGTGTGCGTTAATTAATTTACATCTTCAATATGTGTTGCAAGAAATATTAAGGTTGCACGAGTAAAAATCCGATTATTATGTCAAAAGTTACTCAGATATTGTTATTTTCATGCATTAATTGACATTTCATGAAATGTGAAAAAAATGTATTCTTATTGTATGACCTACAGTAGATATATTATTGTTTTTTATGTTTACAGACAAATTTGAATGAGGTTTTTCATAAGCTGCTACTCTTTACTTAGGAAAATGTTTTGTAAATAAACAAGCTTTTTTTTTTAAATTTCTATTAAAAAAATATCTATATCTTTCAAATTGCCCTATTATTTTTACAAGCAAATTCAAGTTTTAATAATTTTTGTATGCTATATTATGATTGTCAAATTATTTATAAAACACCTTTTTATTCTCTTTTCATATTAAATAAGAAAACTGTCGGAATGTGTGTGCATATGCGTGGCTCAATTTCTCGAGAACGGGATTTAGGTTTCTTTCTTTTAAGCAGTTTGCAAATATTTATAATTAGTCACCCCTCACTGTGTGGCGTAGTTTGCACTCAATAAAAAATTAAAAATCTATTCTTTAAAACCGTTGTTGCGAATTAAACTTTCTGCAATATCTTTTGAAAGGTTTTATTGATTCACGTGGCTGACTTTTTTTTTTAATTTGGTTTTTATATTGAAATTTTAGAACAAAATATTTGAATAATTTTTTCAGAAACAAGCCTTATTAAAAAAAATTATATAAAAGCCACCTTTTAAATTATTATTTCTCGGAAAACTGTGCAGCTGATTTATTTTAAGTTCTTAACTACTGCATTGAAAATTACTCAATTTAATTAAATCAATTAATATTATTCAACCCTTTAATACTGAAAAAATAGAAAATATAAGAACTCCAAGTTAAATTTTTTCTAGCTTTTTTCCGATCTAAGGTACAACTTTCAGACAAACTTTCTCCATGCTAACCTAAGGAAAATTATGTGTCTAGAATTACCTTATTTTTTTTCATAATTAATAATTTTCGATATTTTCTTTTCATTTAATGTGTTTTATTGATCAAAAAATTTTAAATTCTAAGTTTATAAAAATTTCAAAACGCTTCAAAAGTTTAGAATTATTTAATAAATAGAGCACATTTCAATGAATGAAATAAAACAAAAATCATTCGAAAACTGGTTTTTGATTTGAATTGGCGAGTACTATTTGAAAAGTATTAAAAACTGTTGAAATGGGACAAAAACTGTCAAGAACCTGTTTCAATATTCTTCTCTATTATTGGGAAAATTTTATTAGAAATTAAAGTATTTAACAACTTAAATCATGCACAATATAATTACATACAATATACAATAGTACAATATACATTATAATTATACTATAATTATGATTTATATTATAGATCATGCATAAAATTGAAACTAATAACTGCTTTTTCAATAAAATGGCACAATACTTCAGATAATTAATTCTATATTATAACTATACAGTTTATATTGCAACTAATAAATAGGAAGTGCTAATTTTCATCAATATTGTTTTAAATTTTTCACGCCCTAATTTGGGTAAATTGTTTACCTAAAGTACTAACATCACCAATAATTGTCAGGTCTCAACTTGTGAAATTGTATTCGATTCTCAATATTTATTGTTAATGTTGATATAAACATCTATAAATCATGATCGTAGTATATTCCCTGTTAATTGAATTAATTGTAATTTATAAAAATATAAATGTGTGTTTAAATCAGTTTTTTTCCATCAATCTTTTCAAAAATTTAATCAATTACTTTCAATCAATTAAGTGTTTTATTAAGTTAATTACTAATATTTATAACGGTAATTAGAATAAACTTTCCAACATATGTTAATTTTACTGTGTTATAACAATTTTGTCCGCTTACATTCTAGTCTATACAACTCAGCATCAATCGAAGGAATATTTTATGAATTTGTCTTACGTATACAAAACTGAAAAATAAACTTTGAGCACAAAGATCTTCAAAATAAAGATCTTGAACTACGAATAATAAGATCTTCTTTTTTAAAAATCGAATGCCCCGGAGAAAGTAAGAGTTATAATGGGAATATAATGAAAATTGATTTTATACATAATGAGCAAGATGATTAATAAGTGTTTTTATGTGATGATTATTTCTGTATTTTTACTAAAAATAATTAAAGAAAAAGACAATTTTACATAATTTTTTTATTTATAATTATCTAATATTTACAATAGATCATAACTTTTACGCAAAAACTTTGGTTTTTTGACAGTAATTGTTAAAATTAAAAAGGAGTTTTATGTCAAAATGATTAAAGAATATAATTGTTTTGATCATTTACAACTTACTATGAGGTTTTATTTATAATTACTTCATATTTATAGTGGATAATAATCATTTTCTGCACCAAAATTTTGAGTTTTTGATAATTGTCGGTTCTTGACGATTAAAACCGGATGAAACGCTCAATTGTCAAGAACTTGTTAACCTTAGGACAAATCAGTAAAATATCACACAAAAATCAACAATCGTCAAATATTTTTAGTTTCTAACATTTCTTTGCAGTATATATTACTATAATTATTGTAGAAATTTTAATATTTTTATAGAATTTTTTTCCTACCATGTTATAAAATTTTTAAAAATGAATCAAAAAATTTTTTAAAGGTTCGAATGAATAATAAATCCCTCAAGACTCAAATAACACTTAATACAAAAGAGAACATTTCAAATCTTTATTAAAATTAAGTTACCATACGTTCAACATTAAATTTATTTCCAAAAAATAAAACTAATTGCATTTTAAATTCCAATATTTTTTTTAAATTGTTTATTTTATTTTCATTCATTTAATTGAAAAGTTTAGGTCCAAACAGAAATCATTCAACTAACCCAAATTTCATTAAATTAAGAGGGAGAAAAAAAAATACCAGAGATAGTCTTTCACAAAAACAAAATGGCGTTATTAAAACAACAGAGAATCTCAGTAACAAACGAGAATCTAATAGATAATGATCCAGCCCCAAATATCCATTTAATCAGGCGGCTTCACACCAGAGAAAGAACATTCTTCGCGATATTGACCAGGCAGGATGGAATGCGATTTTAATAACGAGTCATACATTCTTCCTCGTTGCAGGCTTGCGTCTAATGGCTCTGGAGGTTCCGCAGCTCGTGGTGTCAGGAGAAGAGACGACATTGACGTGCGTCTTTGACCTAGAAGACGACACACTTTACTCACTCAAATGGTACAGAGACGACATGGAGTTCTTCCGATATGTGCCCAGCGACAAACCCCCCAATCAGTTCTTCCCGTTGCAGGGATTAGATATAGACGTGAGTATTGGTATTTTATCTAGTCAATGGTTTTTGTTTTTAAACCTTAATTGAAAATTGCTTAAAAGTGTTTCTCGGAGCTCTTTTTCCAAGGAAATTAAAGAACCATGATAGAATTTTGAATTTTATTTTCCATCTTATTTAGAATTATTTGGGCATTAGAATGGGCAAATAATATTGAATAATTAAAAAGTCTGCAAACCTTTTTTTTAAACACCACCAATATCTGATTGAATAAATAAAAATTATCTAAATCTACGTACAATTCTTAATTTTTTAAATTTTTTTATGAGCCCAGATCTTGCAATTGTGGAATAACATTTTAAATAATAAAAAGTCAAATCACGAACGCTGTTCTTTTCACAAAACTGTAATTTTTCTTTATATGGATTTTTTGAGCTATTTGAGCAGCGACAAACCTCCTAATCAGTTCTTCCCGTTGCAGGGATTAGATATAAACGTGAGTTTTGGTATTTTATCTAGTCCATGGTTTTTGTTTTTAAACCTTAATTGAAAATTGTTTGAAAGTGTTTTTCAAAGTTCTTTTTCCAAAGAAATTAAAGAATCAACAGTTCAGCAAAGCTAGAATTTTGAACTTTATTTATAGTCTTATTAAGAATTATCTGGGCTGTGGAATGGACTATAATAATTCAAACGTTTTTAAACCTTTTTTTTAAACACCTCCAATATCTGCTTGGATAAAGGTGACCTAAATCCACGAATAATTCTAATTTTTTTAAATTTTTATGATCCCAGATCATGCAACAGTGGAATAATTTTTTATATATTAAAAAATCAGATCAGAAATTCTGTTCTCTTCACAAAACTGTGACTTCTCTTTCTATGGATTTTTTGAGCCATTTTCAGAATTAGCGTTGAAGGTTCTGGATTAAGCTGACGTGAGTCATGAACTGTTGCAAACAAACAGCAATTATAAAAGTACCAGGCCGGCCAGGTGGCCGAGCGGTTAGCGTGCCTGATTGCGAAGCCATAGGCTGCGGGTTCGAATCCCGCTCTGGGCATGGATGTTTCTCTCTCTCTCTTTGTGCTGCCCTCTGTTGTGTGTGTGTATGATGTGTGAATGTGGCCCACCCTATAAACGGGTTTGTGACAGTGTGGCATGGGCAACGTTGCTCGCCTCCGTGACTTTGGTTCACATGTGCCCACTGGGTAACGCGAAATGAGCAACAATTCTGGCATAGTATAGGCAAAGATACAAATTCTGTGCCTGCCATTGGAAAAAAAAAAAAAAAGTACTAGATAATTCGCAGAAATGTGTTATTTAAGTGACGACAGAGCCTTCGAAAACTGCTTTTAAACTATTTCAAATATATATATATATATATATATATATATATATATATATATATATATATACATATACATATTCCACTTTTTAGATTTTTCTAACCGATATTTACATTGGTAGTACAAAATAGTTCTGTCCATTTTTAAGAGAGGACTCTGCTGTTATGAATGTTTCATAGTGACAGCTGGTTTCGATGGTTTCAGAGAGGTTAAACATCTGTCAATAATAATCAGTTTATATCGCTTTGAGCGTCATACAAAACCCCTGTTGTTTACTTTGTCGAATATGCCAAATTTTGTGGTAACTAAGCACCATTTGCGGGAGGTTTTATGTCTCTGCTTTATTTGAAGAAAAGTGCAGCTGAAGCGCATCGAATGCTTGTAGAAGTTTATAGTGGCAATGCTCCAACTGATAAATCATGTAGGGAATGGTTTTGACCTTTCAAGAATGGTGAATGATAAATGAAGAATGGTGAATGAAGAATGGTGAATAGTTCTGTATACTATGAGCTGCTATAACCTGGTGATTCTATTACGGGCGATCGGTATAGGCTACAATTGATTCGTTTGAGTCGTGCATTACGAGAAAAACGACCGGAATACGAGCAAAGGCATGACAAAGTTATTCTTCTGCATAATAACGGTCGGCCTAAAGTCGCGAAAGTCGTAAAAAATTATTTGGAAACGCTCAAGTGGGATATTTTATCCCAACCGCTGTATTCGCTGTACATTGCTCCTTCTGATTACTGGTTGTTCCGACGGATGAAGCATGATTTGGCAGGTCACCAGTTCACTTCTTTTGCAGAAATCAAAAATTGGCTCCTAACTTGGATCGCCTCAAAAGACGAGACATTTTTTCGAGATGGAATTCGAGAATTGCCTGAGAGGGGGGGGAAGTAGTAGCCAGCGATAGACAATACTTTGATTAATCTGTTCATTCATTTTGTTCTGAAATAAATGCACTTTTGATCACAAAAAAAACGAACTGAACTAATATGTACTCCCAATAATAGGAATCGAGAAGAGTTTCTCAAATCGTACCTCCTCCAAATCGTATCACCTCTGATCCATTGTATTGAAAATACTCTAGCTGATTAATTAAGAAGCTTTTTTCACATGGATATTAATGCAGAAGAATCATGTTACTATGTGTATGAGCTATTTAAGTCAATCGGATTTATATATTTTCAGTGTAACTTTTGAATATACCTGCGTAAGAATACATTAAAGCTAAAATAATGCACACATTATTTTATACATCATGTAATTTTTATAATTTTAATTTCACATAATTTTTTCTGTTATGCTCCATTCGTTTCTTTGCCATCTAACTTCTGTTTGAGAAGTTAACTAATGTTGGTACCACATCTGTTCCAGTTACAGTTCGAAATTTGTAGATTTCAGATATGTTTTTTGTCCTTTGACAATTTAGATTTTTCAATCAAAAAACAGGAGTCTTATTTTAACTATCCGAAATTGGAATTGAAGTCCCTTCAGTTAAATGTCCCTGTGCTAAGTGAAAGTTTTAAAATTAATCTCACATTCTACATCAAGAGACATATAGTTAAATTTAAACCTCATGCAAGAGCTTGAAATATATGATTTATCAGTCTTCTTTATTTTATTGCGTATTTAATGCGTATGAGATGCGATACCATAAGTCTCATAGTAAAATATGCTAGATAATCGCTACAGTAATATCTCTTAGAACATGTTTCTAAACCTTGTATTACTTAAAAACATACCGATCGAAAATAAATTCAAAAGAGCGAAAAGCTACAAAAATTAACTTTTATATTGCGAAGGCAATTTTAAATCTATTTTAGTTAAGATCACTACTTTTTTTTCATAAACCATTTTATTTTGATCTTTGAATAGTAAAATATGTCTAAACATTTCATATTACTGAAAAGCTCTGGTCTTAAATGTTTTCAGTGTCTCAAATTGGTTTTTCAGGGCAGACATATCAAGCCAGACATATTAATAATATCTTAAATAATAACTTTAAATTGCTGGAAACTTTCAAGAAAGTTTCTTCCCTCGGTGAATATATCAAAGAGTTATTTTCGGGGATTTTAAAACACAATTTTTCAAGTCATTTGAGTTACTTTTTTCATAATTAGATTAATAAATTTTATAACTTTTTGCTTAAAAACTATTTTTTGTGAAGAAAAGATTTTCAACCGATGGGGTAACACTAATATTTTTCGTAACATGCAAATCTTCTGAGAACGTACATGTTATACAATCTAAGGCCTTAACCAATATTTATGTTAAAACTTAAAGAGTTTTTATTGCTTACAAGAAATAAAGAATATCACAAGTATGCGCAAAATTTATATCTAATATTTTTGTTTCGGAACAAAAAAAAATAGAAACTTAAAAATTTTTTGAAAATTTGGATAACAAGAGCAGAAAACTTACAAACCACCAAACAAAGAACAGTTTTTTTTCTTTCGAAACAAAAAAAAGGAACTTAGAAATTCTTTGCAAGTTTTCATAACAAGAGCAGAAAATTTAAACACTTGACAAAACGCAGTTTTTTCAGAAGAAAAGGTAGATATTACATATTTTTTCGAAACAAAAAAAAATAGGAACTTAAAAACTCATTGCAAATTTGCATAACAAAAGCAGAAACTTTTAAAACCAAACAAAGAGCGGTTTGTTTCTCAAGAAAGTTAGCTCTTATATTTTTTGGATTTTGTTTAAAACATTTTATTTGATTGTGTTTATTTGATCGATTAAACCATTAAGATGACCTGTTCAAAAATGAAAGCTTTGATGGTGACTCAAGACACCTTTTTTCTTAAAAAAATCAACCATCTCGTGACCACCCAAGCCATGAAAAAGGAGATTAAAAAGAAAATCTGTAACTGAGATCCTTCCAGCATATCAGAAATAGCGAATAAATAACTAGTCTACATTTTTGTCAACATTAACAACAACACAACTCAAAAGCATTATCCACATTTAATTAGGCCTTTTTCCTGTCTATCTACGCCACTTTACTAAGAAAAAAATAAATAAATAAAAATATTTTAATGTTATTTGGACCGGTTGAGCACAGGAACTTAGACTACGCCTCTCACTTGAAAGCAATTCTTCTATTCTACCGCAATGCTTTTTAAACACGTGGATGTCACAGGTGGAATGTTTTGACTATAGATTTGGTTCCCCTAAGACTTCTTTAATTTATTCTGAAGTAATTTCGAATGTGATCCTCTGCGATAAAACTTACCCGGGGCTTCGGTTTGATTACCTACATGAACTTTATTAATGCTTCCGAATACATTATTGCATTATTTCCTCTTCTATAAATCCGAAATGTCAACAAAGAACGGCCTTTCACGATCAGTCTCTATATGTTTCATCACAATCAGAACAGCAATATATGGAAAGGATAATGCTCGATTTACATTATTTTATCACCTCTTTCATGAAAAGTACTGTCACACAGCGAGTTAAAATCATTTGAATCATTTCAAGTGCAAACTCAGCAAGTACATAAACAGGCCATACACTAAGGGAACGAGAGATAAGTAAGAAGCATACGGGAGACAGTTTACAATACTTTTGCTTTAGCAAGCGCACATCACCTCTGCGCATCCTAATACAAATATAGGAATTCAAAACCAATATGCGACTTTCTTATTGCTCATTTCCTCAGTGTGTGGCCTTCCTTTAGCCCGTCTTCACTTTTTTCTAAATTGCAGAGCCATAGTTTTAGTCTAACGGCCTCAGGAATGGTCTCTTAAGGATTGTACTTAAGACCGAACCACGTTTGAAAGCTTTGTCACCAAAATGCACTGATGGACGAGCTGTTGATGCATTGTTCTCTATTTCCATTTTGAATTATTATTAAACAGAAATATTAGAATTAAAATTCTATATATTTTATTTAGATTTTAAATGGTCTGCTCTTTTGAAACAGCATATAAGTAAGCAGTGATTGAATTATCAAAATAAAATTTAGTGCGATTCTGCATAACTGTCGGACAACATTACAAACTTCATTAGAACCTTCAAGTTAAAACTGCAAACCTGACACAAAGCAAGAAATTGCAATCAATCAGTTTAAATATCTTTCTAATCTCTACAGTCTCGAAATCATAATTTCTATTGCAAATGTGATTTAATCCTGGAATAATAGCGAGAATCAAATCAAACTTTCTAATTAGTAAGTTCATTCGAAGATGCAACGTAATTGAATCGTGCGACCAACCGTGAGGGTTTTCGTGTGGGAACTTACTCTGCAATATCTGGAATCCCAGAAACGAAACTTTGGTGTCACGATAGCTTTCGATTTAGCGGGACTAATTCTCGAAACTTAATTCTATTCTATTCTCTCTCCTTGCAGTTTGGTCGCTCGAGTAACGGAACGGTTTATATCAAGGGAGTGGATGAAACAACGGCAGGGAACTACAAATGTGAAATATCTGCAGATTTACCATCCTTTCAAACAGTATCTGCGGAAAAGACGCTCACAGTAACAGGTAAGAGAAGAACTATGGGCTGAGTAAAAAGAGTTCACTTTTGCTTGTAAATTCAGTAAAAATATGCTCTATAACTTGATTATACAACTATTCATGTAATCAACTTAACGAAACATAAATCAAATATTAGCTATGTCAAAGTACCTGCATTACATTACAAAAATGAGCTGATCTTTTTCAGCAGCGTTAGAAAAATTTCATTTTGTTCCATCTTACTAAATATTTGCTAAAAGTGAACTTTTTCATGGAATTATCTTTGGTTAACCGAATTTTATAATTGTGTCCAAAAAAATTTCAATTCGCTTAAAATGTATTACAGACATAGCGAAATACGCAAAAAAAACCGGACCGCTGTTCTGACCAAACTATTGTGACCATATTTCTAAGAATTCGGCTACTCCTACAATTTTGGAATCCAAATCTGTCGAAAACATGCTATGTTTATTAAAAAAAAGTGCATTTTTAAGTCTGATTTCGTAACTTTAAATATCGTCTGCACTAATTAATTAGCATATTTGAGATCATCTTATTGAACTATCAAGATTAAGTCCTAGAGTGTGTAGATCCGATCATTAGATCAAAAGTTATTGAGAGTGGTTCGTTTTTTGTTTTGCACACTGTACTTTGCTTCTCAATAATTAGATTGATCTCTACATAATTTTATCGTTTTCTTCTCGTTTCGAATATTTTACCAGTGCCAACGTTTCAGTTAAAACATAACTTCCTCGTGCAATAGTTGTTTTATTTTATTCCATTAAATTAGTACTAATAGACAAGTACTGCGACTACTGAATTAGTACTGCGGGGAGAGAAGTTATAGACAATGCCAACTTTTATCTATGAAAAGGTACCCCATCGTAGAATCGAGTTAACATGTCTTATATACTAGTGAATTGGAATTGTATTTTTGTACTGGTAGATGCACTTCAGTACCATATGTAAAATATATTTCGCATTCAAAAACAGGTATAAATTTCATAACATCTAACAAGGGAAACTAGGGAAGTGTGACTCGTCAATTTTGAAATAAACTAGTGGGATGTATGCCTTATGAAGAATAATTTTAGGGGGCAACATTCGTTTCGGCCCATAGAAGGTCTTGTGAGAGATAAAAAAATAATTCAATATATGGAAAAATCAGTATTTTATTACTTCAATGCAGACTATTAGTTATTGTAATTGTCTCATACTCCAATTACTTTGTAATTAATTGGATAATTAATTACTTTCACGTACTATATAATGCATATTTATTGTTAAAATTAATTTTGAAAAATTTATGTATCTGCAGTTTTTTAGAAAAAACTGTTAGGTTAATTTGAAAAAAAAAAATTGACATCAAATTTTTTTTAATTTTTTTTTTTTTTTAAAAAACTTTCCAAATTAATTGGAGTATGTAATTGCAAATCAATTAATTAATTAATAATTTCTGATTAATTTATTAATTAAAAAATTAATTAATTATACAATTAATTACAAATTAATTGGATTATGAGACAATTACAATAACTAATTGTCTGCATTGAACTAATAAAATACCGATTTTTCCATATATTGAATTATTTTTTATCTCTCACAAGACCTTCTATGGGCCGAAACGAATGTTGCCCCCTAAAATTGTTCCTCATAAGGCATACATCCCACTAGTTTATTTCAAAATTGGCGAGTCACACTTCCCTAGTTTCCCTTGTAAGCCTTATAGAAGATTATGAACAAATGTTGAGATTTTGTTTTAAATTTGAAAAGAAAGACATTGACTTAATTTTTTTTGTATCAAACGTATGGCAATAATTAACATATAGAACTTTTAACGGCAGTAAAAAAATGTTTTTCGTTTTCTACAATGAATGTACGTTTCCGAAATACTAATTCTTGCATTTTACAATAAATTTACGCTTCTATAAAAATAAATATTTGAATAAGAAAGGTTTCGAGAATTGCTTCGCCGAAATATCTCGCGGAATGAAAGTATTCACAATAAATAAACTCCTTTTAAATTATTTTGATTTTATTTCATTATGAATAACTTACGAATTCGAGTTGAATTCATAACACAATTATGAGCAGTTCCAAATGAGACTATTTCATTTTGGACGAGTCGCTTAAAGATTGAGAGATTAATACATATTCTTTAGATTTTAAGCAAAGGATGGTGGTTTTATGAAACAAAATGTTTAATATGAGTGATAAATTTTATGGAGTAATATTTTGAATAGTGGTGTTTATATCTTGTTTGAAATTCTGACGTCTTGCGACAACATTATAGAGAGTGAAAGTTTCTTTAAAATGTATGCAAATATGTGTAAGTTTAAAATATGTATTCATGATGCACAGCATACAATGACTGGCTTAAAAATTTATTTTTGCCGCTGTAAAGATGATTCCGTTCACTGTATATTTATGAATTATAAGAATGAGGAAATCCTGCAAAAGTCGAATTAAAAATACTTTTTAACTTAAGCAAAATATTAAAATTCTATGAACATAGTTTAAGGATTTAATACTATATTCATCGCTTAACAAAAACCAAGTTATTCTGAATCCTATAAGTTGGCAAAGAGGGGATATTTTGTAACTTAAAAATTATATATATATGAGCTGACAACGAGATTATACCTTTTCCTTATTTTTTTCCTGCTTTAATTTATATTACTATTATTTTACCGACTATTATGCTACCGACTATTATGGACTATTGTATTACTATTATGTTACCGACTACTAACTCCAACTCCGTAGTCTTGCAATTTTGAACCCAATCCAGAAGACAATGGAACTACTGAATCAATTATTGAGAGAAATTTGCTTTCGCTGAAGACTTTTTGATGGAACTATTCCGCTTTTGCGGTACATGGAGAGGAAAACCACGAAAACCTCCTACGGTTAGACTGACGGCAAAGAGACTCTAACCCATGATCCGTCTATCACTGAGGATATTTTACGTCAACACTGTGGCCGGTGCGTGCCGGGTGCGGAATTCGTATCAACCAGCCATCGCTGGGATTCAAATCTGGTTCACCTCATTAGAAGGGGAACGCTCTATGCCCTCAGCCACCACGGTTCATATATTTATATGTAACACAATAAAAACATAAAAAAACTGAAGAAAGAAATTTAGAAATTTACAAATTAGAAATTTACAAATTTAGAAATTAGAAATTTACAAAGGTAATTATGAAAAAATAATAAGCTTTTTAAACTGCGCATAAGCAGAGAGTACATAGAACCCGTTTTCATTATATGCGTTGAATTGATAAACTGATATTAAGGAACCTAATAAAGTTTTGCATACAATAGATAAATGAACATCAATTCTATCGTTATAAAATTATATCATCAATCACTGACTAACGCAGAATTAACAATTTTTTTTAAATGTTTTAAACAATGCTATTTTGTATTTAAGGCATATTCGAAAATTAAACCTTCTCAGATTATGCCAACAACAAAATAAATGAACTTTCTATAAAAGTATGAGTCTAATTTGGTACGTATAATTTTAAAAAGTCATTTAAGTTATGTATCATCGTAAAACAATAAATACTAATCACACTATTATAAAAACTAATTAGTAGTACTTTCTAACAGCAGAAATAACCATTTTTAAACTATAATAAAGGTGCTACAATAAAGGTTATTTATAATAAATCGTACTTGAAATATAAATATCCTGTGATTACGCTAACGACAAACAAGATCAATTTTCCATGAAAATACGTATTATTTTAAAAATCCATTTAAATCATGCATAATCATTAATTAAGACAAATCCTGTGTTTCAAAAAACAATTAGTATTAATTACTTACAACAGAATGAATTTTTTTAACTACAATAAAAGATATTGTAATTTAGAATAAAGTGTACATAAAATTTAGATCTGTTCTAATTAAGCTAACAACTTGAATTTGCACATAACTTCATGGTGCAAATCAGATGCAAATGCTGAAATGAGATGTTTCATTAGAGGGTGATGCTTATTATCTCATTCTTGACTATTCACACTGCAAGCATTTTAAATATTTAAAACTTTAGTTCTGAGCACCGAAAATATCTGATAAATATTAATAAACATCCTCTCCCAATTACTCTGCAAAACTAGATTTAAACCTAGGCGTGGGTTTTCCGGAAAATGTTCGCTGTGACAGGTAATCTGCTCGTGTGCCCCTTTCGCAGTAAATCGTTAAGAAGATTATTACCCATAGTATTATTTGGGACACAATTCCTCTATTACTATAGGATTACAGATGGTACTGGCCACATAATGGAATCAATTGTTGCAACGAGGCAATTATGGTATCGATTAGTGGAATTTCAAAGATGCTCTGGTGAGATTGTAGAGATCAAAGTGGGAATCGGACAAACAGAAGAGAAATTTATTCGATAATAATGCTGTTTGTTCTTCCAAATTTAAAGCTCGAAGCTTGACAAATGATAAACACTTTTGAAAATTAATTAGCTATTTGTCAGAATGTTTTCAATTATTTCCATGCACAAATTCATTTTACGGTTATTGAAGCAAAAGATTATGATTTTATTGTAGATATTTCTTAGGTTCTCTTTCCTTGATTGTAGATAATAATGAATGAATTTAATAAATATAATTCTATTTGACTTCAAAATAATTCATTTTACGGATAATGTAAATAATATTTCGGAATAAACTGCTCACTACAGATGTCTCACTATAGTGTGTTAGCTATCTCTTAACTGGGTGTTCCGTAACAACCACTCTAAGAGCCATTTTAAACTAGGAAGTCACATGAGTATACGTCTAAATGTATACAGTAGCAAATCAATATTTAAGTAAGAAAATATCACAATGTTATCACCTCCTCTAAGTTTTCTCTATCAATAAAAGAGGTTTTGATGTTTTTAATTCATCCTCTCTTGTTAATGATTCGTTAGATTTTCATAAAGATTTTTATTTTCGCTGTTGCGTGATGTCATGCTAATACTAGCTACAAGTTCAAAAACAGCTAAGCAAGCTATTTAAATTAATGTCAAGCTCCATGCTATTCTAATTGTTTAGTTGGAAAATTTTGAGAATCATCGAAAACTTTGAGATTTTGAAAGGAGTTGCATGGATGTTTAGGATTAGACAAGTTTATGGTGACAAATAATAATATTAAAACATTTTAAATCGGTTTTATATACAGGAAATTATCGTAATTTCAATTTACAGGATACCACTGGTTACAAATAAATACTTTAATTAGTTGAAGTTTAGAAATTGTGCATAAAATTCTTAAACTTCATGGCCAGCCGCTAACTATTTCAATTGTTGAATTCTCTAAATGGCATCCAAAACATTTAGATTTTGAGAGGAATTGACTATATCTTTAGAATTTGACCAAGTTCATAGAGCAATATGATCATATCCAAACATTTTGAATAGGTTTTATATACAGGAGATAATCATAATTTTAATTTACAGGATGCCACTGGTTACAAATAAATACTTTAATTAGTTGAGGTTCAGAAATTGTTCATAAAATTCACAAAATGGCCGATGCCATGCCATTTCAATTGTTGAATTCTCTAAATGACATCCAAAACTTTCAGATTTTGAAAAAAATTGCATCTATCTTCATAATTGGTCATGTTTATTAAACAAAATGATACTATCAAAACATTTCGAATCTGTTTATGTGCAGGAGCTTGTCATAATTTTAATTTACTAGATACTACAGGATGCAAATAATTCCTTTAAAGTATGTATTTTTTAAAAATATTTTATAGCTTTTTTTACAATACAAATTTTATAGTTTTTTTTACACAAGATAAGAACTTTTCTTATCTTGTTTATTCAGAAAGTGTAAAATATTTCCGATATAGCAATATATTTAACATAAATTAAGATGATCTTAATTTTCTTAAAAAATATCTATTAATGATACGTTATTTCCCAGTTTTGTCTTAATTCACGCATAAAATGATAAAAATCAAAATTTGGATAGACTAACATTTCCGAAATTAAATTTATCAAAAATATTTTTCAATAAAATTCCATAGGTGAACATTTAGAAAAAAGATTTCGATTTCAAAAAAATTATTTTTCATCTTTTTCAAGTTAGAAATTTTATTTAACTAAGTTACATGTCTTAAAATTTTTAACCACAAAACTAAATTTTATTCTCCCACATTGAGTTGAATGATTTTAAATTTAAGAGAAAAATAACAAAATTGAATTTTTAGGTCATCGTTATTAAAACCAAACAGTTAACTACTTTTTTTTCCAAGTTAAGTTTTAACCAGAGTTTAATCTGTATTTTGCATCACTATAAGCGAATTCCTTATTCAGATGGATTCTGATAAATGTGACTAAAATTTAACTTTTTTTTTTAATATTACATAGTTCAGGTTAATTGCATCAGTAAAATACTTCGGTTTGCTTTCAAGTTATAAAGAACTTCAACTACGATACAGAATCTATGAGATCCTTTATAGCTTTTCTAGATTGTAAGGTTTTTCGAAAGCTTCCAATTATTAAAAATATATGTATAAGCAGTTCAAAATATTAAAAATATGTTACTTGACCAAGTTGCCTAACCAAAACCTGCATTATTTTAATCAACTAAGAGACAAAAAACTGATATTAACTAAGCCTTTTTTGAAATTTTATAGAAATTATTTTCAGCATTTACTACATAATTAACCATTATTGTTTTAAATTCCTTCATTCCCAAATTGAAGATTGAAATTTTTTAATTAATTGCACCCAGAGTTGTTAAAATTGCAGTAATTAAAATATAGCTTTAAATAATTAATTGTTGCTTAGTTTCATAAAATTGAAATATTATTTTTCAATTTATGAAACATAGGTATCAGCTAAATCAGAAATCGGATTAATTATACCATTTCCTGATTAGAAGTTAGTTTTCCTTATTAAGTATTACACATCATTTACCAATGATCCATTTCATGGATTTAGCTTTTATACCTCAACTGAGATTCCTCATATATACGTTTTATCAGAATTTCAAGAGAATTTTTTCATTAAAAATTTTACCTAATTAAAAATCATTTTTGCTATACATCTTCCATGTAAGAGATTACAATAATTGATTTTTCAGTCAAAATAGATATCGATACAAAAGTTAATTATTAAAGTTTTTTTAAGTATAAGTAGAAATTTATTTTTAATTTACTAAGCAATTAATTACTAATGGAAGTAAGCTTATCAACAAAGTTAATCGAAATTAACAACCAGTAAGTTTATTACCTAACTTATAATAATAGTTTCAAAAATGTAATTTTAAAAGCTCATAATTTTAGAATTTTCTTGCCAAATGATTCAAAGTAATGGAATATTTTGATCAGTGCTATTACATATTACTATTGTGTTATCATTAATGTTTTGCTTAATTCAAAATTGAGTTTTATGTCAAGTTTTTATTTTGAAAAGATCTGTTTTTTTTCTTTTTTTGGTTTGAATTCTATGTTCAGTTGACCGTTCGTGTAACATTCCAGAAAAAGTAGGTGTCTGTATTCTCGGCTAACACTATCAAGATAAATGTCAGCAGTATATAAGACTAACTATTCAAATTGTTCGCAAAAAGGAATTTAAAAACATTGAAAACAATATTTGAATTTAGGTAACAATAACTTTAAGAAAAAGCCTTCCTTGTATTGACTGCAATAAATAAAAGAATGCACAATTAACAAATGCACAATGCAATAAACAAATTGAATTTAAAAGACAATTTCATTATTTAAACTAGCATGTGAGTCAATGAAATTAATTAATATGTTTACTAAAAATAACATTTAGTTAGAATGCAGTCATGAGCAGGGTTAGTGCCTTTTTTTTTTCAGTCAAGAAAAATCGTATTTTTCTTATTTGAATCATTTTTTTTATTTATTTAAATCAGATTTTTTTTATTCAAATACACTGCAGGAACTTTGATTTGTGATTAAAAAAACTTTATAAATGCTTAATCAAAATTTTATTAATAATAAAACTATATTATAACAATAGTTTAGAAGCTCTAACTACCAAAAGCAATTTTTCATTATAATACATAGCTTTGAATGCATAGCAACCATTTTGTAACGAATGCATGATTAAAATTTAAGGACTGTATGAAGTAGTGAATTTAAAGAATGTTTTAACTATTAAAATAAAGTTTCAATTATCAAAGCATAATTTTAATTTAAAATTGCGATTTCTTTTTTTTTCTCTCGATTTCTAAAACGACAAAAAAAATGTAACAGATTGTGTTTATAAATGTAGTCATTCATCAAAAAATAAATAAATATTTAATCTATATATTTTTATATTAAAATATTCATTTTTATTCCTATATCGAAGTTAAAAAAGTTTTTAAAAATCTATATACTCATTGGAATTTTTTTTCCACATAACTTCTTTATAGAAAATCTGACAATGTCAAAGATACTGTAAACATATTATGAGAAAAAAATACTTATTGATAAAAGAGACAGCTCAATTGTAATTCTGGGTTATTTAATTTAATAACATGGATATTTTCATTCTGTGATTTGAAATTAAAGCGTATTAATTTAGTAATAATTTAATAAACTATAATTTAATAAAAGTATAATTTATTAAAAGCATAATTAAATAAAACTCAGTTGATTTTAAATCAATGATTTTTTTTTAAAAAATCATTTGATTTAAATCAAGCTGATTTATGTCAACAAACCCTGGTTATGAGTAAATAATTTTAGCGTTAATCATCGCCAAATAAAAATTAATTTCGTAAATATTCATGAAAAAAGAGTAAAATTGTTATTTCTGATTGTCAATCCATTGTAGCTTATAGTATTTTAAAGAGAAAATTAAGCGTGTTTGAGTGTCTAAATCGATCACTTTACTATATTCAACGTCTGTTCCTTTTTATTTATTCTTATTCTTATTTATTCTTATTCTTATTTATTCTTATTCTTATTTATTCTTATTCTTATTTATTCTTATTCTTATTTATTCTTATTCTTATTTATTCTTATTTTTATTTATTCTTATTCTTATTTATTCTTATTCTTATTTATTCTTATTCTTATTTATTCTTATTCTTATTTATTCTTATTCTTATTTATTCTTATTCTTATTTATTCTTATTTATTCTAATTCTTATTTATTCTTATTCTTATTTATTCTTATTCTTATTTATTCTTATATATTATTTTTTCTTATTTATTATTTTTCTCACTTATTATTTATTCTCATTTATTATTTATTTATTTAACCTTTAAGGTGGTACTTTAGTGAGTGAGAATCCAATTATTTAATTAAGAGTTATTGAAGCGTTGCGAATTTGGTTTTGTGTGCTGTTCACAGAAAATATAGTATAGTTTTGTAACATTTTTTGAAGTGATGCTTATTCTCAAGAATTCTCCAAAATCGAATTCAAAAATATTTAGGGGAGTTATTTCAAGGTTAATAAAATTACAAAATGTTTGAATACATGCACTATTCCTTTTAAATATAGTATTCACTTTTTAAAAACAACCACAGATTTAAGCAACAGATTATAAATACTAAACTCGAGATAAAATCGGAATAATTTAAAATATAAATAGTTTCTTTAGTCACTTTTAGAAAAAAGGGATATTTTCTGATTAAATTTTAATGCACTTTTTCTAAAAGTTTAATTATCGTTCCTTTGAATACAAAAGATATAGATTGTTAAGGTAGTGTTTCGTGATTTGTATGCGGTAAATTGTAATCCACATTGCAAATTAATTTTGCTTCGTGGTTCGAAATTGACTAGTAAAGCAGCATTAGCAAGAAAAAAATCTGCATTCGGGGAGATTAAGTTCTAAGAAGTATTTTATTACTCTATCCTTTCTGTTGAAATCAAAGTTGTTGTTATTGTTTATAGTTTTTGAATGTAAATCAAAAACGGAAAAATGATGAAAAGATTCAGGGGATTAGTTTAGATAGCATGTATAAATTATATTTTTATTTTAAAATTTGTAACTTTAAGACATATTTATTTTTAAAAAAAACTAATTCAAATGCTTTTTATTTTGATTAAATATATTTTATGAAGTATGTTATACTACTATGAAGATGAATATATTATGAAGTATGTTATTCTTATTTATTATTTTTAAAGCAAAATATAAAACTTAAAAGAATTATTTAAAAACAGGTTGATAAATAATAGCTTGTTTAATAAAATAGTGTTTGCTTGTAAACAATATTTGCCTGTTTAACAACTTATTTGTGCAAATAAATTTTGTTTGATAAATAATATAAGTTTGTTTAATTTTGCTTCAGAAAATTATTAATGCATTGTATAGATATTTTTATAATGACAATACCACGGAATTTATTGATAATAGTTTCAAAAATGTATTTTATGTTTAAATAGTTAACTGCAAGTTACAAAAACATGAGAAAGTTGCTCAAAATTGTATTTATTGACCTAATTAAATAATAGATTGTTTGATATTGCATATTTCTAACGCGATATTACAACTGAATTGTTGCACAAGTGTTGTAGGTGAATTTGGAAATTCTGATATTGATTGTTTTTTTGCATTGAACTATCTTTGGATAAGCGATTTTCATAATTGTTCGCAAATATTTTTCAATTCGCTTAAAAGTTCTCGAAATATTGTGAAATAATAAGTAAAATTGACATTAAGAGGAGCAAACTTTGGATCGCTCTCCTGGAGCGATCTATGGAGACCGTATTTCCCAGTACAATCCCTCTATATTTTGGGGGTTAGAGATCCAAATCCATTGAACAAAAGGTTTGTTTATTTTTAAAAAAAAGTTCGTTTTTGTGATTAGATCAAAAGTTATTCTGGGAGGTCCGTTTTTTAGCGAATTGTACATTTCTAAAAACAGCAAGTGACGTACATTTGCTCTCTTGTCCCCCAATGGGCTTGAATGGCTTATAATTCCAGACAATATATGTTTTTCAACATGACACAAAATTCTTTTCCTTCGTTAGAATTCATATTTATATTAAAATCACCCCAAGACAACAGTAATTATCAATAAGTAAGTAAAAAAAGAACATAAGAAATTCTTAAATCAATGTTAACTTGAAAAATACGCGTTAGTGAAAATAAAAGAGAAGAACTCAATTTAAGAAAACAATCAACTCCAAGAAATTCTAAAATTTTGATCTGCTTTTTTTTAACTTTTGACCTTATTTTTCATCATTCTTAAAACTCTTTATTTTAAAGTGGATCTAATCGATTAATTGGATCGAGTCAAAGTTGAACATGAAACCTCCATCCATCTATCAAGAAAATGACAATCGTTTTCCTAAGGCTAATAAGGGAAAGATAATAGTAACTTTAAATACTAGATGTTATTCGTGCGCTTTACAAAACTAACCATGATAGTGTAGAGTGTCTTTCACTACAATTATTAAACATTAATTCATTTGTATATAAGACATGTTAACTCAATTCTATCTTGAGGTACCATTTGATAGATGAACGTTGACATCGTCGGCATTCTAGCTCCCATGGTTGCTACTCAGTCTCTACCACACACAACGGAATCCTGCACGCTCTCGACTGCTAATAGCAACACAGGAGCAATCTCGCACACAACCATGATCTTAATACAGCTCTCACAATCAGCATACAAAACCCGGTGATTTTAATACAGATCTCACGACTTCTCACGAAAAACAGCAATAAATCAACCAAGTAGTATGGTATCCAATTTTTGAATTCTAGCACAGATAAAATTCTGGTGGGGGAGTACAGTAGAACAGTGTTCCCCAAGCCCCGGTCCGTGGATCAAATGGTGCCGGGCCGCCCATTTCATTTAAACTTAATTTAAATTCCTAGGTTTATACCCCAAATTAAAAATATCTGTGGTCCATTAAAATTTTATTTCTTTAAAGAAAGGGGCCCGGAAGGTAGTGACATAAATTTTTTAATGTTTGTAATGTATCATTGTCTCCGATTACCCCCAAATGGAACAGTCTCATTGCTAAGAAACAAGCTCAGAGTTCTCATTGATTTAACGTTCTAGTAAGTTAAAATGTTAAATCATCTTATATTTATTTTTGGTGCAACTGTATTTTATTTTGAAGGTATGTTTAAATACAATTAATTTAAAATTAATAATTTAAAATAATCTAAAATATAAACAATCAACGCCCCCCCCCCCTCCAGCTGGCCGAGGTAAAATTATCAAACGTTGACAGGTCCGCTGTGATAAGAAGGTCTCAGAGAACACTGCTGTAGAGTGTTTACCACTACAATTAATAAATATTAATTCACAAGTATACATGCTAACTCGATTCTATCTAAGGGTAAGTTTTGATTGGTGAAGGTTGGCATTGTCGAAAGCTCTTTTCTCACAATAGTATATTTTTAGATTTAAATTCGATGATAGCTTTTTTTAACTAACAAGACTAATGAATCACGTAAAAGATAATTTTAATTTCATATTTAAAAAAAAGCACACAAAATATCTTTAACAAACGATGTTTTTAATAATGAAAACGAAAGAAATATTATGACTTGCTTAAGATAATTGTTTATATAAAAAAAAAAATTAAAAATTTTAAAACTAAAGCAACATTTACATCGAATTTTAAATTTGTTATAAATTGAAAGTACACCAAAAATAATTATAATTATTATGAAGGAGACAATCGGAGCTAACTATCGTGTTATTGTCCAGTACAGAGTTAAACAGAATAATATTTTCAATTTGGCTGCGTCTTATAGTATATAATATTTGATATTAACGAAATAGATTAATCATGTTGTATGTACCTGTTTTAGAAATGAAAAGTTTTTTTTTTTCTTTTTTATAAAAAAAAATTTTTTAATAATTTTCGTGCATAATTTTATAATTTTCTTAATTCCCTGCTTAATTCATTGCATATCCAGTGCATAATTTTCTTTGCATAATTTTGTGGGTTTTGGCATGCATGGAATATAGTTGAGGGTTTTGAATATAATTCGAATATAGATTGATTCATGACCGATGATTTTTCCTTAACTACCTTATACTCTAATAAGACAATTGGTGACTGATGCACGCTAAATCTGTCGAGTCTCAAAGTCCTCCATGTTCCCACAACAAATCAATACCTCTGGGGGTACTGATCCAGGAGTTTCCTTGTCTTCTGGATTGGTTCAAAATTACAAGGCTACGGAGTTGAACGTAAGTAGTCGTAAACCCATGAAATTGGGTCGGCTGTTCAACGACGGTTATAAAATAAAATAAAATAAGACAATTGGAGCCGTAATGGCTAAGAATATAGAGCCTTCGAATTGCAATGAGGTGAACCGGGTTCGTATCCCAGCGATTGTTGATCGTTACGAATCCGCATCCGGCTTGCGCTGATCACAGTGATGACGTAAAATATCCTCAATGGTAGACAAATCAAGGGTTAGAGTCCCCTTTGCCGTTGGCTAACTGCGAGAGGTTTTCGTAGTTTTCTTCTCCATGTAAAGCAAATGCGGTTCACCTCACTGCAAAGTTCCATAAAAAAAGTCCTCCACGAAGGTACATTTCTCCCAATACTAGATTCAGGAGTTCCCTTGTCTTCTGGATTGGTTTCAAAATGGCAAAGCTCTGGCATTGAACATTAGTTGTCGTGAACCCAAAAATTTGGTCGGGTGTTCATTGGCGGTTATAAAGTAAGGCAATTAATCAGGTGATAAATACCTTACACTCTAATAAGACCATTAAAAGGTGGTTGGTTGGTTCTAATGCCACTTGCCACATGGGCAAGCCTGCTTGGTGAAACCGAGCAAATTTAAGGCAGAGTGTGTGATTCTTGTTTTTCAGTGGCGGCATCTATGGCCAAGAATTCGACTTCTGCCACATCATACGCCGCACCTGTTTATAAGGCGGATCCATTCATGCATCCATTCATTTATCCACAAATCGTAATTTTGACCTGAATCAGAGAATGATCGATCTCCTATCCAGTACCCCCAGAGGTATTGATTTGTTATGGGAACATGGAGGACTCTGCTACTCGACACAATTTTAACGTGCATCAGTCACCTACTACACGGGGAGTTTTCAGACGGCGGTGTTCTAACCCACGAACTCTCGGACATGGGCCCAGCGCCCTACCGGCCAGGCTATCCCGGCCCCTATTAAAAGGTTACAATCGGAATTAACTTTTTGTTATATCACATGTCATTTCTCTACAAAATCAAAAATTTTTGTTCACCATGATTTTTATACTTTATAATTTAATGTCATGATATATATTTAACAATGTGTTTTTTTATTTATTTTTTTTTCAGTTGTAAATGACAGTGCACGACTTCCAGACCCCAGTCTTCTAGCGGCGAGTTTCACACTCCTGTTCTTGTGCCATTTCACCGTCTGGTGATGAACTTTCAACCTCATCCAGACTTTGGACAATGTTTCTTTAGGGGACTGGAAAAAAAACACTTTTTTCCACCGTCTGTGTGTGTGCGTGCATCTCATTCTCTTGCTGGAACTTCCAAAGTGGCCTTCATACACAGAATGCTTAAGGACGTCTTTACGAACAGGAAGACTCGAGGACGAGATAGTTCGTTCGTAAAGTTAAAGAGATGACTCTTGCAAAAAATCATATCAAAAACTTCCCATGCTCATGACTGCATCCTGTGGTGTGTGTAATCTATTACAAAAGACCTAATCTCTGGTTCAGAACAACACTTCAAGACTCCTTCGTGGCTTTAGTTTTTATCGTTTCGAATTTATAAACTTTTGATAAATGTTTCACAGTTCCTGATAGTCGTAACTAAAAAAAAAGTTATTTTACAAATCATGGACCAAAAAGAAGTTATGTTTGCTATCAATTGAATGGAAGTTTTAAATCCGTAATTTTAAGTTGGTAACTCTGTGTAAATATTTAAAACTCACGCATTGAATTATATAATTTACGCAAATATCTTATCGGAATATGAAAACATCGCTTTACATGTTATTCTTGATTCTCAAAGCACATTTTTCATTTATTTTATAAAAATGTTTAGGAAAAGGAACTTTAAGGGCAACTATTAAATTCCCTGATATCTAATAATAGAATAAAGAAAGTGTTTTTTTAATTGCCGAAGCAGAATAAGATTTCAAAGTTGGAAGAAACTATTTTTCAAAAAGCTAGTTCCAGAAGAAAGTACTGTGCTTTAAGGTTAGCAATTTTCGGTTTGCTAACTCTTCCTTTCCCGTTTTGTTCTCTGCTACATAATTTATATTACCTATCTAAAATCAAACATTTTCAAAAAGTAACAGTCTAATTCCTTACTCACTGAAATTTCAGCTGCACTAATTGTGTTACAATTCCTTCATAATATTTTGCAGGAAGATAAAGTTCTTGACCTACTGAAACGAAACTTCACCCGTAAAATTCTTATGTTACATCGCAATAAAATAAATTAAAATAATTTTTCATGTTTGGTATATTTAAAAAACAATCTGGTTCAACATGATGTTATGTCCTGATATTTTACTAAAAGAAAACATTATAAAATTAAAGAGGAACATTACTTTCCTGAAAAGATAAACATTGATATAGATATTTTGAATAAAAGAAAGTGGTTGTGATTACAGATTGCAAGTTTTAGATTACATACTGGTGAAAAAATCCAGTTTCTAATGAAATGAAAGCATTGTGGGAATAAAGCTCTAGGAAAATTTAAAATGGCTACTTCTAAAAATACGGGATAATTCAAAATGTACTTCAAGTTAAAAGCACTAAATAACCATCTAATAATAAGTTGAAAATTACCGCTTTGTATATCATCCAAGAAAAAAGTTGTAATAAATAATATCGTAACGTATCACTTTAGACTATAAACTAAACAAGCGTAAGACTGAGTCTTGCTTTTAGGTTCTTTAAATACAGACGCCCATTAATGGGAAGGAGTTTTTAAAAAATAGTGCCAGATGGGGTTCAAACAATATCATATCTTCAGATGGTGATAAGATGTGATTTTGAAATTTGAAAGTTTTTTTTAAAAAAAACGTGCAATAAATTCATTAAAAAACAGTACATTCTTACAAAAAGGAGCTGTGCTTAAAAAAAAATTTAATACAAAATGAATGAATTTTTTTATGTCTAAAGCATGCTTATAGGATTGGTGGGAATAACAACAAACAACAGTTCATGATGATAAAAAATATATATGGATGATCATTAATAATTTTTTAAAATCTATACTCATTTGGAAAAACTGCAATTTAAAAAAAAAAAACAGAAATTAATTACCAATTTTTCGTTTTTTTTTCTTCCAGAAATTATTATTGCTTTATTGAAATTACATACATTTGCAGGCTTGTGTGCTCAATTTAGGCTTATCAGCTTTTGTCAAGTAGAACGACAGATAGAACAAGAAGGACATCACGAAGAATACATCCAGGGTTACGGCAGGATTCGAACCCGCTACCTCCACGCTTTGCACAGTGTTTGACCGGTGATACCGCTCGGCCAGGGAGGCCCCCAGAAATTTTTAGATGAAAACAAAAGATATTAAAGGGCTGTTTGTATCAAAGTGACTGGTAACAACGGCGTAAAAAAAACTTCTACAATTGCAAATTTTTTACAAAGTTTAAATAACAGACGTGAATTCAACTTTACATTTATATACATAGGATGCCCCAAAAAATTCATAGCGACACTCTTATTTCTGAAGTGCTTTTTTTACTAGAGATATTATTTAAATAAGTTTTATTACATCTTTATACGAAGAAGATGCTGGAGTCTAGGTTCTTAAGCAACAAATCCTAATTTCTTGAAACTGCAGGGTTAACAAGTTTCGTATATTTTAAATGTATTATGGGTCAATTTCGCTTAAAGATTTAAATTGTTTGGAATCAGTTTACAATGAATTGAAAAATAATGACAGCATTGATGATTTAAAAAAAAAAGAAAAAAAATCCCGAAAATAAAATTACGACTTGGAAGCAAATTAGAGACCTGTGGGTTTCAAAATGTTTTATAGAACCACTTCACTTATTTAATCAAGTCACTTGCTTCTCGGTTGCTTTAAGATTTTATTAATTGTGAACAGCAATTGTTACGCATTGTTTTGCTGAAATGACAATAAGCAAAAAAAGGAGCACAACTTATTAAAACCAGTCATGCTTTAGAGTATTTATTGTTAGAGTCGAGCGGAAAAAAAGCGTTGGAAACATAATCTGCAAAAAACAGCAACAATAAATAAAGTAATAAAAAAAACGACATAAAAAAATTAGCGACGCAAAATTCAGTGTGAAGTAACTAAATATTATAAATTAATAAAATTTGTATTAATGAAATATTCATGAATTAATTAAATATTATTTAAAATTTAATTAGTACACAAGGTTTAGAATGAAGTTTGTGTGAGAAAAGGAGCGTTTCAGGTTTTATACTTTTTAATACTTTTATTTCATACTCTTTGAAAGCTTTGAAAAAAAATTTCTAATACCAAAAATTACACTTTTCGTATTGTGATATGCTAATCAGATAAAAATAATATTTTTTAGACAAGTGAACAAAAAAAAACATTGCAAGGTTTTTCATGATTTTTGTAAATAGATTTAACTTATAAGATTAATACCCTGAAAGATTATTGCTAGTTGATATATAATATATGGTATACTATCATGAGATATATTTAGTTAAAAAATAAAAACCTTTAAAATTCTTTTCCGCACTCTTCAAATTAATTCTTGTACATAAATGATTTTTTTTAAATATCTAGTTACGTTTGAATAATGACAATAAGTTCGGGGTCAACAGCCTGAAAAGGTTGGGATATTAAATTGATATAATTTTTACTGAAAAGTGTACATCACAACTGTTAGATGCGTCAGTTTTGCATTGTATGTTCCCATTAGCCTTGGAGGGGGGGATTTGCCCATGTGCTCTATAATATAAAACTGTTTACCTGTTTACCACCTGTTGGAAAAAACACGGTTTTAGAGTGTCTATCTCGAAAACGGTACGGGATACGAGGTAAATTACCAAGTTAGAGAATATTGACTTTGTACTAGGAAACATTAATGATAAAAAAATGCCTAAAAAGGCATGGCTTCTTGCAGAATATCCTGCATTGTAACGGAATGATTTTATAAAAAAAAGTAAAAAAACTGGCTATCACTTGATATCTCTATTTTCAATGCATAACTCTTAAAAAAGTTTAAAAATTCAAAATAAAAGGACCATCTAGTGATCTTTTTCTCCTTAAGATTGTTTCATCATGTCGTTAACGTTAAAAAAATTCCGAATAAATAAATGCGCGTTCTTTTCTTAGAATTGATTCCATAAGGTGTCTATTCATAATAAATATATCGCACCATTTTTTAGATATAATACTAATTTTCCAATTTCTCACTAGGAGGCAGCCTAATCTTCTAAAGCATGGCCACTTTAATGTGCCAAGGCACACCTCTCAGAAAAAGCAATTGGTTATTCTTTTTTTATTCTATGTTTTAAATTTAATTTAAATATTAAATATTTAAATAAATAATTATATTTAAAATTAATTTAATATTAAATTTAATTTAAATATTTAATTTTGTCAGATAGACCCAAAAATTATGTCAAGATTCATAACTTCCTTAAATTTAATAACAGAAGAGTTTTGATTTTAACGCTTTTAAATTTAAAGTTTTTTTTTTATTTTCATTTTATTTAATTATATTTATTTATTTGTTTTATTTTTATTGAAAATCTGTTCGAGATCTAAATTATTTTGTGAATAAAAATAATACAAAATAAAATCAAAATCCTAAGATAAAATTTTCGCTTTTAATGGCTGGAAATATTTCAAGATCCATTGTGACTTCTATTAATTCGAATGAATACGCACTCGTTGAAATAACATAAGAAAAGTTCCATCAAAACTCTTAACAATATTTGGTTCATTTACTTAACATTTCTTAAACGTACACCAGAGATAAGATTAAAAAATACTTCTTCACATTTTTCAGCCATTAGAGCCATTTACTTCACTTCATTTCATTATGCAAAAGAAAACGTTTTCCCTTTCTTTACCGATATACTCATTTTTCTTAATCATAGAAGAAAGTAGGAAAAATCGATTTGGAATTTGCCTTTCATTAAAGGTCAAGGAACGGTTAAATGCTAATTTCCAAGTGGTAATATACTTTTATCAATAGTCCATTGGCTTTTTTGCTACTTTATGAATAAAAAAAATTAAGTCGTTTTAAAAATGCACGCCCTTTAAAAAGATATATGCAAATGATGAAAAACTGTTACCATCTTTATTTCTAAGTCATACATAATTAGATATATAATTATAATTAATGCCGACACACACTATCTGTTCCCTGGTACATTTTGAACGCATAAAAAACTACACAAAACGCGTTTTTTTATTCTTAGAAATTAACTTTATGTTTTAGATAAAACAAAACAACATAACAAAATCTATAATAAATTTCGAACTTAATTAACATTAAATTATTTCTAAACCTATTTATTTAAAATCACCTAAATATTTTTTGTGGGAATTATAAATTAAAATGTCTAGTCTAAACATTAATTTATATTATATCTATCTCATTGTAGACAATAAATTAAGAATTTTATTTGCATAATGTTTCGTTGATGTGTTTGAGTTCCGTATAAGGAAAGATGAAAGTTAGTAAATGAATTATTTACTAATTTCCCCTGAGTATGGCAAGCGCAGAATGTAAATGAGTTTATAAAGATGTCTGAATTTGAATTTAAATAAATTTATGAACCCAGAAAAGTGATCTGTCTCCCATAATATGAATAAATTAATGACAATTGTGTATTAATTTTGGAAAAGAAAATAATTTTAAGAGACACTATGGGTTTAAATTTTAGTTTTAAAACAACTCAAATCGTTTACACAAGGTAATAGGATTCGTTGCTAAAGTTTTCCAACTTTTTGGTGGGAAAGGGAATTTAAGTGGGAATTGAATCTTTAAAACGCAAGTTTTAAAAATTTTAACGGGAAAAAAAACTCTAATTGCATTAATTTAAATTTGCATCCAATTGCATTTATTAAAAATGGCAGTTTATTTCTAATTTTTTCCCAAAATAGCTTTAGAAAGTTTTTTCACTATCTTAAGTATACCTTAAGTATACTGAGGAAAAAGCATTATAACATTTATCCGGTTTTTTGCTTTATGGGAAAGCAAAAAAGCTCGGTAATTTTGATCGAAGCGCGAAGCGGTGATATTAACAAACACAATTATGTATGCGTGATAAAATTTGGTAAATGGAATGAAATTTGGGAATTTTATCACACCATTTATTTGGTAAAGTTTACTTTTCGATATTGTATTTTAATTCAATTTGCATTGTACTTTGCATTTTTGGTACTAAGAGCTGGAATTTCCAGTAAACCATAACCAAATAAACGAAAAAATAATCAAAATGAATGGATTAAAAACCATATATTTTTGTCTTTAGTACCAAAATTATGGGTTTCTTTACCAGAAATGTTGTTACCATGCAGTACGGTAATTTTATTAGAATTTTTTTTCTCCATATATAAACTGCAATAAAATTTTTCAATGTCTAAGAAATGCAATAAAATAAAAGGTAATATGGGATAACATTTGGTAAATGTGATAAAATTTAGTAATTTTACCACGATACCTTACAGCATGGCATAAAAACCAGTTTTCAGTTAAATTTATTTTCCAGCTTAGTTATTAAATTAAATAAGTCGTAACAAAGACTATAATTTTGAAAATCAGAGCTTAAGGAAAATTTTTACCATATAAACAGAAAATTTACCAAATAAATTTTTTAAATATCCTTTTTGTTTTTGTTTTATTATCAGAATTACATTGTTTTTTTAAATCAGAAATATTGTTACCATATTGTACAATAATTTTACCCGAGTGTTTCTCTCAATGTACAATGTCATCAGTCACCATGTGTTTAAAATCATGTGTTTGTGTTTAAAATCATTCTATTTGTGGTAAAATTAATCATAATGAAAACAGAAATTCTTGAATTAAAAGGTTAAACCTTTGCAAAAGTTCGGGAAAAAAATTGCCCATAACATCAATTTTAACTAAAAAATTAAAAAACGTAAGTAAAAACTTGCTAACTGAATAATCAAATTGTGAAAAAAGGCGATTATATTTACCAAATGTAATTTAGTTTTCAAAAAAAAAATAATAATTGATTGCTTTAAAACTGGTATAATCCCATAAACCTTATATACATTCTTTCGCTATAAAAATCAAATGAGGAATATGTGGTTTAAAGATAAATTTAAAACATTTACATAAATATTCTCAAATTGTTTTTACTTTTTTTTCTTTTTTTGATTTTAAAGACTTAATGTATCCCGAAATTGTTAATATTATATGAATGTACAATATTAATTAAAATAATTGTATATAAAAATACAAATGCTAGGAATAAAAATGCAAAATAATTAGAACTGTTGAAATGCCTCTGAACAAAAATCATAAATTCATTTCCTAATCAACTACTTCTCCATTTTTATTTGTCCTCTGTCAAATAAAGTCTTTGCGATTAAAATAATTTGTAAATAACTTTAATAAAAGCATTTAATAACACTTAATATTATCACACATAACTCGATATTATCAAATAAAATATATTACTGAAGCAAGCTTATGATCTTGTAAAAAGTAAAACAATTTGTTATAAAAAGAGGGAGAGGCATTTATTTAAATGTCATCGTTGAAAAAGAGAAATGATATCTTTCTTTGCATAAACAAGAAGGGATTAAAATAAGCAGGCATAAAAAAGAATTAAATCAAGCAAATAAAAGCCATTTAGCTTTTTTTTATGAATGAGATTTATTTGACTTTTTAGTTTGCAATACTTTATTTTTTTTGGAGAATAGTGTTAATTTTAATTAATGAAAGTGATTAATTTTCCCTATTTATTTCAATATTTAACTATAAATATTAATTAAACTATTTGAATTTCTTATTATGTTCTGCTTTTATTTGAATTATTATACAAATAAAACTCTTAAAAAATTTGAAAAGTCTGCAGTTTTTGAAATTTTTTAGAGGTATTCCTCATAAAATTTTTGTGCATTCATTGGAGACTATTTACATAAGAAATATTAATATTAACACACTTTTTATGTTAAAAAACGTAGTTGAAGAAATAAATAATCGCAAAACTGTTATGACATTTGCTAAGGTAAATAAACGAAAATTAAACCAACACTTGCGTTTAGATTTATGTTTTTGTAAATTTATTTTCAAAATTTTTATAAAAAGAAACAGTAACATAAATTTGCAAGCGATATTTAAGTGTGCGTTCTTTCCAATAGATATCTTAAAATACCAATAATAAATTATTAATTTTTTATACCAGAATATAGTAAAATTTACAGTTATTCTGGATTTTTGGAAGCACTGAAAAACTCGTTAATTTTTACGGAAGCACTTAGTGAATTATTTTGTTGAAATTAACAATAAAAAATGGTTTTATATATGATAAAATTTGGTTAATTGTGGTAAAATTTAGTAATTTTATCATGATGCCTTACAGCATGACATAAAAACCACCCATTCGGTTACATGCTATTCGGTTTAAATACCCTATATTTTGGTATTTATTACCAGAATTATGGTTTTTTCTTTAATCGAAATACTGTTACCATACAGTAATGTAATTTAACCAGAATTGTTTTATCCGTGTATAAACTACCTTAAAAGTTTTAAATGCCTTCGAAATGCAGTAAAAAAACGCAAACAACTACCCCAAATGAATAAAAACCGAATTTTAGAAATTCCTAAATTCCACTTGATGAAAACTAATATTGCAAATAAAAGCAAATAATTAATGGGATAAATAAAATTTTATCCAAAGCAAATCTCTCTTCGATTACAGTCACAAAAGCTTTATTTGAACGAAATCGATAAGAATCTCCAAAATTATTAATAATATTAATATTTTGTTACAATGAAGTTTTGCAACAATAACATTTTTTATAGATAAAATTTTGTTCAAGAACAATCTCAAGTCTGGAATAATCACAAGAGATTTCTTTGACAACAATTTACAAAACTCTCCTCAAACAAAGTTGTCAATTTTCATTGTCTTTTCTTTCTTTGAAATACATGTGTGAAGGCTGTAACTTAATGAAAATTATGGGAATACCTGTTTCCATCTTTTAGCACACGCTCTTCCTGCGCATCATAATACTACTAAAAATCATTACTTATAGCTCGCATCAAACACTTTCTGTGATGTTTAATGTATCATATATCAATGGTTTATGTATCAAGGGAGGGAATCATTCAACAGAAATATTGAGAGTATGCATTCTGTGAATGTGTTATTAAACATGCGGTGAGATATTTATGTTTGTGACCATAGTTCATTTGATAAATATGTGATGCATGTATGTTATTGGAACTTTTTTTACATTTAAGTACTAACTAGCTTATTTGTGTACATGTCAATAACTTCATTCCATTAGAAAACAAATAAAGGAAAAATATCAATTTAAAATAAGTTCAGGAAAATAATACAGTTTTAAATAAATAGCTGCAAGAGGATATATATGTTAGAAGTGATGGATAAAACTGTTTCGAGGAAGTAATAATAGATTGGCGACAGTTTGCATTTTTCCCGCCAAGGTGAACTCTTAAGACTTTTTCGTGCTTCAAATGTTATAAATCAATAATTTAAGAATTAAAATTTCTGAAGTCCTTATCTCTCTTCCCATTTTTATGTAAGAAAACTTTGTTATGTAAGAAACAACCCACTTTTATGTAAGAGAAGTTTTGGTTAATTATTTTTTGTTGTATATTAATGATGAAAATAAAAGAGTTTACTGATGCAAACTCAAACGTATCATAAAAAGCAAATTAAAATCAGACTAAATTTTAAAGAAAATAAAAAGAGAAACGCTAAGCTATTTAACACGTTTAATCTTTTTAATAATTTCAGTGATGTGACTGAAAGTTCAGTGTGTTCTAAAAAAAGAAATTTTCAACAAATTGCAATAGCTGTAAAAAATTCTGGGATCAAATTGCGGTATTAAGTACCGGTGCTCTGAGTGCATCATTTGTATTCTCCATAATCGTAATTGTAAAATCCATTTTACAGTAATATAATATACTGTAATTTTACGGTAATATTTATTTAATTAGAGTGATTCTGTTATTTTACTTTAATTATGACAGTAAAAATTACAGTATATAAGATTTTTCGTTCCGCAACATGTTCCGGTAAAAATGGATTTTACGGTAAAAAAATCCGGCACCGGAGTGCTCATACTTTTTACCGAAGTTTTTTATAGTGTGTAGTTTTACACATTTTTTTAGCAATTTGGAGCTATACATTAAGTATAACAGTTTTACTTTACCTTAAATTAAATAATAATTCAAAATTAAGTTCTATAAAAATTTTATTTTTAAGACAAACTAAATTTTAATATTAAGCAAGCATTTTATTTTTAATGCGAACTTAAACCATAATTAACTATTTTATTTTTAAGTTTTAAAATATTTTTTTTTTGCAAAAACAATCCAATTTCTGAAACATGTACGAGATTATTTGGTAAAATTCAAAAGGAAAAATATTGATTTGGAGTGATTTGGAGCAAAGGGATCATTCGAAGCAAAATTGAATTTGAATTACAGCAAATAAAAATAAAAATTATTCGTAAATTATTGTTTGCAAACAAGTAACAGAACTTAAGATGAGTTTGAGTACTCTGAAGATCTTGAAACAGTGGTCACATCATTGAGTAAAAGAACCATTTAAACAATGCCTCTATTTTTCCTTTTGGTTATATAACATATTATTGTCGTAATTTCTTAAATAAACATTTTATTTCAAGTCATAAAAATACCTCGGCTGTGTGGAAAAAAAATTTCAGTAAGAATGTTTTTTTATATGACTTTATGGCTAAAAAGTAGGCAATTTTACAAATTAAATATTTTGTGATGATGTCATTGTTTTGCAAAAATTGCCTAACAGTTCACTTAAGTAACAAGCTATTGTCAAAATATTCATTAAAATAGCTATCAAACAATTATTACTATTAAACTATTAAACAATTCCAAATTTTTAAACCAATCGTTAATTTATTATCCACTTTAAAAATTAGAATTATTCTGTTAAGAGTAAATGTGGAATGAATGTTTGTGTACCTCAGTTGAGTTTTACTTCTTAAATTCTTATGTGCAGCGGTAAAACTGAAAGCTCAAGGATTTGACTCATCGGTAAAAGTCTCACTAGTTAAATATGTATAACCGGTTATGTTTAGTGTGTAAAAAAAAACAGAAGACATTCATAATCAGTGCTCTGTGGATTGGATTATTATCCCAGTTCGCCAAATTTAAACATTGGGAAAGTAGAAAGTTATGTTGTTGCAAAAAGAAGATATATAAATTATGTAACAATGTGAGTTTGTAAAAGAAGCTAATGATGGTTAATTCATAGTTTGTTACTTTATTGAGCTATCAATTGTTATACACTTTTAAAATTATGTAAATATACTTCAAAACTACATTGTTTTGAATCTGTTGATGTATCTGGTAAACTGTGGTTTCCACTAACCGATGCATGTAATAAAAATAGTACATTCTTTTTTATTGCTTGATTTTTATTGTCTTGACTATAACTTTAATTAAAATCGATACTTTATGGAAAACGTGAATTATTTTTTTTCATTATTAAGTAAGATTCTGAAGCAAAATATTTGTATCCTATTTGAATTTTCCTCTACTAAAAATTGCATTTTATTTTCAAGGTATTTCAGTGGGAAAAAATAGTGCATTATTTTTTCTAAAGCTTGATTTTTAATGTCCTTACTATAACATTATTTAAAATCGATACTATATGGAAAACGTGAATTATTTTTTTTCTATAATTAAATAAGATTCTGAAGCAAAATATTTGTATGTCATTTGAATTTACATCTACTAAAAATTAAATTTTATTTTCAAGGTATTTTAGTGATAAAAAAACTGATAAATCTCAATTGTTTTCAGAATATCTTAAATAACAAATTACAGACAACTTAACTAGTGAAAACTAGACAAAAATTAATTAAATACCTTTTTCGGGGTATTGAAAAAAAATAGTTTATTTTATAACAGTCGTTAAGTGGCCAACCCGATTTTGGTCTTACGATTACTAATATTTAAGTCCGCAAGTCCGTAGCCTTGTACTTTAGAACCAAATCCAGAAGACAACGGAACTCCTGGATCAAGTATTAGGAGAAATTTGAAAGACTTTTGAATTACCCGCATTTTCATTACATGGAATGGAAAACCATGAAAACCTCCTACTATTAGCCTGGTGGCAAGGGGACTCAAACCCACGATCCGTCTACCGATGAGGATATTTTACATCAGCACTGTGGTCGGTGTGAGCTGGGTACGGAATTCATAACTACCAGCCATCGCTGCGATTTGAACCCGCTTCACCTCATTAGAAAGAGAAAAATATTAAAATAAACTGCTATTTTTAAACACATGCAGTTTAGTTGTTAATGAATTGTTTTAGTTGTTAACATTGCACTAAATGTACAGTGCGGAAAAAAAGGGAACCATCGTGGGTAACGTTTGATCCTAATAATAGAATCTTCACGTTCTGGAAAAAAATCCTAATGGTTCGAGAGATTAGTGCAGACGATATTTTAAGTTACGAAATCAGACACAAAAACGTACTTTTGGAAAATATAGCTTCCATAGTTTGATCAGGAGAGCAGCTTAAAGGTTAAACCCTTTCATATTAATTTTACTTTTTGCTTATTTCTCCATAAATTAATAACTTTTTAAGTGAGTTGAAAATTTTTCCGCAATATTATAAAATTCGTTTCTTTAAAGATAATTCCATACTCGAAATAATATTTAGAAGATATTTATTATTTTTTTAATTATTTTATTTATTAATAGTCTAAACAATTTTGAATTGTAAGGCATAAAATTTTTTACGTCATTTTAATGCATATAATTTTACATGGCAAAAAGCAAATCGATTAAATATTTCAAGAAAGATCGAATTTTAAAGAAATTTATTTAAATTAAAATTCGATTTAGTCAAATTTTGTATTTTGCCATGTAAAATTGCTTGCTTTAAAATGACGTAAAAATCGGGTACCATACAATTCAAATTTTGTTTGACTATAAATAAAAAAAAATAATAATAAATGATAAATATTCTCTAACATTTATTTCTCGTAATCTTTAGATAAACGAACTTTGTAATTGTGTTCAAAAGATTTTCGATTCGCTTATAACGTTATATATGGCGAAATACGCAAAAAGTAAACAACTAAATGAATCTATGTCCCGATCAAACTATTGAGACCATATTTTTTAGATTGCGACTGACCGCTATATTTCGGGGAAGTCGTGGCTGCTCTGGGCATTCACCTCCCAATGAGGTGTACCGGGTTCGAATCCCAGCAATAACTGGTCGATACGAATTCAAGCAAGCACAGACCACAGTGCTGTCGTAAAAATATCCTCAGTGATAGGCGGTTCACGGGTTAGAGTTCCTTGCCGTCAGATTAACCGTAAGAGGTTTTTATAGTTTCCTTCTCCATGTAGTGCAAATGCGGGTGAGTTCCATCAAAAAAGTCCTCCACAAAGTCAAAATTTTTCCCAATATTTTTCCCTTTGTCTTCTGGATTGGGTTCAAAACTACAAGTTGACGGAGTTAATCATTAGTAGCCTAAACTCCAAATTCGGTCGGTTGTTCAACTACGGTTATAAAATAAGATATATTTAAACTGTCAGAAATCCGAATCCGTCCTCCGAATAAAAATAGGCATATTTATACAGAGAAAGAACGTTTTTGTCTGATTCCGTGGCTTAAAATTTAGTCTGCACTAATTAATTAGCATATTTAAGGTCCCCCTCTTGAACCCTGAACTCCTTATAAGGAGTCCTAAACGTGAAGATCCGATCATTAGATCAAAAGTTATTCAAGGTGGTTCGAATTTTATTTCGCACACTGTGCACTAATGGACTGTTGATGACAATTTGGAATTCATATTTAATGATGGTCAGAGAACAATATTTGCACATACTAACATTAAACTACAACTTTTTGGAACGAAGAACCGATCGTGATATTAATTTCCCATCCAACGAACAGTACTCCTCAACCACTCCATTATGCATCAGTTTGTAGGATCTAATGCCACCAGTTAAATTACATTCGATTAGATTCCAAACCTTAATTTATTTGTATTGCGTGGTACCTTTCTTCTAGTTAAACTCTGAGGAAAAGAACTCCGCAACTGCAGAAACTAAATTTATTCATTATTTTTAAAACTCTTATATTAAATGAACAGAATAGTCGGTAATCTATCTTAAATAATCAAAGAATTCACCACCAGTTCAGACAAATCGATTACATCAAAATGCATTTCATTTCTCTCTTATTGGTCTTCTTCAGAAATAATAGACTGAAAACAATGAGACTAATTATAAGGAAAATGACAATGAAATAGTTCAAACTCAATCATACGATCATTAAAGAACTCCGATTTGAAAAGCCAGTACCATAATAAAAATCTGAACCGTAATCGATCCGAACTAATCAAAAATCGAAATTCCCTAACGATCATAACACAACAACACTCCATTTTTCCAGACTAAAAGATGAATCCTTAATTCATAGTCTGAAAAGCATATGCGTTATTTTGAAGCAGATTATTTAACTTTAGAAAATTTCCTCAGATAAGACAAGCAGGATGCCAGAATTTTAACACTATAGACACACTACCCCCTATACCAGATTTTCAAAATTACGAAATCAATCTCCGCTCTTTGCCCCATTTACATTGCGGAATAAATTACCGTGCGGAAGTCAACCTGAAGAGAATAAGGTTCTCGCCGACCCCCCCTGCAAAAGGATAACCGTTATTGCCATCTATTCCTAACAATATGGTAATTAATGCGAACAAAGTTACGCGGCCCCCACTTTCAAACGTGAAGCGCTAATGAAATCGAACATCTCTGACAACTCACTTGGCCGGAATGATCATTTCTGAAAGAGCGGTGCAGGGTTGGCCACACTACCAGAATTATCGGGCCCTCCCCTCTCACCTCAATCAATTAAAAAAGAATAATTTATCGCGCAGGAAATCCCATTTTCGATATCAAATTAACGCAATTTCCGATTAATCTTGCCTCACCACGTGCGTGATTATTTCGCTAAAGATGAAGCGAGTTGAGTTTTAATTATTTATTGGCGTGACATTTTAGGGTCGATGGTGTGACGATTAGACATTTTTTTTAACCCTCCTCTTAGCCTCTTCCCCATTTACAATTTTTTATTCTTGATTTAAATCCTGTAGCTCTCTATTCCTGCATTATTTTGCTTCATTCAAACAAATGCAGTTTAAAATTTCCAGCACATTTGTTGAAGATTTCAAACCTTTCGATCACACGTTACAAAAGTCGCCAAGTTTTGCACATCAGCCGCCAATTTTACGAAAGCTGAGTTCAGATTCTTCGCATAATAGGCAGCTTTTAGACTTTCTTACGTTCATGGTTGGGGTTGGAAATTGAAGATTTAATAGAAAAAGTAGAAACAAAGGAGTAAATTTATCACGGGGTTAAATTAACGTATACCAATCAAATAAATTAGCAATATGCATTAGTCAGGAATGATCTCTTAACCCATTTTTGACCAAAGATGCACTATTTCAATAAATATTTTTCATTAATAGTGACGTATATTTGTCGCTAACTTTATTTTTCTGCTGTTGTCAAGGATTCTGAAGGCATCTATAAAATATTAGCAATGAAATTGGAATAAATACTTTCCGTTGAGAAATTTTAAAACCGTGCTAGCTTCTTAGGTCAGTTAGTGACAAATTCAATTTTTTTTAAAGGGGTAAATATTCCATTTGAGTTTAATCATATATTTTTATAGTGGATTAAAATGGGATGCCTGCAAACGACGTAGTGTGATTATCTCGATCCTGATTGGGTGTAGAAACATGGCGTTACGTTAGCAACTATTCTTTACGTTATATTTCCAGTAAGCCGAGCCCGTCAACTATCAATTCTCTTAAGTCGCACATTCTATATTCTCCGACAAAGATTTTTTTCATAAAGATTTCAATTCTTTCACTATATTTATCTTACTTAGCACAAAGATAAGGCATGAAACCATGTACTAAAACATAAACAAACTAATGCATCGAAGTTTCCAGGTACGCGAAACAAAAATATATAACGATTACACAAATAATAAATCAAGTTAAGTAAGATACGTAAACAAGAAAGAATTCTATTTCAATAAATTCGGTGATGTCATAAGTCACGTGTCTGGGTATCCGTGATCATCATCTTCTTCTTAAAGTGCAGGCACATAATTGCATGTTCTGTAATTAAATAAATTTCATAAGAAACTAGTGTTCTACTAGATGGTATGTCCATTGATTTGTCTTATTGTGCTTATGCGTATCATTTTACTTCATAAATAGTATATTATTTTTCAATTATTAAACATTTTTGGGTTTTAGTGAATGTAATTTAAGCATATTTCAAAGAAAATAATGCCACATTTTATAAAAAAAAAATTCTATGATCCGAATAAATTGTGTTAAGGGTGATTAGTTACGGTTAGCCTTACAACAAAGAGACTCTAACCTATGATCCGTTCACCAATGTTACTGCGTGAAAGCCAACAAATGAAAAGAAATTGTTTTAATATTGCTGTCGTCAATATTTCATTGTTTTAACCAAAATTAAAAAAAAGAAACATAACGCTTATGTAAGATCGAGCAAGAGCTAATTTCAATTAAAAACGAACACATGCTCATAATTCGTAAGGTTATTACTATAAACGATAACCTAGAAATAAATAATAGAAAGTTAATAAAGATTAAAATGGCATACTGTGTACACTGTAACATCAGGACTGTCTGAAATTTCATCATAATACGCCACGTCGATGCATGTCCTTCCCCTTAGTTAAAACTACCGTCATCTGTAGTAACAAATTTCAGAACATTTAAAAAATGAAGTCCATGAACAACCATTGGCTTAAAATACTTAAAGTATGTAAGATTAATTTGATTCTTAACCCATATGATTTAATACCACTGAATAACTACTCTTGCAGTATGCATTCATGTTGTTGACGATATTATGTTATTGCAAATTTAAGTAGTGAATCTTGAGGTGTATCTTGAAAAATAGAGAAAATTAGTGACTCTTTTAATTTGAAACTTTTAAACTATTTAGTTATCTGACAATATCTTTTTCGCGTTTATTGTAACAAGGAAAATTACATGGTTAGAAGTCAACAAAAACTAAAAATGTTTGCCAACAGCGATTTTTTATCTTTTGCTTATGGTTTCTAATCTAATTACGAAGAATGACTGTGTTTATCATAAGGAAAAAAATTGTTAAAAATATACAATATTGTAAGAGCCTTTTCACCATAAAACAATTGAAAATGGGAATACTAAAAAGTATTCACATTTTCAATTGTTTTGAAATACGACGCTCAAAATGCTGCAAAAGTAAATTTAAAAATACAGGAAAACATCCTCATTTTTTGCGTTTTATTAGTAGAAGCAAAAGTTCCTTCATGCTTTTGTCGATTTTTTTTATTTTATTTATTTAACATACTTTCTGTTTGAATCTACTGATGTCAATATTTAAAATATGATTTCTAGATTCTTTTTATCTTTTTATCTGCTTTATCCGAAATTGAATATAAAAGAACTGCATGACGTCTAAATTTTGTGCAGATTTATTTTCACTTTTTTTAAACCTGGGTAACTAAACTTAAATCAGTATTACTTTCATAGAATCAGTATTATAAATCATTCGAATCTTACGCTTCAAGTTTTATATCTCTTTCATTTGCGTCTAACAAAGTAGCGTCAGTTCAGAAAAATATTTTTACCTCCCGATTAAAATATAGATGTGAGACAAAATTTAAAATTATTGAAGATGCTGTGAAGTATTTCTATTTTAATTTGAACCAACTGACAAAAATCAGTAATCTATTTAATAAACTTTTAATCTGGAGTTAAAATTATTTTAACAGCACAAATTTCAAAGAAACCCTTAACAAAACTAAAAAAAGTTTTTAAAAGAATACATAAAACATAATCATGTTTTATATAAATAATAACATATAGCAGCAACATTATATGTAAATAACAATCATATAGTTCGAAGCACGAGGACATTAAAAGATACTACACGAAAAAAAAGGAAAAAAAATGAATTTTCTGATATGATTACACCATTAATTTTTGATTTATTTCAAAGACGATGTCTGTGACTTCTAATTAAAAATAGAATCAAAAATGGGATGATTTTTTTAGAAGTCTCGAAGAATTCTAGAAGTCAACAAACATTCAATACAGAACAAAAACAAATATCAATAAAAACAATAGTCAGAACAACTTTATTATATGACTCTAAAACAAGGTTCCTTAGAAAGTCAGACATCCAAAAAACTTGAGATTTTTTAATATAACTGTCTCGGAAAAATTTTCAGTCTTTTGAAAATCAATAAGAGAGTGGATATAGACAGGACACGTATTGAGAGGATGCTTCTCGTTCTTGGGCCCCTGACGGTAAGAGAAAAAAGGAAGACCAAAAATAACTTATGGCAGCGACAAATAAAAGCAAATTGTAAAAGATAAAAATTTAAAGGATTAGAGTAAACCGGACCCCAAACCAAAGACCGACAACCGTAAGGAAATAGGCTTGATGCCTTTGAGCCTAACTGAGGGAAGAGCTTAAGTAGCAAGTATGGTTAATTCTTACTAGCCTACAGCTCTATTTAATCAAAAATGAGTTTCACTGAAAGTTAATTGCATGTTTTTTTAATATTTATTCCTCATTGATTCCTTTTCCACAGGACAACACAAGTAAAATCTCATGCATTGGTTTCTTTACATATAAGGATAACATATAAGGATAACATCCCGTATTTATATTATAATAATACTAATCCGCACCGGGGAAGCAGGAAAATTGCTAACAATTAGTTAACGTTATTAATTCTTAATTAATTCTGGTCATATAGGTAGCTAATAAAGGTGCTATAGTAATACATATTTTACGTCCTATGACAAATCTTCGCTGTTACGATTTAGTATTGGGATAACTATGATTTACTGCATGTTTTTTGAGCTATAATAATTACCCTTCTGAAATGAATTTTGACAAATCTACTAATGTGAAGTCCCTAGGAAGAGGAAAATAAAGTTATTTACTAAATAAAACTATAAAATAGAAACGAAAACACCCCACAAACTTATTCTTTTTTTTAATTATATGCTGTATATAGGTGAAAAAATGTACTTGAACAATAATGTGTGACTTTTATTTTTAAACGACTAAGCAACGCTGGGTTCAATAGCTAGTTTCAAAATAATTAATTTATAATTGTGCTCTATTCTTTAGGCTTTGTAAATTTACAATATTTGGAAAAGGATGGTAAAAAATGTGTTACTTTTTGATAAATTATCTGTATTTTCATTGTAATTATATAAAAGAAAAGTATAAGAATGAATTTAGCAAGATCAGTAGTTAACAATTAACATTTTCGGTGATTTATAAGCCGATATCATTCTGAAGATTCTTAAATTGATTATTAAAATCAAACACGGGAATACAAAAATCATTATTTAATATTTATCACAGTACTCTCAATAAAAATACAATTTAATTTGTATACGTAATTGTTTGTGACTCTTAATACTTGATATGAAGTCTAAAAACTAATTTAATAATACCACTATAATATATTAATGTATATTTCATATTTTAATTATTGATGCATTATTATGGTTTATTTAAATACATGGTATAATTAAATTGTTTTAATGTTGTTCGAAAAAACCATAGTAAGCTAAATTCAATTTAAGAAATCAAAGATACTTAATTTAAAGCAATATTTTATGTTTAATCACAATTATTTGTTAAAGTTACCAAAATAGGCACTCCATATAAATTTTTAAAAAATGATTTTTAACAGAAAATACTTTTTGTATTTTTTTTTCATACATTACTGTTACATATTTTTTCCTCAGAAAAAATTCTTTTACAGTTTGGCCTGTAAGGAACTCATATCAACAAATTTTGAACCCTAAGTTGTTTTATTTACCTACTTCTTTATTTTTCATTTCAATCATATTCAAATATTAGCAGGCTAATGACCCTGTATCAGGCAAATTAAGTTGAAACTTTGAGGAATTTTCTTCCTCCAATTTGTTTAAACATTTTAAAAATGTAGCAGAATAATTTTAAATTTTTCCACAGTTTCATGAAATATATTATAGATAATCGAACATTAAGAAATTTTGAGAGGACCCGGCGTGAACTTAAACTATCACTTAAATAACATATTTTTTGCGCAGTTTAACGGAAATCAATATTTGCTTCTTTTGTGCGCGTCGATTTTTCGACAGGTGCCAAATGTTTATTCTTAACATCTTATTAATGATGTCAAAGATAAAATCTGGTAAATCTAAATCTAAGAAGAAATCTAAGAATGTAAATCTAAGAATTGCTTTCATATTCAAATGCTTTTGAAGGATTTTTTTTTTGTGAATGCATAAATAAAATATTACATATGACAAGCCAAATTGGGATTAGTAACGTTTCTGCTCTAATTTTGAACTAGACATACAAGATTTACTGTTCAAAACTATTGTTCAATACGTATATTATAATGTCTGAAAACTACAATTCTAAGAAAGAAATTGTCCAACGTGTTCACTTATTGTTCAATACGTATATTATAATGTCCGAAAACTACAATTCTAAGAAAAAAATTGTCCAACGTGTTCACTTATTGTTCAATACGTATTGTTCAATGCGTATATTATAATGTCCGAAAACTATAATTCTGAGAAAAAATTGTCCAACGTGTTCACTTATTGTTCAATATGTATATTATAATGTCCGAAAACTATAGTTCTAAGAAAAAAATTGTCCAACGTGTTCACTTATTGTTCAATATGTATATTATAATGTCCGAAAACTATAGTTCTAACAAAAAAATTGTCCAACGTGTTCACTTATTGTTCAATACGTATTGTTCAGTAGGTATATTATAATGTCCGAAAACTATAATTCCAAGAAAAAAATTGTCCAACGTATTCACTTATTGTTCAATACGTATATTATGATGTCCGAAAACTATAACTCTAAGAAACAAATTGTCCAACGTGTTCACTTATTGTTCAATACGTATTGTTCAATACTTATATTATAATGTCCGAAAACTATAATTCTAAGAAACAAATTGTCCAACGTGTTCACTTATTGTTCAATACGTATATTATAATGTCCGAAAACTATAATTCTAAGAAAAAAATTGTCCAACGTGTTCACTTATTTCATATAAAAACATAAATTTAGTTGCATCTTTATTGGTATTTAATTATATGTATTAATTAATTATAATTTTAGGTTGGTACTTTATTTACGTCACGCTAGAGCAGCACAATGGGCTATTGGCGGCGGTCTGGAAAACAATCCTGAGAATGGCTCCCCTGCTTCAGTAGCCCGATGACCTGTGCGTGAAGTCGAGCACTTTACGGTAGAGCAGTTCAAAGTGGACACCCACCCACTTACTGACCGCAGCCAGTGATACTTGACTTCGGTGTTCTACTGGGCACAGTGTCTTTACGATCAGTCCACTACTGGACAATTATAATTTTAAGATTATATTAGAGATATCACTAAATTAAACTCAAATGATATTAATAACACTTCTTATTTAAGATTGATAATAGTTTCAAATAATTTAAACAAAAGCAGCTAAAGTTTTTTTTTAAAAAAAGAAACAAAAATATACATTTTAAAAATAAATTCCCGAAATAATTTTAAAAGTTTTATTCAGTAAATATTTTATTATTTTTCTTACTTGCTATATCTTCCGTCACTGTTTTGTCTTTTTTGCGTCGCTTACATTTGAATATTAGCTGCTCTTCAATATTAGTTTTGGACACTTTATGACGGAAAGATCAAAACCAGCTCAATTCAATAGTTTCAATAGTATTTTAATTCAATAGTTATTTTTATTAAATAAATTTTAGAGACATTACCGAATTTTAATAGTTGTTTCATTAATAAGTTAATTGATTTTTAAACTACAATTTTGTTTTATATTTTATTGCTAACTTTTCAATAGGTTTGCTTTGCATAGCTTCAATCAAATATAGTTATAGAGTAAATAAATTTTTTGGTCAAATCAGTTCTGGTCAAAGGTGTTTTAAACGGTAAAATAAAAAGCTTCTACTATTGCATCCAAAATCTTGTAAACCTTGATGAAAATTATTAATAGCTATTAATATTGCATACATAAACCCTCTCCCATAGAGTCTACTCTCATTAAAAAAAAGCAAACTCTCAAAGAACTTTAAGTGCTTAAAGTTTTCCTTAATTTAAAAAAAAATTAATTAGCTTATACACATAGATTATAAAGATATACATTCTCGAAATGTACTTATTTAAAATACCTGTAAACATTAGCATTTTTTTTTCAGCGCACGCAATTATATAACTAAATAGGAATTTATTTTTATTATTATCTTATCAATTGTTGTTATCTTATTATTTAAAATTATACATTTCAGTTACAAAAAAAGGAAAACAGAATTCGAACGACATTTATACAGAACTTCTGTTAGAAGTATAGTTAAATTTTCTTTCAATTTTATAGGCAAGTTATTGGATTCACGTAGGTACCTCCTATAGATAAACAAGGATTGCCAGCCTACAAATTTGACACCTGTGACAGTATCAAAAATGCAATAGCGGTAGCCACTACACTATTCAGGCTTATATATAATGATAAGAGAAGGAAACATGTGATAACTGATTAACTAGTTAGTAGGAGAGCATTTAAAGTGAATGTAAAGTCGTACTAAGATAGATGTGTCCAGAACAGAGCAATATGCAGTAGTATAATTTTTAGTGGATAAAAGTGAGTACAATGCTGAAATGTACTGTTGAATGACTCCTATTTATGACGAACGCTAAGACCAACGGCTGTTAGCAATGGTGTAAAATTCTTCGTGAAAGGCGCACATCAATATTAGATCTGGCAATGCTAAGAGCAATCGAATGCCATAATGTCTTTAGATTTATATCGGTGTTGCTGATAAATATGATAAGAGATACTCGATGAGTTACGTCTCGTGACATATGTGCTGCGTTTAACTTGGGTGAAAGATTGGGGAAATCAGCTTCTGCAAAACTAAAATTCATACTACTTCACGTTGCGCTACTCTGCAAGCATCCAGTTTAGCAAGACTTTACACTCAATTTAAATGTTCTCATGCTAACAGGCTAATAAGTTTTATGCAGTCTGCGGCGCACTTTCTTACCTTAATTTATAACTCTGAATGGTATCGTGCTATCATTGATTTATTTCTGACACCCTTTTCCATTCAGGAAACATTAAAATTTGGCGTATAAGTTTTAAAGTACATAAAACTGAATTTAAAAATAAGAGAAATGTAAATATCAAGGATTGATTAAAGGATAATTTAAATCTCGTTGACTAAACTAATTTTATTTTTAACTTTGATGGAAATTTAGATTGTAGTTTTTCATCAAATATCTAGAAGTCGGTCTTTTTTTAATTCTTTCTCTATATTAGTTTTATTTTTATTTTCATTTATTCTTTATTAAATTTATTCTTTTTATTTAGTCGTTTGTTTTTTTAGAATTTTTAAAAACACATTTTAAATATTTTTTTTAAAAAAAACTAGACAACAAAACAGACTAAGTAATTCAACTAAAAAAGATGGGAAAGAATTTTTTTTTTTTTTGATGTACGAGTTTATTGTGATTGGTTCGATTTTTAAAAAAAAAGTTATTTACATCATTGTTTAAACAGGTTATAGAAAACAAGAAGCGACGCCTATATAAAATATTTGTATACGCAATATTGCTTTTGGTGCAAATTATCAATACTGCTCCCAAAATTGTGAATTATAATTCAGTTCCTCGGACGAATGAAGTCTATTAAAATTCTAATAGCTTCCAGGGGAAAGACTGGTTTTGAGGATTGACGCTTGGGCCGATATCGGAATGAATTCATTGAAATTTCTAAAATCATCTTTGGAATTTGAGCTGATATCTATTCAACTGCTTTAATCATTACATAGGATTTCTATTAGGGAATCCGTTCACAACTTAGAACATATTCTATGCAGACCCTAGATATTCTATACAGATCTTATACTATAACATTAGACCAGTATACGTTATATTGTAAGTCTTCCATATTTGCTGTGTTATATGGAATATATGAGGTTATATATTCCATATAACCTTAAAAATGAAGAATAATTTTTAGAGAGTTGTTTTTTCCTAAGAAAAAGGAACATTTTTTCAAAGCCTGCACTTTTAGCAGTTTCCATGTGGGAAAATTAAAAATAATTGTTAACGTTTATGATTTCAATAAAAAGAAGAAACCGTTTTGGAATGTTAAATAAATAATCTCAAAACACAGTAGTAATAAGATATTAATAGGTTAAAAACTTCCTTCGCTTCAAAAATATACAGATTGGAAAAAATAGTCGACATGTTTCAAGCACTCAAAAATAGGTTCCCATTTTCAAGACTTGACAGGATTTTACAATTTAAATATTTTTTGTGGTTTTTATTAACTTCTTTATCTATTAAGGGTTTTGTTCATTAAATTTTCCAATTTTTTTCATAAGCTTTACATGGATTTTTTCATATTTTATTTTACTTCATATCGGTAAGTATGTTTTCTACTTTTCTTCTTTCATCTTAAACTCATTTACAATTCATTTTTTGAATTTTTTTAGGCATAGCAGCATTAAAAAAATTATTTTTATCATCCGATAATTATTCATTATTTTGAAACGTCTCTTTCACCGTCCTAAACAAATGCATTCTGATAAGTATCTTTAAATTTTTCCATCAATTTTTTTTATTATTTTTCTAGTTCTCTTATTTTAGAAATTAAATTTTAGTGAAACCCACGAAACAATGTAGGGGAGAGTCGGGTAGCCCCGCTCACTTAAGGAGTATTGCTTATATTTCTGTATAATATTGAGCAATAATCAATATTTTTGTATGTTTCTATTGTTTTGTCATCTAATTAAACAATGCAAAAAGAATAAACCAAAAAAATAATAGTTTAACTTAAAAAAAATAGAAATTTAAAAAAACATGTTTTTCAACTCTTTTCAAAATGTGTCGGGTAGCCCCGCCCAGTTACAAAAATTACGTTTTTTGACTGTTTTTTCAGGTGTAAATGAAAATGACCAATGTATTGACAATAGGTAAACCTCGTTTATCATTTTTATCACAAAATTATTTTATTTATTACATATTTATATACTTTTAGTGAATTCTATCATTTAATAACAATCATTCAATAACAACAATATTTGTTGTTAAGAATGCATCTAACATTCAAATTTGAAGCAATAAAATAATAATCTTTGCAACCGTATATTTATCGACGAAATAAAATCGGTCGTTGATACCCGACATTCATGTGAGCAGGGCCACCCGAAATCCAATATTTTTGTAAATTTGTAATTACTCGAACAATTTTTCACATATAGACTTCTTTCTTTGTGCAAATTAAACTTAAGACTACATACTTTAATGCTGCATGTATAGAAAAAATTATTTTTTTAGTATTAAAATGAGGTTTAATCGAAACACTCAACCAATTTTTCTTAATTTCATGACTACTGTATTCAACATATTTTCAAAACTATTGTTTACCATGTTAACAGCTGCATAAATACTTGAAGCTTTGAAAATAATCTTTTTTTAATATAAAAATTAATGTCCGATGGCCCATTGACTTGAAAAAATATTCTATACTTATGAAATTGACGCTGGGCGGGGCAACCCGACTCTCCCCTAATACTTAAGTAGAACATGCAATTTTCATCATAAATGTAAGTGTTTAAAAACCAGTGCGATTTAAACGTTATACTTAATACTTCAATGAATATTAATTATCATTCCAAAATCCATACACGTTTTGAAGTTTTAGAACGTCAAAATTTTTATGTAACAAAAACTAAAGTCATTTATTTCCATGACGGCACAAATTTCGTAGGCCACATAAATGTGGTAAAATAGACTTCTGTGTTCTCCATTGTCATTCGTTTGCCATTTACCTCGTTGTTTCAATATTTAATCACCCGTAATGCATTGTAATGCAATATTTAGATATCAAATCCAGCTTCAATCATCACATAAAGATAAGTTCTGCTCTAATATTCACATAATTTGTGTGAATGTCGTGAACCGACTTTCCGTACTCTAATTTTTCAAACGAAATAGCCCAGCGGAATTTAATAGTTTAGTTATTTAAAAACATTTCGATTTTAAAATCTATTAATTTGACGAAATTAAGACTTCATAAGTAATTGAGGAAATTTCTTCTCCATTTCTCTTTCTCTCGTGTTTTACTATGTAAAAAAATATCTATTCTATCGAATATTAAAGGAAATAAATGAAATTATTAAATAAAATAGTTTTTTTTTAATTTTATTTGAATATTTTTAATCGGAAAATACAATTCTAAATTTAATATTGTTGCTCAAAGTTTCTCTTTATGTGATTTAAATTTCGGATATCTTTTTGGTTATATTTTCGTTATAGTGAATAGTTTTTACTTTCAAACTGGCTAAACCATTCACTGTATGATACTTTTGCTAAAAACTATCGTAAAGAATAAAAGTTTTGCTCATACGAAAAAAAGTACTGTTAATTATTTACATCATCTACAGAAAAACGGAATACTTACAGTGATAATAAAAAATTTCATGTAATTTTAAGATTCTTAAAGAAAAAAATCATTTCTTTTGCAAACTGAAAAAAATCTTGGATCAAATTGCATTATAAAGTTCCGGTTCTTTGTGCATCATTTGTAAAATCCATTTTACCGCAAAATTCATTTCTACCGCCAAGTGTCCTACCATACTTTTCACAGTAATATTTATTTAATAAGAGTGATTCAGTCATTTTACCGTAATAATTACTGTAAAGCTTACTGTATATCAGATTTTAAGTGTCGTAACATATTCCGGAAAAATTAGATTTTACAGTATGACGGTATTACAATATGCTACCTGAGAGCTGATATTTTTTATCGTAATTTGATCTGGGAATTATTACAGTGTGCTATTTGTTAGGTCCAAAGATACAAAATAGTTCAAAAGAACGAAAAAAAGTCGAATTAAAATGTTTAAATATAGTATAACGTTAATTTTTTAAATACGTTTATAAACACAATAACATTTCAAAAGGCTTCCCAAAATGAGCATGTATTGTCTTAAAAAATTTAAAATAAAATCATAAATACATTTTAATTATAAGTATTTAATCGTCAACCATTATTATAAATAATTAACCATTTCCAAATAAATGTTATTAAACTTTTTCCAAATAGTCATTTTTTAAAAAAAAATTCCAAACCACTTAAGTAAAACAATGAGATAAATTTTAATATTACATGCTACTTCATAATTAGTAATGTGTAATTTGAGCAATTACATTCATTATTACAATAACTTGAGAGTTTTTGTTTTATAAGACCCTAAAATTTTTAGGTACAGCTTTCATTATAAGATTAAAAATGGTGTTTTTGCGGGAAATAAAATAAAAAATTCACAATTTCTTTTGAGACACAGATCAATTTCTCTTGTATTTATGACAATACTTTACGTATTTGATATTTTTTATCAGAATGGAACAATATTCTACAGCTGATTAATGTTTCCATTTCTATCATTTCTTTTCCTTCGAGACATTTTCTTTCCTCATCAGTTTTATATATGAAGGACCACTTTCAAGCGCCATCTGTGGACGCAAGAAGATATCATAACTCAACCCGACAAGGAAACACGGCGGGACAAGCTTGAGAAGGTTTCTATTTATAAAAACACAATTAACAAAACTTGAATAAAGACACAATTTTTTATAAGAGAATTAAGAGTGCTTAATGGAGATGTTATTAACAGCATTGAAAAAATTATAGTTATTAAATATTTTGTGAAATATGTAAATAAATAAAATATATAAATAAATAAAACATGTAAGTGAATAAAACATGTAAGTGAATAAAAAAGCTTTGAAAAATAAAGATTTAAAATATCTCTCCTCAAGTCAAAGCATGTATAAAATTTTAATTTTTTTTATGAATAAATTTTAAATTTTTACTTTTTTGAAAAGGAAAGCTTTTAAAACATTAACCTCCTATTAACAAGTTTTTATATTTATTCAATTTATTTTTATTAAAAAATTATTTAGTTTATTTTTATTGAAAATTAGGTTTAAAAACATAAATATATGATTTAATTTCCTATGAGTAAATGATTTGATATAAATAACACTTTCATGATCGCTCTTCTTTTTTAATTTATTTCAAACTATTTCCCATCAACCCATTCACCCTTTTCACAACTTCCTCACTCCTCCCTTTCCAAAACTTAAAACATCTATGCACATTAATTATTTTTATCCAGATTTTACTTATTTCTTAGCATGGTTCAATAACTAAACAACAAAAGCCAAAAAAATTTTGATCAGCATCAATGATTTATTGATTTATTTACAGCCAAACTAATAACTAAGGGGAAAAAAAGTTAAAATATTTCAATTATTTAAAAAGGAAAAAGAAAAATATTTATATTACTAAGCTGCGTTTTGATAGGAAATTTCAATTGAATGAGACATCTGAAATTGTTTTTTTATTCTTTATTACGTTTTTAAAGCACAGAGCAGTGTTGTGAGTTCACAAAGCAAGTAGTATTTAGCATAAATATATTTCTTTGAGTTGTTTTCAACTGTAACTTTTTTTAATTCATTTTTTTATAACCGTCGTTGAACAGCCGACCCAATTTTATGGGTTTACGACTACTAATGTTCAACTCCGTAGCCTTGTAATTTTGAACCCAATCCAGAAGACAAGGGAACTCCTGGATCGAGTATTGGGGGAAATTTGCCCTCGTGGAGGACTTTTTGATTGAGCTAACCCACATTTGCGTTACATGGAGAGGAAAACCTGACGGCAAGGGGACTCTTACCCATGATCCGTCTACCACTGAGGATATTTCACGTGTTCTGTAACTTATTTGAAAAGACTGACTTGCAGAGTACAGTAAAAAGAAGCTTTGATAAAGCTCTTTCTGATACTCTTGGCTAACATTTACATGTTAAAGGCAGAAATTCTATTCTTGAATTATCTTCAAGCTTGTATTAGGCAAGGGAATTAATTTTGCAGCTCAAGAATTCTCTCTAGCAAAACATCAAGAGCTTTTCCAACAAGCAAAATTAACTAAGTCAGATTCCTAATCACTTTTCTAAAGATACAACGTGATCTGTAACAGGAAATAGGCGTAATCAGTCCTATGAAACCGAAATTTACACTGTCAAAGCAACCCTGGTTTTTAACTAAAATTCTCCATTAAAGACGAGCAGAAATCTTCTCATCTTAAAGTTAAATTCAACAATAAATTCTGTTTACTTACTAAATTCCATTTGTAAAAAAAATTTGTATTTAAATTCTAATAGCATTGAAAAGCTGTTCCCAATTTTATTCGCCATGGAACTCTAAGTGATCGGCTTGATATTGGCAGAATCCCCGAGGCTTAATAAATAGATTTGATAAGCAAATGTAAACGTATTAACCAACGAAATACAATTAATTATTCTAAAACTATTTAGTGTCTGAAATTTTGTTAATTATTTTAAAAATATTTAATGAAGGAATGAGGAACGAAATTTTTTCATCGTATCGTTTCATCAATGTTAGGCTTAAAATTCTATTTCACATAAGAGAGATGAATTTACTGGTTTAGAGCCCGCATTTAGATTTGGAGACGAAAAAGAACGAAAATAAACGTTGAAAGTGAAACGTCGAAGAAACACAGTTCTTCACTGTCGAATTGTTGGTTCTTCATCGTTGTTGTTTAACCAAGACAAAATACTAATGAAATTTTTCAAATATGGGAGAGTTTGACTGCTAGTAGGAGTGACTGAAAACGCCTGGTTTAGAAGGCCTTGGCCTACCCTAGGCTAACATGCCATGATTGATAAGGATACTCTTTTCATCATTCATTCAATAATTTGTCATTGAGAGTTTTTTCTACGCAAGTATTTTTATAAAATGATTTTATAAAAATAATGAAAGTAATCAACAAATAATGGATAATTAATTGAATAAAAATTTAGTTCCAGGTTTCGAAAACCATAACTGGTCACAAAAAAAAAATCCTGATTCTCGGAACTCTAAGTGACCCTCACAAAACATTTGGGTTTTATGGAACACCTTTTGGGGACCGATGACGTAGACGCACATTTAAATTGAGAAGAATTCCAATGACAGTTAAATGTGTTGTTTATTTATTGACTCCATTTCCCACAAACAAATTAGAATGAGAATATTTTAACTATTGGCACAATTTTACTATTTTCAATCTTTTCCAAAAATTATTAATTTTCTTTAAAAAAAAAAAGGAAATTATTTTTCCAGATAAAAGAGGAATGGTATAGTATATGGATTTAGATTTTTAATGTGCTAAATTATTTATGTTTAAATTGAATAACTCTTTTCTTACAAAGCAGCTCTGAAACCAAGTTCTTTGAATTTTTTAATCAATAGACATAAATCATATATAATTGCACTTAAATTTGATTCATATAATGCTTATCGAAGATACGTAATTTATTGATTCTTAGTTGAATGAAGAGAATACCAATAACCAACCAGTTATAAGTGGTCTTGTATAGTTTATAATGCAACCAACCCGGTCTATGCAATCTTTAAATACGGTTTCTGTAATAAGTCTTTTGATCAATACTATTACAAACGAGTCCATGCTTATACGTGGAGAATATATATATTTTCTCCAATTAATTAACTATTCTATATTTGAAGTCAAATTTTTTAAAAAAAATACAATTTCATCAGTCATTTTTTATGAATATGAAGACTTATTTTAATCAAATATCTATTTCGTATTCTATGCACTTATTACATTCTAATTCCTTCAAAGGTAAGTGTAGGGTAAGAGAATTTACCTGGATTGTGTCAAAATTAGTTATGTTTTCTAGAGGAAAGCTTTTTATTAATTAATATATTGATAGATTTTTAGAATTTTCGAAGACCCTTTATAAAAAATGGTAGTTTTTATATAGATCTGAGGAAATTTTCTACATTTTCTTTTAAAAAAATAAATAATCAACACAATATTTTTTTTCGTTAGATTTCCTGCTCAGGCCCTCAACAGTCCCTTGACCCAGGACTAATTTCTCCTCTTGAGTACACTCTTGACCTTAATTGTCACAAATAGAAATGTTTACCACTTTCTCTCAGAAATTCTAATATTTCGAAATTTCCCATAAAGTTAACATACAGTCCTTGACCAAATTATTAGCCGCACTAGAGTCTATGTAAAATCTTAATTACCAGGTGATACTATAAAGCATTATTGTTTTATGATGCTGAAACCGGTTTATACTTGTTTATGTTTGGGTATCAGTTGATTAACATTGTAACGTTAAAAATAAATACAAATAGGTATAGTATAGGTAAAGTATACTATACCTATATAGGTATAATATAGGTATAGGTAAAGTATATAAAAAAAATCTCCTGAATGAAATCCATTACATGCATGTTTAAACATAAAAGTATTGCCTATAAACTCGTGCAAAACATGTAATTATTAAAACACTACAGTGCGTCCAGTAATTTGATCTAATTATTATAATATACTGCTATAATACCTGATATAATAAATATTCGATATTTATATAATATATCGTCTAATTTATCCAATTGTCGAATTCATATTATATATCGTCTAATTTAACCAATTGATACACGAACGTGAACAAGTACAAACCGGTTTCAGCCGAGCGAAAACAATAAAGCCGTGTAGTATCACCTGATAATTAAGATTTTACATAGAATTTTACAGTGCTTCTAATAATCTGACAAGGGACTGCATATACCTGGTTTTAAACCACTAGTGATATAAGACCAGGTAGTTGACGTTTTCTTGAAAAAATAATTCAGAAAAAAGTAATACATCAATAATTTTTCAAGAATATTATATTATACACAACTAAACAATGAATATCTTGAATAAATCTGACAGTTTATAGGTCGAACATTTCATCTTCAACAGGGCTTCGATTCTTAACTTGCCTCACTTTCTATTAAATTTTTATATTTATAAAGAATATTTCATTATGCATTCTTTAATATATTATTCCATGTAGAAGAAGAATATATAGTGATGCATTTCTACATATATGTTGCTTATGTAACATTATATTTCCTCGATCCTTATGTGTCTCAAAAATATCAAATGATTTATTCCTTTATTTGATTATAACACATCAAAAATATATGTTGATTTCTCTCTTATTTGGTATACTTGTAATATTCCAATTATTTAATATATAATCCTGATGTATACCAATAATGTATGATGATGCTTTCACTTATTTATTTTGTGTTTGATCGCTATTTATAGATCGACTATTTATAGGTTATCTTCTTGGTTTTAATCTTTATTTAATCTTCTTAAACTTAATTTTTGTTAAAAGATAAAAATAAAAAGTTGTCTCAGTTCTTTATAAATAGGGATGTTTCTCTCCTGCTGCCATTTTGCGTAGAGTTGTTTTGCCTCCTCTTGCTGAGTTGAGTTGTTTGCCTCCTGCTGCTGAGTTTAGTTGAGTTGTTTGCCCCCTGTTGTTGAATTGTTTTCCTCCCACTGCCTATTCACTGCCTTTTTTTATTTTTCGCATTTATAAGACATTCGTATCAATATTAACGTTTATAACAGTATTTATATCAGTTCATCAATTTTGCAAATTTTTGGAAATTTCATAAGAGAGAAGAAAAAAAAATATCATATAGCCATAGACTTTAAGATTTCATTCATTTTTTTTTAATACTTATCGAAGGAAACAATCAACTAGTATTATTTTAATAGTTTATTCATTGTTTTCACCATCAAAAATATTTTAACTTGAATGTTTTTTAGACTATAATTGAATGAACTGGTTTTGATAGAATCAATGCGGAATTGAATGAAATTTAATTAAAAAAATTCATTAGAATTTGTTTTGATTGTGCTGTATTTCTACAAATGAATAAATAATAATGATAGTTTAACAGTTTGATTTATTATTTTTCACGTATTTATCTTAATTGTTTCTAAAATTGGTTACAAGTGTGAAAACAGTTTTTTTAAGGAAAAAAGCTGTTTTTGTCTAAAGTAGAATTACTTAAGATGTCTAAAAAATGCAAAGAAAGTGAAATATATAAAATTAAATAAAAATAAATAAATAAATAAAAATTTCAAGCAAACATACGAAAAGTAAATTTTATAAAAAGGTAGATTTTGCTGATTTTTAACCCATCATACTTAATTACATTAAATTTTTAGAAAAATCTTTTCATTATTGAACCTTAATATCAATTCCTTGAACGATGATATGGTGCAAATTATGTTATAACTTTCATAAGATGTTAATCTAGACCATGTTCCTGTTCAATTTAACCGTATTATCATGTAAATCAACTCAAAGAACACGATAATATGGTTCCCTTCAGGACGATATTAAGGTTCCAGTAAAAATTGTACGGTGTTATGGCTAAACACGATCGAAAACTTCTACTTGTCTCTCTTTAAGCGATTTTTAAAAATTTCGCTATTTTTTTCAAACTTGCTTCTTTATATTACAGAATAACTAAAGCAAACTTAATAAACTAAATAAACCTAAATCGATTTTTCCTTGCAATCCGTCCAATCAAATCAGGTAGTTATACGACCAGAATTCCAGCAGACCCATCTGCAAAATGAATTAACAAAGCAAACAACTGTTATCTTGCACGAAAAGTTCATTTACATGGAATAGTGGGTGCCAAATCATTTCATGGACGATGGGGCGTTTTCTTTACACCTCAATTAAGACGCATTTGCCCCCTCGTTTAGTCGCAACTTCACATTCATTGCACTTTAATCAAGTCTCCCCTCACCCCCCTCCATTTCTAGTTCGATCCACGTGTCCAGGGTAAACCACGTTTCAGTTCTGGCCATAGCGTGCGAACCAATGATTTCGGAAACTATTAGACCTAGAAATTCTGGGAGAAACTATTATGCGTTGGATTAGTGGAAAACTATATAGGAGGAATGATTTTACTTTGAAGATAGGATCCCTTTTCTTTAGCTTGATTTCTTCCATGTTATTAGTATTGTTTAATAATTGCAGACTTTAGATATTATCAGAAAAAATTAAAAATTGCTTATAATGAAGGAATGATTTTACCTTGAAGATACGATCCCTTTTCTTTAACTTTATTAATTCTATGTTATTATTATTATTTAATATCTGCAGACTTTAGATATTATCAAAAAAAATCAAAATTGCTTATAAAGAAAGAATGATTTTACCTTGAAGATGGAATCCCTTTTCTTTAACTTGATTCATTCTATGCTATTAGTATTATTTAGTAATTCCTGACTTTAGATATTATCAAAAAAATTGAAATTGCTTTTAATGAAAGAATGATTTTAATTTGAAGATAGGATCCCTTTTCTCTAACTTGATTCATTCTATGTTATTAGTATTATTTAATAATTGCAGACTTTAGATATTATCAAAAAAAATTAAAATTGCTTATAATGAAAGAATGATTTTACCTTGAAGATAGGATCCCTTTTCTTTACCTTGATTCATTCTATGTTATTAGTATTATTTAATAATTGCAGGCTTTAGATATTATTAAAAAAATTAAAATTGCTTATAATGAAAGAATGATTTTACCTTGAAGATAGGATCCCTTTTCTTTAACTTGATTCATTCTATGTCATTAGTATTATTTAATAATTGCAGACTTTTGATATTATCAAAAAAAATTAAAATTGCTTATAAAGAAAGAATGATTTTACCTTGAAGATAGGATCCCTTTTCTTTAACTTGATTCATTCTATGTTATTAGTATTATTTAATAATTGCAGACTTTACATATTATCAAAAAAAATTAAAATTGCTTCAAATGGAGGAATGATTTTACCTCAAGGGTTGGCGTCTTTTTTTTCTACAGCTTTATTTCGCTTTTGTTATTTGTATTATTATAAAACAAAATTACGGAACCCTATTTAAAATTTTAAGGAAACGTATAATAATTGTGGCTTGAGTTCATAATCCATAAAACTGCATATAGAAATAAATATAAATGTTATTCCATATCATCCAACTAACAAATAGAAAAAAAAATAGGAAAACATTTGCGAAGAAAAGTAGTTAAAATTGCTTATCATAAAAAAGTGTTTTTTCTTCCACAGCTTTATTTCTTTCTTATTATTTGTATTATTATGAAAAAAAATTCAGACTTTAGATATTATGGAAAAAATTATAGAAACTTCTAGCAGAAGAGTGATATTGATAATAATGTATGCATATTAAGTGCATATTTGAATGTTATGTGCTTTTTTGTAACCGTTGTATAGCTTCATTCACTAATCCTTACCCATTTAGATATTTTTTGTGAAATTTTCAATAACTTATAATACCGTAAAAAAGATGTGAATTTTTGGTTTAGAAATTATTATAACTTTTGAGCCATTTTTTAGTTTTACTTCAATTGTGGTACGGTCAAATTACTGAATTCTGATATTCAATAAAATAGATAAAGAAAGAAACCTAAATAAAAATCAGATTGCAAAGTTAATCTTTAAGACTTTTCATAGGGAATCTGGTCCGGCCGAGGACTGATTGTAAGGACACGATTCCCAATAGAACACCGAAGTCAAGTATCTCTGGCTGTCGTCAGTAAGCGGGTGGGTCAGCACTTTGATCAGCCTGCTTAGGGATCGAGAGTGAGTGGTATTGGTCCTCGTTAAAGTCTTCTACCATAAAGTGCTCGACTTTGCGCGCAGGTCGTCGGGTTACCAAAGAAGGGGAGCTATCCCCTTTACAGAAGATCAAAATTGTGATGATATGCCTTCAGATCATCCTCATGGATGCTTCTCAGGCCGTCGCCAATAGCCCATTGTGCAGCTCTATTGTGACGTAAATAAACTACCAACCTACCATCGGAAATCTGTATAGTGACAAAAAGAAAATCTTCGAAGTCTAAAATGAATTGGCAAATGCCGGGCTTTCTATATATTGTTTAGGCATTTTTTCAAATGCCTGCATTTTATACTTTTCCATTGAAATACATTACGCGCATTTTCACTCTCTTTTATTATTAACTTTGCATTATAAATTTCATATCATTAAATACGAAATAAATCTATTATTTCATTTAAACTTGCTTTTACATGGTAATCATTAACTTCCTACTATTCTTAGTAATTATATATTTCAGCATTTTACAAGTTATTGTAATAGTTACAATTTTACCCAACTATTAGTAGGGTCTTACTAAAATAACTAAATTAGGAAGTGTGCTCTAAGAAAAGAGTGTGATAAAAACTATCAGAATATGGTAAAACTTTCCCTACTTTCGGCTCTTTGGGAACTCCAAAAGCTACGGTAGTTTTTACCGAAAAATTTTGGTAATGATTTTGTTAAAATTAACAATAGAATATTATTTTATAATGCGTCATAAAATTTGATAAATTTGGTAATCTAAACCAATTAATTAGGTAAAATATAATTTTCAGCTCTGAATTTTTTTAATAAATGTGTGGTAATTAAAACTATAATGTTGAAAGACAGAATTTCTCGTAAGCCGTTACCATATGAACGGAAAAATTACCAAATTAATGGTTTAAATACCGTATATTTGGGTTTGATTAACTAAAATTATAATTAGAAATGTCATTAACATGTATATTGTACGGTTATTTTAACAGAATTTTTTTTCGCCGTGTGTGTCAAAACCTAGAATAAATACTAAATTTTCTAAGTTCAATAGTGTATTTCATGATAATTAATCGATATCAAACCAAACCTTTAACAAAATCATGCCATAAGAAATAGTATATGTGTTGTTGAGAATAAATGTAAAAAAGTTAAATTAGTTTTATTAAAAAAGTTAGTTTCATTAAATTAGTTAGCTTTATTAAAAAAATTAAATGTCGCTTTTAAAGACATTCATGAAACAATTTTCGTGCTTTTTACATTTCAATTTTTTTTAAATTTATTTTCAAATTGCAGTGAAAAAAAAGACTAAATGTTACGAAAGTATTTTAATTTAAAGAAAATAAAAATAATACTTCATTAAACGAAGATACTTAATTCATAGTACATTTATATTGAAAGTTAAAAAGACAAGTATAAATATTAATATTGGACAAAATCCCGACAAAACTTCACTCGTTTTACTGTCTTCATAAAAATCGTGTCAAACACACCCATCTACTATCGTCAGCCAAAACTTCCAAAACATGACAAACGTCATTCGTAAAACTTAATTAATTATTTATGAACTTCAGTAGAAGTCTCAAAACATTTCGTGCCCAAGATAAAATATTGATTCTTATAATTATGTCTTAGATAGCTCAAACTTTTCGGCTATCTAAAATGTTTATATGCAATGAATAAGTTGATAAAATTCCTTAATTTTCTAGCTTCTTCCCATTAGTAAATTTTTTTTAATTTAATGAATGAATAAGTAAAAAGCATATACAGCTTACCACTTTTAATGCTCACATTTAATACACCCCTCTTCAATAAGTAAAATGAAAAATGTTTACTCAATACTGCCGTGCAATAGAGCAATCAACGTAAACGACGAAAAAATATAGCAAAAAAAAAACTATTTTTATTCGAAAATAAGCCAAGTAATATTTATCGAAGCGCTTTGGCAACGATTTTTGTAATATAGAATACGGAGTCGTGGTGGCACAGGGGATAGAGAGCACGCCTTCCAATGAGGTGATCCAAGTTCGAATCCCAGCGATGGCTGGTCGATACTAATTCCTCGATACAAATTCCTCGCACTAACCACAGTGCTGACGAAAAATATCCTCAGTGGTAGAAGGATCGTGGGTTAGAGTCCCCTTAACATCAGTCTAACCGTTGAAGGTTTTCGTGGTTTTCCACTCCATGCAAAGCCAATGCGGTTAGGCACTGCAAAAAGTCCTCCACGAAGGCAAATTCTCCCAATACTTAATCCAGGAGATCCCTTGTCTTCTGGATTAAGTTCAAGATTACAGAGTTGAACATTAGTAGTCGTAAACCCGAAATTGAGTCGGCTGTTCAATGACGGTTATGAAATAAAATAAAATATACAATATATCTTATAATATATGATGAGATTTGAAGATTTTATCATGATACCTTAGAGCATGGCCTAAAAACCGTTTATTTGGTTAAATTTACTTTTCAGTTTTGTATTTTTTACTATATGTTTCACAAGAAAGAAATGAATATTGTAGGTTGGATTATGTTTTGCTGAAATGTTTTAAGGAAACCTATATAATAATCGTTAAGTTTCATTTTATTTAAAATTTTAATGAAACCTGTGATAATCGTTGTTTGGCTTCCCTTTATATAAAATTTTAAAGAAACCTATAATAATCGTGGCTTGAATTCATAATCTTTGAAATTGCATATAAAAATTGATAGAGCTTTTATTCGATTTCATCCAATTAAAAAAATAGCAAAACAATATGAAAAAACTCTCGAAAAAAGTATATAAAATTGCTATAACTTCCGAAAAAAATTGGAATTTTGAAATGAACTCACCTTATGTTCACAAATAAAGATGGCCTTTTCAGTCTGTCTAATATATAAATTACTGTTGCATTACCGCGAGCTGCAGAGCTGCCTCGAGTTATTTTTTAGTGGAAATTTAACAAATAATATTTCTCAAATTAATTATTTAATAACAATTTTTTTTAATCACTCAAAATTCTTTTTTCTCCACTTTTTCCTAATTTTAAGTTTCTGAAATTCCCAAAACATTTCCGAAGATAAGCACTTAAAATTGCAATAACTTTTGAGTAAATTGGAATTTCACGTAAGGAAGTTATAAATATAAGGAAGTACGTAGTTTTCTTTTTTAACAATATATAACGATAGACTTATATCATATAACAGTTCAAAGTAGAAATAGTTTATATCTCTCTTGAACTTTTTATATTTTTTAAAATTTTGATACAAATGTTGAGATTTTTGTCTAGCTACATCTAATCTCTCACTCTCATATTTTTTATCATAATTATTTGATTTTTATTATATTTATGTAGTTTTTTTTTGTTGTTTTTTACTTTTGGCATCAAATCAAATGTGAGCTTATAAGATAAAGGTCTTGAGAGAGAAAAAATTATCTACTTCATTTAATAAATAGTTATTATCTAAAGCAAAACAAACGGAAAAAAAATTGCGAAAAAGCAATCACTTTCAAACAAATTAGAATTTTGAGAAAAGAAACCCCACGTTAAGCGTAAATAAAAATAGAACTTTTAGCACCTTAAATCTTAACTTTGTTAATTCATTTCTGTGGACATAGTGGTCTGCATGATATTTTTTATCATAAGTTTAATAGTTAATAACTTTTGAACGAATTTTTAAATGTAAATTTTTTTTCTCCATCATACTCCTAGTAGTCTACTTACTTTCGTTGAAGTTTCTAACTTCTAAAGTTTTTGTTCAGCAAAAAAGATAAATAAAAACCTTAAAGCAAAAAAAGTGGGAAATTTGAGAAAAAATCATTTATAATTGCAACTACTTTTCAACGAATCGTAATTTCGAAAACTCGTATAAGTTTATAAATAAAAATGTTCCTTAAATTCTGCACGTCAAATTACAAGTGTAGAATATCATTTTTGTATACCCAAGTTAAGCCATCCCCGAACTAATTATGAAATTTTAATTTTTTTTATCGTATAACCTGCGCTTTTTTTCAGTTCAGCTTTTATAGTTTTGAAAGTCAAAACAGAATATAGAAAAAAGTTGAGCGGCTACGGCATCGCTTACGATTTTTAATGTTGCGGGTTTTTACGGCTTTCTTCAGGTAAACGTAGTAAAGCCAATTATTGACGATGATAAAGTTCTAAAAAATCTGGAATTAACCTTTTATGATCAAATGAAACCACTAAAGGTTTTCCATCCTTCTAAACAGATGCCTGCTCTCAAGCGCAGCAATGAATCCTACTCATCTAATAGTACAGCTTCAAAGCAAGTAACACGGGTTTGAATCTCAGCTGTGGCTGATCTATTCGAATTCTGCACTCGGCTCGCACCGACCACAGTGCTGACATAAAATATCCTCAGTCCATGGGTTAGAGTCCCATTGCCGTCATGCTAACCGTTGGAAGTTTTCGTGGTTTTTCCTCTCCGTGTGACGCAGATGCCGGTTAGTTCCTTCAAATAGTCCTCAAGAAAGGATAGCTCGTCCCCAATGCTCGATCCAAAAGTTCCCTTGTCTTCTGGGTTGGATTCAAAATTACAAAATTATGGAATTGAACATTGATAGTCGTAAACTCAACAGTGGATCGGCTGTTCTACGCAGTTTATAAAATATTACTAAATAAAAACTATGCGAACGCAAAATATAATTTTCTAGTCCAATGCATGTGTAAAATTTTTTTAACTGTATCTAAGGAAATGTTTAGAATGATTCCAGTTATATTCGATGACAAGGTCGAAAAAAATTTCGTTCTATTTCTTTCCATTCCCTTAAACCATCTTTTTAATGTTTGTCCTTCCTGGAGGGAGCAATGCCTGATCATCTTGCTGCTGTCGTTTCACCTCAATGATCCCACATTAATTCAAAGACCCAAAAGGGAGGGAGAAAAAGATAAAAATTTGGTGGATTTACAAAATTCGGGCCACCCATCTCGGCGTGAATTAGTTTGTTGACAGAGCTGTCGAGTTGGGCGGAGTTGCAGCTGCTGTTGCCTCCCGATTGATTTCGCGGTCAACTGCGGATCCGGCCAATATCGGAACCTCCCGGAACTTTCCGGTCCACCGGAGAGAGCAAAATATCGGTGACATCTTCGAGATTAATATTGTGTGTGTACCTCAATGATGCCCCCTGTGTATGTGTGTTTGTATGAGAAAGGGCAATCGATTTTGGAGCTACAGAACACCACAAAACGACAATCAAGCATCCTTGAATGCAATTCATCTAAAACTCTGCGCTTGACCGTCGGCTATCGATTTATTTGTGGCCTTTCCCTAAATCAAGGTTGTCAGATGCATATCGTGGGAGGCCGACCAACACCACACATCATTAGGGACGCTTTTCGAATACATTCTGTCCTCCCTAACCGCCCACTTCACCTGTGGCCACTTGAACTTTTAGCCTTTGATTCATTATTTTGATGATCAAAGAGTTGGGGCCATTGCAAAGCATTGGACGAATCCTAAATGGAAAAATATTGATTGGACGATGATGGTGAAACTTTATTTTGGGTGCTAATGGGGAGATCGAAGTCAAATGTAGGATTGTTTAAATAGTTTTTAACACTTTCGAATTATTTCTGGGGTGGGTTAACTTACAACATGCTAAATATACAACAATTAAAGTGAAAATGTCTAAATGTGTGATGTATGCGTAACGCTTTAATAAACGAGCTTTAAATAGCAGACCTCCAAATAAATGTAAATGAACGTATTATAAGTAAAAGGATGAAGTTTGTGTAGAAGGCATTAAAACCAAAATCAAAAATTCTGAACTTCTTTCATGTGGTAATAATTTTAATAAATATATGAAGATATCTGCGTCACTTAAATATTTTTTTATGTTTTACATTAAAAAATTGATATTCATTTCACATTTAGAGAAAAGAGTTAATTTAGCGTGCGAAAAATGTCTCAAGTTCGAGCCCTAAAGTCACTAATCAATGCAAGTAAATTAAATAAAAGACGCTTTGATAATTTCGTCACAATTTTATTTTAGTACAATTTATTTTTTAAAGGTGAGTGACTTCTAATGCCTATATAGTTTTATTATTCATGGAATGAACTTTCAGTCAGGTTGCTTTCAATGACATCGGGTCTCATTTCGCGATTGCCAGACAGTACTTTGATGCGACAGACTTATCATGAGCTGTGATATAGTGCTTGTCCGGAACCTCTCAGAAGAAAGAAGGCCTCAGCACGGATTAATTTAGTAGTCCGACGTAGCGAACATAAACTGCGCAGTGGGTGAAAATAAGAAAGATGTCTCTGTTTTCGATTTACTAAGCTGCGCAGTGGTGGTAAATACGAAAAATGTCATTAAGTTTGGACTACTAAAGGGTCCAATTTCTTGTGGTGACCCGTGCTGAGGCCTTCTCTTTTCTAGGAGGTATGGGTCTGTCATGGCTACTTTCGTTTGGAATGAACTGTTATGTGATCTTGAGAGACTTACGTCAAAATAAAAATATTACTTCTCTACTCTCAGAAATAAAACTCATTTTTAATTATTGCGATATTTAGTTGTATTTGGCCTTTATTTCGTAACGAAATCGTGTGAATGTGAGATATTTAAAGGAAATATTTCAAATATTTGAAGGAAATGCTTCCCAACTCATGTATTACCTCAGTGACCGTTAGAGGGAAACTCTTCTGCGATTTTTATTAGAATTTAAAATCGTTTGCTTAGCATAACAGGATGGTACAGATGTTAGTGCACTCACTTAGCAAGCAACTGTGTTTCGTTTAATTCCTGGGTATGAATGAGTACTCATACTCATTTTATTTTAAGTCGTGTTTCCTAATCAACTTAATCGATGTGCAGCATTAAACCTAATGCTTTTGAAATAATTTCCTAAAGTTGACGAAATATACACTTGGAGCATTTCCCAGGAAAAGGGATCAATTAATGAGAAGAAAATTTCGCGAATTACAACTTTTCATTTTTTACCGAGTATTGTTAACCACCAGTTTAATCAATTAAGTGGTTTGTGTTTTCACTTCATGTATCAAAAAATAATTTTTTTTCATACCAAATACAATTCGATCATGCACAAATGGCATACACTGTAACAATTAAAAGTTAAAATAACTACATTTTTTTATTATTTGTTGTTGTTCTACGTGACATTACTTATTATATGCAGTAAAATACATTTTTAGAAAGAATGCAACTTCGAAAGAATGAAACGACGAGGAAATTTTCGAGAATTTTGAATATCCATTTTCTACAATGATCAATTAGACTTTTCGGAATTTGCAATCCCTGTTGTCAATTCCAACTCTTACGAGTATTCACTTGCTTAGGATTCTTTAATACCTTCTAATCTGCACTGAGAAAAAAAGGGTGATCAAAACTACCAAAATATGGTAAAAATATGTTTCTTGCTCTATGGAAACACCGAAAGAATGTTTTTACCAAAAAGCATTGGCAATGATTTTGCCAAAACTACTAATAAAATATGGTTTTATAAAGCATGATAAAATTTGGTAAATGTGGTGAAATTTGGCAATTTGAACATGATACCTTAGAGCAGTGTTTCCCAAACTAATGACTTTTGTGTACCCTTTCCAAATTTTTCGTAACGCTGTGTACCACTAATAAAAAAATGAATGCATTTTTTATTATAAAAAAAATTGCTCAAAAGTTAAAAATCGCAACTGGCTGCTAGCCCCACTAATTATTAAATGTTAACTCAGCAAAAAATAGCCAACAGAAAAATACGTAATCGTAAATTTTCATGGCTAGCTTTGTTTTTAAATAAAATTTTTTGAAATTTTCGTTTGTTGCAAGATATTTCGCATAAGAACGCGTAGCCCCGCTAAACTGTTCCCGTACCCCTGGGGGTACGCGTACCACACTTTGGGAAACACTGCCTTAGAGCATGGCTATTAAAATCTATGGCAACTAAAACTATTTGTCAGGTTAAATTCAAGTTTCAGTTTTGTATTTTTTTACTAAAAGCGTGGAAATAAGAACTATAGTTTAAAAAACCAGAATTTCAGGTAAACCGTTACCATATGAGCGGAAAAATTACCAAATGAATAGTTTAAATACTGCATACTTCGATTTTCATTACCAGAATTGTGTTTTCCTTTTCCAACAAATGTCATTTTCATATAGAACGGAAATTTTACCAGATTTTTTTTCTCCGTGTGAAAGCTTTTACACAATAAAAAAAAACATAAACATCATCCTACAGTGAGAAATTTTGACAAAATCTGAAATTAAGTCACAAAGCATAAATTGTATTCTACTGTATTAACGCTTATTTAACCCCCATTTCTTCCCCCAAACACAATATGCAACCCTTTTCGAATCTACTCATGCAAATGTTGAGGAAATTTATAGACTCGCTAACTTTAACTACTCTCATCGGGAAGATCGAAGGTGAGATACGAGTGCTTAAAATGCCAGCATTTAGCTCTCGAAATGGCCTTTCAGATATGAGTTTGGCCATCTAGCACTACCATGCGAACTAGCCATAAACCGAAAGGAAGGAAAAGGCTTAAATGGCTCAGAATCGCGGGATATTTTTATTTATTTGGAAAATGTAATTGTTCGTAAAACAAACTGTTTAATTAGTTGAACTTGTTTTCTCAGTACAAATAGTATGACTTCGAAACTTCCTTTAAAGTTTTAAGAGATTCGGAAGACCCAGATAAGGCCAAGATAACAAGAAGTTTATCAGTTCAAAGAGTGAAAGAAATAATTTTAAAATGTAACTATTTTATTGGCATTATTTTAATTACTCCAATAAAATTATTACACTTACTTCAGATCTTAAATATACCTTATTTCAAGCGAATGTAAGTTCAAAATTTTATCTGTTAATTGGATTTAATATTAGGATTTGTGCACAAACTAAACCCTTTTGCAACAAATGACATTGCCCTAAACAGCAAATGACAGCTATCTTATTTCTATATTTATTATTTTATTATTATTGTTATTTCGATTGAATACAAAGACAATGAAAGATATGTAGTATTAGGTTGCCAATGAACGATTCTAAAACATTTTTCAGTCTGTTCTTCTCTAAATAAAAACTACTAAACAAACCTCATATTTGATTAAAGAACTAAACTAAACTCAGTGGCGCGACAGCTCATAGAGGGCCAAGGCCTACCATCTCAGATTTCTTGACCTTGGACTCTGGGGTGCAGGAGCAGATGTTTAGGTTAGGTGGTCAGCCGAACGCGGAACCCCCAGTGTTTAGTTCCCAAGCGAGCTTGGTACTCATTTATCGACCCACTGAAGGGATGAAAGGCTGAGTCAATCTTGCCCGGCCAGAGGATCGAACCAGGGACCTGTGGCACGACAGCGCTCAGCCACCGGGCGTCCATATTTGATTAAAGTTAATTTAAATAAATATATGTCTTTCCTGATTATTATTACTTTAGCTTGAATTAACTGCTGCAGTTTCGTTGCATTCATTAAATCGTGAAAAAAAAGTCCTTTGATTTTTCTCCTAGCAACGAAACTTAAGTAAACAAAAAAAAATTAATATCACAATAAGCGTGAACTAAAAATACAGTTTATTTTCAAAAAATACTTTTTTTTTCTCAATCACAGCTACTTAAGTAAATTGTAAACCTTGAAAAAAAAATTTACCCAAATCTAAATACCTTCATGTGAAATATTTTTGCATTTACTGTAAAACTTCTAAAAGGAATCCCGTCTTCTAAAAAGAAATCAAACTTCTTCTAAACAAACTGCGCACGTCTATAAAATGTTTTAACAACATTTTTTTACAGTGAAAAATTATTCAGAAGTATAAAAATAGGATATGAATGCGTTAAATTTTAAAATATGTATCTTTTATTTATTTCCAAAACAGAAGATTTCGAATGAAAAATTTAGTTAAACAGCATATTGGCGACTGGAACCACAGATCATGAATTCTCAATAAAGTATTATACTTAAACTACATGTCATTTAAAAAATAGTGATTGTTGAAAAACGATAGACATTTAGAAGCAAATGGTCTTACATTTTTACATGGTTTTACAGTTGGTAATATTTTTAGATGAAATGCTGTCAGACTGGACATATTATTCAAGAAAAGTTAAGCAAAATTTTACTTCAAGGAAAAAAACTTAATTCTTTACAAAAGTATATCTACTTCGTGCCCGTTATAAAAACTACTTCAATAAGAAATACGCCTTTTTTCCAAAAAGCAATTCGTGGGAATATTTATTTATTTATTTATTGATATTTATTTATTTATTTATTTCAAATGCAGGCAGTTGGACGAAATAATTAGTAAAAAATCTTGAGGTAAACTCCGTTAATTTTTTTCCACAAAATTAACAAATAAAAACAATTGATATCATTACTAACTCCAACCAACATTTTTTTGTGAAAAAAAAGAGAAAAAATTTTAAAGATCGAGCTTATTTAAATGTATCATAGACCTTAGTTCTTTAAAAAAAAAACAGAGAAAATATTTACCCAAATTCAAATGACTGAATTTTCTAAATATTGATTTGGCTGCTCATGAAAGGAAACTTTTTATACATTCACTTGAACATTCAATGGGAACTTATGCAGAAATGAAAAATTAATGACGATGTAAAAAGAACAGTATTGTTTCATTTAATAAAAGAAGAAATGGTAACTCTATGGGTAAGTCTATTTCTTCTTCGTGTATTTATCTGAACATTCAATGGGAAGTAAATCAAAAATTAAAAAATAGTGACTATGAAAAATAAAAAGTGATATTTTATTTAATAAAAGAGGAAATCACAATTCATTAATTGAGTGGGTCTATTTTTTCCTCATTTATTTATCTGAACATTCAATGGGAAGTTGTTAAGATATTAAGAAATGATGAGTACGTAAAATAAAAAGTGATGTTTCATTTATTAAGAAAGATATCTATTAAGAAATTATAATTCATTACTTGAAAACGTCAATTTCTTCCTTCGTCAATTTCTTCAACATTCAATTTGAAATTAATGAAAAATTAAAAAAGTAACGACCAAGAAACATAAAAAGTTATGTTTAATTTAATAAAAAAAGAAATCGTAATTCATTAATGGTGTAGTTTTATTTCTTCCTCATGTATTTATGTGAACATTTAATGGAAAGTCAATCACAAACTAAAAATTCATGACTATGTAAAGTAAAAAGTGATGTTTCATTTATTAAAAAAAGAAATTATAATTCAGTACTTGAGAACGTCCATTTCTTCCTCATATATTTATCTGAACATTCAATTTGAAATTAATGAAAAATTATAAAAATAACGACTATGAAACTTAAAAAGTTGTACTTCATTTAATAAAAAAACAAATTGTAATTTATTAATTGAGTAGGTCTATATCATATCCATATATTTATCTGAACATTCATTGGGAAGTTAATAAAAAATAAAAAAATAATTTGTAAAATAAAAAGTGTTGTCTAATTTAATAAAAGAAGAAATCGTAATTCATTAATGGCGTAGTTTTATTTCTTCCTCATATATTTATCTAAACATTTAATAGAAAGTCAATCACAAACTAAAAATTCATGACTGTGTAAAATAAAAAGTGATGCTTCATTTATAAAAAGAATAAATTGTAATTTAATAATAGAGTATATATATTTCATCCTCGCATTATTTATCTGAAAATTCAATGAAAAATTAATTAGAAATTTAAAAATGATGGCAACGCATAATAAAGAGTGATGTTTCAATTAGTAAAAGAAAAAATCGTAATTAATTAATTCAGTAAATCTTGTCTCTTCATATATTTTTCTGAATGATAAATTAATCAGAAATTAAAAAATAATGACTACGTAAAATAAAAAGTGGTGTTTCGTTTAATAAAATAAGAAATCGTAATTCATTAATAGAGTAGGTCTATTTTTAAACGTTGTAAAATTTAGTTTAAAAAAAACGCAAAACGCACCTTTTTCCAAGCAGTAACACTTGGGGATTGTGCTAAGGTGTTTCGGAATTTTTGATGGATGTTGAAGAGCGAAAGCTTCAGACATATCTCATTCATTTGAGGTTATAAAACAATTTACATCCACAGACCCCTTTTTTTCGGTCCCTATCCTTTCATTGATCGGTAGGTAGAGAGGGGGGAGCAGAATAATGAAAGGGGGGATCGATGGTAGAGCACCCCTCCCTTTTCCAACATTCCATCCCCCTTCCATCACCATCGGGAAAACAATGAAATGCCGGTACCTATTCAAATGCGAACGATAATTTATCATGACTCAAATGATTCCGATTTTGCAGGAAAACACATTAAGGATTCCAGGAAAAGTGGGAGTGGGGAAGCAGGAAAAATAAAAAAAAGAAAGGGAAAAAATTGAGAGAAAAAAAATAAAATAATGAAATATTGATTAGCTGATGTTTTACTCTAGCAATGAGACTGCACGTAGAAAAAAACACACAGAAAAAAATATTTAACAATGATGATGGGGCATAATTTGGGATCATACATGGCGTAATAGTAACAACAAAGTAATTTTTAGGCATCGATTTAAAAGTTGCCGAATGGCTTTTATTGAGAGAGAAAGAGCATTGTAATAGGGGGGATTCGAACAGTAATGAGAGTGCCTCTCCAAAAACGATATTTTACAGCCTTATTCTTGAAGAAAAGTAGAAGTAGAAGTGATTATTGAATTAGTTTAGCAACCGGACACCTTATTGATTTGGGAGCGAATGAATGATGTAAGGGACCATTCATCAAAATTGAATTGAAGTTGAAAAGATTCTCCTTCCTTTTTGACGAAATGGCGAACTGAAGAAATTCTCTTAGAATAGCCCCGAGACTATGTAACAATAGTTCTATACGGCGTTCGAAAGGCAGTTGATTTTAATAGTGGAGTAATCATTATCTGGCAGTGGTTGGAGTTAAAGAAAAGCAATTTGAGATTTTAATTTGGGCTTTTTAGTAAAACTTGAATAATAAGAGTGTAATGGAGATATTAAATTAAGTTAACTGGTGTACATTTTTTGCCGATTTTCAAGGGATTTATAGAAGTATCTTATGCGAAATTTGGTAGTCCGTATTACTTTCTTTTACTGATGTATAATTTTCATGGAATGCCACAGGTGACTAAAAAGTAAAAAGTGGAGATTAATAACAAGCAAAAATCTATTAAATGAGATTAAAATTAGTAACTTTCTCTAGCCTATTTCTTTCAGTTTAACATTGAAGGTGATTGCAAAAAGAGTTTTCGTTTTAAATATGAATAATTTGCGATGTATGTTATGGTAGTTATGATTGAATAATTAAATAAATTATATGAATAAAAAAAATAACTGAGTTTTTACCATATCTGCCATTTTTAGACGCCTATGACATCCCTGATATTTTTGAGGATATTCACGGGATTTACAGAAGTATCTAATGATAAATTTATGCTCAATTTGATAACATGTATTAATTTCTTCTGCTGATGTACATTTTTCGACTTTATTAACGAGATTTACCGAAGTATTTTATGAGAAATTTATTCTCAATTTGATAACATGCATTAATTTCTTCTACTGAGGTATATCTTTTGACGATATTAACGGAGTTTACAGAAGTATCTTATGATAAATTTATGCTCAATTTGATAACATATATTAATTTCGTCACCTGGTCTATATTTTTTGACGATATTCATGGGATTTACAGAAGTATCTAATGAAAAATTTATGAAAATTAATATTTATTAGTTTCTTCTGCTGATGTACATTTTTCGACTTTATTAACGGGATTTGCCGAAGCATTTCATGAGAAATTTATGCTCAATTTGATAACATGCATTAATTTCATCTACTGAGGTATATCTTTTGACGATATTAACGGAGTTTACAGAAGTATCTTATGAAAAATTTATGCTCAATTTGATAACATATATTAATTTCGTCACCTGGTCTATATTTTTTGACGATATTCATGGGATTTACAGAAGTATCTTATGAGAAATTTATGAAAATTAATATTTATTAGTTTCTTCTGCTGATGTGCATTTTTCAACGATATTAACCGAAAAATCTTATAAGAAATTTATGCTCAATTTGTTGAAACGTATTAATTTCTTCTACTGATATATATTTTTTGACCATATTCATGGGATTTACAGAAGTATCTGAAAAGTATCTGATGAGAAATTTATGCTCAATTTGATAACATGTATTAATTTTTTCTACGTAGGTATATTTTTGGGCGATATTAACGGGATTTACCGAAGTATCTTATAAAAAAATTATGCTCAATTTATTGAAACGCATTAATTTCTTCTACTGATGTACATTTTTTGAATTTATTCACTGGATTTACAGAAGTATCTTATGAGAAATGTATGCTCAATTTGATAACACGTATTAATTTCTCTAACTGATGTACATTTTTTGACGATATTCACGGTATTTACGAGAAATTTGTGCTCAATTTGATAACATGTATTACTTTCTTCTACTGGTATACATTTTTTAGCGATATTTACGGGATTTACTTTCTTCCATGGACAGAACTTTATACATGGACTTCTTACTGCATTGCATAAAAGATATCTTATCTCGGTGAATATCGGTGTTGACTTTTTTAATCCCCAAAATTTAACGAAAATTAGGGGGTCGACTTATACCCGGGTAATAAAATCGAACATTCGTTAATCGTGAAATATCGAAGGATATAGATCTGAATAATTCTGTATCAATTTACTCTTTCAAAAACTATTTTTAATAAGTTATATACAATTCATTTTGCAATTTCTCTCACATTTTCTTTACATATAAAGGTGTTTTTTAGAAACAATACTTTAGATTACGTTCGGAAGAAAATTTAGAATCAAAAAAATTTAGATAATTTATTCAAAAGTATTTAAAAAAGTGCAACACAATGAAAACTTTTAAAAAATTTCATAAATCTACAAATTTAAAGATTCCAAAACATTATCTGTGTCGGATAACATTATCATACAGATCACTGTGATACAGATGATACATTATGATACAGATGTCATACAGATCACTCTCTGCAATGGATTTTACTTCATCTTCATCTGTAGAGTACTTCAAAAAATCGTTTTCACCACCATCCAAAGAATTCGAATTTCCGCAATTTTTAAAAGATTTCATAATAACATTTAAATCAACATTATGCCATGCGTCTAATATTATTTGTTTGCACGCGGCGTCAACAGGAGCAGAGCGGATATTTCCTGTTTTCCGTTTTCATTATACTTTTTCACTTTCCTTAAACCATCCATTCTAAGAAGATTCAATATTATCCATGAAGGGTATATTACTTTTCAGGAATTTGGTATCACCATATTAAAAATAGCGGGTCTATTTATACACCGATATATAATGTTCACTTTTTCCAAAAGAGTTCCACTTTTCTTGCAAAATATTATTTATCTTTGGTTGCAAATGTGTTATTGTCACTTGATACTTACGATGCAAAACCTATTAAAATTATTTTCAGAACTTGCCAAAATATTTTTGTAGAATAACCTATTACTTTAAAAAGTGCCTTGGTGTCTCTTTTGTCATTTGAGGAGAAAAAGAAAGTAGAGGAATATTAACACTGAAATTAAATACAAGATTACTGAGAAGTTCCATTTATAGAACAGTTTTCTTAAAAAAAAAAGGTTCTTCTTTTTATAAACATTAAAATGCTTTTAAACACCATTTGGGTAGCAAATTCTTCGAACTATAAAGTAGGTTGTGAAATATAAAACAACTGCTTAGAACTGGAATTATATAAATGATGATGTCAGGAAAGCGATACGTAAAAAATAATTTTCTGGGGAGGAAAAATTTTAAGTGCTTTTAAACACTTTTTGGGTTATAAAAAAATGCTTCTAAATATAGTTTTTATGTTGTAAATTTTTGAAAGATAATTTTAGCATTTTTCTGGAATGTATTAAAATTAGTTTTCGGAATTTTCCAAACTTACAAAATAATGTAATGGAATAATCCATTACCAAAAAAAAAAATTTCTTAGCATGCTATCAAAAAATATGATAGAAATAAATAAATAAAATAAAATAAAAAATTAAAAGAATTGAATAAATAAATAAAATAAAATAAAAACTTAAAAGAATTGAATAAATAAATAAAAAGCAATAATAAATGATAAATGTAAGAGAGACGGGGGGAGGGGGGAGTAAAACAAACTAAAAATGCTTTTAAACACCATTTTGGGAACAAATCCTACGAACGCAAATGGTCGTGGTTGTAAATTTTAAAAACTAATTTTAACATATTTCTTACAGAAAATATAAAATACAGAATTTGTTTGCTTTTTTAGTGACATCTTGAAAACGAAAATTTGAGATTGATGAGAGAACAGGAATAAGAATTTAAATTCATAGAATCGTTTAGTCTAGTATCCCCATATGGGCCCGATACTGTTTAAACAAACTTATAAAAACATGAAACACATACGTCCCCTGAAACCTTTGTAACTTAAAACCTTTGGCCATAAAAAAGTATCATAGTACCTATAAATATGTTAGGTACCTATTACTATAGTATCAGCGGTACTTATAACCACAAATAATTAAACATGATTGGTGCCAATAATGGCGATTTTCTACAGACTCGACAAACGGAATAGTATCTACATTTCTGTCATAAGATATTAAAAAAAAGGAAGAAAAAATGAATGGAAAAACGCCTTAAAATTAAAATTTGATTAAAATTTAATAATAAAGTAACGTCATTTAACATAAGTAGCATAAAGATGGGGAAAAAATAAGCATATAGCAACTGTGAATTCGTGAACTTGAAATGAAACATGAGTAAATAAAATAAATTAAATAATGGGTTATAAGAATGCCCCCCAGAAATTCCTAGATCTAGTTAATCCATTCTAAACACCAGAAATAGTTTACAATTAAATTTAAAAGTCATATCTTCTTTTTCATGCTTATGACTGCTCCCTTGCTTGATATTTCAGTTTTCAATTGTCACAGAATTTCATCTATTTGGTACATATATTTTTATTATAAAAATACGCCTTTGTGTTGGGTTCAAACAAATTTTTATCATTGTAGTTGTAATTTGCCTAAAATGTATATACTAAATCTCACATTTTTATCATAGGAAATTTGGACAATTGCCTGTTACCCATAGTTTCCACTCTAATATTAGTGTATGTAAAAATGCTATGCATTTTTTTCCAAGCCAAGTTCGCCAGCCATAGGGAATTTGCAAATTAAGTCAGGAAGGTGCGCTTTTCGTTGACAAGAAGAGAGCACCGCAAGGGCGAGAGTACGTGTTAGCTCAGAACCCCACAGATAGATGGCAGCAGTACTCATTCGTGTGGCCACTTCCTCAATTTAGGCATAGATCTGAATGGAAAGGAAATTATCTATCCGTAGTAGAATTTATCATGGAAATTTAAACAGACATAGACAGAACATTAACAGAATTAAAAGAAGTAAGAAGTAAACAAAAATATAGCAGAGATACTAAATGAGAAATTGAGGAGTGTCTACTCTTCTAGGCAATTGTATGAATTATTTCCCCTAAATGTTGCAGTGAACTCTACTATAAAAAGAACGGAAAAATTTGCAAAATACATAGTGATGACGCCACTGTGGATCGCCAAGTATTATTCCTTCAAGTTTTTATCTTTATTAGAAGAAAGATGTGACTGCTAATAATCACTCAAATTTCTTGAAGAAAAATAAATACTAAAAAGTGTGAATATTTAACCTTTTTATATCATTCGCGAAAATATAAATAGAAAATCGAAACCTTTAAGCTCCCGCTTTCGAAAATAAAATATTTCTTCGCAGAATAAAGGAATCAATTGGATTAGAAGGAGACTCAATTTTGATACTTCCCGTTTCAATGCAACAGTTAAATTTTCTTTTCAAATGAATGATTTCACGGTATTCATACAAAAGAAGAAAATTCCCTTTGAAAATTTTGTTCGAAAAATACATTTTTCCTCACTTACATGAAAAAAGAAGGACGGAAAGGAACAGTAGACGAGAAAATGATTTTAAAATTATTAACGATTGAAGAATAATTATGAAAACTGGCACTAATCATTCGTTTGATATAATTACTATTCAAAACTTTTATTTTAACTTTCTTAAACTGTTGGTCAGTAATAAGACTGATAATATACCGTAAAAAAAATAAAAAGATTTTTTATACGGTGCTTGCCATGAAATGATCACATGAGCTCTGACCGTTAATTTTTTTTTTTTTTTTTTTTTTTTTTTTACCACTGACGATTTTTGAAACATGTAATTGTAATAAGACTGATATCCAATTAATAATTAGTTTAATATTTCTGTTATTTATTTGAAATGTATTTAGTAAAATTTTTTTGTAGTTGATTAGTAAATGAATGTTTGTTAGGAATTTGTTTAGTGAAATGCTTTCTATTTAGTAAATTCTGAATATGAAATTTATTTAGTAAAATGTCAATAATAAAAGAAATAGCGGAATTTAGAATATTGATTTTATTTTTCAGTAACAATGTATTGACTAAATTATGAAAAAGAGATGTATCTCGATTTATGAGAAATTCCGAAAGTATTTCTCATCGAAATTTTTAATTTAAAATAAAATAACTAAATTTAATAATAACGAGTTAAGTTTCTACGATGAACATTCTCAAAGCTTATAACAGTTCTTTTTCGAAAACCATAATTTAGCTTATTTTATTCATTAAATACATCAAGAACAAATGTATACATTACGTATAAATCAGGAACAAATTTAAGTCTCGTAATGAGACTAATATCTAATTAATAATTAGTTTAATATTTCAGTTATTTATATGAAATTTATTTAGTAAAATGTTTTTGTACTTGTTTAGTTAAGGAATGTTTGTTAGGAATTTGCTAAGTGCAATGTTTTCTATTTAGTAAATTCTGAATATGAAATTTATTTAGTGAAATGCCAATAAAAAAATAGCCGAATTTAAAATAATGATTTTCTTTTTCAATAACAATGTACTGTATAAATTACGAAAAGGAGATGCATCTCCATTTATGAGAAATTCCGAAAGTATTTCTCATCGAAATTTTCTGTTTAAAATGTAACAACTAAATTTAAAATAAAATAACCGAGTTTGAAGAATAGCGAGTTAAGTTTCTCCGGTGATCATTCTCAAAGCTTATAACAGTTCTTTTTCGAAAACCATAATTTAGCTTATTTTATTCATTAAATACATCAAGAACAAATATATACATTATGTATAAATGCAGAACAAATTTAAATCTCGCTCAAAACTTGTGAATTTAGCTGCTTGAAATAAAACCTAATTTTAAGTCAAAAATTGATAAAAAGATAAAAAATACTTTATCCTTCACATTAAATATTTTCAGCATAATTAGTAGTTTCTCTTTCGTTAGTATTTTCATAGCCGCAAAACAAACATTATTTATAAGGAAGCTCGATCATAATTCGTAAATTTTCATTCTAATATTATTCATTCTAGATATCTGGGAAAAAAAAACACATATTATAAACTATATCAATAAGTGCTCTTAATTTTCTTGCGAAAAACACACACATTTTAAATATTTTAAAACTGAACAGCGAAAAAGAATTCTTGATTTTTTTTTTTTTTTTTTTTTTTTTTTGATTTTGTAAATGGGAAGAAAGCAACATTTATTATAAGAACATAATATTTTTATCTATCACAAAATAGAAACATAATTTTTTTCTCTTTTTTGCAAAAAAATTAACTTATTTCTTTTCATATATCCGATAAATAATAACTTTCCGAAACTACCGTATTTTAAGACATGCATTATTTATAAAAATGTCAGTTTAAACTAATACAAATTTTAAAAGTCTTATAACGCAAGAGATATAGTAGATGTGTTCGAATCCCCTTGACTTCCTTCTTGAAAACAGTTCTAAAAGTGCATATTAAGGGACAGAACACTCTGTAAAGTTTTAAGTTTTAATACGTTTTATGTAAAACCCTTTAAACAAACTCAAATTGTCCGTTCGAAAAGTTTTCAAAAGAATTCTACCAAGTAAACTTTTTCTATGGTCTTAGCTTTTTTTTTTTTTTTTTTTTTTTTTTGCTTTGAAGGAGATATGTCGTTAAAAAAGGCAAGGACACGAATATTAGATGGTAGTTAAGTTATAGGCCCTAATACAGCCCCGAATATTCTAAATAAATCAATTACTATTTTAACTTCGGTTTTTTAACTACGAGGACTTGATATAGTGCTGCCCAACCAAAAAGTTGAGCAATCCTTTAACTGACGATGAATTCCATTTAGGGAAGAAGAAAAATTCTTCTTGTAGCGTTCAGAAAATGATTGGAACTTTAATTGTCATCTAGTACAAAGCTCCAGTTAAAATTGGAGCATTCTAGTTAGTTGGAAAGTGGTACAAACTTCGGTCGTCGATAATTTCCGCTTGTAATGCTAAAGAAATAATTGATGCCTCAATTGTCATTACGCAAGAAGTTAAATACAATGCCCGAATATTCAAAATCAAATATGGTTTATACCACTTCCTTTCTAATTGATTTAGTGTTTCAGTTGAAGGGAAACTGAAATGAGAAAAGTGTTTAAGATCGTAAAAAATCATAATTCGAAAGAGAACGATGAAATAAAAGTGACCACAAGCAAAAGAATCTTATGTTTAAAAAAAATAATAATAATCCAATGAACGTACGCAAATGAGAAAAAGCTATATATATTCAAGTCCGAATTCTGCAACTTTCGCACTTCATAACAAATTCAACTTCGTATTAGCCGCAGGGCTAACTTTTCCTGGCAAGCATGTTTGTACTTGAGCTTTTTATTTGGAAAAGAGCGCAGAAATCTTGCGCTCTTGCAGAAACAGTTCCACGTCCATCCCATAGGTGCTCATTATAGAGGAAGGAAAGTGCTTTAAGAGAATGAAGAAGAAAAAAAGCGTGCAAGATGGTAAAAATTTTACGAGGAAAAAAAGCTGTAGACTCTTCAGACAGTCAGCACGTGAAATTGAAATGGAATGTTGAGAAAAGAAGAAAAAAAGATAAGAGAACAGTTGCGCCCTCTGGACTCCGGGAACAAATCCCGTTTGAATTGTTTGCGAATCTGTGAGAGCTCGAAGTGTTTGCTCAGAGTTCCAAATCACAGCAATGTCCTTTATTTGAGCGAGGGGGGGGGATTCAATTATGACATTCGATTTTTATGCATAGACAGTCATTTTGACAGAAGGAAAATATTAATAAAAAAATTGCCATTTATTTTTGTTCAACTTTTTTTTTTTATCACGTTTAGAGTAACAAGATTTTTCCCACGAATTCACTATAGCATATATTTTTCCTCTTTTCCCGTGAGAAAAATAAAACGCAAAAATTTTATCTTTATCAGCAGTTTTTATATTTAATTATTATATTTGTATGCTTATAAACATTACAAACAACCGTACTAGGACTCATTCTTAATGGTTTGAGGTGGAGTCAAATAAGCTGATTAATTAGTGCAGACGATATCTTAAGTTACAAAATCAGACACAAAAACGCACTTTCTTGATATAAACATACTTTTTTTCGACCGATTTTGATTTCTTGCCTTCAAATTATAAAATGTAGCCGCAATCAGAAAAGTATGATCCCAATAGTTTGGTCAGGAGAACGGTCGAAAGTTTGAAACCTTAATTTAACTTTTTGAGTACATCGCCATATCTCGAGACCATTTTAAGCGAATTAAAAAAGTTTGCACTCAATTATAAAATTCATTTATCCTAAGATAAATCCATGCAAAAAATATTTTTTATTAATAATTTATTATTTTATTCATTTTAATTTTTGATTTACTTAATACAAATTTTTACATAGTTTTAAAGAATGTAATTAACAATAAAAAATTTCTTTAAAAAAAACTTGAACTAAATTGGTCAAGTAATTCCTGCGAAATCAAAGAATAAATATCTGACTTTATTCAATGAAAAAAAGACAGAAATTTAAAACTCGAATTTTTAAATATTGCCCAATTTTGAAACCGGGCAGAATTTTGATTGACGATAAATTCCCATTTGGCGAAATATATTCTTCTTATAGCGTTCAGGAAGCAAATGGAACTTTTATTGTCATACAATACAAACCTCCAGTTAAAATTGGAGCATTCCAGCCAGTCGGAAAGTGGTCAAAATGTTGAACGTCGCTAAATTTCTTTTGGCAACAAAGTTGGTCTAAATTTTGCTTGTTGCATTCAAGAAAGATTAATGCTTGCATTGTTATTAGACATGCTTCACTAGAGATTTGAGTGCTCTATCTAATCAGAAAGAGGATGAAAGTTTGATTCCCTCACAAGCACATAAGCCAGCTAATAAAAACATGGTCGAAAATGTAAACATTTTTACCCAGTTTTACTCAGAAATTGACAATAACTTTTCCATAATGATTAATTGACAATTTATAAATATCATTATCCAATCAATTTAAGCTTTATATGTACTAACGGTAATTCGGGTATCAAAACTAATCCTTTTATCCGTGCTAACTATTCATAATAGGCAAGCAAATCACAAGAAAGAAGATCCAAATATCTTTAGCTGTCATCATCAGTTTGAAAACAATTAAAGTTATCATTTTCGATTTTCTTTATTAGTGAAGATTAAAATTTTAACATTTTTTTTTTTTTTTTTTTTTTTTTTTTTTTTTTTTTTTTTAACAAACAAATATATAACTTTATTGAGAACAAAAACACATAAATACAAAGAATATATATTCGTCGTCAAGAGGAAAATCCTGTCCAGGCGACAAAGAAAAGTAATACAATAAATTTAAAATAGAAATTTAAAAAAAAAAAAAAAAAAAAGAATCATACATTATTTTGCTCATCATAAGACGTCATATATTGTTGTACACTGTAATAATAGAAAACAAAAAAAAAAATGCATGAAACTATATATATATAAAAAAAAAATAATAAATAAATAAATAAAAAAATATAACAAAGGTAACATAAGAAATTCATTTGGATTGGCACAAGACTGGTATAAAAAATCAAATGCTTCCTTTAAAGTGAAAAATAGAGATCTAAATCGTCAATGTTCATCATAAATTGAAATAAAGCACGCTTAAAAGAAGAATATATTTTGATGTTTTGCAATTGAAATGGTAATTTATTATATAATTTAGGTGCTAAGTAAAAAAACTGTTTTCGTGAAATTTCTTTTGTAAAGAGGGGAATCTCATACATTTCAGTTGGTCTCCTTTCAGACACATTAGTTTTTAACTTGCATATTAATTTATTGTTGTGTAAATAGAGTAAAATACGAAAAAATACATTATGGCGAAATGGTAATAGGTTAATTCTTGTATATATATTGGTAGTAGTTACACTTGAATTATTTATATTTAGAGAATTAATAATCTTGAAGCATTTATTCTGAACTGAGATTAAGGGAAGTAAATTAGTTTTATATTCACCGCCATATATTATCGCACCATAATTAATTAAAGAATAAAACCAGGAGTAATAGAGTGCTTTCACAAAATTAAAATGAATTTTATTCTTAAGGTGATAAAATTTAACTAAAACGAAACGCAATTTTTTAACTAAATTGTTAATATGTGTTTTCCATTTTAAATTAGAATCGATATACAGTCCTAAATATTTGATATTATTTACAGATTGTAGAATATAGCATTGACAATTTTCATTAGTACTTTTGCAGGAGAGAGAGTGAAATTTTAAATTTAAGTTAAATTCTGATTTTCTTAAACTGAAATAAATATATTTAGTTTTATTTAGATTTAAATTTAAGTCATTTATTGTAAACCATTTTGAAATTATGCGTAAATCAGATTCAATTTGAAAAATTAGTTGATTTAAATCAGTGCAAGAATACAAAATTACGGAATCATCAGCATACGTTATTATCTTACCAAAAAGTTTGAGTTGACAAAAGTCATTGATGAATATAATAAACAATAAGGGTCCTAGAATAGATCCTTGAGGAACACCACGGTTTGAAAAAATATAATTACTAAAATTACTTCGGATTTTAACTCTATGTTCTCTGTTTGAAAGATATGAAACAAACCAATTTAACATAATTCCTCTGAAACCAGCAAATTCTAATTTTTTAATTAAAAGATTGTGATTGACATTATCGAAAGCTTTTGATATATCAAGAAATATAGCTACTGTTATCTTATTTTCAGCAATACTATTATGAATAAATTTTGAAAATTCCAAAAGAGCTTTTTCTGTACTTTTGCCTTTAATAAATCCATGTTGATTAACAGAGAAAAAATTTGTATGTTTTAAATAATTGTACATTTTATCAGCTAGAGCTTTTTCAATGATTTTGGAAAAAACAGGTAATATTGAAATTGGTCTATAGTTTGATAGGCAATTTTTATCGCCGGTTTTAAAAATAGGAGTTATGGTTGCTCTTTTTAAAGAAGTTGGAAATATGGATGACTTGATTGAGGTATTGATGAAATTAGTTATAAAATTTATATTATTGAGAGCAAATAGTTTAATTAATTTTACATTAATACCGTCATAGTCAAAGGAGTTTTTATTAGAAAGAGAATTTATTAAGTGAAGTACTTCACAATCATTCAATTCTAGGAAAACAAACGAGGTTAAACTTGGTGAAATATATTTTTGCAAACTGTTTAAATTTGGGTTTGAGGTACTGTAGGCATTTGCAAATGATTTATTGAATTGATCAGAAGATTCATAGTCGTTTAAAATATCAGGTAAAGTAAGTGATTTGCTCTGATTACCAATAATGCCATTTACAAGATCCCATTTTTGTTTATTTGAATCACAATTTAAAAATTTGAATTTGAAATATTCTGATTTTGCTGTTTTAATTAAGTTCTTAAGCTCAGAAACTATAGTGTTGTATGCTGTTTTGTAAATAATATCCCATGGATATTTTCTAGTTTTTTTGAATAGTTTTTCCTTTCTTCGAATTAAAATCAAGATATTATTAGTCATCCAGTTATTTTTGGCTTTTTTGTTTGATTTATGCTTATATTTAAAATTATTTTTTAAATTATTGAGTTTGAAAACAAAACTTCGATATTGTTGATCAAGAGAATCTTGAGGATTGTAATTAAATTTGTAATTTGACAGATAATTATTGAGCTTATTATAGTTGATTGAAATTTTATTTTCAGCTTCCTTAATTTTATTTACCTCATCGTAATGAACACTGCAAAAGGTTGGATAGTGATCGCTTATGTCATTTATGAATATTCCGGATTTGATTGAAAATTTATTTGTTTTTACGAAGACATGATCAATGCAAGTTGATGAGGAATTTACTCTAGTTGGTTTGTCTATGTAATTTTGAAATCCAAATTGGCATAATAAATTAATATATTCATGAGTAATAAAATCATCACTTAGAATATCAATATTTATATCACCCATCAGTATTATATTAGGATATTTAAGCTTAGAGATTATTACTTTAAGTTCAGTATTAAAAAAATCAACAGTAAAATCATGAGATCTATATATAGATAGAAATAATAAATCTAAAGATTTGCAATAAAGTAAGATAGATTCTGCGGAAACAAAATGTATAGCTAACTCTGAAATATCAAGACATTTTTTAATAAAAACACAAACACCTCCAGAGCGATTATTATTTCTGCAATTAAAGAATGAATTATAACCATCTATTGAGTAAAAATTAGTTTCATTTTGGTAAATCCAAATTTCCGACATAATTATGACACTTATATTTTCAATCATGCTAGAAATATGTGAAATAAAATTATCAAAGTTGGCTCTTAAACTTCTAATATTTATATGTAAAATATTAATGTTTAACTTACAGGTTGAGGTAATAAAAAACTTTAAATCGTCCAAATTTTCAATTTTTAGGCAGGCAATTTTTTTTCAATTTTTTCATTATTTTATTCATTATTTTGTTAAGAAATAAATTTGTTATAGTTCACTTTAAATGCATTTCATCCATATTTGTTTTCAGCTAACTAATGAATTAAAATAATTACAACTATTTAAGATAGGAAAGCAGTGTTGTAAAGATAATTTTTTACACTATTGTTTAAAAATATTCTTGACGATAAAAATCACTTGAACACTATTTTTAAACCCCTAATAATGCATAGCTTTTTTATTACGTTTTGCATAAAAGATTCTAAAAATATTTAGAAGATTCGTTAAGGAATACATATAAAGACTTTAAATCTACACTTAATTTTAAAATACCATAAAATCTATTGCTTAAGAAATAATGTTGAAATATATCTGATTTTTCAATATTGAAAATTTTCGAACAAAAAATTAAAAAAAATGAAGAAAATATGATGAATATATGAATTAAAACTAATCATTTTTAAGTAATCGAAAGAAATTTGTTTAATAATTTCTGAAAAAGAAATTGGTTTAAGTCGACTAATTCTTTCATATCTACTCATTTACAACCACTTCTATTTCTTATTCACAACCTATAAATTTGTTACTTCAAAAACATTAATTATTCTATTAGTATTATGTTGGAAAGGATGAAATTTTTAATTAGTGACGTTGTCAACTTTAACAGCTAATTATTTGACGTAAGCTTATTATATTATTTTATTATTATTTTTTATTTATTTTTATTTTTTTGTTCGCAAATTACACATTTTACCTGTTCAAAAAAATCATAGAAAGCTATAAAAAAAATTTTTTCTTTTTTTTAAAAAAAAAAAAACTATTTTTGTTGAAAATGGAATGACCAGAAATTTACACTATTTTGAAATAAGAACTCGTACATAGAATTACGGCTTCACAAAAATATTAAAAATTCATTTGGCTCTAGTGCTACAACACAGCAGAGAGTATCAAATTGATTCTCCAAATTTTGTACAGGTAACTTAAGTTTCATAAATAAGAGAAATGATTGCCTAAAATCAAAGGTTAATAATGATGAACTAAAGTACAATATTAAAATTGGCCAACTATCAGACTATCATGGCAGAAAAATATTGTAATTAAATATAAGGAATGATGCAAAAACTTAAAATTAAAAATAATAAATTTATTAACAAATTTATACCTAATTTATTGAAAAATTGATATCTATCTAACTGCATGATAATACTAGACCACACACATCAGAAATTTCTTGTGGTATTAGTAGAAATCTACAGGAATTTGAATTAGAACATCCTCATCGTCATCGATATTTCCTAGACCCCTACGAGGATAATTTTTTAATAAGAAAATTATTTAATCCTAAAATTGCTGTAACACTAGCTTTTCAGAAATGTATTAACTCTTATACACCAGGATTTTATAACACCAGCCAATACAATCTAGATTTTAACTAGTGAAAGAGCTCACAATATGGATGCATACATTAATAAATAAAAAATGTTAAATCGGTAAGTAATTAATCAACATTACCTTTTTTTGTTACATATCTCATCCTTGGCAAATTTGACACTAGGGGGAAAAGTTAGGTAAGCAAATGAATGTCAAACTTGCATGGTGCATTTTCAAAACTATTTTATTATTATTATCAACACAAAATTTGTGTTTTTAAATACAACATGAGAGATAGAAATCGAAACTCTGTTTTACTACATTTTTAAAGGTTTTTTATTTGTTTCTGTGAGGTTAAAATCTTGCAATTAAAATTTTGACTTCTTTCGGACACGTTAAACCTCAATTCGGCGCACGTTGATAATTTAAGTTTCAATTGTTTTCTAACCACTACAAGCATAATTATTTATAAACATTTCATCGCTAATTAGAATTTATCGTAAATACAAATTTTGATTACTTTTTGCTAAGCGAAAAAGTTCAAATTAATGCATGCAAAGTTTATTGCATTTGAAATTTGATCTTTCGAACAGAATAGTAACAATTTCTAAAACCATACTATATTTATCAAAAGTAATTAAATTATTTGTAATTTTTAAAATGGTTATAAAATAAAAACTTATGTTTTTATTAGCTTAAATTAAATTTGCCAGAACAATTTAAATAAAATTGATAGCTATTTTTAGAATTTTTTTTTTCTAAGAATAAAAAGTTTTGTTTTGATGAGAAAAAAAATTTTATTGGGAAAAACAACTTAATGCACACATGAAAATAATATCAAAACTTTTACAAATGAGCAATTCTATTTTTTTAAACAATGGAACAGGAAAAAACAATATCTTAAATGATAATTTAAAAGAGCAATATTAATGTCTTCAAAGGCCTTATTAGTTTAGAAAAACAAAACTACATAAGTTGAAAATTATCTGAACCAAAAAATAAGTTTTAATAGAATACATAATGTTTACATGATAAATTGATATAGTACTTACATGACTGCTTGATTAATTTTTATTGCACAAATTATTATAATTAAGTATAATAATTGGAAAATAATAGTTAAAAGTAAAGCTTCTATTAAACAAAAATCTTTACACTCTTTTTTAGAACAATATGAGAAATTATTTTATGCTTCTTTTTAAGTCTTATATCATTTTTATATTTAAATAATTTTTATTTATTTATTATTTTATTTTACAGATAATTTGAAAGTTTTTTTTTTTTCATTTATGAAAAATTGAAATGAAACTTAATTTCTTTTTGTAATTTATATTATTAATATTTTATATTATTAATATATTAATAATATATTATTATTATATTATTAATATTTTATTAACATTTGTTGGGCTATTTCTTTTAACCCACTAGCTGTTTAGCAAATGGGCAAAATTGGTAGAATGTTTCCCCCCAATACACTATTTCTCTATCTAATGACATAAAATAACCAGGTTTGCTATGCCGAGAAGACTGTAGGTTAAAGTACGACTTTTTACGTGCAGAACTGTCAGTGGGTTAAAGTGTACAATCATTATGACTAAGATGCAATCGCTCAAATCAAAACAATTTTCCAAAAGTAAAAATTTGAGTATACCATACACACTTTGGAGGAATAAATTTTTGGGTATAATTTTACAGTAAATTAGACACTAGTCTTAGAATAAATCAACGAATTTAAAAATAAAACTAGTTTATATAGATTTATAAAAACTTGTAAACTCATAACAATTCTTAAACAAGAAGAAATAATTGAAAACAGGAAATCCAAGACTAAACATCATTAATAAATGAGATACAATCAATAAAATTAAGCAAGAAAAATTTCAAAAGAACATTTTAATAAAATATATTTACATAAATATACAACAAAATAAATTAAAAATTTAATTAATTCATCGCTTCATCAGATATTTCACTGTCTTCTACTTCTTTAGAAGCTGGAAAATACACTTTGAAGGAATAATTTGAACGAGGCAAGGATCCCTTAAAAAAAAAAAAGAAGAAGAAGATTTAATAAAGTTAGAGGTAAATGAACATCATTGTGATCAAACTTGTAACTGAAAACATCATAAGATTTATGCTATCGTCAATCAGCCCAAGGAAGCTAAACATTCCTAACCTTTCATTTTAACTAAACATAATGTTGGAACAACTAAATTTTGAGGTGAATTTTTCTCCATTAGAGAAAGGCTTCAAAACAATGGGAAAAAAACTTACTTGAAAAAAAAATTTTAAAACAGAAACAATCCATATTAGCTCTTTTAAAACTATTTCAAGGTTTTAAACACAAGGAATGTTTGGGCTCAATTTTTCAAGAACAATGTTTTTAAGAATATTTTGTTTTAAGAAGTTTTCCTAAAATTTTAAAAACATTTTTACTGTGTTGTTTTACCCAGTCACTATAAAACAATATTATCACATTTAAATTTATAGATTTTTTATTCATTCCAATAAAACACCCATATTTTTGGTAAAATAATAAGTATAATTATTTCTAAAATAAATATTAATGACAATTATTACTACAAAAATATTATTTATACAATAAATGATAATTATTTCTATGACAGCTCTTTTTAATCTTCCAAGCAAAGCCCCTGTCAAAATAATGCCCTGCTATGGCTATATACTTCTTTTTTATTAAATAACATAGCACAAAAACTGGTTTTATGACTGGTTAATCAGTAGCTGAAAGCTTGGGAAAAGCCAGAATTAACGCTCAAATGGGTGGTGATTGACTAGCGATCACATAAACAATTAAATTCAATGCTTTTTTCACATAAACAATTAAATTCGATGTCTTCTTTTATAGAACTTACCTCAAAATTAAAAGATACATTTTTTTTCTACAAACCGATTTATTTTAATTATTTATAAATAACTCTAAAAAGACTGATTACTAAATAAATGACTAAATTATTAAGTTTAAAAGCTACACCACTATCAAGGAATTATTTGGTGATTGAAAAAGTTGATGTATTTACTATTAGTTAAAGAAGATGTTAATTTATGTATTTCCAATTGTTCGTATTTTATTCGAGAGTGATACAGACCAGCAATTATTCATTAAACACCATAAATTACTTAAATAAAGAATCAAATTATGATTAACAACAAAAATCTTTTATTTCAGAAATATATGGAACTCCAAATTAAAGAGAAATGTTCTTATTTATGTACATATTAATTAATAAAATACTACATTTGGAAAATGGCCTGGAGAACAGGGCTGCAAAGACTAAGCATCACAAGGCACCTCCGTTCACCATGAAATCAAAAATGCATAGCATAGTTTTCGCCAAGGAAAGTTAAGGAATCCACGTATTTTCTATTAATTGTTTTTATTTATTGCCAAGGCTCTTTTTCTGACCCTTATGCATTCAAATGTGTTGAAAAGGAAGTTTGAGAAATAATAGCCAATTTTAATGAAGTCAAAACATTAGCAAACATATAACAGTATTTTGAATTCTATGCTAATATGTTAAGCAGATGTAGAGGGAATCTCTGAAAATAGATTTTATTCCGCACTCAATTCAAGGTTGTGGTATTAAATATTATATTAATGATTTTTATTTATTGAGAAAGGATTAAATAAGATAATTATTTTGTTTTTAAATGTTAGGAAATAAGCTATGCATACTTCAGCATAACAACCGCATTAAAATTATTAAAACAATATTAAAACATTCAGCAAAATTAATATTCAAAGGGACATTATGATTTATATTTTAAAGACTTATAAAACCCAAATCATTATATGTGATTACACATCAAAAACTATCCATTGTAAAACTGTCCATCAAAAACTATCCACTGCAGCAAGTTACACAGGTCTTGAAACGTGATTTCATACTTGAAATAAGGCAGTTTATCATTTCCTGTGGCAATTGGTCTCACTCGTTCAGCATTGCTCTTTTCATTCTCGGAGGAGATAACGAGTTACAGTTGCCCTCCCCAGAGCATCCCAGACATGCTCTATAGGGATGAGGTCTGGAGATCTGGCTGGCCAAACTATTTTGGAATTTTTTTTTATATATCTGTCGCTGAACAGCCGACCCAATTTTTTGGGTTTACGACTACTAATGATCAACTCCGTAGCTTTGTTTTTGAACCAATCCAGAAGACAAAGAAACTCCTGGATCAGTACCCCCAGAGGTATTGATTTGTTATGGGAACATGGAGGACTTTGCAACTCGACAGATGAAACGTGCATCAGTCACCATTTACTACACAGGGAGTCTTCGGCCGGTGGGGATCGAACCCACGAACTCTTGAACATGAGCCCAGCGCCCTACCAACCAGGCTATCATGGCCTTTGGCCAATCTATTTGGCGAATATCCTCAATCTCAAGAAATTCGACGGCCAGAAGAGCTCCGTGTGGCCTCGCGTTATAGTCCATTAAAATGAACTCAGGGCCAATAGTTACAAACAAGATTAACAGATCCTATATCTAGCTTTGTTATCATGTAATTTATAATGTATGCCCAAAGTACAAAATTAGGCAATAATGCATGACACCAAAGTTTGTGAATTGGAAATTATATAGATGAGATGAAGTTTGAATCAAAGTGAGAAACTAACTCTACATATATGTTTGGCACATCAGATGAACTGAGATTTAGATTCCTAAAACATTATTAGACTAATATCAAACAATAGGATTTAAAATTATACAATTAACAGAAACAATCAAAAAGACAAATTTAAAAGCAAAAGTACATTATGCATAAAAATTAGGTACAAAGTGTGTAAGTATTATAAGCTACTTTATATACAAGTTTCATTAGATTCAAGGAAACTAGATGCTTGGCATCTAGATATTAAATTAGAAGCTTTCAATTTTAAAATAAAGTGATGTGATAATTTTATCGAAAGAATTTGAACATTTTTAAAACTTTTATTTAACTGCTGTATTATTTCATTTCTAATATAGCTCAGGAATTTCTGAAAAATTTGAAAGCTGTGAGGGTTTGACTTATTGGAATCTGAATAATTCTGCATTAATACCACCAACATAAATACTTCTCCGTTAATCGAGCAGTAGCACTGGATTGTTAAACATCATGAAACTGAACATACAAAATACACGAAATAAGTCAGGCTATTGTCATAATTCTTCGCATATGCAATTACTTGTAGTTTAAAATTTACATTATACAATTTATTTTTATCACTTATTTTTCTTCTTAAAATAACAACGAATGCAGAAAAAAAAGTTAAATTTTTTAGCTTACGAATTAAGACAGTTCTTAATGTTAACATCTGATTTACATCACATTAGTTGAACTGCTTAAGATCTCAATCTAGACAAAGTTAAAAAGCTTGAAAAGGAAATAGAAAGTTACCCACAAAGATAGAGTGCCTTTTTTTAAATTTATTTATTTATTTTACCCTTGCTTACGTAGGAATTTTGAATTTTTTGTAAATTTTCAAAGAAAAGTGAACTCTTGGTTGATAAACTTGCACTTAAGATTCGAAATATAGGGTACTAAAATTTTATTCAACAATTGAACTGTTTTATAAACTAAAATTATTTCAATTCATTTACATGAAAATTCTTAGGTAAATAAAAATTGTGCATAAAAATTGTTCATTTAGCTATCTAAAAATTTCATTGTAAAATAAATTATCATGTTTGAAAAGTGAATTAATGTTTGATGTCAAGGAAGGGAAGCACTTTATCGAATTTAAATATTTTTAAAGAATTTATTTTTAATATTTATCAAAACCATCTCAAAATGTGTAGTGTTATCTTAGACAAAAAAAAGTTTTAAACACATTATATCAATTTAAAACACATACTGCATATTTTATAAAAACATAAGATTACACTTCAATTCATACATTTTCCCACTCAATAATTAAAAAAATTTCTATTTTCAATTATCAGCATATCGTAAACTAACAGATCACTAAAACATCAACCCAAAAAAACATATTAAGAGACATTTTGAAAATACTCAATACTCTGCATTTAAATTTTCACTTGTTTGTTATAAGCATAAAAAATTATGTTCAAACAAAGTATTCTTAAATCAAGAAACATGATTTGTCAATAGCTATTTGTCACTCTAGAAAATCATTTTAAAGTTGACTTTAATGTATGTATATGTTCCATAAGGAGTGCTTTTAATTAGGATATTTTCGAATTATCATAAAAAAAGGCATAAAAGAGTATGAAATTTAGGAATCGCAAATTAATATTTAACAGAGTGAGAAGCCAAATCTTTCAACAAAAAATAAGCACCTTTTAAGCACTCAAAAAATCTTTTTAAGCACTATATACATTAACAAAATGCAAAATATTTTCAAAGACTTTAGATGAACATGAGAAAAGAACTAGTTTCTGACAAAGAACTCTTTTCTTGATTATATTGGCCGTTATAAAATGATCGAGATATTTTTCGGTTTGATATCAGAGGGTGGAAAATGAAGTCTGAAATTGACAATATCTTGAAAAATGCAGCACAGTTGCACATGAGAAGGCAATAATTTCACCAAACCCAGCTCAGTAGACGCACATATGGACTCACAAGTATTTCATCAAACACGTAAAATGTTTGGCGTTTTCATACGCTATGGACCGACGGTACGCCGAAATGTATTGTGAAAATGTTGAATAGAACAATGTGAAAAGCACGCTTTTGCATAATACGTGGCGAAAATCGATATGGTAACGAAAAAAATTCTAATTTTTGAAAAGGGAAAATTAAGCACTTTTTAAAAACAATCAATGAAAAAAGCACCTTTAAGGGCTTTTAAATAACGAAAATCAAAAATAAGCACCTTTTAAAAACGCTAGGCACCATGTTTAAGAAAGAAAGAAAAAAATGTTAGTAAAATCTGTTAGTAAAATCACTAATGAGAAAGGCAAGAGCAAAAATATCAAAGCCAATTTGATTAAAACTCCAATACTCACTGTTCAACTCCTACTTCATATGGCAATTAAACAGGTTTTGAAGCTTTCAGTTCCCTCTTTCACAGTAATGATTTTGATGGCATTTTTGTTTTTATCATTGCTTAAATATTAATATGTTACCCCTAAAGTGCATTTTTTTCAACTTTAGTTTTGTCAAAGCTTCTAAAAATATACATCAAGCTTGATTATTACGGAACAACCTCTATTTACAATGTAAGTAAGGTATGAAAAGTAAGGAAAGTACTCAAGGTATAAAAAGAAAACTGACTTACTGGATTAAAAAATATACTGCTGGTACTTTTAACTGTGTATGGATCATATTTATCAGCACAAACAACCACATCCGGTAGAGGATATAACCAAAGAGAATGATCATATTCCCAGTAAATAGGAGCAACATTATTTGGAAGAGGCATAAGATGTGCATTTGCAATAACAGTCTTCACAAACTAAAATTTTTTTTTTAAAAAAAGGCAAAAATTATTGTTAAATATAAATTTCATAAAAATTAATAATGAAGATACAAAAATCAATAAAATTTATTTCTCAAGTTCATGTTGCAACAAAATAATACTATTATCATAAACATACATTCCCCATAAAATATCTAACCTACAGGTTACAGATTAGGCAGGGTCTAACCAGGTAAAAACAAGTATTTCTATAATAAATATTAAGAAAATAATTTATTTTCTAATTGAAATGTGCATTACTAACTAATACAGTGCCTCTCATATACAAGAAATATATATGAATTTAAAAATCAATGACCAAATAATTTTGTATTTATTAGTATTTGAGACTTATCATATGCGGATAAAGTTAATTTATCAGTTTTAAGAGCAAATATTACAAATAAAAGTTTAAACAGGCTCTTCTGCATTGCTACAGTTGCCCATCCCTTGAGATTGAGATATTATATTCAACTTTTCAGGGATTTGGACTGACCTTTCACTTAGGAGGCTTAACATAGATTCTACACTAAGTTCTTTACTGGTACTACGATTTTTCTTGTCTTACAAATTTTAATTTATGAGGTGACGAAGTGAGAATTACTGTCTTTCCTAGTTGCTTACTCTGCTTCTCAATTTTTAGGCCTTTTTGTATAAAATGCCTGATTTCCATTTGGGACATTAATAAAGAAAACTTGTTACTTTAAGTTAACCAGTCATTTTCACCAAAAGTGCTTCAAATAGATAAGATCGGGTACAACCCAGACTGACCAAGTGCAGGTTTTATCTAATAATGACATTTAACAAAAGAAAGAAAGTCTTAATTATGATGAAAACTAGTTTTAATAATTTAGAATAATAATGAAACAAGTGTGATAAAATGTTGAAATCACCTGGAAAAATTTCAAACTACTAAAAATTACAGTATAAATTGAGTGAAGCAAAATAAATAGCCTACACTATCATTCATCAATATCCAAACAACATGGAGCTTCTCTACAACAAGTTTCAAGTGGTTTTTGAAAAAAGGCAGCTGTAACCTAGTTAAAAGTGTTGTATTCCAGTTTTTTTCTAACTCTCACCCAAATTAAAATTCGATAAATAATAATTATTGGTTTTATTAGTTGAAACCACAGCTTATAAACTAACAAATGAAAAGGTTTAAAATAGCAATACAAATAATTTGCTATTTTATAGAAAATTTTTAAGATAAATAATATTATAATTAGCGGAAAATATTTGTGGCATGTAAAAAGAACAAACACGGCCAAAGTATTGTGTCAATACCTTCTAAATTTACACACACATATATATATTTCAACATGTTCCTTAAAACACAAACTAACTGCGTTTTACTTATTGATTATACACATGAAATAAAAAAGCATGGCACTAAAAGCCAATATTAAAACAAATAATGAAAACTTAAGTCTGATAGCGTATCTGAATTATTCCCTTCAAAGAGGTAATTATAATAATTAACTTTAGAATAATTTAACAGCAAATAAAGATAAAATAACTGAAATATTACATATTTCATAGAAATAAGAAACATAAATAGTATTCATACTCTGTAACTAATGAACTAATATAACTAATTGGATAATTCATAATTTGTAGTACATAAAGTCTTGAAATTTCTAGTAACCTTTAGGATTATTGAAAACTTTTTTGCACACCCATACATTGTTGTAATGATTAGTATATAACAAAAATTAAATTTATAGGAACAGTATAACTCTTAATTTTACCGGGGAAAAAAAGTATCAGGAAGCATTTTACCAAATTTGGAATATCAACTTTTTCTTCATGTTCCCAGGGAGTATATATACTATTACGGCATAACTTAGATATTATGTCTTCCCGAAAGATAACAATATCTTGAGAACAATACTGTATTCGACATGGATTTGAAGTAAAAATTGCTTTTGGAACCTTTTTCATGAAGTCACCAAGAAACGTATCAGGTATTGGTGGCCTGATAAAAAATAAAAATAACATTGTTAAAAGGCAAAAAACATATTAAACATAAAAATAAAATAATTTTATAGTCAAACAAATAATATAAACTTGATAAAACTCTTATTTATGTAAAATAACTCTATTACGTAAATAAGAGTTTTATCAAGCTTAATAACATACCATTTATCAATTTGTCACTTGTTCATTTTTTAATTTTTTTTTTTTAAATACAAAACTAGTTTTTTTTAAACATTGCTCAATGTACTAGATTGCAATTTACATTGCTCAAATATGGGGCAATGTAGATACTACTTAATAGAACTTATGCAATATACACAAAAATATATTTCAAATAAAGAAGTAATCAAATGATAAATATATTATTCTGCCCCTTCACTTAAAAAAAAAAACTTGGAATTTTTAATATGACATATTTAAATAAGTTTTCTAATATACAAAAATTTTGCAAAATTCTCTCCATTTTTTATTTTATTTAAAAATTATATAGTTACATTTAATATTATATGAAATAGTAAAAACTTAAACATACCTTCACTTCATTACAAATAATTAAAAACAATATTTAAAATAAATGGGAGCATAAAAATACTAACTACCAAATAATTGAATGTTAAAAAAAAAAAAAAAAATTGAAAAATTTTTTTTCTTGATAATTGTTAGACTACTAAATCATGATAAACTGTTAATAATTTATTAATTGTTAAATCATGATGTAATTATAATTAAAGGAGATAGTTTGGTATTATGGTACATTTATTATGCATTTAGAAATGGTACATTTAGAAATTGTAGAGACAACTTAATAGCCCAACATTTAATACAGTAATTTCACACAAAAAAAAACATACATTAGTGTAATTAAAAAAAATGTGAAAAATAAAGTTGAAACCTAAAAAAAATTATAAAAATAAAAAGTTAAGCAAAAAAAATTATGAACGCGGACTAAACGTTAACAATGAGTTCGATAAATATAGTTAAAATAATCTATTTGTACAATAAGAACCTTGGTAATATGTAAGGTAGACCAGGATCGTTAGGACCAGGAACGAATATAAACTGTGAGTTTTCAATCAAGGTAGGATATTCACTGATTAAACTACCAAGCTGAGAAAAACAATCTGAAAAAAGAAAGGGTGATAAGAATATGCTAAAATAATACATAAGTACCAACATTTAACAATAACACTTAAAGAGTTTTCTATATTACTAAATTACTATTAAAAATCTATATAAAGAAATTTTTCAAATTAAAGACATCTTTTTTTAGAACAAAATTTTAATGTTTTAACAGTAATTGCAATTATGTAAGTAATAAAAGAATTTTCAATTAGAAATATATAAAAAATATTTATAATATGTACAATTTTTTTAATATATTATGTATGCATATTATAATAATGATATATTATAATAATATATAATAATACATTATAATAATGAAATACAAATAAAATTAAAGCAATTTAAAATCAACAACATATAAATTACAAATAAATAAAATAGATATAGTTTTGGCAATAAAAACACGTTTTGGCTATTCTTAAAAATAAGTTGCTTAGAAAATTTTTGTTTCACTGCATATTTATTTTCAGCTTGAAAAAACTTTTTTAATTATTAAATAGTTATTTTAATATAGTTAGTTTTTTTAAAAAGAATCTTAAATTGAATTCTTAAAAAATTTCTAAGAATTTTTGAAAATTTTTATAAAAAGTATAATTAGTATGAATATTTTTTTAAGAGTTTTGGAAAGGTTTGTGAAAACTAGGAAGTTTCTTGGATAAATAAGAGTATGCAATGTTAAAATATATAGCTGTTAAATATATTAATTACGATTGGAAACTTTAACGTAAATATTTATGACAATCCAAAACAGTATTCATACCTTCAAAAACTTTGCTTTGAGAACCAACTATAGGTAATGATAAAAAATTTCCTATAAGAACAAAACAAGTTGGTGGCATTTGAGAATAGCCTGCAAACAGAACTTGTAATTTTTGCATAACCTAACAAAAAATTACAGATAAATTAGCACTTGAAAAATAAAACATACAAAAAATCAGTAAGTCCAATCATTGAGGAAAAAATGAATAAACAATTCCATAATTCTTAGATTTAATAAAAAAATTTTGATTACAGCTGGTACGAATGGGCCAAAATAGCAGACTTTAGCACGCAAAGTGCATAGATTCTAAATTTTATAGTCACTATGTTCTATTAAGATCTAAATTTTATAGACATAGAAATAAATTTTAAGAAAAAGTATGCATATCATGATCAAAAAGAAAAAAAAAGGATTGATATCTTAATTTTAAATAAAATTAGTTTTATTTATTGCACTTTAATACAACTACAGTGGAGTCCCGATTATCCAAGTTAATGTGGACCACAACTAACTCGGATAACCTAAAATCTCAGTTAAAGGGGAGAGCATAAAAAAGAAAAGAAAAAGAGCAGGTACAAATTTAATATGTTTCACAAATACAAAATTTATATGAGTACACCACATACAATTCTTATTATAATTAAAAGGCTTACTTAAAATCACTTAAAGAGCATCTTCAAGAGAATTAAAGAGTTTTTACTTAAAAAAGTTCTAAATCATTTTTTGTTTTACATTACTTTAGCGCTTTTCTGTAGTAATGTTTCACCAGTTTTTTAGGGATAACAGGAAGGCTGGTGTCGCCTCTTCTTGCTGTTCTATATATTCAATAGAACTTTCGATAGCTTTTAGTGATAGCTGTATGAGCGATTTTAATATGCTGTCATCAGATCAAGTTGTTGGATTTTGTTTTCCTGATTGTTTAGAAGATAAAATTCAGATTTTTTTCGCGATAGTTTAAAAAATAAAAAATAAACCAGAACGAAAGAATCTTTGAAATATTTTATAGCATAGTTAAAGACGAAACTTGCATAATTGGGGTTCAGATAATCGGAACTCTATTGTATATAATAATATTGCTCAGTGCTTTTGAAAACAAAATATAAAGCTGCTAACGAGCAATAGAAATATCATTATGCGATTCAATTATAATTTAAATAAGAGCGAAACATAACAGTCAGTAGGTTTCATGAATAACAGGGTTAAATTGATATAATAATAAAAGACAGATTTGACTTCTTTTGAAAATCAAATTTTAAAAACTGAAATTTTAGAATAGTTTAACTTACTTACCTTGAATTGATCCAACCAAATGTCAGATAAAAATACAAACATAGCATTGCTATTTTCTTCTTCAATTTCTCTAAGCTTTATAGAAAGTCTATGTGAATTTATTGTTGGGCATGGAGTCGCACAAAAATTAGGAAAATATGATCTAAAAGTAACATTTACTTTTTTAGAATAATACAAAACAATATTATGGTTTAAGCTTAACAATATTATGGTATTAAGCTTATATTTTTGATTTACATGAAGTTAAAGCCAATTACATTCACTTTTAACAAAACTTATATTTCAGTTAAGCCTAGATAAAAACTATGTATTGGTCAATATTGCTTAAAATTTGTAAATACGTTTTTTTAAATAGTCCTTAAAATGAATAGGGATTGATGCGCTTTGAATGACAAATAGTACAATACAGTACATATAGTACAATACGGTGAATGAATCAGATTCTGTCAGACCAATAAGTCAGTGTTTGCCTTCTTTCATGTCTTGTATGACTCTCATTGTGAGTTTTTTTTTCCAGATGTTGTTCTATTAACAGTAGCTGGGCCCCCTTTTCAATCCTTCTTCAACTGCCAAGTTTGAAAAAGAAAAATGCGGAAAAACACTACAATGCCAACATCTCGCAATTTAATGCACAATCAAATATTTAGGTTTAATATTTGAAAAAGTTAAATAAAAAAGGTGATTTAAAAATCTTTAAATAAAAAAAAATTAAACTATTATTTAAAGCCCAAATCAATCAAATTACATTTTTATAATTTTAGATAAAATAAGATATAACAACTATATTATATAATGATTATACAACTATTAGAATAAGAATTCAAACAAAATGTTTTTTATTAATAAAAAGAGAAATCAAAAATCATGTTGTAAAGCAGTTAAATACTACAATTCCAAAGGAAAGTTGCACAATACAGCAGAAATTCCATTAGAAAATTGAAACTTATAGAAAATTTTAAAGAAAACAATAAAAGTAATGAAAAATATTAAAAAAAAGACATTCTCTTCTTCATTATTGTTTTTTATTAACTTGTTGGAAAAAGAATATTAGTGTGTTTTGCTTTATACAAATTTATCACAACCTCAATTTAAAATTCCAAAATTAGAAATAAAAGAATAAGTATGAATAAAAAATCTAATTGCTGCGCATTCAGAGGTTTTTAGTATAGAAAGCTTAAGCTAAATCATTTATGCTAGTTTCGACCACAGAAACTCTAACTGAATCATATCTATTGAAATTTCTTGAGTAACTGTAATAAAAGGAAATACTGTTTAAAAGAAATCATTTTCATAAGCAAATATACTTTTTTTTTTAATTTCCAATGGCAAGGCATATTACATTTATAAAAACAAGCCACTGCGAAACAATGAGCAAGCAATTACAAATATTGACCGAAGTTATTAAAGCCTCAGGCGTTCTCTAGCTCTCCAATACAGGGCGGTCTTGGAGTCGGCAGAGTCACGAAGTGCCCCGCATCGACGCAGGTGAGCTCTATTCAGAGGTTCTCCCAATCGCATAATGAACAAAGAGGGGAGTCAAAAATACCAATTTCACGGAGATGTTCACTCAGGCAGTCATGTCAAATATACTTGTAAACATAAATACCTCAATAATATGAGCTATTACTGTTCATCATTTTATTTCCTTTAGCACTAATAATGCTGATATTTCTGGGTTCATTAAAGCTCACTTATTGTTGGTTTGATAACATCATGACCATTATCTGTGTCACTTATCCATTTAATCATCAATATTTATTTTACGGTTAGCATTTTGCCTGTTATTCAACATCTAATTATGCCACTCTTATATTTAACTTTATATTTAGTAGCCGGATGTTGCAATTGTAAAATAATCATTGCCTATTATTCAACATCTAATTATGCCACTCTTATATTTAACTTTATATTCAGTAGCCGGACTTTGTAATTATAAAATAATCATTGCCTATTATGCCACTCTTACATTTAACTTTATGGGGTGTAGTGTAACAGGCCTCCTCGTGGTGCACCCTGGATAACGCTAAATATGTTATAGCCTTCGTCTTTATCTTAAGCCCTCCAGGAGGCCCGCAATTTTTCTAGTTTCAAGACGCTCTCCACCCCTGGAGATATTTCTTTGCTATATTGGACTGCAAGACTTCTCATGCTCGAGAGAGCAAATGATGCATGTAATTAAAAAAAAAATATTTAACTTTATATTTAGTAGCCGGACTTTGCAATTGTAAAATAATCATTGCCTATCATTCAACATCTAATTATGCCACTCTTATATTTAACTTTATATTTAGTAGCCGGACTTTGCAATTGTAAAATAATCATTGCCTATCATTTAACATCGAATTATGCCACTCTTATATTTAACTTTATATTTAGTAGCCGGACTTTGCAATTGTAAAATAATCATTGCCTATTATTCAACATCTAATTATGCCACTCTTAAAATTAACTTTACATTTAGTAGCCGGACTTTGCAAATGTAAAATAATTATGCAAGGATAAAAATTAACAGGATGTCTATGTAGCATTGTTTGCTTCTTATAAGGTACTAATTTCGTGGTGTCGAAAAAGGGCAACCCTAAACCCTTATAAACTCATACGCAAGTTTTATTCAGACATTAATTTTAAATGATTAAATTATACATCTTACTTACAAAGTCTCTTCAGCAGGTTCAGGAGGAGGAAAACCCATTGCAGTCACATGGAAAACTTTATCGTCACTGAAACCTTCAACTAGAACAATATTGTTTTCTGTAAAAAGGCCTCCTTTATATACCTAATATGTCATCAGGAAATATAATAAATTGTATAATATGCTATGTAAATAAATTTAACAATACTGAGGTATTTGGAATAAGAAAGGATCCATTAAACAATTTTCCATACTTTTACAGATTACAAAATTTTCTGTAAAACTGAAACAAGGGATCTTTTGTAATTCATTTCAACTTAATACAAAAAGCAACTGAAATTTATATGCTTCTTTTCACAGTTTAGAATACTTAGTAATAGAAAAATATTGTTAGTTAAGTAAAGTAAGGAGGTTTAAACATAACAAATTTGGCTCTGTCAATGGACGTAACAAGAATGCCCCCTGTGACCAAGCGTAAATAAAAATTATGTTAGATGCTCCTGAGCAGTGCTTTTTTAGACACTATATATTATGTCTAACATTCAAACTAGACATTATAAATAATAACTAATTTATCAATTCAGCCATACCTTCAAATGAGAGTATTCACAACACTAAAAGAATTCCAGATATTATTTCAATGTAAGAGAATATATTTTTGCTGTACTTTAAATATAAGAGCACTAAACAAATAACAAAATTACAAATATTTGATAGCTTCCTAGTATTTCTTAAATTAAATATTTGAAAAGGGGATAAAATGTTGAAGGTTAAAAGAACAAACTCATAAAAAGTTGTTTAAAATTACAAACTGGCTCAAGTAAACATGAATAAATATTTCTCAATAATTCCTCGTGTTTAGATAAGTCAATAAATTAGAAACAATTTTGGTGAAATGGTTTTTAATTATACATTGACGGGTGAAAAACAAGTTTTAAAGCAAAGTTTGTCTCCAAAAAGTAATGAGCTAATAACAGCATTTTGAAAGCAGATTGTAATCATTACATTTAACAAAATAGTTGTAGCTAACTACACTTAAAGTAGTTATAGTTAACTAAAAAAAAAATTTCTGACCACTGTAATACATAGTACACTTGTTTAATGGGAGTCTTTTTTAACAAAAAAAATTTAATTGAAGGTCACGATAAATTAAAGCTAACAAGACATTATATAAAACAAATTATTTATAAGACTTCAACAAGCCTTTAAACTTATGAGCACTTGGTCCACCATCTTTCATTGCCTCAGCAACATCCTTTCCTGTCAAACAAACTAGTGTTTATAAAGGAATTTTCTGTAAAAATTTACACAATTTGACTTAATGATTTGAGGGGTAATGGCAAAGTCAGGCACAGGTTCAACGGCTCTGGAGCCCTTTCTGAGAAACACGAAAAGTTTTATTCACATACTTTGCAAGATAGTTGGAAACTCCTTTTCAAAATTGTTTTCACATTGATTTTATTATGAACATCTACTTTCACAAATATTCTAAAATGCTAACTTTGCCTTGTTTTATTATTTCTAATGAAAACCACACAAAATTAACGGGTTTATATCATTATATATATATATATATATATATATATATATATATATATATATATATATATAGTCGGACCCCGATTTAACAAACCCCTAATTAACGAATAATTAACCTCGAATTAACGAATTATTTCAGCATCCGGAAAAAATATTTTTCATTAATTTTGATCAGAAAAATATTGCATTTTTTTGTAATTGGCAGATTCAAAATGGAAAAAAATCTTTCCTGGGAGGAATAAAGTAGAAAAAGTATATTCGTTTCAAACAAAAGAAACGCTCGCAACAGGGAAAAACAAAATTCGTCGCGGGTAGGTGAGCAGAGTCAATAAGACATATTACACTTGCAAGGTCATTTTCCAGGGGTTTGTCACGTGGACTATGAGTCAAACAGGAAATTCCTTTCTTATCTTAGATAGTCGTTTATAACTAGTAATTTTTAATAATACATATGTACAAAAAACAATTTTTTTAAACCCCGATTTTACGAATGACCCCGATTTAACGAATAAAATTTCCGGTCCCGATGAATTCGTTAAATCGGGGTCCAACTGTGTATATATATATATATATATATATATATATATATATATATATAGATATATATAGATATATATAGATATATATATAGATATATATATATATATATATATATATATATATATATATATATATATATATATATATATATATATATATATATATAAAGGAATATTTAGTAATTTTTTAAAAAATATTAACTGAAAACGTTTTATTTCCAGCAAGGAATTTAATTACGCCCTCAACAAACTCGGGCCCAGGACAGTTGTTTCAACCTCTCTGCCCTTGAATACAGTTTTAATTAATGTAACTTCATTCACTCATCCTTCAAAAATCATAAGGCTTTATCCTGAAGTTAAGAAATAATTTAAAAATCCTTGAAAGTTTTTTAATCTTACCTAATGTGAAGTTAATAAATTTTAATAAAAGAAAACAATACACTTTAGAATTGTCAGTTCTCTAACATTTAATTAGACATAGGGACTTCAACTGAAAAAAAAAAAAAAACACAGTTATTTTTTTTTTTTTTCTTTTTGTCACATATTTTGCAAAAGGATACTGTTTTGCTTAAATTCAATGGTACAACTCCAGTTGGATCTTCAAGAAAGAACTGGCCCTAAAAACATAAAAATATTTAAATAGAGACAAAATATTTAAAAATATAACAAATTAATCACTATAAATCAAGTACTATAAATGATTAGAAGTGTGATACATTACAAAAATCGGCATGTTTATAGAAATACATACTAAATTTGATCCTATCTTGGAAAGAGATTATTCCATAAGACTGACTGATATAATTTTAGAATGAATTGCAAAATGAAGTTATAATAATTAAAAACATATTAACAATAAGGTTTATTCAATCTCAAACCTTTCCATTCAGATTATGTTCTTGATTTTATGTTTTCAAAAAATTGTATGAATTATTGACAAAAGACTTTCAAAATAAGTTAAGTGAAAGAAAAAAAAAAGATTCACACAATTGTTTTTGTAATTTACTTACATACAGGCACACATTAACGAGAAATTAATGTGTGCCTTTATGTAAGTAAATTACAAATTAATAATTTTAGAATAAATTGTAAAATATAAGTTATAATAATTAGAAACATATTAACAATAAATGGGCATAGTATTAACAATAAGGCTTATTCAATCTCAAACCTTTCCATTCAGATTATGGTCTTGATTTTATGTTTTCAAAAAATTGTATGAATTATTGACATGGGGAAAGACTTTCAAAATAAGTTAGGTGAAAGAAAAAAAATGATTCACACATTTGTTTTTGTAATTTACTTACAGGCACATATTAACGAGAAATTAATGTGTGCCACCTTTATGTAAGTAAATTACTAATTAATAATTTTAGAATAAACTGTAAAATGAAGTTATAATAATTAGAAACATATTAACAATAAATGGGCATAGTATTAACAATAAGGCTTATTCAATCTCAAACCTTTCCATTCAGATTATGTTCTTGATTTTATGTTTTCAAAAAATTGTATGAATTATTGACATGGGGAAAGACATTCAAAATAAGTTAGATAGGGAAAAAATGATTCACATATTTGCTTTTGTAATTTACTTACATAAAGAAGCACATTAACGAGAAATTTTTCAATGAGAAATTCTATTTCATATATAGATTTAATAAGCCTAAATCAAGGCACTAAAAAAACACCTCTTTCTAGTTTTAATATGCTTGAGACCCATGTGTTATTAGCTCCACATAACAAGTCCTTCTCTAACTTCTTATGTTCTAAAATTAATGAGAACCATTCATGCAAGGCAATCTTAAAGGATCATCTATTCACTAGATGATTTGGGGTTTTATGTAAGGGTTTAAAGAGTGATTTGCAAAATGGTCAAGAGCCTGAGAATTTTGTGACTCCAAAATACTAAGAAGTGCCTGTCCATGGCATGACAGTTAGAAGATTTACGAAATAAGTTAAAGTAATAATGAATAATAATAATAAATAATAGTATATAATAATATATAAAAATAATATGCATAACAATAATAGTATAATAATAAATACTGACATATTTGCTTTTATATCACCTTTAATTTCAACTCCATGTTTATTGACCATAGGAAAATCTATTTTAAAGCAGATTTAGTTATAAAAATAAATTTTGAGAGGCAGGAAGTTAACTTTAAAATGACTCTAGTTACCATCACGCTAAAGAACGATCTTGAAAGAATACTGATCGATATGAAGCTAACAAAATAACCTATAATTTAAATATTGCATAGGACAATTTTCTATTCTTTCAATAGGAAAGGTTAACATTAAGAAGCGCTCTTTTCCAAATTTAAAGCATCTAATAAATTTGAAATTTCTTGTGAATGCCAACTGTTTTATATTTGTTAAACTAAGCACGAACAAAAATTCAAATTAAAAGAGAATTTTCATTATGTCAAAAATGAAGAATTACACCAGTCACCTTTTGCATAACATTGTTGACAAGGTTCGTGATTTTTTTGATTTAAATCAGATTTTTTTTTATTTAAATCAGATTTTTTTGATTTTTATTCAAATACACTGTAAGAACTTTCATTTATGATTAAAAAAACTTTGTAAATGTTTAATCAAAATTAAATTAATATTAAAACAATATTTTAGAAGCATATTTATAACAATATTTTAGAAGCTCTAACTTTTATTAAAATAATCTTTCATTATAATACATAGCTTTGAATGCATAGCAACCATTCTGAAATAAATGCATAATTGAAATTTAAAGAGTAGATGAAATAGAAAATTTAAAGAATACTTCAGGGGTCTGTCTAAGTTTTTCTGAGAGGTATACCTATTTTGTGAAAATTCAGACATAATTTGTGAAAATTAAAAATCAGATAAAAAAATTAACACAAATATGGTAAAAATATGGATTTATCGTTTCTTACGAGACACAAAAATAAAATTTTAAGAGAAAAGTATTTTGTCAAATTATTCTACCGTTTTTCCTAAAGTTGAATTTGTGAAGGTACCACTAACTATTAAAACAAAGTTTCAATTAGTAAACCATAATTTTAATTTAAAATTGTGATTTCTTCTCTTTTTTTCTTGATTTTTAAACTGACAAAATAAATGTAACAGATTGTGTTTATAAATGTAGACATTCATCAAAAAATAAATAAATATTTAATCTATATATTTTTATATTAAAATAATTATTTTTAATTCTATATCAAAATAGATAAGTTAAGAGAAAAAAAATTTTTTTTTAATTCTATGTACTCATTGGAATTTTTTTCACAAAATTTCTTTATAGAAAATCAGATAATGTCAAAGATACTGTAAACATATTATAACCCTACTGCTAACATAACCCTACTGCTTCAAATAAACTTTGAAGAGAAGAATGACACTATATCAGGAGAAAAATATCTGAATTCATCAGCCTTTTTTTTTTCACTTTTGGCATATTAGGGTAATTTCTTTTTAATACAACCTCAAGCTTCAGAAATATACATTTTCCACCAATAAAATCTAATGTAAATTTTAATTCCACACTTTTTCATTCAAAAGGTGGAATTTTAATTAACATTATTTGCATTATTTTTTGAAAAAAAATCATGCTTATCAATTACTTTCTACAGCTATGCAAGTCTATATTAAGACAGCATTAAATGTTTACTTTAATCTGTACTTTCAATCTCAAGAATCAAAACATTTTTAAAAATGTAATTTCAAATGTGTTGGGATTTAACAAACACCAAGAACGAAAGTAATTTCGTTAACTAAAATTAATTAATGCAGCAATTTATTTAAAATAAATTTTAAAACTAAGAAAACAAAATAATAGAAGTATCAATAATTTAAAACACTGATTTTTGACTTTTAAAATCAATATATATATTTAAAAAGAAATAATTGATTTAAATCAATGATTTTTTTAAAAAAATCATTTGATTTAAATCATGATTTAAATCAAGCTGATTTAAATGAACAAATCCTGATTGTTGACTTAAAAGAATAACAAATTACAAATACTTTTGTCAACAAACAATTATTCAAAAGTGTACTTTTCGATGAGGCATATCATATTATCAATAACCCTACATCTTTAGTTAAAATGTTTAGTCTTTAAATTTAATATTGTCAAGTACATGAGAGCTTTTTATCATCACCACCTATTTTTCACCAATGAGATAGAATCACTGGCATATAAAGTCTTCAAAACTTCCACTTTTTTAACAGTCTGATTTAGTTTAATATTTAATTTATTTTATAATTCTAATTTGTAGTGTTTTACTTTATCTTTTTTCAATATCTGATAGTGTGCTGAAGATGATGTTCCAGTATAGCAATAAAACTTGTACAATATTTTTATCAATATTGTACAATATTATAAACAATATTTTTAACTATCTGTTAGTTTTAAAACTTGTTTTTGTCTTAGATAACTTACTAAGTTATCTAAAGAGTTATCTAAGATAAAGTTACTCTAAATGCAACAAATAATAATGAATTTATCAAACGACACAATTTTGAGATAATAACAAAATTGTATTGATTAAAAAAAAGAAGAAAAACTTATAAAATCTTGCATCCTATTAAATTCATCAAATAATTCACCTCCTTAAGTTGAGTTAGCATTCCCAAAACAATTATATTATTTTCAGTACAGGACAATCCAAGAAGGTGTTCAACTGCTTTGAGAGTATAATTTTGGGACTGATTTGCACTGCTAACAATAGATTGAGCAGAGAAAAGTCGATGTCGAGCTGTTCTTTGGTGTACTGTTTTATAACGCTCAATCAGCATATCAGCTTTAGAGTCTGGATTTCCATGCAAAACAACTGGTTTCTTATGAAGGGTGCTCCATGTAAGAAATTTTTTTGAATCAATACTGAAAAACATACATATTAAAAAATAGTACAACAGTTAAAAGGCATGGTAATTAACAAAGAAAAAATTTATAATATACCTACTTGTAATAACATAAAAGTATAATATATAGAAAAGAAAGTACATAAAAGTCTACGTAAATAAAAATTTTGACTTTCATATAAATGTTCTTCCCTTAAATCAACCAAAAAAAATAATAAAGAAATAAAATTCCATCGTTTTTTTTTTTTTTTTTTTTAGTTCAGTTTGAAAAGATGGAAATCAATGCACCATTATATTCCACGAAAGTAGATGGTCAATTTGTACAATTATTTTAAAATCAATAAAATACATAACTCTGTTTAAAAAAAAATTAAGAAATTGTTACTGTGATGAAAATGTTTGTTACAATTTAAAGAGATTTATAAAACTCAGAAAATATAGTCTTTAAAAAATACACACCAGTCAACTTCAGTGAAATGAATCGCATTATATGATATTTAAAACAAATTTCGTTGCAAATGTCATAAAGCATCGCATTAATTTGAAATCATTTATAGCCAGAAATAATATACCTTATCTCCCTTTTTTAACTTAATTATCTTTTTGATGCTTCCTTATTACTACCTGTTCATGCCAACTGAAAGGAGGAACTGTTGTTGTACTCAGAATAAAATGTTTAAAAAATACATAAATATAGGCTTTCAAAAGGTGAAAGCTAAGAATTTGCTTCATTCTTTTTAGTTTCTAGTTGCTATTGCTCAAGTGCTGATATGTAAATCTTCTTGAACTAATATCAAAAACAATAATTATTTTTTCAAGACATCGCATAAATTTAAATTAATGTTGTTAAATTATGTTACATATATTTCAGAGGCACAATTTTTTTTATATAGAATTATTAGAAACTACCTATTACTTATTGATATTATTCTGTTTCCAGTATCGCAAAAACCTATGAAGATATTACTATATCAGTATATATTCCACCCAACTAAAATCAAGATGCAAATGAATTCATCTGGTTGTTTTACTTGGAGTAATTTAAAGAAAAATACATAGATGGGATGGTTACATGTTTAGCTTTTAGAATTTATCGCTTTCTGGGATTTTTTTTTTCTCCAGTTTCTAGTGGGCCACTAGCTGGAACTCACCAAAACTTTGTGAATTACTCTGCCAAAAGTATTGATATGGCAATCTTTCAAAATCCATTACTACAGTACCTGTATTAATACATTATCACTGCATCTAAATTAATGTGCAACATAATTATTATCATAATGCTAACAGCATGTATTACCCCTATTAATAAAATGTCATTGGCATCAACAATAGGTGATTCTTTACAGCCCCTGGAAGGGGAATAGCGTCAAATTTTTTACAAGCGTAACATTGGGGTGTGATATCATTTTTTTTCCAGATTTTATTCATATAAATAATTAATTTCAATAACTATATTTCATTTCTTCCTTTAATCACTTGTTAAATTAATATACCTATTTTTTTCCCCAGCACTAATAGAAAACATCAAATAAGTTTTATTCCTTCCCCCCCCCCAAAAAAAAACACATAAAAGTTAATTTTTGTAATAATCAAAATAATTTTGTAACAATCAAAAATCTTATATTCTCTTATAAAAAATATTGAATGTAAAAATCCCTTAATATATATATTAAATCATTTACTCCCACGAATGGGAGACACACTTACGAATTTAATAAATAAAAGTATGAATAATTGCAAACTTACTTATAAGTGAATCGTATCAAGGAAAATGCATCAAAAATTTTCAATAAGTCTCCATCGTTGTTTGAAGTACAATCAAGATTTTGAAAGGCTTCTTCTAAATGAGATTTTTCAATCAATGAACAAGTTAGATTTTGTGAATTTATTTGATCTATTATGCTTTGGATTACTTCATCTATCTGAGATTCGTTAATGTTTTCTAGTTGTTCATGAATATATTTCAAAGCTTCGCTATAGGGAAAAATAAGATACAAGTATAATAATAAAATATAATAATTTGCCCATGTCAATAAAGAGAACACACTTTAAAGAGACTAACCTTCGAAGCGTAAAACCATACATACTGAAAGTAGAGATAATTTTAGCTTTAAAAGAATTCATCCTGTTTTAAATATTAAATCAACGTTTAAAATTTATTATATATAATCAAACTAAAACTAAAAATTGCTAAACAACACGATAACTAAAACAATTATAAAATAGACTTTAAAATAAACAAAACAGACGAATTTTGGCGCGATCGACTTTTTGCAGTTTACAGTTAACAAAAAAAGTAGTTTGCTTATTAAAAATTTATTGTTTTCATTCGATACATATTTTTTGAATTTTAGATAAAAATTTTGATTTTGATAAAAATAAAAGAAATTTGATTTTAATTAACTTTTATTTTATCATAATTTATTTATTAAATCCAGAATATGTTTATATTTTTTGGCAGCACGTTCAGTAATGGGGGAATTGTTTATTCCGCTATGGCGGAAAGCAAATGGGGAAGTTTGACACACAATATTTTAGAAATAATATTCTCTTATCTTGATTTGTCTGATTTACGTGGTTGTTCGCTGGTTTGTAAAAATTGGTATAAACTCCTAAATGATGAGGACAATGATGTGTGGCGAATGCATTGCGTCCGCAAACTCGCAGAGGAAGCTTTGCGATCTGACATTCTTTCTAGTGTACCAACTTATAAAGCTAAACTTAGAGCATTTTATCACGCTTGGGACCCACACGAATGTTCGCGAAATGTTTATATTAAACCGAACGGTTTTACTTTGCACAGAAATCCAGTAGCGCAAAGTACAGATGCTGCCAAAGGTAAAATAGGATTTAGGACTGGTCGGCACTGCTGGGAAGTGTGGTGGGAAGGACCGCTTGGGACTGTTGCTGTCATTGGTATAGCGACTAAAGAAGCTCCTGTACAATGTCCAGGATATGTTGCTCTTCTAGGATCAAATTCTGAAAGTTGGGGATGGAATTTGGTGGACAATCATTTGCTCCATAATGGAGATAGCCAAGGAAACTATCCTCAACTTAATAACGCTCCAAAATATCAGGTTTGTTATAACGTGAGGTTAATTGAAAGTAGTCAGAATTGTCTATTGCGATTAATTTTGTCGATTAAGAGAAAACTTATTTACGTTACTGTATATTTATAAATATGTATGTAATTTATATGGTTTTTAAGTGAGTATTTAAATCTGCCTACATGTTCTAGAAGGCCTGCTTACATTACGTATGACCTGCTTAATTACGTGATCTGTGGCAGAATGACTGCCAAGTCTTGGAAACTTCCGGGTAGTGGCCTGCTAGAAACTAAAAAAAAAATATCACGGAAAGAGATCAACTCGAAAGGTATAACTCATAGCCACCCCCAGGCAAACATCTCATGTTTTTTTTAAAAAAATTGCAAGTTTAAATCTATTTGGCATTTGTAGTTGACGAGACAGATCACGATACGGAAATATCCCCCTTAATTAGCTAGTCTTTATGAAAATGTTTAGACACAAATCCCTCTACAATGACTAACTATTGAAGGCTGTTATCAGTGTTATTTTAAGTTATGTTGCATATAATGTATTAAAGAGCTGAAGGATCCTTGTTTGATCCTCAGGGGTGACATCATACCCTCCCAGGTTCTAGATAGATAGGTTCCAGCCTTTCCAGATCCATAGGTTCCAACGTAAAAGTGGCCTGTGCATATTGCTTACTGACAATCTTGCCATTGGCCAAGAAATTGAAGAGCTTTAAGGAACGCCATGCCGTGGGAGAAACTTTTTGTTGCAAATTCTCTTTCACCTCCAATACGAATTTAAAAGAGAGAGAAAATGTGTTCTAGCAAAAAGTTTCAATTGCTGAAAAAAAATGTCTAAATATCAAGATGCTAATAAATTATTGGAAGAGAACTTCTCCGTCCATTGCATAATCCTAAGTTATCTTCTTGTAATTCATTTAAATATATCTTTGATATTTTCAAAATTTCTTTTCAGTATTTGAGACTTCATAGCTTACTCTTGATTTGTTTGAATTCACTTTATTTATTACTTTAAATTAGTTATTATGGAGGTGAAAGAAAATTTACAACAAAAAGTTTCTCCCGTGATTTGGCATGCTCTTAACCTCTATAATCTTTTTAACTTACAGAGAGAATACTTTATTTTTTTGCTCATTTCTTTGCATGAAAGAGTAAAAACAAGTGCTTAAAATGTTTAATAATTCATTGGAAGAAGATTCGCAGGTCTGTAGGTAACTGCACCAAACCTATAAAGTTACCAGGAAGAGAAGGTGGCTTGCGTCAAGCTTAAAAAAATTATATAAATGGAAAAGGACCATCTAGAAGTCATTTATGGGCAAACAACTAAAAAAAAAATTTTATAAAATATTAATAGTACATAAACCTTTTGATGTTAACAATTACTGACAACTACTGATTTGTGAAAGGCCTGGTTGTCAATGAATGGCACCTGATGGTAGTTCTTATGAGGCTAGTCACCCTTTGAACAATGAAAGAAATACTAAAGAATATAAATATTGATTCCTGTTATGTTTTTATGGCAAGTGTGCTATGAAAAAGAAAAAAGCGATGCCTGCATACTTACTATGCAAACATATGGTGATCATATTTTCCTCTATTTTCTTTCACTTCCTCAGTGTGTGACAAGTCTGAAATTTCAGTTATAAATTAGATTATATTAGTTCTAAGCAATTTTATTAGGTTTGCACTTAAAAGACTTGTTTTCTTAAAAAATCATTACCTACCACAGAGTTTAAAGGAGGTCAGGGTAATCCCAATAAAATCAACCAATAAGAAAAAAGAATTTTTGGGTCAACATTTCTTATTTCAATTATTTTTGGCATGTTTAAAACCTACTTCTAAAATAAAAAATAAGGAAATTTTAGAATTTTTACATTTTCAAACTTGCAATTTCGAAAATTAACAAACTTTTTGGAATTTTTAATCAGTTATAATTTGAGAATTAATTGACCTAAAGAGCTAAATTTTGTGTTATTTTTGTTCAGTTTTTAATGGCATTTTATAAAATCTGTAAAACTTGGCTAAATAATAATAAAAAATGTTTTTATTAAATAATTAGATTAAAATTTTAAAAAAATCAAATTGAAATGTTTAATTATTCAACTAACTTATTTAATATTTTTTTACCAATGTTTGTGCCAAATTTCTAGATAGTATTCCTATGGGATCATATAGAGAAAAAATAATATTTTGATTCAACAGTTACACATTTTGTGATATTTTCAAAACAATTTTGATGGATATTTGGCATATTCATGTAATGATTTAGCTCAATGTATAACATGGAAATATTTTTTTTCTTCTCTGTTTTACATAAAGTACCATCTGAAATTTGACTAACATTACCGTAAAACTATTAAATATATATATATATATTTTAATATTTAGCTGTGTTATTTTATAAAATGTTGTTAAAAACTAAACAAAATAACTCAAAATTTTGCTCCCTTAATCATTAGTTCTCAGTTATAGCAATTTAAAAACTGTCAAAAATTCGCAAATTTTAAAAATTCATGACTCAGAATTCAATGGTTTAATGTCATTAAAATAGATAGCATGGCAGTGTTAATTTAACATTTTTAATATTTTGAAATTAATACAGTTAATTTAACTTCTTTTTTGCAATGTCTGTGCCAAATTTTAGTTTTATTTCTATGGATCATATAGAAAAATATATGCAGGTCTCTTAAAACTCATTGTACATATGTTAGGAAGTGATAGAGGACGACTAGACATACGCAAATCGCCATACTATCCATGATCGAAGTGCAAGTCATAAAGCGCCAGAGCACGGAATGATAGGAAACCCAACAAAGAAGAAACGGATAAAATGAAGGGAAACATTTTAATCAACAAAATTAAATTGTCAGCAGCTCCAATATCTGGGCATGTATTTGGAATGCTCCATACGTGTCATGCATCTCTGTCTTCTGATTTGAATGAACATCCATATCAACAGTGATACACAGGGCAAATGAGGGCAGCTGCTGTGAGCAACTTCTTTAAAGCAGTTGCTGGGAAATTGCATTAACAAGGGCATCACACCATCAAAGGAGTGACCTCCATACATTGACTTAAACACCGGGCATCTCTTGTGGTGTCAACAGCTGCAGTATCTGGGATTCTCTGTACTTGTAATGCATCTCGGCCTTCTAATTAGAGTGCTCATCTGTGTCATCAGCAATCCACAGAGCGAATGAGGACAGCTGCTATGTCCTTAAGCCTTTTTAAGACAGTTGCTTGGAAGCGTCCTCTAGTGCATTATGACTTTCGTTTTGACCATGGATTGTAGGGCGATTAATGCTTGTTTCGTCATTTTCCATCTCCCCATATGTATGTACCATGAGTTTTAAGGTACTCAATTTATATTTTCTTGTTAAATATTAATCATGTAACAAAAATATGCAACTTTTTTTTTGTTGCTAATATTGCTCTTAAAATAGTAGATGTGGATTTTACTGCATGATTCGTCACTCATAAATGAGAAATAAATAAAAGAATTTCTTTCATAATAATACCTTTTGAAAATTTGGTGCACACAATGCTTGAAAAGATTAAGATATTTTTTATAATAATTTGGCCATGTTATGCATTTTATTAAAACTCAGCAAAAAGGCATAAAATTTAACTCTTTAAGTCAATTAGTTCTCATGTTAATTAAATGAAATTGTTTAAAAACAGCAAAAATAAAATGAGTTTTTAAAATTGCGTAACTCAGAAGCAAATGGTTAAAAAAATTGGAACTTTAAAATTTATCATAATTTCTACCTATGAGAATAAAATAAACTAAATATCAAGACCTGTTATTTTTACGATTAAGTAACTTAATTGCAAAATAATATTTAAATACTTAAAATATGTACGAGTTATCTTACTCTCTATAAGGGTGTCTGTAAGAAAGATCGTTGCATTTAAAATGTTTCTGTATTTTTATTCCCAAAATATGCTAAAAATAAAAACTATTAATTCAATGAACAGTTACTTTATCATAACTGCTTGTATTTCATTCTTGTTATCAGATAATGTAGCATAAGAATAAAAAGTTACAGTAAGCTTTTTTTGTTGCAACTATCTTTAGTGAGGCACTCTGAAATTTGACTGTGCATTCATTTATTGTGTAGCAAGTCATGGATTTTGCTCCCATGGTGCCTGTGCAGGTTGGAGAACGAATACGTGTGATTCTCGACTGTGAAGATAATACGCTTGCCTTTGAAAGAAACTATGAATTTTTGGGAGTTGCTTTTCGGGGACTGCCTGACAAGAAACTATATCCTGCAATTTCTGCTGTCTATGGGAACACCGAAGTATCTATGGTTTACCTTGGCAATCCACTAGATGGCTGACAAAACTGCACTTAGTTTTAGGAGAATTTCTATTTGGAACCCAAATTAGTGGTAATGTCTGCTACTTTCTTTTATCCCTCTCACCCCTCCTTTCCTAATTTAACTCCTCCTCACACAATTGACAGTTTAAAACATAGTTTTATCTGTCATGTCAAAAAACCACTTTTTTGACAAGCGTCAAGAACCTGAAGTTTTAGTGTAAGCATAGTTATTAGCCATTATAAATATAGTATAGTATTTGTACTTAGTATAGTTATAGTATTTATAAACATTCATATAAAATTACAAGTCATGTTCTTGAATTAATTTGATAGTAAAGTATCTTTTTGTTTTGACAATTACAGTAAAAAAAAAATTTAATGTAGAAAATATTAAATAATTGTGCATGAAAATGTGTAAAATTTAAATTTATCCCATATGTTAAATTATTGAAAATAAAAATGCAAAAACAACTTAGTAAGAGACACTCAACAATCATCTCATTCATCATATGTAAAATCAATTTTCATTTACTCCCATTTTGACTTCTCCTTCCCCTAAAGCATACAATTACAGAAGAATAAAAAGAACTAAGACCAAATTTTGAAATTATTCTTTCGATTGATGCTGAGCTGCGTGGTCTAGAGAGTTGACATACTAAGGCTAAACATAATTAAATAACATGTAACTAGGAAATTTGTTCTAATAACTGTACTAAATATTAATAGCTATTAAGTTAAACCCTTAAATTGAGTGATTGAAAAATTATTAACTCATTTAAACAAGCATTTATATTTTTTATAAATTTAAATTAATTTCCTGATCAGTGAACTAATTATACATTAATGTAAGATTAGTTCACTAATTTTGGAAATATTCATGTACATGTAAGCGAGATTGCAGAAAATTCACAGTGCTAATATTCCCTGTGAACAAAGTTTGTTTTTGGATCAAATTTCCTCAAAAATTTAGCTTTTTTTTTCCAGTAAAATAATGTTTTCAAAGTATTTTTGAAAATAAAGTTTATATCGTAAAAAATTCATTCGATTTTACACAATTCTTGAATAAACAAGCATATGTGTTAGAGAATAAAAATAATCAAACTCAAAATATATTGTAATAGTAATAATTTATTAAATTAAAGGTCCTACGTACTATCTTCCATTTAAAGAAATAAATATACAAATTGATGTATGCTTTTTTTTTTTTTTAACAAGAAAAAGTTTTGAAAAACGACACATTTTTTGCAGAAAAATGTTCTGGAATTTTTTTTAGACCAAAAATTTCCCAATGACTGCCAGAATTTACTCCAAAGTCTTGTTTAGGTGGTTAAACATATTCTGCTCCCTTGAATATAATTAATAACTACATATATTGAGAATCAATTAAAAAAAAATTGTACATTGAGATCAATTATTGGAAAACAGTTTAATTTTACTTAATCTAAAAAAATCTGCCTGTAACAATAAAAGGATTAAAATTAATATTTAGATTGATAGTAATTAAAAACTCATAGCTATAATCTGTAATATAAAACGAATAGTTATAATATGGCTCTTAAAGTATTAAGATTACCATTAGAAAAACCATTAATAATTTCAATAATTTTGTCAACATTCTTTATATATGATATATAATATATATCATAATTATAGTAGTATCTAATAATATAAAACTTGTTGTACTTGTTCGGTCTAGTAACTAGTAACTGAATCGGCCCTAATGGAAGTTTCAGTGGAAGTTACTTATAATTGAGGTGCCACTTAATGAATTAAGCCCATCCATAAGCCATCATTAACTTAATGAATATTAAGAATTTTTCTCCAACTCCATGTGACTCGTTTTTCTAAAAATAAAAGGAAGCCCATCCTATATTTTACCTAAATAAGTTTAACCTGAGTGCCTATTTTTAGTTAATTTTAGAAGATACTCATTTGTTTAAAAATCACTAATAATACTCTTTTACCTTTTATTCCAAACAGGTTGACTCCAATAATTTGGATTTTTAACTAAGACTGCTTTCACAGTGCCATGTTTGATACCAAATGCTGTCTTCAGTATGCTTGAAAAGGTTGTTTGGAGTTAAATTATTGGTTATTTTGACGAATGTAAGAATTCATTCACTTGATCATGCTTATTCATGTCTGTGAATTCAAATGTATATTATTCCATGCATCAGTAAGGTAATTTAAATCCTTAAATGGCATCTAGGAAGAGTGAGTGAGATTAAATTTAATAAGGAAATGTGAATCTAAGTCTATATTTAAATATGAAAATATTTATTTTGTAAATGGAACTACCTAATATTTATTGTTAGAGCATTTAAAGGAAGCAAAACCATTCCATTTGCTCAAAATCTGTGTTCCAGTTTAGTTCCAAATGTGCATGTTGTTTGTGTTGTGTATGATTTTCTTATTTATGAATTTACTTATGTCTTAAGTAGCTTTTGTTTTTTTTTTTTTTTTCCTCTTATGAATTGGAATCGAATTTTGAACCATATTTATTAAACAAATGAAATTGTTTTAATCTCTTTTATCACTTCCTTTAGTACAGATGTTAACTTATGTACTCGTTTGTTATCTCTGGTTTAATTTTCTCATTTGTGTTTTGTGATTGATGATTTAAATTGAAAATCTAATAATGAATTTTAAAAATCTCCATTTTCATGACAGAAAAGCAATAAGTTTTCTTTTTTAATTTTATTTTAAATAATATAAAACCTACTTTATGATTGATAAAATCCCTAGGTATAAATTATATTAGACTTTTGCAATTTATAATGGTATTAACTTTAATGCGATCCATAAAGTATACTCTTCATTTATTCTAATATTAAAAAATTTTATGTCTAATGACTTTTCTTGCATTAAAAAACAATATTTGTGTTTCGATATTGTTAAAAGTATATCTTATATCTTCTTAATGTGAAGTACAGTTCCCTCTGCTTATAAAAATATGATTCATTCTGGAGACATTTTATTTAATTGAGCAACTAATTTTACTTAAGACAATATCTGCACTTTTTTAAAAAAAGAAGTATTTAATCATTTGCTTACTAGTGGCTAAGTTTTAACAGCCAAAGAGTTAAAAAAAATTTTGTGCTTTGTTCTCATAGTGTACATCTGGTAGCAGAATCTTCATTAATTCAAATGTGGCTGCAACTTCAACACTGATTATTGTACAAAACTCAGTTTAATCTAACATATATGTAGAAAAATTAGCGAGTGTAAGGTTCTTATGCATAAGAATTTTGTCTTTAAATTTAAGTATAATTTTTACTACATTGTTAACAAAAATGGAATAAATCCCTATAAAGTTAGGCCTGTAATCAAGTAAAAATTTCCACTTTTAGTTCTTTGAAGTGTTCGCTCAAATCAGCTTTTTAATTTAATTTAAAAACAAGTTTAAAGGTGTTTTAAAAAGGAGTCTCAGCCATTTTCTCAATTTCTTTGTTTACTTTTAAAAAGAAAACTTACATGAAAAATAATCTGTAGATACTCTAATAATCTGAGTGCTCTGATGAAGGTGTGGCAATGGCCATGAGTTAGATTTCATCCCTTCGAAGGAAAAATTTAAAATGAATCTCCCCTAATTGATAGAAAATTCAAACAGAATGGAAATGAACATGGCAGGATAAACAGCATCCTGTAGAATCGTTTTGCACATATAATGCTAATTAATAATTAATCTGTTAGAAACCTGGTATTGAATAATTGCTTCACATAAGTTTCTGCCTCATAAAGTATGCATGCAATTTTGTTCACACAAAAAATAATAAATTATTTAAAGACCAAGAGAATTTGGGTTGTGAGCTATAGTTTGCAAAATATTTAAATAAAATATTCTTTTAAGATATTTTTTCTTGAGCTATGCTTAAATAAGGTATGTCCAATGGGTTTGACTTTTAACAGCTGGCATACAATTATATATACAGTGAAAAGTATAGGTAATTACACAAAAAAAATATTCAAATGAAATGCCTTTCCCTCTAATATATATTTCATCTAGTATATTATGGATTTCTAAAGCTTTAATTGAAATATGAAATGATTGATTAGGCATAATATTAAAATGATTCCTTGGTACTGTTTTAAGTTATAAGACTATGTTTAAAGTATTTATTACTTTTTTAAAAAGTGCTGTGGTAGTTATTAAATGTTTTTTTTAATTGATTCATAAGATTTATTTTAATTATAAAAACTAAAAATATTATTACATAGGAATTAAAATCCATCTGAAGAATTATTACATGAACTGCCTTAATTAGAATTAATGTTTGCAATGTACGTAGTTGTCCTGATTTTCTTGAAGAAAAATATTTTGTCCTGATTTTTAGCTTTTCATCCTAATATTCTTGTTTCTTGTGTGCTATAGAACATCCTTTTTTTTTCTTCTTTTTTGCAAATACAAATGCAGAGTTGGAAATATATTTTAGGAATCAAAAAAAAAAATTAGATTTTTGATCCAACATTTTTTGTATTTTAATTAATGCTAGTAGTACCTTTCACTAATTATGAGACAAATAGCCTAAGCCACTGTATTAATTTTTTTCAAGCTTTCTGGAAATTTGGTCATTTTATGTAAAGGAAAGCTCAATTACCTATTTTACTTATCAAATTTCTATGGTAATGAATTTAAGGATCATAAGCTTTTTTTATTATTTTCAGCATCAAAGCTTTTTTGAGGGGAGCTATTGAGTTTCACCTTTATGAAAGTATAAGCTGTTTCTAAACGTATTTTAATGCTTCTAACTATATTACTGTTGAAGAAAGTTTACCCAGAGATAATAATAGGCACAGTTAATTTCTCACTTTCATAAATTTAGATGTTACTATCTTTGCATTTTTTATAAATAACTTTACCTATTACTATTACATCCTGCTTATTGCTATCTCATTATTGGATTAAAATCAATGAATCATAAAATTATTAATTATTATAAAATTATATATAATTTTTTTCTTTTTTTTACTACTTAGTTAATTTTAATAATTGCAGTTTTTTAAAATGTTTATGTAAAAAAAACATTACGTTGATTACCTAAAGTTTTTTGTTCTATTTATTGAAGTTCTTGAATTGTTAATTTTTAACCAACCCTTTTTTTTTGGTAATTTTTTTTTTTAAATAGATGATAAATTGTTAGATAACTAAGGCTTATTCTATTTTATGTGACAATTTATAACTTTTTATTAAAATAATGTGATTTGAAATAAGTTTTCAATGCATATTCATGGTAGCTATAATATTAGGTTGATGCATAAATTTGTGGAATAAACTTTTGATGATTATTAAAAGTATCTCAGTTTTTTTGTAATTTCATATTAGGATATTAATCATGATATTGTATTAAAAATATTAATTTAAACGTTTAAATAAATCTAATTTAAGAGAACTTTCATCCAAAACTATTAAATAATGTTAAGGGAAACTAGTTATTGTCAGAGTTTAGCCGTTAGGTTCAACTAAATTAGAAAAAGTGATCCAACTGAAATTATAATAACTAACAAGGTTATACTAGGAAATAATTAATGTGACTAAACTGCCTATAAAGATTACTATTTAATGCATTAAAAATTAATTGTAATGTATTTGTATAAAATGTTTTGGGAAAAGAAAAGTAATTGTTAGACATTTTTTTGTCATTTATCGGGCAAATATTTTTTAAGCTGGTGAACCAGTTTTTTTAGCATTGTAATCTTTTGGTTATTTTACTAAGAGTTAATGGAAAACTAAGCTGTAGTTCTTTTTCTAAGGCTGCAGATTTAGAAAAGTTCTTCTTCACATCTAATAATAAGCTATAGGAAGTACAGATTTTCTTTGTACTTCTACCTAACTGGTCATAATTGACATTTTGTGTTTTGAGCAGTGATAAAAAGTTGTTAAAATATCACTTTTTATTTGTTATTGGTTTGAAATAAAATAATTAAAAGATGCCATACACTTAAAGTAAATACCCCCTAAATATTATGCTCCCTTTAATTCCTTTTAGTACAAAATTGATTGCACTTAATATGGAATCTACAAAATTTTAGTAAGTCATTTGTGGCTCTTTCCGACAGTGGCAGACTTTATGATTGGGATTCTAGGTGACGGATGGTTCTTTCAACTTTAGCCCACAAAATTTCTGTAAGATTGGGGTCTGGAGACCAGAGCAATGAAATGAAGTCTATTTTGTACCTTGAAGTTGTTCCTTTTAATACTAGCTGTATTTTAAAGCTAAATATCCCGGTAACAGATGCCCTTGCAATTCCTACTACTGATTATCATAACAAGATAAATTAACCAACCACAATGTTTAGGTATAATGTCTTCTTCAAACTATCATGCTAACAAAATTAAGATTCTAAAATTGTCAGATGATCATTAATATAGTGCTTAACAATTGTAGATTAATTGAACTCTTAAACTTTTGCATCAACCTAATACATAAATTGTTTGTTTTTCAATTTTACATTGTTTTATCAAGTTTTTTCTATAGCTATTTTTAAAATTACTCAAATTATATTCTCTATGATCAATATTATAGTTGGAGCAGTTAGTTTAATGTCTCCATTTGACTTTTCATTGTTGATATGCTACTTTTTGAACTTTAAATTGTTATAGTTTGACTTAAGTTTTTCACTGCCAAACATCAAGTACCTGATAAGAATTTTGAACTTTTGTTGATTCATGTTATCCTGTACATTCATTGAACTAATAAAACAGTAGAGTGGATATGCTATAGCATTTCTCAAAGATTTATTCATTGTTTTTTTTCTTGACCTAATTCACATTTTTCTTTCGTAACATAATGCAATAGATTTAGCCGATGTTTAGTAGTAAAGGCTGCTGGTAAAAAAAATAATAAAAATTCTTTTTTTTTTTTTTCCCTTCCTTTTTTTAATGACATTTAGTTTTCTAAGAAACTATATTTACAAATTTTTCACCCTATGAGTTAAATATTTGATATTATAAATGTTTTATAAGAGAACAAAATTTCTAAGGCAATAAGTAATTTTTGTTTAGTTAATAATTGTTGTCTTGCATTACATTAAAAACATTTCTTGTATTTAAGATTGAATAGTTGTGTTAGGTTTTTCATCATTTTGTACTTTTAAAGGAATATTGTTTCTCAAATATTATCAAGAGGCTAAGCTAAAATAAAAAAGAATTATACTAAGATTTAAAACAACTTGTATAATTAGTTTCTTAATAAGTAATTTATATTGTGTGGAGAAATCTGTTTAATATTGCTTTATTTTCCAGCTAATAAAAAAAACATAAGATTAACCATCTAAAAATGCTTATTTCATACGTGCTTTGTTATAAGTTTTTTTTTTTTCTTCATTTAAAGAAAAAAGTGTTTTATGGTTTTCTGAGCAAAAATTGTTTTGTTTCATAGCATAATGTTGATTTCTCCAAATAAAATACGACAATAATAAAGTAATTTCTCCTAATGAAATTTGTATTGAAATTATATTTATGTTCTAGCAATTAAATTTAACTAATGTTAACGCCAAAGTAATATCCTCTACTGATTTATAAGCTTAATGGATACATTTGTTAGTGCGATTTAAATTATTTTCTTCATTTGAAGTAATAATTTAAGTGCAATATTTAGTAGATTTAATTTTCATTTGAAGCACTTACATATGAATGTATTTTAAACTTATACAAGATATGTTTTTGATCTTCAATATTTATTCAATTAATCATTTTTATATTTCCATCCGAGAAGATTATTTTTATTGTTATTTTATTAAACTGTACCATGCATCGAAAGGTAGCGGCAAGTTAATCATTTAAATTCTTTACATATTTTATCTATTGCAAGTCAGAATGTGTTTTAATTACATAAAACAAAATTTAATATTTTATGTATGCATATCTGGGGCCTGATTTGTAAGAAGAAATATTCTGAAACTGACTGTAATGTAACTTCCTAAAGCAGCAAGTGCTGCAGTACAATTTTTACAGTTATATAGAAATATCATAAGTTTAAATATAAAACCAGTTTGGAAGATATGTTTTATATTCTTGCTTTATTAAAAAAAAAAAAATAGTTCCTCATACAGCCCATTTAGAACGGAATGGTATCATGTCGTGGATGCTAAAGCTTCATAATTTTTTCTTACTTCAAATTTCAATTAGTCATTATTATTGGTAGTATATTAGTCACACAACTTCAATTAGTCATTTCAGTAGTTTTTTCATTATTATATTTATGTTCTGAAATGTTACAATATAGCATTCTAGTGTATACCCTCCACAAATCGTGCCCTTGCATATGTATTATATACAGTAGAGTCCCGATTCTGTGAGCTAATGTGGACCACGACTAACTCGGTTAAAGCAAAGAGTATAAAAGAAAAAGGGTTGGTATAATGTTGTTGTAGTTCATTTCCGTCGCACTAGAGCTGCACAATAGGGTATTGGCGACGGTCTGGGAAGCATCCCTGAGGATGATCCGAAGACATGCCATCACAATTTTCATCCTCTGCAGAGGGGGTGATACCCCTGCTCCGGTAGCCCGACGACCTGCACGCGAAGTTGAGCACTTTACGGTAGAACAGTTTAACGAGGACCTATACCGCACACCCTCGGTCCCTACGCAGGCTGATCCAAGTGGTCACCCACCCCCACACTGGCCGCAGCCAGTGATGCTTGACTTCGTTGATCTGCTGGGACCGTGTCTTAACGATCAGTCGACTGCGGGACAGGTATAAATATAATATGCTAACAAATACAAAATTTATACAGGTACACCATTTACAATTCATATTATAATTAAAAAAGCTTACTTAAAAGCACTGAAAGAGCATATTTTACAAGAATTAAGAAGTTTTTGCTTTAAAAAATCCTTAATTTTTTTTTTTTTTTTTTTTTGCATTACTTGGGCGCTTTTCTGCGACAATGTTTCGTCTTTTTCTTTTTTTTTTAAGAATAACAGGATGGCTGATGTCCCCTCGTGTTGTTCTTCAAAAAACTTTCGATAGCTTTTAGTCCATCTATGTGGGAGATTTTTATATGTTGATTTTCATCGTCACTGTCTTCATCATCTTCGCTAAGTTCATTATTGACGATATTAACGATCATTTCATCAGTAATTTCGTGTTGTCCTGTCAGCTTGTTTTGCTGAGTGTTTGGAAGATAAAATTCTTTTTTAGTGATAGTTTTAAAAATAAAAAATGTATTAGAACGGAAAAATCCTTGAAATATTTGATACCTCGGTTAAAGGGGAAACTCTGATAATTGGGACTCTACTGTAATTTGTTATTTAAAGCAGGCTTTATTTCTGTGTAATATATTTTTCCATCTTTCATAATATTTTGATTTAAAATATTATATTTATAGTCAGTATATTTATGGTTCATTCCAGCTTAAATAACCCAAATTTTTGACATATGTTTAACCAAACTTTTAACATGTATTTTTGATTTTTGTGCCTGAAAAAAATTTAAATTATGCGTTCAAATTTCATTGCAGTTTTTTGTTTTTTTTAAAGGATCTTAAGTGAGCCTTAGGTAAGATTGGCCTCTGTTTGCTATAAAAGATTTTTAAGTTTGCTTATTACCATGTTTTATAAATCTCTATACAACAACAAAATTGTGAAAATTTTGCTGTGAATTGGATAGTAAATAGCAATTTTAAAATAATCGGAAACTAAGAATTCAATTTTAAAAAAAAAATTATCTACCTCTCTTGAAATACACTACATTGAAAATAATGTTAAACTGATAAATGTTATAGAAACATTTGAAACTTTTTAAAATATTTTTGTGTAAAAATTTGAGTCTTTTAAATTTGCCTGTTCATCTGGGAGGGGAACAAAGATAAATCTTTTGGGTTGTTTAACATGAAATGAGCCAGAGGTAAATAAAGTTTGCCTTTTAAGTTATCATAGCGACAATATTTACATAGTCATATCACATTATCATAGCGACATATTGACTGTTTAAATTCAATATTTTTATATTACTAGATTGCTTGCTGGCTCTTAACGGCTGCACGACAAAATAAAATGACAGTTTATTTTTAACAAACTTATTAATGAGTTAAGAGGATCATAATAATTATAAACTTTTCTTTTTTTGGAAAGTGTTTCATGTTCACTTCTGCAAAATTGAAATTTACATGGTTATTTATGCTATAACTGTAGATAAGAAAAATCTTTATACACATCTATATTTAAAAAGAAAGCTGTTAATCCCTGAAATAAAATCCCATAAGTTGTTAGGTTTGCTCTCAGATCTGTTATATTACATAAAATGTGTATCATACCCTTCAGTGAGTTTGTGATCACTATTTATTGTCTTTAACTTTTTTTTTTACCCTTTCATTAAAATTTTGAAGAAAACATTTGTTCATGTTTATTTTAAAAAAAGAAAAAAAAGTCACAAAAATGGGCACATGATTGTTTGGTATTATAATGAATTGCCTTTTTCAATAGCAACACAAAGATGCAGAACAAATTACAAACAAGTTGCAAAAAGGTGTGTGAATAGGGAAGGGGAACAAGTTCTAACAAATCAGCCAACAACAAAAGATTGGGGGGGGGGGAAAGTGTGGTTAAGGTTGAGTGATAAATGTACTTCGAAGTATCGCTCCACCCAAAGATGTAGAAATTAAAACTAAGTAGATTTCCGATTACCAAAGTAGATTTTACCAAAGACCAGTGGGGAAACCAGTACTAGCCATGCATTAAACTAAATGAAATGCCGAAATGGATATACCATGGTTTGAGTTCGATAAACAAAAACCTTCATAAGCGTCTAAACCCTAATTGATAATTCAGAAGTAAAGAAACAAGCACATGCAAAACCAATAGGGCAGAGGAACAAGTTTGAATAAGATAATCGGAGAAGAGACAACCATATTTGGAATTCTAATCACAGATTTGAGTTTTCTTCTGCTAAAATCATTCAAAACTGCTCTTAATCTACCAAACTTGATTTCTGGGAATCCTTCCATATTCTGAAAAATTCCGTTAATGATCTTTCTAGTATCCCGCCATTTCACAATCCAGTAGAGCGCCGATTATCCAAACGTGGTTCGGATAATTGGAAAGTTGTTTGAAATCTAGTTTAAATGATTATTATTTATGCACTAACTTCCCTTCGCACTTTTTCCAGGTTTAGGAATAGCAGTACTGTCTAAAATAACTATGTTTTAAAGTTTTCTTTTTTATTCAATTTTTAATTATTTTTTATTTTTTTTAAAACTTTTTATTTAGAATTTTTTTATCATATTTCAACTTTTTTTTTTTTTTTTGTTAATTACTGATTTTTACCACATTTTTTTTTATTTTTCATTGCAAAAGAAATCCAGCAAAGACTTTTGTTTCAAAGAAGATGCACTTTTTTGGGCAGCCATATGCCTTATTCTTTTTAAATAAATCAATTGAACTGGATCAACATCATTTTGACGTCCTAGCCCATTCATTGCAATATCTAATGCATTGTATTCTTCTATATGAAAAGGTCCACTATCTTGAACTTGATCACCTACTTCTTCGTCTGTGGAGTTCCGAATTTCATTCAAAATTTTGGCAACAGTTTCATCCTCATTTGAAATTCTGGGACGTTTTCAGTGTCTCGACACCAGTCTTCTATTTCTTCTGCTGCATAACCTGGCATCTTTTCATCCGGAAGATCTACTGGTTCAGAAATTTAGAAAAGTTGTTGATAAGTTAAAAAGTATTCTAAACTTTAAAAAAGAAAAAAAAAACGAATTCGGACATAGCTTGGATAATCTCTCTAATCTAAATCTACCTCTCTTTGATTATCTTGTTCAAACATGTTCCTCTGCCCCTATTGTTTTAACCACTTTACACATGATTATCTCTCTAGTTCTTAACTATCCAGAGACTGATCTAGAAATTAGGGGTCTCCCTTGTCGAAACTTTAAATAAATTAACTTGTTCATTCACAAAATGATTTTAAGCTGTTTGTAATTGAAATAAATTATGATATATTAGTTAATTTGGACTTAATTTTAAAGAAATTTTTGTTAACTTATAATTCTAATAGATAACGCTGAAGTTAAAATATTGAGGAGAAAAAAAATTTTAAATTCTGGGGTTGGGCCTAACATTAAATCAGGCCTAGCAACTGTCATTTGGTGTTTCGACACTGCGGATGGTTCTTATTATGTCCTTTTTTTTCCCCTTTCATTTGTGCTTCATTCATGTTTGTTTTTATTATTATTTAGTGTGCACAACACAGATTATACCCCATCCTTTTTTTACATGCATTAAACATCACCTATAATTGTAATTACTCCCCTTTCGTCAACGTCATGCCCAAGCACCCCCCCCCCTTCCGTTCACCTCTGAGTATTATTTTATTGAATAGTGCAAATATTTCGGAAATAAATCAGGTTTGCTTTTATAATTAGAGTGATCTTGCCATTTTAAAATGACATTTTAGGAGTTCTATCAAGGCGTTTGACGGCTTACTAAAGTAGGTGGAAATCCTTAATTTTTTTTTTTTTTTTTTTTTGCCATCAAATGATTTATTAGTTTGAGTAATTACCATAAGAAAGTTAGTACATAAATTTATCTCCGTATTGTCTAGGAATACAAGTATTATAGATTTTTTAAATAAAATTGTACATTTTTTTTTAATTTGCAAAACAAAAAAATTCTTTAAAATAAATGTCCATTAGAAGAAAAAAGAAAGCAAAACAATGAGTTATAACTGTTAAAAAAAGTCAACGTAGCATTCATACTTTCGTATCCAATTCAATATATATATAAATATTTTTTTTTGCTGTTTTGGATCAAAAAAGTTATAATGATGCAGTTTCATATGTAAATTGATTAATCAGATAATTTCATTCTATCAATAAAAAATAATTTATTTCTGGTTATTCTTTCAAACTTCTCTAGTTTGGGGTCATTAAAATTTTACATAAATATATATATATATATGTCCACCAACAGAAAAAGTAATAATCAGACTCTAAACAAAACTATGTAAACATGGCGAGGTAATGCATCTTCGTAATAAAAATGTCCACCAGAAGAAGTAATTAGACTCTATTAAAAATTGTATAAACATGACAAGGAAATGCATCATATTTTACGAAATGAAAAAAAAAATACTCCTAGTTTTAGCTCTTCAGAACGCTCTCTCTCCATTTGTAAGCAAAAATTAGTAAATTATAAACCGCTTACACGCTTAAATTATTGTTATAAAAATTTTAAACGCTTTAAAAAAAAAAAATCCAATTTTTTTTTCAGCCCAGAAATTTAACTTTTTTTTTTCAAGTTAGAAATTTCTTTAAAATTAATTTTTTGTAACTTCTTTTTTTTTTTTTTTTTTTTTGCTTTTAAAAGTAGTTTAAAATAATAAAATTTTAGTGTCTTATATTAGCATTGCTCATACTCCTTTTTCCCCCTAATTAGCAAAAATAAATCACTAACTACTCCCTCTACAGGAGCTTACGTAATATTTTTGAACGATCTTTTTTTTATTTGTTTAAATAATTCTCACCTTAAAGAAATGCTCCATAACCTAAATTGGATTATAATAGCATAATTGATATATTGAAAAAGGCACTCTTTCAAATATTGGATTCCATATAAATGGTTCAATGCAAATTTCTTCTGTGCTCAATTTTTTACGCAACAGCCAAAAAATTTAACATTTCTTGAGCTTTTACGTAGTAAAACTCTGCAACCAAACAGAAAATTAGTTTATTAATTACAAAAAAAAACTTTATTTAGCTCACAGTTTAAGCAAACACTATTGCGATTTATATTCTTGGCAAAAATAAAATAATTTTTATACTTATTTTATGCTGTAGATTTAAACCTGTATAAATTTATCGTCTCCTCAAATCCTGATAGAGAGCTATAAGAAATAACAAAAGTTATTAAAAAAAATTTAATTAACACTTTTTTTTCCTTCGAAGAAAAATAAACTACAAATACTTATGTAAAAAGTGTCGAAATTCCCCCCCCCCCCCATTGATTGCTACTTAAAACATTTTTTTTTTCTGAGATTCTTTAGAACTATTTGGATTAATTTCGAATAATAAGATAAAACAATACAAAAATTTGCGCTTTAATTTATTTTATAAAAATTAACTCCTTGTTTGCTACTTAAAACATTTTTTTTTCTGAGATTCTTTAGAATTATTTGGATTAATTCCGAATAATAAGATAAAACAATACAAAATTTTCGCTTTAATTTATTTTATAAAAATTAACTCAAGAATAATTGCAAAAATTGTGCAGCATAATAAACTTGTTTTCCAACAGAAGAAGACAAAATGGAGGTAGGATTAAAATGCTTACGACACTGAATTCTTGAGCCTCTGCTTAAATAATAGTTTAGTTTCACTTTCACTCGCATGCGTTACGTAGCAAGTGCCGGTACACGGAAAATTTAAAAGTGAAACCTAGTTTCACTATCATTCCCAAGAAGAACGCCGTAAGGAACTGAAATTTCCTATCCTTTGGCTTCTCTTCCACAATCCTAAGATTAGTAAGTAATATTTGTTGTTTATTTTAGAATAATTTGTTACTATTAATTTATTTTAGAAGACCAATGAATCCTGATTAATAAAAATTCAACTTAAAAAGCACATTAATAATTAAATTATAGTAGGGATAGATTGTCCTTATTTTAAGGTATAATCAAAATTGTAATTTAAAAAAGAAATAATAATGAGAAGGGATAATAATTAAATTTTATTGTTATTTTCCGTTAAATAAAGAATTAATGTCATATTTAGTATCAAATAACCTTTTATTAGTTTTATACTGTTGACAAAAATGTCTGGATATACTTCAATTCAAAAAAAAAACTTTGGATAAGACCATTACTAATGGTCTTATCCAAAGTTTTTTTTTTTTTTTTTTTTGGGGGGGGGGGGTATGTGTAAAACAGTAAAAAGACTTATTTTTATCATATAGAGAGAAATATCCTTTTTATGAAAAAAATTAGAAAAGTTTACGAAAAATAGATCAAACAATTCAAAGCTTAGTTAATAATAAAATGCTCAAATTGTTCATTCCTTATTACAGTGTTTCCCAAAGTGTGGTACGCGTACCCTCAGGGGTATGGGAACAGTTTAGAGGGGGTACGTGTTCTTATGCGAAATATCTTGCAACAAACGAAAATTTATTTAAAAACAAAGTTAGCCATGAAACTTCACGATTACGTATTTTTCTATTGGCCATTTTTTGCTAAGTTGACAGTTAATAAATACATTCATTTTAAAAAAATACATTCATTTTTTTATTAGTCGTACACAGAGTTACGAGAAATTCAGAAAGGGTACACAAAAGTCATAAGTTTGGGAAACACAGCCTTATTAGATTTTTAAATATGACTGAAAATGTAAAATTTGATTCAATATAATTGTAAATATCCTGCCAATAATTAATAATGCTTTTTCCTTTTCCCAAAAAATATTAAATTATAATTTTTATATAAAATTGATTATGTAAAAATAAAAGAAGGTAAAATTTTATGATGTAAATAATTACTATAATGAAGAAAAAAAAACTCCCTATTTTAGAAAATCACCCCAATAATTATTGTAAAACTCTTAAATTTCGAACAATAATTATTTAGAAAAGGCTATAAAACATATATGTTTATTTTCAAAGTTAAAGCTTAATTGCTACTCTAATGTTTATTTAAGGACAAATTTTTTTTGTTTGTTTTGCTATTGCTAATTTCAGAACTAATAAAATTTTAACATCTACTCATTTTAATTAATATTCGCAAAAAAAAATAGTAAAGACACATAAATCAAAAATTACAAAACACCTATAGTTCACTGTATCTTAAAAATAATAAATATGAATTGATGTTAAGTAAGCTAAATAGGATTTTTTATATTATGTCAAACACTTATTGATGTATTTTCAAGTTGTACAATAAATTTAATGATAAATGAAAATTTTCAATACAATATTATCCTTAATAAGTAAGTCTGTCTTTAGAAAATAATTAATATAGTAATTAAATTAATTACAATAATAACTCAATTATTAAACTAATATGTTATCTAAAATAATCAATTTCTCTATCATAACTTTTTTAGTTTAAAACAAATAATAACTATTAATTATTTAAATTTGTAACCAATTGTTTTTCAAAATTATATGTTAAACAAATTACGCTAACAATTTGCAGTTTTAAATATTTTTTTTTTCCTTGTAGATAATATTTTATAGTGCGTTTAAGTTATCTTTCGTGTTCATGCGTGTTTTTTGTACGAAAATAATTTTATCACTTTTTAAATTGAATAAAAATTCTGATCTATAAATGTGAAGAAATTATTTTCTAATGTTAAAAAAAAATATTATTATTAACAATAAACAATTCAAAAATGCGTTATTTCACATAATTCTCAATTTAAAAATATATTTTTACACTGATACATACGAAACGCTAATTCAAGTGATAAGAAACACTGATACATACGAAACGCTAATTCAAGTGATAACACTGGTACATAGGTGATTGAAACGTTACTACCACACTGATTGAAACTTAAAATAATTTTTAGGAAACCATTAATTCAGAAAACCTTCTTCAGAATATAGTACTCCAAAATCTACACAAGAATTTTTTTTTATTGCTTTAACGTGGCTCTTTGAGCAAAAAATCTTGTGGCGTCGTCTTTTTTAATCTTTTTCTATATCTTTAGTTAGCCATGCATAATAAAATAATATAGCTTTTACGTTAACTGGATAAAATTTATTTTAACCAACTACTAAAAAAAATTTTAATAACTCTGACGTGGTCCCTTCTGTAACTGCGGGATCCTGGGCAAATGCCCCTTACGACGACTCTGAACATTTCTCGTGATTGACTTCAATTTTATTCTAAAAAAATACAGGAAACGTCTCTGTTTTTCTACCTGTCAATCACGAAAAATGAACCAATCAGACATTGCCATACATAAGAAAACTAATGTGTGGGCGGATCAACAATTTTAATTGGTTCATACTTAGCAATTGAGAAGTCATGTGAAAATTAGTCAGAATCACGTGCCCTATTGTACATTGAAAAGGATTGAATAAGCTGCTTTCCCGAGAGAAAAACTTCTTCTGAACTGTTGATAGACATTGTTTATTGACCAATGAAAAACACTACCATTATAAAAAATTATCTTTAAAAACAAGGTTATTTTGTGTTTATAAATTGTAGAAATCATATTCAATCATGAATATGATATCAATAATTTGTCTTGCTTTAATATTTGGTATAAATATCAATAATTTGTCTTGTATTACTAAGTTACGCTGTTCATCAAAATTTAAGTTATAAACATCGGGGGAAAGTTTTATTTTTAAGCATAAAAATGGGTTAGAATTTGGTATAGTTGACCTCATAGTATGATCTGAGCATAGGTCAGCTGAAATTGTGTACCGATGTTTATGTGAAGTACAATAATCTTCTGATGTTAATATTACTGGTTTCTTTCCTGAATACGCAATCCCTTATGAATGAGCGAATCTTCATTTGAGTGAGATTACAAATGCTCTCTCATCATAAAATATATTTAATGACAAAATAAGTACGTTTACTTTATAATGGCTGAATCGAATCTGATTATGCAGCTACCTTTGAGAAACGTAATCCACATGGCGCGTCTTTTTCTTTTTCAAAATTATATAAGCTAATTTCAATTTCAAATACTATGATGAGACTTTTGCACTCGCCAGTTGCAACTGCTAGCTAGATGTTAAGCAAGCAAGCATGAGCATGGAAATATTTATTGTGTTTTAAAATTCACAATGCAGATTTAATTTTTTGTTATTGGGTATTTGATGCATTTTTGGCCTCTAAATATAGCCAATCAAAAATTAAGTTGTTAAATGTTAATAGTTGACGAAGGAGATCTCCTTCGTCAACTCTCTAAGAATACTCTTTTAAGTAGCGCCGATTTAAGGCGCTCAGTTTTATATTTCCTAAATTTAAATACTATTTAAGAATACCGATAATTTGAAACCCTAACACAGACATTTGACCTACCCCTCGACCCTTCAAAAATGCATAGAAATATTACGAAACACGTTTCATCATTATTACAACAAAAATATTACCTAATTAAAGTTGAAGAGGTGAACCAGAAATCTCGCCGCTACAGAAAACGACAATTAAACAGAAAATAAACATATATCAATCATCTTTTTCTAATGTTATAGTATCCTTATTTGTTATAGATAAATAAAGTGCTTTTTTTTATAATAAAGAGGAAGAAAAATTAGTTTTTACGAAATAAGTCAAGACGCGGATAAAAAAATTTCTATATCCTTTGAGGAAAAAATTTTATTTTTATATTGCGATATTTTATTTTGTTTATTTATTTATTCTAATTATTTATTTATTTAACATACAGAAGAACTCATTCAAAGTGCGAAAATAAATAAATAAATACAAAGATAATTTGAATAGTAATTTCTTTCGGATCCCTTCGCAATCCAAGCTAGCTTCGCTCACTTATTTGAAACTCCCAAAAAATTTAGTCTAGCTTTATTCGATCAAAGTGAAAAGCTTTTGAAAATAAAGTAAAAAAAATATTAAACTTATTCAGCATGTGAAATCTGCATTTGGGTACCATTCCGTTCCCGCGTTCCTTTTAATATACCTATTGCTAAAAACCCTATCAAAATTAACTAAGTATCAACGGTATCAAAAGTAGTTTGGTGATTTTTTGCGGCCTTCCAAAATGGAATCGAATAGTACCTACATTTCTATCGTAAAATATGTCAGAATAAAAAAAGCATTAAATCAAAAATTTTGATTTAAACTTGATTAGAATTTAAGCAGCATCATTCAACGTAAGTTGAATAAAAGTGAGGTGTTCTGAAAATGTATATACAAAATTGTATATTTTTGAGCTAAAATAGAACAAGAGTTAAATTAAATTGAAAAGTCTTATCATGGAAATGCATAGCTTAAAGCTTCAATAGTGGTTTTTGAAAATCCATGTCCGAAACACAATTAATTAAATTAATTGTCCCTGGTGTTTAAAATCATTTGACAATTTTTATTTTTTTACGAAAATGTTTATGTAAATACACATTTCCCAAAATGGACTGGAATAAAAACTACATTTTTTATCGTAAAACATATAAGAATCAAATAAAACGTTTAGATAATTAGGAATAAAAAAAAACATTAAATCAAAAAATTTTATTTAATGTTTTTTTTCTTCCTAATTTTCTAAGCATTTAAAATCAAATTTAAATCAAAAATTTTGATTTAAATTTGATTAGAATTTAAGCAACATCGTTCAACATAAGTTATACAAAAGTGAGGCATTCTGAAAAATATATATATACAATTAAGAAGTTAAAATACAACAGGAATCAAATTATATTAAAAAGGAAGCAAAAAATCCCATCCTAGAAATACATAGCTTAAAGCTTCATTTATGGTAATTTAAAATCCGCGTCCAAATTTAAATGATTTGCGCTCTAATTTGGTATATATGTTTTCTTCAGTAAACGTTGTCATTTTACGTCTTTTTTTTTTTTTCTTGCTCATGTCTGTTCACTCCTTGCTTATAGTTTACATACTTATATTCATATGCTTTAATGTTTAAAATAATATTATACGGCCTATCCCCCGAAATCTTCTCTTACCAAACCTCTGAAGCAGTTTTTGTCGAATTGCATCGCTCGCTTCTCGTATACTTGTCTAATTTAGTCTAGCCTTGTACGCATACTGGTACACTTTTAAAAGTTAAGTCCTAAAACATGCTACGTATACATTCAATGAAATATTCTACAGGGGAAGCACATATAAAACAAAACAAAACATCCGAAGAGTTTCTTGATATATACAATACAACTATCAAATTCAGTGTTTCAAGACAAAACAATTTTATTTAAAATTTAATCTATAACATACCCTTGCAAAATGTATAAAAACTATAAATGAAGAGAAATGAAGAAATTATTGCTGGCCGATTTTTGCTGATGGAATGCTTCTCTTTACATTGTTAATTATGAAGCATCATTAAAACTAAAATGTAACTCTAAATTGTTATTGAATATGGTTAAATTGATGAACTTTATTTTTACTTGAATTGTTTGCTATTAATCTTTTATTGCTTTGCTAACTTATTGCTCACCGTATTATCGTAAAATCTAATTGATTTCTAAAAGTTGCTTTAAGTTACAAGATCTTAGTTACATTAAAAATAAAATGTATTTTTAAAAAAAGTTCAACAAAATTTTTTTTCCATTGATCCAAGTATATTTTTCTTATCACTATTCATTTTATTATAATTATTAATTTATTTTTAAAAATTAAAGGCTAAAGGTATTGCGATTAATAGACAATTTGTCAGAAATCAATGATTTCCTGAACATCATTGCCGAGCTGCAAAATCTTACAAAACTCTCAGCTTTCCCCGTTTTAAAAAGTTCTAACAAGCCACAAATGTACAGTGTGCAAAATAAAAAACGGACCACAATAAATAACTTTTGATCTAATGATCATATCATCACGTTCTAGAACTCAATCGTAAAGATTCCAAGAGCTGACCAAGAGTAAGCTAAGTCAGACCTCTATTTAACGAAGTCCCTAAATCCCGATAATGAGTTCGTTATATGGAAAATTCGTTAAATAAAAAAATCACCCTTTGAAGTACTTAAACAACACAAAACAGGTTTGAAATTCATAAACACTAGACATAATTAAAATATAAATTGATACACTTTTATCTTGTAAACTAGTATCTACTATTTATTTTATAAATCTTAACTGTAAAAGAAATCTGCATGGAAAGTAAGAATAGAGCAAAAGATTATCCAGTACATGCTACATACATTTTCAACTTAAAAAAAGCTAAATTTATGTATAAAATTATAGCTGCATTTATTATAAAAGTAATTTTAAGCATACATTACCACATGCGTTCTTAAGTTCAACTACTACTGATAAAATCTGTTAATTTTGACTGAGTTTTTAGTTTGAAATGCAAGCAAAGAGGGAAAGGGATTTTAATCCTTTCTCTGCTTCTAAAGTTAAGTGACTTAAAAAAACAACTCAAGGTCATTTCCCCCATAAAATGCGTTATCAAGCTTAAAATATTCTGAAATATTTTGGGAAATAGGGAAAGTGAATCTCAAAGAAAAGTTCGTTTAAATAGAAAATTCACTTCGCAATTTGGAAGTAATAATACGAAGAAATTTCCAAACGTTCTGGGTTCCTCGAAAGAAATCGCAAAATAGGGAAATTCGCAAAATGGAAGTTCGTTAAATAGAAGTCCGAGTGCAATCGATATTTTAAATTAAGAAATCAGGCACAAAAACGTACTTTCTTTGAATAAATGCACCTTTTTTGGTCACATTCGGATTACTGACCCTCAAAATATATGGGGCAGCCGTAATCTGGGAAATATGATCCCAATAGTTTGGTCAAGAAAGCTGTCCAAAGTTTGGACTTCTTGATATTAATTTTGCTTTTTGCGTATTTCACCATATCTCGTGAGCTTTTTAAGCGAATTGAAAACTTTTTGCACACAATTATAAAACTCGTTTATCTAAAAAAGATAACTCCATACAAAGTGTGTCTTTTAGTAAATATTTATTTTCAATTATTTAATTTAATATTAGTCTAAAAACTTTCAAGATGTGTAAGATATACATATTTTTGCATCATTTTAAATGGCAAAATACAAATTGTGGACAAAATCAGCCGGATTTTTATTGGGAAACCGAATTTTACAAAATACGATTTTTTGAAAATTCGATTTCTCAGGAATCGATTTTCGAATTTTATAATTCAGCTCGAAAATTATTCAATTCTCTTAAAATGCTCTCGAGACAGGGTGAAATGCGCAAAAAAATAAAATTATTATTAACCCTTTGACGCAAAATGTTTACTTTACATATCTTTCATACTTTTTGCAATATTTTGTATTAATTTAGATCAAAATAAATGAAAATTCTCATATTTAGTTTTTTAATAATTTATGTTTATGAAATGCATCATGAAAAACCGGTTTCTTTTCTGGATTAGTCTGGATTCATACTCGGCGCTCTTTAATAAAATAATTTCTCAAATTTGCAGTTATTCATATCTAAGAGAAACAGTAATTTATCATTGAAATATCTTTACTTCACAAAATCAATTATTGATAAATTTTTAAACATAAATGAAAACAATTTTGGATTTTATATATTAGAGTTCGTTTTCATATTTTAGTGTTCGTTTTAAATTCGTTTTCGGATTTTATATTTTAGCGCAAATATAACTCCGATAATCTAATAGATTTTTTTTAATAACTATTTAAGTGTTTTTTATTGTTAAAAAATACCAAAATATATTTTTGCTTGTGATTAGAGCATCAGAAAAAAATATCGAAAAGGGACACGGGTGTCCCACTTGCGTCAAAGGGTTAAGAGTCAAATGACCAAACTATTGGTATACTATATTTCCCGGAGTAGGGTTACTCCTTATTGTTTGGGGGGTCAGAAATCCGAATTTGACAGGAAAAAATGTATGTTTAGTCAGTGAAAATACGTTTTTGTGTCTAATTTTTTAACTTAAAAATATCGTCTGCCATAATTAATCAGCATATTTGAGCCATGCAGATTGAATCCTAGAATGTAAATATCCGGTCATTAGATCAAAAATTATTCTGGATGGTCCGTAACTTTTTTCTGCACTGTACAATTGACATTGAATCAATTCTAAAAAATTTAAAAAATAATAGGTCCAATAGTAAAAAAAAATATTAAAACTAAAATATACGAATAGGATTTCTGTTAGTAACGACATAAGTTTTGAAATAAATTTGTAAAAAAAAAAAATTAAAAAAACGCGCGAAGTAGCGAGAACTAGAAACGCTAAAATAAAGCGCATGAAAACGAACCAGGAAGTAATGGTAAAAAGCTCCAATCAAAATGAGGCTTTTTCTTTTCCCCCCATCTTGATGCAAAACAGGGCGCTTTTTCCGAGAAAAAGCGCCCTTCTGACCAATCAGAAGATAGGAGATAATTCAACGAGGAAGTAGGGAAAGTAGGGAAAAACCACCATTCTCCGTTTCAACTTTTGATCTATGTTTACAACATTTCTTTTTTTCTTTTTTGGTTGTTCTTTTTTATTTTATCAAGAATCTGATTTTTACATTTACGAGGTAGATTTGTATATTTTTTTTCAAAATGATTTAATTATAAAATATTGGCAGTTTCTTCAAATTTATTTATTATCAATTCATTATAATTTTTCTATAAACATTTCATCGTTGCTTTATTAAAACATTTTGTAATAATTTCAGTAAAAACATTTCATATTTTTAGATTCAAAAATAATTCATGAATGACTTTTTTTTATAATTTTCATGAAAACATTTTATATTTTTAGATTCAAAAATAATTCATAAATGATATTTTGTTATAATTTTCATGAAAACATTTTAAATTAAAAAAAAAAAAAAAAAGAAAGAAATTCCTTTTAAGAGAAAAATGGTTGCAATTCAGATTTGTCTATTAGATTGATTTCTTTTTCCCTTTAATGAAAATGAAGAAAAAAATTTCTTTAATCTTTTTTTTACAACTTTTGTACTGTTTATTAAACCTGTAATTACTGCTGTTAAAAATAATTAGCTAAACTTGAAAATATTAAGCTGTCATTGTCAATCTAAAAATAAAAATGATAACCTTTATTTCAAAAAAATAGATTTTGCAATGGGTAATGCAATTACCCATTGCAAAATCTATTTTTATTCTAATAGCAAATTAAATGTATTCTTTCAAAAGTTAAAAAAACAATTACCCCTTCTATGATCTTCCCTTCCATTGTAGGTCACTGGATCATAAAATTTAAGGCTTCCCAATTTTGTGACCGACAGTATGACTATAGCAATGTGATCAATAATGCGCACTAATCACCTATACCGTCTTTCATTTCCAAACAAGCTGGTATCCTTCGATATGAAGCTGTGTGGTCTTTCACCAGGGAACGAATCCCAGTTTTCACAATGACAGCTCAGTGTTTTAACCACTTCAAAATTTTTAAATAATTGTAATAAGTTTTATATATTTGTTTTTAATATGTATATTTTTCATAAGGAAACATCCTTCTTGTTCAATAATATTTTTCTCTTTCATTAGTTAATAAAGAAATATTTTTATTCGCAATGAAATATTCATTCAAGAACATTATATTTTTAAAATATTTAGAACTTTATATCATTCGAATTATCATTTTTACCGAAGCAAATTTAACCTATATAATTATACAAATTTAACCGAATAAATGGTTTTTATGCCATGCTTCAAATTATCATGAAAAAATTACCAACTTTTAGCACATTTACCATATTGTATCACACATTTCACACATTATGAAAAAAATGTGTAAAAATAAACAAATAAAAATGATTTTATTAATACTGATTTCTTACCATAGAATTCAATGAAAGTAAAAATTTTAAGTTACTGTTCGGTTTTTCTTTTCTACTTTTTTTAAAAATTTCCAACCATTAAATATTGATAAGCTTATTATAATTCGAATAAGATGTTATACATCGCTTAAAAAAAGTCTTATTTCTATTTTTTATTAAAAAAAATTCCCCAAAAAATTGGTGGTATGTTGAAGCGCAATACGGGAACTATAACACTACTCGGAGAAAAAAAATTCTGATGCAATTATCGTATTGTATGGTAATAACATTTCTGGTAAAAAACGTAATTCTGGTTAATAAAACCGAAATATACGATATTTAAACCATTCATTTGGTAATTTTTTCATTTGTGTCGTAACGGTTTACTGGAAATTCTGGTTTTCAAAATTATAGTTCTTGCTATCACACATTTAGTAAAAAAATACATAACTAAAAAGTAAATGAAACCGAATTTTTATGCCATGCTCTAAGCTATCCTGATAAAATTACCTAATTTTACCTCAATTGCGATACTGTATCACACGTTGTAAAACTATATTTTTTTGTTAATTTTGCCAAAATCATTACCAAAGCGCTTCGGAAAAAAATACTGAGCATACTACTTTAGAGTTGCCATAAAACAAAATTATGGTAAATTTTACCATACTCTAGTAGTTTTGACCATGCTTTTTTTTCTCAGCGAAGAAATGTTTTTTTCATTTAAATAAGTAATTAGTTTATTAAATTACGTTTAAGAGATTGTCACAATTTTAGAAATTTATTTTTTGTTGTTAAAAATTAGAGAGAAGCTCTTTATCCCATTACAAAGAATAAGAAAAAACAAATTATTTTTGAATAGTTTTTATGAAATTCGTTGACTAAAACATAAAGATTACTGTTAGTTTCCAGATTAGTCTGTTTCGTGTTAATTTTTAATTTTCTTTTGAAATAACTCTAGCATGCAGCTAATATACACTATTCGAATTTTCATTCTAAAATTACAGTAGAACAACCGACTGCAGTCTGTAAGTAAAGTTTACTGTAAAGAACAGTTCTTACTTTTCAGGTTTTCAAAATGTTTGCATCTAGTAGGGTTACAAGAACTGTAAGCGTATAACTATGCTGTTTTTTAACCATTTACAAACAGTATGGTTTCAAAACTTTAAAAATGGAAATTAAGTGGACATTGAAGCTAGGCTTTTCGTTAGGTAATATGGAGTTGGGTGAGTTGTGTTTTTTTCCCAAATGAACCGGGGAATGTGGTTTAATTAGTTTATCTAGTTGTTTTGCCTATCGTAAGAGAGGAAAAATACTAGACTTCTTTCTCTTAAGCAAATTTATGGTGCTACCATCTATGCGGGAATAAAAGTGTGGTACTCTAATTGCCAGGGTCATAAACTGAGAAGCGCAGAACACTTAAAATTTTGTATGTACTGATGGGAATACAGAAAATATAGTGTATTGTCAACACTGAGTTTCGAACCCCGTTTTGTCGGTCATAAGATTGACAAATTAGCTCTCTGAGTTGTAATATGTACTCATCTGAAAGGAACTAAGTGATTTCTAGTTGGTGTCGCCTACCAACATAAAATTCTAAATGTTTGATCGTATTAGGTGAGAGATGTTAATAAGCAGTTTTTCAAACAATTAATAATTCGAATACTATCTTATTTATGGTTATTTGACTGTGGTGAAATGGGTTCGAATCTCAGCGTTGGCTTATCGTTTTAAAATATGCACCCGACTTACACCGACCTTAGTGATGACATTAAATATCCTTAGAGGTAGACGGATCATGGGTTAGAATCCCTTTGCCGTCAGGATAACCGTTGGAGGTTTCCGTTGTTTTCCTCTTCATGTAACGCAAATGTGGGTTAGTTCCATCAAAATATCCTTCACGAAAGCAAATTTATGGCTCAGCTGTTCACCCACGGCTATAATATTAAATAAAAAGTAACAATTAAATAAATTGCTATTGAAACATTTTTTCTAAGAGATATCTTACAATTAAAAGTAGTCATTAATTGATTTTTAAATTCGCCTACCATTCTCCTTTTCATTGTTTTAATTGCAATTAAAACAGCGAGGCCATGAGAAATATATATTTAATTCCGCATGGATGATAACAAATAGTAAAATTTGGAGGTCTTATTTTTTTGCAGCAATTTTTTAATTATTTTAAGAAAAGCAATTTTTTTTTTAAAAAAATGTTCTATATCTGATTTCGATGAAAGGGATAGAGCTTTGAAAATTTTCCATATCAACTTTTTCTTTAAGATAAATGACCTAAAATCTCAATAATAGCAGAGACGAAAAATATTAATCGTGTTAAGAAATGTGTTGAAATTCAATTTTTTTAAACTTTGAACTACTGGAAGAATTACTGTGGCAAGGACAGAAAAACAGCATACACAAAATCAACCAAGCATTCCTCCATGAATCCTCAATCTTTAATCTCTTTTCCCTCAAAACTATATTCCTGATCTAATCAAGTGATATTTTGGAATGTTCCTTTTATTTTTATTAAAATTTTAAGTAATAATCTAATTTCGTTCATTGTAGCGTAAAGTAAGCTCATTTTTTAATAAAAAATAATAAGAGAAAAACGTCTTTATTTAACTTATGTCACTTCGGAATTTTTTGAAAATAAAAATAACTAAATAATTTTTTTTCTTTTAATTTTAGTTTTCAAAAGTTAACTTTTTGTGTTTCGTTTCAAACTCGATTGAGAGATGTGATTGACTGCATTATTAGTATTTATTATTTTTTCTTAATTTCGTTTGCTCAAAAACTTGTGCTTGTTATCATTATATTTAAACCTATGGGGGCTTTCATAGCTCCAGTAAATTTCTAAGGTTCTCTTTTCTTCTAGCTTAGATCTTGAAGAAAAAGAATGTTTTGCAAAAACACTTCGTCAGCCATCGAATTTGTCGGTGGGAGGGGGGGGGGACGTGAAAGGAAGAAAACAGTCGTATCTCAAATTACAATCATAATTTTTTAATTACTTTGTGCAAATGAACGGAAATGGGGTGGGATAACTTTTCTTGTCCTCTGGGTTGGTTCAAAATTGCAAGGCTACGGAGTTGCGCATTAGTAGTCGCAAACCCAAAATTGGTTCTTTTGTTCCACGGCGGTTATAAAATAAAATAAAATGAACGGCAACCAAAAATATATTTTACTACATGTTAAAGTACTTGAACGTTCATAAAAAAATAAATACGTATTTATATTTTTTGAGTTTATACATGCATTAAGAAAATTTTTTTGTTTTGTTTTTTACCCGTTCTTCAGTTTAAAATCCTAACACTTCTTAAATTCTTATTTTATACACAAAAAGTAGCATCAAAGTGATAGGTGGCTCGTTTTTCTCAGTGATCTCATAGTACAGGGTCTTTATAATTAAAGTTCCACTTTGAAATGGCTATAAAAATAAAACTACCCGACCAAATGTCATCAAACTTGATAAATGTCTATAAGAAGTCATGGGATTTTAGTTCCCGCAACAAAAAAAAAAGAAGAAAAAAAATAGTTCAAAAATTCACCAGCAGCGGAGAATGGCGCTGTATGCAATAGTGTTAAACAAATGTGAAATATGCAAATTTGTTTTACACGCCATGTGACTTTGCAGTTATAAAAGTGAGGCGCCTTGTCTGAGCTGTCAATGTTCTGAGTCGACAATGTCTGCTACCATGCAAGACCGTGCTTTGCTTGTGAAATGTTACTATGAATGCGACAGCAATGAACGGAGGGCTTGACTAAAGTTCCGTACTGTAAGAGGAAAACGCCGAGGTCCAATGGCACCGCAAGGTTTACGGCAAATTTGCGGTGAAAGACGTGTAAAACAAATTTGCATATTTCACATTTGTTTAACACTATTGCATACAGCGCTATTCTCCGCTGCTGGTGAATTTTTGAACTATTTTTTTGTTGCGGGAACTAAAATCCCATGACCTCTTATAGACATTTACCAAGTTTGATGACATTTGGTCGGGTAGTTTTATTTTTATAGCCATTTCAAAGTGGAACTTTAATTATAAAGACCCTGTATTAAGTAATAGAAGATAATATATTTATTTCAATCGTGTTATAGCTGGTTTTATAATAGAAGTTTAACTATTATAGAATAAATTATAGGAATCAAAATGCATGTAATGTTGATAATATTAGGCAACATTTTTAGGAAATATAAATCAAACATAATAATTAGTTATACTGTAATGCTTTTATATTGTATGTATTATTCGTCCCCAATAGCTCACTTTTCAGCTTTAGTGCTACGTAAAGTATATTATTTCAAAATTGTAAATTTGCTATAATTATACCGAATTTATAAATTCTGTTTTCGTTCACACAAATAAACTCGATGAGAAATGATCAAATGGACGAAAGTGAGCATTGTGGCTCAGGGAATAGAACATTTTAGTCCCAATGACGTCACCCAGGTTTGAATCACAAAGGTTGCTGGTTGTTACGAATTCTGCTCCCGGTTCATACCAACTGCAGAGCTGACGCAAAATCTTCTCAGTGGAAGACAGATCATAAGTTAGAGTCCGATTAACCTAGGGCTAATCGTAGAAGGTTTTCGATATTTTCCTCTTCCTGTAATGCAAATTTGGGTTAATTCCACCAAAAAGCTCTTCAAGAAGGCTGGCATGTCTCACTGTTAGATCCAGAAGTTCCCTCGTCTCCGATTTTGAGTTCAAAATTACAAGGCTCTGGAGTTAAATATTGATAGTGATAAACTCAGAACTGGGTATCGGTTTTTCAACGCCAGTTATTGAAAATAAAATATCTATATTTTGTATTCTTTTGCAAGGGAATTCCATTTTTTTAAGTATAACATTGTATTGCAATATTGCTAACAATATTCTAAACATTTTAAAATTCCTTATATTTATCAATATATATTTCATAACTTTTTGAAAATTAAGCCTATTTCCATACCTACATTAATTGATTTCATCATTGTAAATTTGTAGTAACTATGGCTAACATTAAATAAATTTGTATATTTTTCAATATATGCTTAGTATTTTCCTGCGAGCAAGTTCGTGTATGCATAATATATATAACATTTTATTTCAGCATCATTATTTTGCTACCCTCATTCAAAACATTTCACAATTTATTAAATTTTTCAACATACAGTCGAACCTCGCTAACTCGAACCTCGATTTCACGAATTTTTCGATATCTCGAAGAAAAAAAAAATTCCCTTCAAATTTTCTATACACTCAATGTTACAAAAAACCTTGATTTCTCGAATTTTTTTGTCTAATCTCTCGATAACTTGAATTTTTTTCCCCATAAATAGTGTAGATTTTTTTTCTGAAAATAAAAAAAAAATATTCCAAAAAAAAATTATTTTAAGAATAGAAAGCCAATTTTCATAATCATAATCAATTCTCAAACAAACACTTTCTGCAGTGGACACTGTAAGGAGATTTACTGAGAGGCAGCTGAATATGTCAGAGGAGAAATTTAAAGCTATAGTCCACTTAGAAAGTGTTATAGACAAACTTTCTTACACATTTCTAAAGCAAACAACAATTGAATCTTTTTAAGTATAAAAAGTGTTTTTAGAATAAATATGGAATATTAAATAAGGTATTTAAAGATCATTTTTCTTTATTCTACCATCGATAACATGCGATTTTCGATAGTTCGAATTTTCGGTATCTCGAATTTTTTCTCCTCTCCTTTCAAGTTCGAGATATCGAGGTTTGACTGTATATTTAATAATGTTTTGTAAGTAAATTCGATTTCTTTACTTATTACGTATGTATTTAATATTTTTCTGTAAGTAAATTCGATTTCTTTACTTATTACGTATGTATTTAATATTTTTCTGTAAGTAAATTCGATTTCTTTACTTATTACGTATGTATTTAATATTTTTCTGTAAGTAAATTCGATTTCTTTACTTATTACGTATGTATTTAATATTTTTCTGTAAGTAAATTCGATTTTCCAGTGAATCTTAATCTACTGCAAGATTACAATTTTCCCGTTATTATTAATAAAAATTAACTATCCATTTTCATGCGTATTTCATGTTATAATTTACTTAAGCTAAATTAATTTTTCTTTTTTCATTCTAGGTTGCAATAAGACGAAATGGCTAATTCAATGAAAGAATTTTTAGAAAATACGAATTTCAGCATTGAAAGCTATTATACATTATTTGTCGATGTGCATTTTATACAGAAGGATGCTAAAAAAATTATTATCCAACTTATGAGAAAGAATCACGAGTTTTTCTGGATGAATAAAAGAGATCGCAACAATATTTTAGAACTTGAAAGAAAAATAGGGAATTTTTATCGGGAAAAAAGATACGAGCAGGGAAAATGAGGAACCCTCCACCCATGCGTTATTATCAGTTCAGTGCGTAAAGAATTTCCAGTGAATTCACCTGCTTAAACACGTTGTGCTTTTTAAAAATTACTTGGTAAGTCTTAATTTGAGTAATGATATTTGTGCTCTTTTGTGAAAATTACTTATTGAATTAATTTAAAAAACTATGTGCTTGTAACATAATTAACAAAAAGTTTCTGCATTAAAAATATTTGAGTTATGTAATTGCTGAAACAAATTCCTCTTATATTGAAAATAAAATCTTTATCTCAATAACTCTATGACGTGCGAAATTTGGCTGTAGATTTATTTGAATTCAAGATTAAATATATTGCTAAACCTAATAATAGGTTTATGTCATGACTTTTACTTATTTCTGAAATCTTTTTTTTCTTGAAAACTAATGATTGATTCAAAAGCTCAAAAATTTAGATAACACTCACAAATTTCGTTTATTAATGATATCTGAGGTATGTAAATACAAAAATAAATTTCATTAATTTCGAAAATAAAAATATGAATAAAATTATGAAATAAAAATATAATTTCGTCCAGAGTTACAAAGTTCGTCCATTAAGTGATTAGAATTCATAATTATATAGAAATATCGTAGTTAGGATATAGAAATACTGCAAAAGTGGCATACATAAAATGATATTCCTCACCTCTAAACTAAACAAAATTTACATTATTTGCATTATTTTTCTTTTTTGCACATTTTTTAAGTAATTACGACGATTTTTATTCACGATTTTTGCTTCTTTATTTTTAAGAGATTTTTTCTAAAAGAGGTTAATTTTTTTTTCAAATTCAGGAGTCTAAGTTTCTTTATCTTGAAAATAAATGTGATTTAGTATCATTTCTTTTCAAGTATAAGATTAAGCAAAGTATTTTCGCTGATAATTGTAAGAATATAGGAAATTTTCGTTATAGAAGAAGTTTTAATTTTGTTGATAGAAAGAGGAAGTTATTTATAGTCTTGCTATTTATATGTTATTATTATTTATAAGTTATTACTATTTATTTTCTTCCATATAAAAAGGATTTTTGTTGAATTACAAAATAAAATTTCTCACTTATAAATACTTTATAATAAAACTAAAAATGTAAACATATTATAAATTATCAAAATCGAAAACTTTTTATTCATTTATATTCTGTAAATAATATTCAAATTTTCATACAAAACAAATCTGTTATATAGTCTAGGATTTATTTTAGGCTATCAGATTATTTTTGCGTGTTCCTCAATATAAATATAATGAATGGTGAATATTTAAAATAATGTTGGTTAGAACTTATCAAATTTCAAATGCAATACAGAGATTATATCATTTGTTATTAGTTGTTTAAGTCATTAAAATTTATTCGAATATTTATAGGTTGGTAAGGAAATATTCCTGGTTGTCAAATTTTCAGTAATTAACTTAAGTAAATCCTGTTTTGTATTTGCGCTGACCCATATTTCATTATTGTAATAAATTTAGAGTACAACTTAATCAACCTAATTTATTTCTTTGCTATTCTTTTGTACTGTAAAACATAAAAAGGAAGAATTTGAGAATGATAATAATAAAATAAAAGTTGTTGGAACATAAGTATCTTACACAAGAAAAATTTTTATCATTAAAAAGTTAGAAAAACTAATCATATTTTAAAGTTTGGGAAAAAGTATAGTAAATTTTAAAAAGTGTTATTAAGTTTAAGCATAAAAGGGGTGTTTAAAATATCAAGATTAATTTTCCATCGTGAATTGATAAAGTTATTTTGAAATTTCCCAAAAAAATTATTAAACTCGTTAAAATTCCCTAAATTATATCGAAATTTCTTCCTCTTTAAAAGAAAAAAAAAAAAAAAAAAAGTCATCTTGATTTTGGAAAGAAAAAAAAATATTTGCTTGCACTTTTCTCTTTAAAAGTAACGTTACCCTAAATTAAGTAGCACCTTTTGATACTGGCAAACAAGATCTTTTTAGTTACTTTTGATCAGTTAAAAATAAAACCAAGCTATACTTTCTACATTAGGTTATATTTAACAGCATAATGAAGTGTTTTGTGTTCAGAATTTATCCTACTATGAAAACAGTGTGTAGTTTGAATGCAGAATCAATTCTTACATAATTGTTTTAATATTAACTAAATGTTGGCGTATAACATAAATTCAAATATTTTGTATAAAAAAACTGTGCTAAAATTTGCAAATAAATTTAAAGTTCGCAAATATGTTAATTTCTATTATTAACTTTACTTATTTAGAGTTAGTTCATATAGCTATTCATTGTATTGTTATATTGTCTATTGTATTGTTACATTGTATAGCTATTAATAGTATTGTTCATTGTATTGTTCATATAGCTATTCGTTGTATTGTTCATTGTATTGTTCATATAGCTATTCATTGTTAATTGTTAGTTGATATAGTTATGGATTGAATTGATAGTTTCACATTGAAAGGGTGCCAAAAGAAAAGCACCAATATTAACCAAAGCCTTCAAAGCATTTAGAAAGTATGTCCCTCTCAGAAAGAATGTTCAAACTACTGTTGCTTAAATTGTGAAATAAAAAATACAACTAAAAAAAATTACAAATCATATATCTTTTGAAAATATAAAATGTACAAAACAAAAAAATTAACAACAGAATAACTTTTGACCTAATAATTAATTCTTTACTTACAGAGATGTTATTTAAAGGTTCGAAAGATTGCCCTTAATAATACAGAGAGAGAAAAAATATGGTTAAATTACCGCACTGAATGGTAATTACATTTCTGGAAAAGAAAACTACAATTCTGGTTTAAAAAAAAAAACTGAAATATATGGTATTAAAATCATTCATTTTGTAATTTTTCCGTTTATGTTTTAAGGGTTTACCGGAAATTCTGGTTTTCAAAATTACAGTTCTTATTTTCCTCACGATTTGTAGAAAATACAAAACTAGAAGGTAAATTGAACCAAATAAATGGTTTTTATGACATTCTATGGTAATAGGTTAAAAATACCGAATTTTGCCTCATTTACCAAATTTTGTGACAGTTTAAATTCTTATCATGTTCTGAAAGTTTTGAAATTTTTAAAAAAAATTTGAAAATCACAAAGACAGACCTTTTCCAAAATGCTTAGAATAACCCCTAAAATTAATAACGTTTTGGTACTGAAAAATTTGTGATTGTATGGAAAAGAAACCATCAGACAATGCCAACCTTCATCGATTAAGAGGTACCTCAAGGTTGAATCAAGTTAAGCATGTCTTATATACTAGTGAATTGATGTTTAATAATCGCAGTGGTAGTTACGCCAGAATACTCCCCTCCAGAATTTTATGAGGGATAGAATTCGATGAACGGATACCTCTAGTTGCTGTATTTGTGAAGGACCGGGAGAGCTGGATTAAGGTCACCGGGTATTGAACTTGAGAGCTGTATTAAGATCATGGTTGTGTGTGTGGTCACTCCTGTGTTGCTATTAGCAGTCGATAGTGCAGGATCCCGTTGTGTATTAATGAGACTGAGTAGCAACGGCGTTAGGAGGACGATGACGCAGACACAATTAACAAGTCAGCTGTTCAATGCGGACCATCTAAGTAATCGTGATCATATCACATCGGCATGTCACCAATGTGGGGAAAAGAAACCATCAGACAATGCCAACCTTCATTTATCAAAAGGTACCTCGAGATTGAGTCAAGTTAGCATGTGTTATATGCTAGTGAATTGGTATTCAATAATCGTAGTGGTAGTTACGAAACAATTATAAACGATACTATATCTATTTCAATTATTCAAAATACTTCCATGCGAGAATAACGTATAGCGTTGAGAACAGATATAAGTCTGTAACAGGTCTAAAATATCTGTTGCGCAAAATATTACCAGTTCCAATCACACAGATCCTATATTAACTAATATGCTCTTCATTTTAAGTTGTTTTGAGTAAACAATACGTTTTGATGAACTGACTAACTGAATTCAATTTATTTCAATAAAGATTCAACTTCTATATCTATTCAACTTCTATATCTCTATATTAGTAGCAACGTTATTTTTTATCCGTTGCGCTATATTTCGTAAGACCGTTAGGCTTAAAAACAGAAAAATCGTCAAATTGCTGCTGGGCTGTTTTAATGTAGGAATGTATGCATGTTAGCTTTGTTCCTCGGAGTAAACTTAAGGCAATAGAGGTAAACTAAATTAACGTTTTTATCTTAATAATCCTATGTTGTCATCGAACATCCAAACTTTAGTATTTAAACTAATATAGATTTGTTATAACATATGATAACTGTTCATATGATAACGCAATGGCATATGATAACGCAAATAAATAATAAATGAATATTTAAGAATTTTAAGTAACTGTCAAAACATTCATGTTAATAATTATAAGTAATTGTAAAATTAATAATTTATACACTGAGAAAAGAAGTATGGTCAAAGTTATAAGAATAAAGCAAAATTTATCGTATTTCTGGCTCTATGCGAACAACAAAAAGCACGGTAAATATTACCGAAACGCTTTGCTTATGATTTGATAAAAATAAGAATTAAATATTGTTTTCTAAAATTTGGTTAAGGTTGTAAAATTTTATTGTTTTATCAGGGTACATTTGAGCATGGCATAGAAACTATTTATTCGGTTAAATTTAGTTTTCAGCTTTGTGCTTTTTAAATAAATGTGTAATAATAAGAACTATAATTTTGAAAACCAGAATCTCTAGAAAAACCGTTACCATATGAACTGAAAAATTACCAAATGAATGGCTTAAATACCATAAATGTTGATTTTATTACTAGAATTATGTTTGTTTGTTTTTTTAGTTATGTTTGTTTGTTGTTTAGTTAGTTTAGAGTGATTATGTGAATGAAAACCGGACAAATATATCATTTATTGACTGCAAGACACCACAAATCTTTTACTTAAAATATCAGTTGAGCAATCCATATATATATATATATATATATATATATATATATATATATATATATATATATATATATATATATATATATATATATATATATATATATATATATATATATATATATATATATATATATATATATATATATATATATATATATATATATATATATATATATGTTAAAAATGAAGAATAAAACAAAGAAAAATTATAGACATATGAATAAAAAAAAAGGGGGGGGGGAAATAATAAGTAAAAAATAACAAACAACAGTTTATATATATATATAAAAAAATAAAAATAAAAATGGATGAAATTTTATTAATGGATGAAATTTTATTATTATTTTCCGGTTTTTTAAACCGGAAAAAAAGCCGGAAAAAAAGATATAATCTTTTCTTCAGCCCACACGATTATATCAGCGAAACAGAGTGCTTACTGATATTGTATCAATAAAGCCAAAGCAAAATATATTAATACAATAGTGTGAGGAGCACTCAAAAATTGTTTTTCTTAACTTTCTTCGTGTTTTCTTGTATTTATTTATGTATTATATATATATATATATATATATATATATATATATATATATATATATATATATATATATATATATATATATATATATATATATATATATATATATATATATATATATATATATATATATATAATGTACAATTAATAATAATTAAATAGTGATAAATAGAAGATTTTCATCTCACTTACTAATCATATGAGGCCATACGATATATTAAATTGATAATAGAGTTGTTTTAATGCTCTATTGATAAGAAAACAGGACAAATGATTTTAATATGGAGATCGTAATATTCATCGCAATTCTGTTCTTGTATTGTAAAATAAAAAATTCACTTTGAATTGTTAATTCACACTGTGCACCAGGTTTAAATATTTGATATTAGCATGTATATATATATATATATATATATATATATATATATATATATATATATATATATATATATATATATATATATATATATATATATATATATATATATATATATATATATATATATATATATATATATATATATATATATATATATATATATATATATATATATATATATATATATATATATATATATATATATAATGTAGAAATGTAGTTGCACTTCACTTTAACTGATATACTTTTTGTGTATATCTGCAATTACTACAATTACTATATTTTGAACTATAAATCCAAGGCTTTATGTTTACCAAGAAATAAATTTCATTGAAATATGAATGTTTTGCATTCTATACTATTTGATATTTAAAACTTCGAACAACATAAGCTTAAAATTATGTTTGAATTTAAGTTTGATATTTAAGATTTGATACCACTTCAACTTTATTTTAAATATTTTGCATTTAATTTTCACTTTGCATTTAATATAAGTTACATTTTACATTTTTTACTGCACATTCGATGAAAATTAAATATTTTTACACTTGTGTTCTGTTTCAACAACACAAATGTTTTCTTATAAAACGAGTTTTTCATTATAATAAAAAACATCTCATATCATAGGCACATTACTGTAAAATCCATACATATTGTAAATGAAAGAAAAAGCAGCTAAAAATGTGCTGAAAATATTCTTTGTATTTATAGTTTATTGTGTTAAAAATTATTTTGTTGATGGATAAATTTAATTATTGTTAAATAATTTCTTTTTTACAACCGCACATATTTGTTATAATACAAAACTACTTTTTTAATGATTTTCATATAAAGTACAAATAAACATTTTTAAAAATATCTTTCTTCAAGTTTTTATCATGCAGATCCTAAAATTTGCATTTCTTCTTTTGCTGTTTTCCCCTTTAAAAGTTATTTCTACGTGATAAAAATAGGTAACTTCGAAGTTTAAGTTTTATTGTTTATTTAATTTGTTTTCAAAATGACTTTTCCAATTTTGTTTACGAATAACTATCACAATCAAAAATCTAAAAACTATGCTAAATAATGCTGAAAACACTACTACACTGTAAAAAATTCCGAATCAAATTACGGAAAAAAATAATTCTGGATAATAAAACTAAAATATATGATACTTAAACCATTCATTTTGTAATTGTTCCTTTTATATTTTAACGGTTTACCGGAAATTCTGGTTTTCAAAATTATAATTCTTATTTTCCCCACGAATTGTAGAAAATACAAAACTAAAAGATGAATTGAACAAAATAAATGATTTTTATGTCATGCTCTATAGGATCAGGTTAAGAATATCAAATTTTGCCCCATTTACCAAATTTTATGACAAAGCATAAAAATCATATTTTAGTCTTAATTTTACCAAAATCATTAACAAAGCGTTTTTGTAAAATCTACCGATCTTTTTGGTGTTCTCATAGAGGTAGAAACACAGCAAATTTTGTCATGTTCTAGTAGTTTTGGTCAAACTTTTTTTTCTCTGTCTAAGTATAGTTAAACCATAATTTAAGTTTTGATAAATTTAGTCAAGAAATCAGGCATAAACATACCTTTTTTTCAAGGAAATTTTGACTCAGTAGCTACAATATGAAATATGTACAGATAGTTTAGTTAAGATAAAACTTTGATTCCCCTAGCATAAGTTTTATTTATTTTTTTTATTTTTTTTTGTGTGTGTGCTCATTTTGCTATATTTCTGGAACCAATTATAAGTGAATCAGAACAAATTTACTAAAGATATAAAACTCGATTATTCATAGATATTTCATGCGAGAAATATTTTTTTCATTTTAAATTATTATTATTCCATTTAAAAATGATCAAAAAATTCTGAATTGTAAGGTATTTGCATTTTTGAATTATTTTAAATTATCTAACTTTGTATGACATAAATTCTAAATTCGAAAGGAGGGTCATGCATTTTAATATTTTTTTTCTCAAAAACATATCGACCAATCGAGCTCTAACTTTAGATTTTTTTCATTTAAGCTTATATTATTTAAAATATAAAGCTAAATTTACTGAAATACTAATTTGTTAGATTATTATTAAATAATCAAAAATAACTATTTAATCTATGAATTTATTTAGTGCCAATACTTTTGATTAATTCATGACGCAGATGCGACAATTTATTTAAAAAATAAAATTTACTTAAAGAATTTCACACTTTTGGCTGCACTCTAGTTTAATCCAATCTATCTTGTTTTATCTTGATTAATCTATAATTTTCATATTTCTACTACTTCCATATTTAAAGGGTCAAAAATCCAAATATATTGAAAATTAGGTATGATTATTCACAGAAAATACATTTGCTTGTCTAATTTCGTAACTTAAATTATTACCTGTATTTATTAATCGCCATATTTAAGCTTAATCTCTCGATTCATTAAAATTGAATCTTAATACACGAAAATTCAAGCATTAGATTACGATTTATTCAAATTGTTCCGTTTTTAATTTTACGCTATGCGCTATAACATTAATGATTCATTAATGAACATGTTTGTCAATAAAAAAAAACTTAATTTAGTTCGTATTTAATTTTGTTCTTTCGTATTTAGTAATAGTTTTAACCCATCAATTATAACAATTTCTTAAAATGAACTAATTTCATATGAGATATCTTTAAAATTAAACGATGTGCTGTAGCAATATTGATTATACAAATATGTGCTAGTTATAATCATGCAATCAAACGAATTCGTTTAATTTCAAAATTATTTATTTGAATGACGGAACACAACTGAAGTTTAAAGGCAGAAAAATGAAATAAAGAAAAATTAATTAATATATATGTGTTTTTCTTCTAAGTAGGTCAGTTAAAATAATTATCATTAATTCACAAAAATCTGACCTTCTGCTTTCATTTTTTTTTCAATACAATTAAGAACTTATTTATTCATTATTCTATACTTCAAATAATCGTTGTTAACAATTTTTCATTATTTTTATTGTTAATAAACTTTTATAAACTTTATATATCGCATTTCTTTTGAGAATTTTAAAAGAAAAAGGATAGTCTAAATAAAAAGATTCCTTAAAAAACTTTTGAAAGCTAATGTATCTTGCGTCTAGCTATTGGCTTAAAATTATAAATGGGCGTAACAATTACTTTTAAGGATCATATTTCCACCGCTGTTGCTACATAATGACCGTTAAAAGTATCTGTTCCGAAGTAACACACCTAGTGATTTTATTACAGTAGGGTTTTTTTTCCTCACTAACTCAACTGAAACCAGCGCATTTCTTCTAACAACGATTTTTACTGGAATATGTATTTTAGAGTTATAGAATTTTCAATTGTTCCATCTATTATTGACAGCGGGAAAAATTTCTTAGCCAGACAATACTTTGATAAAATGCTGTCATTTTTCAAGTGGCATTTCGGAATCTGTGACGATTTTAAGTCTTAATTTTAAACCTGAAACATCTTGAAAGACACTGTTTTTGTGTTCTCTTCCCCCCCAAAAACGGTTTTCACTCAGAAGCAAAATTTTCAGGTAGAAATTCTACGATTTAATGCAAAATTCGAGGGGATCATTGGTTTTTATACAAGGAGAAAAAAATTCTAGTAAAATTATCGTACTGTATGGTAATGACATTTCGGAAGGAAAAAAAAACATATTTCTGGTTAATAAAATTAAAATATCAGATATTTTAACCATTCGTTTGGTAAGGTTTCCGTTCATATAGTAACGGCTTATTCGAGATTCTGGTTTTCAAAACTATAGTTATTATTTCCACACATATAGCAAAAAATATAGTATACTGTATAATATTAGTACATACATATAGTATACTTAAAAGTATACTTTAAAGTAATACTTAAATTTTACTGAATAAATAGTTTTTAAGCCATGCTTCAAATTTTAATGATAAAATTACCAAATTTTATCATAGTTATCAAATTTTATCCCACCTAATAAAACCTTATTTTATTGACATTTTTTAACAAAATCATTACCTAACAGCTTCGATAAAAATTAATGAGCATTTTCCCACAAAGCCAGAAACTCGGTAAAATTTATCATATTCTGGCCGTTTTGACCATAATTCTCTTGACAGAGTGATTTTTCACAAAACCATAATTCTTTATTCCCAAATTCGTAAAATTATGAGAAAATTTAAAACAATTTCACAAAAAAAAAACCTTTTCCAAAAAGTTTAGAACAACCCCTAAAATTAATAACGTTTTGGTACTGAGAAATTTGTGATAAAGGATATTATTTCTATTTCAATTATTCAAAACACTTACAGCAAAAAGCCCTTTTTTCCCATGCGAGAATAACGTGTAACGTTCAGAACAGATATAAGTCTGTAACAGGTCTAAAATATCTGTTGCTTAAAATATTACCACTTCCAATCACACAAGTCCTATATTAACTAATATACTCTTCAGTTTAAGTTGTTTTGAGTAAACAATACTTTTTGATGAACTAACTATCTAAATTAAATTTATTTCAATAGAGATTCAACTTCTATATCTATTCAACTTCTATATCTCTATATTCGTTATTTTTTATCCGTTGCGCTGTATTTCGTAAGACCTTTAGGCTTAAAAACAGAAAACTAAAGATCGTCAAATTGCTGCTGGACTGTTTTAATGTAAGAATGTACGCATGTTAGGTCTGTTCCTTGGAATAAACTTAAGACAATAAAGGTAAACTAAATTAACGTTTTTATCTTATTAATCCTATGTTGTCATAGAACATACTAACATTATTATTTAAATTAATATAGATTTCTTGTAACATATGATAACTGTAAATAAGTATTTTTAATAATTTTAAATCAATGTCATCTTAATAATTATAAATAAATGTGAAATTAATTATTTGTACACTGAGAAAACAAGTTTGGTCAAAGCTATGTCCAGAACAAGGTAAAAGTTAACGTATTTCTAGCTCTATGGAAACACCAAAAATCACGGTAATTATTGCCGAAACGCTTTGCTTATGATTTGGTAAAAATAATAATACAATATTATTTTCTAATATGTGTTGAAATTTCGTTAAGGTGGTAAAATTTGATAGATTTATTAGGGATCCTTAGAGCATCGCATAGAAACTATTTATTCGGTTAAATTTAATTTTCAATTTAGTATTTTTTAACTAAATGAGTGTTAGCAAGAACTATAATTTTGGAAACCATAATCTCTAGTAAAACCGCTACCGGAACGGAAAAATTACCAATTGAATGGCTTAAATACCATTAATGTTGGTGTTATTATTAGAATTATGTATTTTTTAGACCATGTATTTACCCTACCATAATATATTACAAAAAATGTATTTACCATACAATTGGGAAATTTTATCAGAATTCTTTTCTCTTTGTAGTAACATCAGATCTGTGATTTCTTAAAGTTTATTATAAGAAAATCATACTTAATACTTAACTTAATACTTTAATACTTAACACTTAAATTATCAGTTACGACAATTATTCAAATTATCAGTTGATCAATCCTGATATATATAATGAACAATTAATAATAATTAAATAGAGTTAATTTGAAGATTATTTTTTTGTTTTTACTAATCATATGAAGCCACACGATGTATCAAATTGATAATAGAGTTGTTTTAATGTACTGTTGATCAGAAAACAAGACAACTTATTATAATATGGAGAGAATATTATCGCAATTCTGCTATTGTATTGTAAAATAAAGAAACTCACTTTGAATTGCTAATTCACTGTGCATCAAGTTTAAATATTTAATATTAATGTATATAGTTTAAAAAAATGACGAAGTATAGTTATACTTTACATAAAGTGGTATACTTTTTGTATGTAATTGCAATTACAATATTTTGAACTATAAATTCAAGGCTTTATGTTCACCACGAAGTACACAACATTGAAATACAAATGAAGAAGTATAGTTACACTTCACTTAAAGTGGTATACTTTTTATATGTAACTGCAATTACAATATTTTGAACTATAAATTCAAGGCTTTATCTTCCCCACGAAGTAAACAACATTGAAATACAAATGAAGAAGTATAGTTACACTTCACTGTATAGTTACACTGTATAGTTACACTTCACTTAAAGTGGTATGCTTTTTGTATGTAACTGCAATTACAATATTTTGAACTATAAATTCAAGGCTTTATGTTCACCACGAAGTAAACAACATTGAAATACAAATGCTTTGCATAATTCACTATTTTGACATTTAAGACTTCGGGCAGCATAAGTTTGAAATTATGTATGTTTGAATTTAAGTTTGATATTTAAGATTTAATACCACGTCAAATTTAATTTAAATATTTCGCATTTAAATTTTACTTTACATTTAATAAAAGTTTACTTTTAAGTACTTTAAACTGTAACTGTGATACTTTAACTACATACTTTACATACAAATTTTTTACTACACATTCGATATAAATTAACTATGTTTACACTTGTTTTCTGTTTCAGCAAAGCAAATGTTTTCTAATAATTAAGGGTTTCCCATTAAAATAAAAAACATCTCATTTCATGGATACATTATGGTAAATTCCATACATTTTGTAATGTAAGGACAAAGCAGCTAAAAATGTACTGAAAATATTCTTTGTGCATCGTAGTTTATTGGGTCAAAAAATATTTCCTCTATGGATAAATTTTATTATGGTAAAATAATTTCTCTTTCACATATTTATTATAATTTGAAAATTTTTTTTGTGATGAATTTGATATAAACTACAAATAATCATCTTTGAAAATATCTTTCTTCAAATTTTTAACATATACATTTCTCTTTTCACTGTGTTACACGTTAAATATTTTACGCGATAAAAATATTTAACTTCAAAGTTTAAAGTTTATTGTTTGTTTAATTTGTTTTCAAAATAGCTTTTCCATTTTTTTTACAAATAACTATTACAACTGCAAATTTAAAAATTATGTTAAATAATGTTAAAAACGCTACTACATTGTAAAAAATTTTGGATCAAGTAACGGTAAAAAGTACTACAGCATTCATAAAATCAATTTTTACCATAAAACTTTATGTCGTAATTTTTACAGTAATATTTATTTAATTTCAGTGATTTTACAGTAAATATTAGGTTAAAATTACAGTATTTAATATTTTTATTCCTTAAAATTTTACGTTAAAATGAATTTTAAGTAAAAAGTAACGGCTCCTTCAGTGCCAATACATTTCACCATAATTTGATCCGGAATTTTTGCAGTTTACATTGAATTAACTCGATCATGCTTAATGAAAATAAAAATATTTATTTAGAAATAGCTCAAAATAACAGGTTTTATTTTAACCTGAATTCGCATTCTCTAATTCTTGTGCATGAAAAAGCTATCGACGAAAAAAAAAAGTTTGAACATTTTTTCATGGTAAAAATTATTCGTATTCTTAAAATTATTCTTATAACATTTATAACATTTTTTCATTCATTATAACATTTTTTCATTCATTATAACATTTTTTCATATAACATTATTATAACATTTTTTCATGGTAAAAATTATTCGTATTCTTAAAATTATTCTTATGTTTTAAGGGAAAAAATTAATGACTTGTGTGAATCAGTATTTTACAGTGTGCTATATTAAATTCAACTTGATGAAATTTTTATAAAACTTATTTTCAATTTAAGCTATTTTTATAATACTTATTATAATAACACATTACTATAATACTTATTAAAATAACGCATTACTATTATACTAACTATAATATTTATTTCAAAACACATTTATGGTTCATTTTTATTTATTATTTTTATTTTGCGAAGTTTCTTCCATTTTGTCCAGTTTCTTCCTTACGAAATGCCAACCCCGCTTATAAGTATTATTCATGAATAATATTTTCATTTCGACAAATGATGACATTCTTTATACAAAAGAAAAAGTCATAATATATTTCAAAACAAAATACTTTTATATAAAATGCAATAAACAATCTTTGTGAAAATCAAAGGTGCTAGCACACATTTGCAGTTTATGATTAAGCTTTTAAAAATGGAACTATTTTTAGGGAAAGAAAGAATAAAGTAGTCTCAGCAAGAAAAGTGAGTTTAGCTTCTTTATTTTTGCAACCATATTGTCCCCTAAGATACAGTAAATATTATCTCTCTCTTTTAATTTGGTGGTTAAGTTTTTCTAATTTTGAAACACATTTGATTTCTCTTCTTGTGTTTGGCTTTATGTTGTAAAGTAATCTAAGCAAGAAAAGTGAGTTTAGCTTCTTTATTTTTGCAACCATATTGTCCCCTAAGATACAGTAAATACTATCTCTCTCTTTTAATTTGGTGGTTAAGCTTTCCTAATTTTGAAACCCATTTTTATTTTCTTCTTGTATCTGCCTTTATGTTATAAAGTAGTCTAAGCAAGAAAAGTGAGTTTAGCTTCTTTATTTTTGCAACCATATTGTCCCCTAAGATACAGTAAAAATTATTTCTCTCTTTTAATTTGGTGGTTAAGCTTTTCTAATTTTGAAACCCATTTTATTTTTCTCCTTGTGTCTGGCTTTATGTTATAAAGTAGTCTAAGCAAGAAAAGTGAGTTTAGCTTCTTTATTTTTGCAACCATATTGTCCCCTAAGATACAGTAAATATTATTTCTCTCTTTTAATTTGGTGGTTAAGCTTTTCTAATTTTGAAACCCATTTGATTTTTTTTCTTGTGTTTGGCTTTATGTTGTAAAGTAATCTAAGCAAGAAAAGTGAGTTTAGCTTCTTTATTTTTGCAACCATATTGTCCCCTAAGATACAGTAAATATTATCTCTCTCTTTTAATTTGGTGGTTAAGCTTTTCTAATTTTGAAACCCATTTTATTTTTCTTCTTGTATCTGCCTTTATGTTATAAAGTAGTCTAAGCAAGAAAAGTGGGTTTAGCTTCTTTATTTTTGCAACCATATTGTCCCCTAAGATACAGTAAATATTATCTCTCTCTTTTAATTTGGTGGTTAAGCTTTTCTAATTTTGAAACCCATTTTATTTTTCTTCTTGTGTCTGGCTTTATGTTAATAACTCTGCATAATAGTTAATGGTGATGGCAAGTAATTATTAATTAGCATTTTAATTATTTGTTTTTTTACTGTTATATCAATATGCAATTGTATATAAAATGACGATGCTAATCAATGTGTGTTATGCAAATTTGCTATTTAATTGAAAGAATATAAAATATGTGACTACAAAATATTAGAATGGAAGTAGCCGCACCATCCCGAAGTTTGTCCGGTAAAACTGGTATGAAATCGAAGAGCGAGTGCGAAGTTGCATAAGCACGAGAAATGGTGCCTGATCGTAGGTTCGTATCATAGAGAACGATTTGCATGCGGTGGGAGCATTCTACCGGCCTCTCTAGCTTGCTCAGGGCCTGATTATCGCCTAGGCCCAACAATAGGCAGGGGCCTAGGGCCCACACTTTCTGGGGGGCCTCAAAAATTAGTAAAAAGTTCGCAACATCGCTATTTTTTTAAATACTGAAAGAAACAGTTTTTCTCAAAAAATGCATTTTTTTTCCTTCAAATTTTCTTTATATTGTGAAAACATTGTAAACATTGTCACCAAACTCGTGTAAACATTGCACTAATCGAATTTGAAAGTACAACAGAATTCGAATTATTGTAATTTTTACGTCAACGACTTAAGTGAATGCACTGAACATGAATTTTAATTTTTTAAAAGTGTTATATTTAAACAAATTATTATTTAAGTGTGTTTTTAATTTTCTATGAGTAGATATAATTTTGGCTCTTTTGGATATTTTTTTGTTTGTATTTTTTAATAAAAATTATAATTAATAACCTTAATATCTTACCATACATGCTGAACTTATCGTTAAATCTAATGAAAAGTTGGCTACCTTTGTGTTGGTTTAAGTACTAAATAAAAAAAGTAATTACTGCTTACAATAAAAAATAATTCCACTAATCAGTGACTTTTAGCAAAAATCACTGATTTTCAATTGTTTGTGGTCACCAAACTATTTTTATTTTGACACAACATTGTTTTGTTGTTCTATATTTGCTTTTAATATATAGATGCGACAACTTTATCTTAAAAAAATGATCTTCAATTGTCAGGTTTCAAAATTTTTTAGAATGTTTTGCAGTTCAATAGATTCTTTTTTATTGTTAGGACTACTCTTCAGAAACTTAATTTCAAAATATTTTGCAAGGGGCCCGGAAATTTTGGTGGGCCTAGGACCCGAATTTGTCTTGATCGGTCCCTGATGGTGGAGTAGAGGTGAGGTCATATTGTGAGCTGTATTATCCCATGTCTAGAACACCCTGCAAGATCAGAACAGCCCCCACAATAACCAAAAGACCCTTCCACAAACATTACAAAAAGTCACAATAATAAAGAGTTACAATTTCAACAATAGCACAAAACACTTCGTTTAAACAGAAAATAAATAGAATAAAGTTTGTTAACAATTCATAACAAATTATTTACGCAGGATTACGAGGAATAATAATGAGAATAAACTTCCAATAAGTTGCATGACATATTTACAAAGAGAATAGGTGGTTACGCAATATTAAGAGCACAAATATGTTGTGCAAAACGTAAAAAAACTGTTGAAAATATAAATTTATAACAAATTCTAAAAAACAAAAGAAAACAACAACAAAAAAAAGAATATTCAAACATTTTAGTTTCTACAAATTTATGAATAATTGATTTATAAATAATTTAACATTTAATAAATTCATTTTTCTATTGGACATTGCATAAACTACTTTCAAGATGAACTTGAAAATAAAAATGCATACAATATTAATAAAATGCATGGTGCCAGTAATAATATGTAAATAAGATATGATATGTAATTTTAAAAAATAATTTCATGTCAAATATATATCGAAAAAATACTTTATATGAGCGTAACATAGAAGTTTAAATATTTGTTTTGGACAAATTTAAAATTCGGGAGAATGACAATTTAGCACTCTCATCCAATGTAAATACAAGGGGCTAAAAGACTGCATACATTCCCACAGAATTCAGACAAGAAATTAATTAACACAATTGACTAGATATTCATATTTTAACTATTAATGCATGAAAATAAAATACATTTAATTAAAATACATTGCCACAAAAAAAATTCTTTATCTCTGAATTAAACTCGTTTTCGCAGAAATTTGGTAGAAACTTGTAAAATAGCGGAACAGTGTCGAACATTTTTTGACATTGTAAATTGAAAAGCTGAATGAATAAAAGTTCTAAGCTATATTCTAGTGAATTTAAATAAATTACCTTTGAAAAATACGAAATAAAGATAATGCCTTACATTTATTTCTAGGCAGCAAGCTTCCGATTTTATTTTTATTTTATAACCGTCGTTGAACAGCCGACCCAATTTTTGAGTTTACAACTACTAATGTTCAGCTACGTAGCCTTGTAATTTTGAGCCCAATCCAGAAGACGAGGGAACTCCTGGGTCAAGTAGTAGGAGAAATTTTGCCATTGTGGAAGACTTCTTGATGGAACCGAATTTGCGTAACATGGAGAAGACCACGAGAACCTCCCACGGTTAGCCTGACGGCAAGGGGACTCTAACCCATGATCCGTCTACCACTGAGGATATTTCACGTCAGCATTGTGGTCGGTGCAAGCTGGATGCGGAATTCGTATCGACCAGCCATGGCTGGGATTCGAACCAGGTTCACCTCAGTGGAAGGCGAACTCTCAATCCCCTGGGCCATCGCGGCTTGTCCAAGCAAACTTTTGACTGATAAAATATGTGCCTTAAATATTTTGATAAAATTTATCCTTGACATCCTTAACTGTTCTTTGAAATTTTCGCATCACAGCGTCCGCACAAGCATTTTTGTTTGCTGTTATGAGAGAGGCTTTTTAAAGTTACATTCCGATTATTTTTTCGTCAGATTGCATGTAAAACTTCTTTCCACTTATAAAAAAAACTGAAAAATTGCTATTTCGTCAACTCATATCTACAAAATTTAAGAGCTTGTCAAAATTATATATTTTACGTAAAATATAGACTAAAATAAAATCTTTCTCCTCGAAATCCTAATTTTTTCATAATTGTCACTTAGAACCATCATTAATTAAGCTTTAGCTTTTATATTACGATAGAAATGATATGTTAGATAGCATCGAGAAGAACCCAGATTCTGTAGAATTAATATATAAGCTTAAAACTTTCAATACGTCTGTTTTAAAATTACCTCCTAATTGATTAAAACTTCTGAAGTAATTTGAAGATATATCATCGTAGATACGATTTTTATTCTTAATAAAGTTATAAATCACCGCATAATTGATTGAAACTTTTGAAGTAATTCGAATATATATCATCGTAGATACGATATTTATTCCTAATTAAGATATAAATTACCGCATAATTGATTGAAACTTCTGAAGTAATTTGAAGATATATCGTCGTAGATTCGATTTTTTATTCTTGATTAAGATATAAATTACCGCATAATTGATTGAAACTTCTGAAGTAATTTGAAGATACATCATCGTAGATACGATTTTTTATTCTTGATTAAGATATAAATTACCGCATAATTGATTGAAACTTCTGAAGTAATTTGAAGATATATCATGGTAGACACGATTTTTATTCTTAATTAAGATATAAATTACCGCATAATTGATTGAAACTTCAGCAGTAATTTGAAGATATATATAATCGTAGATACGATTTTTATTCATAATTAAGATATAAATTACCGCATAATTGATTGCAACTTCTGAAGTAATTTGAAGATATATCATCATAGATACGATTTTTATTCTTAATTAAGATATAAATTACCGCATAATTGATTGAAACTTCTGAAGTAATTTGAAGATATATCATCGTAAATTCGATTTTTATTCTTAATAAAGATATAATTTTTTTTTCAGTGAAGGCTCAAGCATGATGCTCATCATATCTCTCGTTATTTTAACGGTAAATTTGCTTCCTTGGATAGAGCAAAAGATTTCCTCTGGTTGTTATGATTCTGAAATAATACAATGGGTGGATAAAGATAAAAAGATTTTCAAGTATATCAAAAAAAGAACTGGAAGTAAGGATGTAGAAAAGTCACGACTTTTCATCGATTGGGCTATAGCTGGAGGTAATTCTCTTTATTGTTTAAATTATACAATAACAGTAACAGCGGGTAACAGTGGACTGCTAATGAAAGTTTCAAAAATATAGTTTTTCTGAATAGGCTTCGCTTATTTATTATTCCTTATTTTTTCAATTTTTAATTCTTAATAAGATTTTATTTTAAGAAATGGAAAAAAGCGAGCAATTTTTCATTGCTTGAAGTACATTTGAAATGATCGATTTCCCAATGAATGATAGAGGTTCTTTAAATATAAATGAAATTTTTAATTTCTTAAATTTTTTTTTAAACTTTTTGTATCGTAAACGTTATTTAGTAAAACTTTAACTTTCAATAAGATAATTAGTTAAAAAAATTTTCTATAAAAGCAATGCAAAATCTGTATCGGTAAAAAAATACTTTTATATCATGGTTCTAAATCTCTTTTTAATTAAATAATCAATTGTAAATAAGAAAGTAATAAAGAATATTTCAATTTTCATGAATATTTAATTTGAAACAAAGTCCTTATTACATAACATCAACTCCCTTAAAGACCCCTCATCGGTAGATATGTTTGAAATGCAAACTAACCATGAGTGGAAAAAAAATAGAGCATCTTGGATAACTTTCGTTCTAATGATTGGATTTTCACGCAGAGGACTCAATAGAGATCAGCGGACTCAATAAATTAAAAACTGATCATGATAACAAAAGTTATTCAGGAGTTTCATTTTTTTTCTTCTTTTTGCACACTGTGTAGCAAAAACAAGACAGTTAAATGTTCCAAAGCAATACTGCTTAGAATCATACCGACTGTTTCACAACAACCGAAACATATGAATGGATGAACGAAAACGAACGAAAAATGCTACTTCTTATGTCCTGGCTTTAAAAAACTTTCTAGCGTTCCTCTTACTTTCATAATAAAAAAAAAATAAAAAAGTTCTAAAATCAATATTTAAAATTTTTGCATTCAGAAACTTTTGAAATATCACAATATCGCATAAATTAGATAACTCGAGTAGTTTCAGGTACGAATTGTCTATTGCTTTTCTGGTGGAACTAACCCGCATTTGCGTTACATAACGAGGAAGAGAACGAGAACCTCCCACTGCGACAAGGAGACTCTAACCCATGATCCGTCTACCACTGAGGATATTTCACGTCAGCACTGTGGCCGGTGCAAGCCGGATGCGGAATTTGTATCGACTGGGATTCGAATCCGGCTCGCCTCATTGGAAGGCGAACGCTCTATCCCCTCACCCTTCGCGACTCTTTTACAATCAGCGATAAAATTTGGAAAACATTCAAAATAAAATGATCCTGTACGAAGCAACCACCAGCTAGAAATTTTTTGCCACATGATAACCCGTCTACCAGTTCCTCATTAAGCAAGTTTTCAGAGCCTGAACAATAGACTAGCTCTCTGCACCCAAGTATCTCCTCTAAAGCTGAAATGCTTTTTTGGCAATATCTTAATTCACGCGAACTGCATAACAAGCGAGAATTGCGATCAAATTGTCTTTTTTAATTCTCCTCATTTAACATCTCAAGTCAAAAATTTTGATGGTTTCCCATTGTAGACCAACATAATCTTGATGGTCGCCATCAATAATTCCATCATGAACCATTATATTTTTTGATGGTAACTACATAAGTAACCGCCACCCAAATGTTGGAATTCGGACTGATTTATGATGGTCCAACTTAAGAATAGCAACTTGTTTTGATGGTTTGCTCATGTTGAACGATCAGAAATTTTCATCATAGTTTCTTAGTAATCGAATGTTGGAGCGATCATGAACCACCATCATCCTAATGTAGGAATTCGGATTGATTTATGATGATCCAACATTAAAAAAAAGAAAACTGTTTTGAGGGTATATTTCTGAGAACAAACAAGAATTTCTATTTTACCATCATGAAAATGAATCGTTGGGATCCTCCTGTACCATCTTAGATCATCATGGATTGTTGGTCCATAAGAATCAAACTTCTCTTGATGGTTAAACGTCATTGTATTAAAATAGCATTTTCCATCAGGGAATGATGGAAGTTTGTTGGCGTATCAAACACCATGAACGCGTAATGGGAAATGTTGGATGATGGTTACCATCAAATGTTGGACCATCATGAATAGCACTGACACCAACATAAACCATCAAAACGTTTTGATGGGACCCTCAAGAGTTTTAACTTGGGATTTCTTAATTTTGTTGTAAAAATTTTTTCATTCTGTTTTTACGTTTCCCTGAATTCTGCTGGGTTGTCCATAAGTGGGTAGTTCATGTCTGGAGATTTTGGTGGCCAGCGGAAGTGTCTAAATTCAGAAGATTGCCGCTGGCCACCAAAATCCCCAGACATGAACAGTATTGAATATATTTGGGATGCCTTGCAACGTGATGTTCAGAAGATATCCCCACCCCCTCTTACTCCCACTGGTTTATGGACAGCCCTGCAGGATTCATGGTGTCAATTATCTCCAGCACTACTTCACACATTGATCGAATCCATGCCACGTCGTGTTGCGGCACTTCTGCGTGCTCGCGGGTACTCTACACGATATTAGGCAGGTATACCAGTTTTTTTGGCTCTTCAGTGTATGATAAGCATAACATAAAGAATCGGTAATAACCTCCATTTATATATGCTTAGAATCCATGTTGAACTTAAAGTCTAAAAAGCATACATACATGAAGTTTCAAATTAATAGTTATACTTTAGTCCGAATTACCCTAGTATAGTCTGAATTGCATCGAAAGTTTCGATTAAAGCATGGATTAAATTTGTTTCAATAAACCGGTTCCTTTCACAACATTTTGATTTATAACTTCTGTACTATTCTCGATTAACAAATACTAGTTATTTCATCACTCTTATTTTTTCATTCTTTTCAGATACTTATGGGGAAAATATAAGATTTTCAGTATTCAAACACAACTTAAGACAAGCTTTGAAAAGCAGAGAAAAGTTGGGATTAGTGAAAGAACTGAACAAAAAACATAAAGAATGGTATACCTGGCAGATATTAGGTAATTATTTGATAGAATTTCTACGATTATTACCATCTCTAACTTTCTTTAACATTCTAAACTGTTACTTATACTTTCTGTCTTTCCGATTTATAATTTTTTGATAATATTTCTATGATTCTTACCATTTCTAACTTTCTTTAACATTCTAAACGGTTACTTATACTTTCTGTCTTTCCGATTTATAATTTTTTGATAATATTTCTATTATTCTTACCATTTCTAACTTTTTTTAACATTCTAAACGATTACTTTCTGTCTTTCCGATTTATAATTTTTTGATAATATTTCTATGATTCTTACCATTTCTAACTTTCTTCAACATTCTAAACGGTTACTTATACTTTCTGTCTTTCCGATTTATAATTTTTTGATAATATTTCTATGATTCTTACCATTTCTAACTTTCTTTAACATTCTCAACTGTTACTTTCTGCCTTTCCGATTTATAGTTTTGATAGTATTTCTATGATTCTTACCATTTCTAAATTTCTTTAACATTCTAAACGGTTACTTATACTTTCTGTCTTTCCGATTTATAATTTTTTGATAATATTTCTATGATTCTTACCATTTCTAACTTTCTTTAACATTCTAAACGGTTACTTATACTTTCTGTCTTTCCGATTTATAATTTTTTGATAATATTTCTATGATTCTTACTATTTCTAACTTTCTTTAACATTCTAACAGTTCACTTTCTGTCTTACCGATTTATAATTTTTGATAGTATTTCTATGATTCTCACTATATCTAACTTTCCTTTACATTCTAACAGTTCACTTTCTGTCTGACCAATTTAACACCATTATTAATTTAATTCGTTTTTGATACTTCAATTCAATTAATTCTATTCTGATATTTCATTTCATTTCTTATTTTTTTATTGTAGTGCTTATGCAGTCAGAACCCTAAATTTTTAAAACATAATACAGCAAATTTTAAAATATAATAAATTTTTGAAATACAAAACAATAAATTTTAAAATATAATACATTTTTTAACTGTAATGCAATATCATATAATAAATATTCCACAATTTTCAAATGTTGTGAATATAGATATTTTATGTTTTCCAGTAATATAAAATCAGACATTTTTAATGGGTATTGAATTTCTAAGGACAATTAAATTAAAGATGAATTGAGTCTTTTTTTTGTTACCTCTTAATTTTCCATCCTATCTGTAGCGTAATCAAACATGTGAAGTTTAAGAATAAAAATGAAATATGGTATCGATTTCTTTAATTAATTCCATTTGAAGACGTAAAAAAGAAAAGCCGAAACGGAAAGGGAAAGGAAGTGTTAATGGCAACGAGATCTTAACGTTTATGGCAACGAAACGCTTTGCTTGGTTTTTTCCATTCTCTTTTACAAATTAGTTATGATATAATTTATATTCACTTTATTATTTACAGCATTTTGCTTAAACGTTATTATATTTTGGCTACAGTGTACTGCACTTTGGTTATAGCAATACATGTATAGTGATGCATAGTACTGTATGTTGATTTAAAAACAGATTGAAATCTTTTTAAACAGTTACTTATTTGTTTTACATAAGTAATTTTTTAAAGAGCGAAAAAAATATTTAACTTTTAATGACACATTAAATTTGTTAGAAAATCTTTTTTTTCCAATCAATATTTAGTCTAATCCATAGATAAAGAAACTTACATATTTTTCATTTTTTTTATTATTTTGCATTAGTTTAGGTAAAATAAGTGAAAAATATTAAATTTGGAATTTAATAGTTAATGGTTATAAAATACAGCATGAAACACTAATGTCTTTTTTTGTGGTAAATCTTCCCAATATAACTCATTTCCAAACAATAATATTTCAAACTTGCTCTTACTTGCAGTTAATTGGATCTAAAAGAAACAGTTATTCATCTTCGAAATTTCTGTAATTTTCAAAATGAATTATTTATGAGTTATTAATGAAACTTATAATTTCGTAATAAATTTATACTATTAATTTTGAATTAAATTCAAAATATTTAGCCAGTGATAGATCCCATGATTAGATGAGGGGGGCCATAGACTTCTTCGCCATCTCTCTGCTGTCCACTGTTTGTTCCTTACTAATTTTCTTAAAAAATGTTTTACCATCCCCTTGATGATGAAACAAGCAATTACTATTTCATTTTTATTTTATACCGACGTTGAACAGCCGATCCAATTTTTTGGGTTTACAGCTACTAATGTTCAACGCCGTATACTTGTAGTTTTGAACCCAATCCAGAAGACAAGGGAACCTCTGGATCAAGTAATGGAAAAAATTTGCTTTCGTGGATGACTTTTTGATGGAACTAACCCACATTTGCGTTGCATGGGGAGGAAAGCCAAGAAAACCTCTCACGGTTAGTCGGACCGCAAGGAGACTCTAACACATGATAAGTCTACCACCGAGGATATTTTACCCCAGCACTGTGGTCGATGCAAGCCGGATGCGGAATTTGCTTCGACCAGCAACTGCTGGGATTCGAACCTGATACACCTCATTGGAAGGCAAACGCTCTATCCCCTGAACCATCCTGGTTCAAGCCATTAATATTGTAAATAGCAACAAATAATAATGGTTGGTTGGTTGGTTCTAATGCCACTTGCCAACCGAGCAAATTTAAGGCAGAGTGTGCGATTCTTGTTTTTCAGTGGCGCCATCTATGGCCAAGAATTCGACTTCGCCACATCATACGTCACACCTGTTTATAAGGCGGACCCATTCATACATCCATTCATTCATCCACAGATCGTAATTTTGACCTGAATCAGAGAACGATCGATCTCAAATCCAGTACCCCCAGAGGTATTGATTACAAATAATAATAAATCACTTTAGTAAATGCGATTTTCATTTCAGAAAATTCTGGCAAGGCAGTGAAGACTTCAGAAATTAAGAATAATGTGAGTAGCTTTTTTAAGATACTAAACATTATCTATTTAGTCTAGAAATTGCGCAAAATATAGATTGTTTCAGATGCATCCAAGTTTAATGATATTACTTAATTGATTTTCTTATTTTCTTTTCATCTCAATACCTTTAAAGAAACAGCATATAAAATAAACGATTAAATAAAAGTCTTTAAACGATTTAAATTTAGTTTTTTAAACTTAAAGGAATTTTTAATGTCATAATGAGCTTGAGAACAAATTTTGGTAACAATACTAATTTCGTTCTTTAAAACAAAAATATTTGCAAAATATTTAACGGAGTTTTACCTAATCAATGTAACTAAGTTAAAATATTTATTTATAAATATTCAATTAATGAAATGTCTGCATTCAGAACAAAATAATTAAAAAAGATACTCTGAGAAAATTTTTTTGTCAGAACTACAGAATATGGTAAAATTTACCTTGCTCTTGGCTCAATGAAGCATTAAAAATCTCGCTATTTTTTTCCGAAGTTCAATTTTATTATTATTTTGGTAAAATTAACAACAGAATATGAATTTATAATCTATGATAAAATTTACTAAATGGGGTAAAATTTGGCAACCTCTTCATGATACCTCAGCATGGCATAGAAACTATTTATTCTATTAAATTCACTTTTCAGTTTTGCATTGTTTATTGAAAATGTGGTAACAAAAAATATTATTTGAAAAACCAGATTTTTTGGAAAACAGTTACCATATGGATGGAAAAGCTACCAAATGAATCGTTTAAATTCCGTGTTTTGATTATATTAACCAGAAGAATTTTTTTGGTCAGAAATGTCATAACCACACAGTACGGTAATTTTACCAGAATTTTTTCTCCCTGTAGTGTTGCAGGATTTTTATCTTGTGGATTTTTATGTACTAGATTGCAGGATTTTTATGTACTGCAGGATTTTTATGTACTAGAACATTTTTTAAAAGTGTTTTTGAATAATACTTTCTTTTAAATAGCCTTATTTTTCCAAAATTATTAGGAAATTCTCTAGTAGTAACCATTAGCACTTTTATAAGCATCTTAACTTGAAAATTAACATTTCATGTTTGAATAAAGTAAAATGTTTCTGGGACATTAATAAGTTTTTGTTTTGAATTTGGTGAAAAAAATTGTGAATAAAAAATAATAAATATTTATTGTTCGGCTGCAAAATTGGCTGGACTAAGACATTTGCTGTGCAAACGGAAAAAAACTATGGCAAAGCTACCATATTTTTATAGTAAACACATTTTTGGTAACTAAAGGATAATTCTAGTAATTAAATCATTCATTTGGTTATTTTTATGTTCGTTAGGATAATAGTTTACCGGAAATTCTAGTTTTCAAAATTATCGTTCTTATTAGTACACATTTAGTTTAAGTACACGAAACTGAAAAGTAAATTTAATTGATGGTTTTCTTGCCACGCTCTAAATTATCATAGTAAAATTATCAAACTTATCTTCAGAACTCTCATTCAAATTACCATTTTAGTAATTTTGATATCTATGTCTTTTACCAAATAGAATAGTAATAGACCTTATGATCTGTTTAAATTTCTATGGTTTATTTAAAATGGCGGTTTATTAAAATTGTTGAGAGGAGTAAGGAGATGGTTATTTATTTTCTCAGTATATCGTTTAATTACAAATGAGAGAAAATTTGCCCAACTGATGCTTTCAAGCGTTATAAGCATATTAAACTCGGATAGATCTAGAAAATGTTTGTGTTTAACGTATCTTTTATAGGGTTCGTAAAATTTATTCATTTATTTATATGCATATGTTGGTTTCTTTATAATTACACAGAACAGTTTAAAAACTTTTCTCATTTTGAAAAGCAAAAAGAACAAGTGTGACATATTCAGCAAGAATGTTGAAAGAGCCTGATGCGCAATATTTAATTTAATAATTTTATCTTAGCTTTTTCCAGGTATTTGTACAATTGCAAGTATGTATTTTTTATAGTTTTTAAAGCTGGTAGTTATTAATCTAAAGCGTACTCGGGGTGATCCCAAATTCATGGTACGAACTTTAAGGGTAGATACAGGACATTGTAACAATCATTTATTGTACAAGAATGTATGAGCGCAAGTGATGCGATGAGGCGGAAACAGGGGAATTAAAATAAAAGAGAAATGGAGTTATCGGTTGGTTGCGTTGCCGGTAGAGGGCAGTAGATGTTTAGCCGATGTTTAACATGATGCATCTCAGTAGGGGAAAGCGCCATTGTGCTGACGTCTATGATGGGAGACTTTACGTATGCCGAAAACGCAGACCTGCATTACATGTGTACGTCCGGGCAAATGTTAACGGCAGAGTTGCGCTACGAATGTATCACGCACAGTTTCATGGTTGATGAATTCCAGATCACAGAATTTTTCAGCGGTTGTATCTTCAACTTTGTGAAACAGGTTCGTCCCACATCACCAGACATGAAGCTGATCGGCGAAGAGCTGTACGCAAATCTAGCCTGGAAGAAAGCATCATGAACGTTGTGGCTGATAAATCTGAATCAAATACAAGAGCTGTTGCTCATCATGTAGATGTGAATCATCAGATCGTTTGTAGAGTGTTAAACGAAAATCGCTTTCACCCCTTCCCTTTTCGGCGAGTCCAAACTTTAAATCCGGTAGACTATCCTCTCCGCCTGAACTTCAGTCAGAGGGTGGTACAGCAATGTGACTTTAATGCGCACAATTCCCATGTGTGAGCAACCGAGAATCCACATACAATGCGTATCAACAATTCTGCTTGAATGTGTGAGGTGGTATTGCCAACGACTGGTGAATGTCAACTTATTTCTCTGGAACACGTGTTACCAAAACCAATGCAGGATGCTCCGATCGCCATTCGTAACCGAATGTGGTTCCGATTTATCGAGTCTCGATCTTTTTTTTATGAGAACATAAGAAAAATCTTATTAATGCGACTCCACTTGACTCAGATGAGGATCTCGTTGCTCGAATATCCGGTTATTGTAAACATTATACTTGTCAAAGACGTTTTCAACATACACTTTGTTTTCATTTCCCACATTTCCTTAAAATAAATTATTGTTACAATGTCCTGTACCTATCTTTAATTTTATATCATGCATTCGGGTCCACCCTGTTTAAAAATCAAACAACTAATCGATCAGAAAAAAAGTTATAAAGTGTTTACAAAATAAAAAAGAGCTTATGAAGCTCAAACTTTTTGCATAACCACAAAATTTGCTAGTAGTGCTATAATTACTTACTCTTTTTCTAGGTAGGTAGGTATACTTTACTTACATCGCTGGGTTTTTGACGACGGTATGGGAAACATCCCTGAGGATGATTCGAAGACATGCCGTTATGATTTTGATCCTCTGCAGCGGGGATCTTTTTTACCATCTCTTTTGGTAAAAAAAACTCAAATATACTTAAATTACTATCAATCAGCATGATAAGGAAATCATAATTTATTTGTATTTTTACTAAAAGTCATTACCAAAGCGCTAAGGTAAAAATTACCGTACTTTTTAGTGCTCTTCATAGAAAGAAAAAAACACGTTAAATTTTACTTAATTACGGTAGTTTTGATCATGCTTTTTTTTCTCAATGCATCTTTTAAATTGTTGCTTGTGAAGCAATTTGAAATTTGGCATTTCAAAAGAAATAAATAACAATTCAGAATTTAAAAAATAATATCGCGCGCTTGATTCGTTTCTGCAAAAGCAAAAAACTTTTTAATATATATTATATAACTTATTTATACATTTACCATAGTTTTTATAACTCATTTATATTCTTTACAAGATGACTGAAAAATGCTTCTCATAGCCATTCCAATTATTAGATGTACAGGAGAGGCATTGGCCTAAGGCCCGCAAATGATAGAGGCCCCAAGCACTGACATTTAAAAAAATTAATGTGACTTTTTTAAAATTTAAAAAGGACTCCTTCTTAAAAGGAGTTATTCTTATTCTAACCGACAGCGAGTAAGGATGTCCAGCTTAAGATCATCTGTTTATGTTTTATTTTCCTAATTTTTAATAAATGTTATTAAGTTTAATTTTGGAATAGAAACGCTAAAAATTTGAACTTAAGAAATGCAGAGAGGAAAATGGAAACTACGAGGAAGATTTTGTGAAAGAATTGTTGAATTCACCTACAGAAGAAAGAAAACGGAATTTAAAAATTCAAGAGCAAAAACGTGAGGATGTACTAGAAGAAATGGAAGACGAAGAGAGGTAACGAAACCAAGAAATAAATTTTGAATTTGAAAAATTGCGTCAACAAAATGAATCAAAAAGTATTGAAAACGGAAGGAGTGGAAATGATCTTCTGATAAAACCGAAACTGGAACTTCATAATATTCTACCAAAGTTCGATCCGAAAGCTTATGCCTGGTATTGTTCGAGAGACAAGAGAAACGAATAGGAATAAAAAAAGAACTGTAGGTATCGATTACAGATGATTACAGAAAAACAACAGATGATTACAGTAAAATAAAAGAGCTCTTGTTAAAAAGATTCAAAATGATGACCGAGAAATTCAGATAGTTTTTCATAAAACATTAAAAAAAAAACAGATACGAGTTGGTTTGCTTTTGCTTACAAACAGAGTAATTATTTCGACCTATGGATAACAGGATTAGAAATAACAACATCCGAACAACTTTTGTGATTTAATGATTACGGTCCAAATTAAAAGAAAAGTCCCTTTGGAAGTTAAAGAACATTTTATTGATGTGTGGAGCAATTTGTAAATTACGAATGATTTATCCAGTAAATTAAATTATTACGTAAATGTTAGAATGAATATGAAAACAAAACTGAAAGATTTCCAGAAAGAAAATTTCAAACAACCAGATTTCAAACGAGGAGAACAGAGAATTCAAACAGAATCGAAATTTCTCCCCCCATATGCTAGACAACAGAAATTTAGAAGCTTTTAAAAAAGAAGAAAATTCAACAAGAAGCATTACAAAAGATTGTTATATTTGTGATGAATCCCATTTTGCAAGAGAATGCTCAAAACTATTTAATAAAACACCTGATAATTCGAAGAAAAACGAAGTTTTAACAGCCAAGATCCGCTTTGAGTTATTAGACGGAAATTCCAACTTCGAAATTAATCCTTTACAATTCATTGATGTTCTAGTTGACAACAAGTCATCAAAAGCTTTGATAGACAGTGGATTTCAAATTCCAGTGATGCATGTGAATTTAGAAGCAGAAAAGTGTAGAATTATTCTTAGTAACGCATTCGGAGAACGAATTGGAACCGACCTCACGAGCTTCCAAATAGCCTTGAAAGAAAAAAGAAAATACTATGTTTTCGGAGTCAGTCGAAGTTCTCGCTGGAGTATCAGATAGAACCCTCCCAGCGTTTTGAATTTAATTGAAAATAATGAAGTCGTTACCATGACAACCAAGGCTGAACAAAAAAATAAAGAAAAATGCGAAGTAAAAAAAGGAACGCCTACATTTCGAAGGAGGCATACGGTGTGGTCAAATTGGTGAAGACGTCATGTTTAAAGGCGGAACTTGTGACTCAGAAGTAATATTGAATAGGAAGTAACACGATTTAAGGAAGAACAACGAAAATTCACGCCCCTGACAGATGTCTGGCGTTATAAGAAAATAAAGAAGAACGTTTATTTATTTATTGATGGAATTGTAAGACCAAACGTACCATTTGAAGTTGTTAACGTGGACATTATAGGAACTATATTATAGGACAACCTTAAACTTACTTAAGGGTTATTATGCAATCCCAATGGAGAAATAAAGTAAAGAGTACACATCTTTCAAAACACATTGAGCACAATAACGATTAAAATTATGCCATTTGATTTGAAGAATGCTGCAGCTACTTTCCAGAGAGTAATCAAAAATACCATAAAATAATTTAAAGAATTCTCTAGAGCTTACTCAGATGACATCGCTATATTTTCTCCTGACTTTTCAAATTTACAACATCTCCAGAAAGTATTTACCAAACTGGAAAATCTCGGATTTATTGTAAATTCCAAAAAGATCTCCTTTGCCAAAATTCAAATTAAGTACCTTGGCCTTATCATTGGATTTGGAAAAAACACAACTAAACGAAACACAATCATTGGATTGGAAAAACACAACTTGGACGAAAACACAACTAAGAAGCCTGCTAGGTTTGTTTAATTTTTAATTACTACCGAGATTATATTCCTTGTTACACTCATGCAGCTCCCAAAGAAAGGAGCTCCTGCAGAGCTGAAACATTGGAATGAAACACATGAGAAAGCATTTATTGAGCTCAAAGAAAAATTAAGTTAAACACCTGAGCTATATACACAGACAAAGGACTTGCCATTCAAAATCCATTCTGATGCTTCTAAAATCGGTATCAGAGCATGTTTAGCTCAACAGAGTGGTGAGAAAGAAAATCCCATTTGTTTTACAAGGCCAGGAGCACCCATATGTTTGAATTTAGGGGGGGGGGGAGGCTCATGAAAGAAAACGACAAATAGTTTAATGAATTAAAAAAGTAATGAAAGGAAATTTTATCTATTTATATATTTTTAATTTAATTAGCTGAATAACTAATTAATTTAAATACTAATTATTCACTCTTAATTGTACATGCCAAAATTATAATGCCAAAATTTCATTTTGTCCTATTTCGATTGGGCTCTAGTGAAAATCTAGAGGGGGGCCCCCGGGCCCCTTCGGCCCTCCCCTATGGGCGCCCATGTACAAGGCAGAAGCTTTTCTCAACTCAGCAATGCTGGCCAACAGTAGAAAAAGAAGCTTATACTATTCTTTTTGAGCTCTAAAGAAATTTGAGCATTGGGTATTTGGTGCAACTATCAAAGTGATTACCGATCATAACCCCTTCGCTTTTGTGGTGAAAAATGCACTACAATCATCAAAATTACAGCGCTGGACAATTGCTTTTCAAAAATATAATATCCAAGTCATTAACTGTCCAGAAGCAAAATAACTTCATAAACAATGTGTTTAATTATGGATTAATTCTTTTTTTCCTGTATGTTTGAAGGTAAATATTTCATTCATTAATCATTAATAGACTATAAAAGAAGTGCTTAAATGTTAATAAGTAATTAAGCATGTTAGGAGATTATTTAATTTTCAACTTTCTATTTTTCCTGATAATAATTTTTATTTTTGTAAATGGTTATAAATGTTGAGGATTGTTTGTTAAAAATATTTCTGAATAATTTAAACCTTTTTTTGATTTATGAATTATGTTATTTCCTTAGAATATATATAATGGTACAGCTATTTTTGTGAATAATTTTAATAATTTTGGTGAAAAATAATTTTGAATTTTAATTCTTTGATATTTCTTAACTTGATTTTATGGAATCTTAATAGTTTAGATCAGTGGTTCTCGTACTTTTTTGTCTCATAGACCCCTTGCCATGCTTTTCGGTTTTGGGTTAATTATTCAACTTCAAATGTATTTTTGAAAGCTGGTATAGTGCTACTCACTGTGAAAGATTTAAATTTCTAACTGTAGTCTAGCATGAAAAACTTAAGAAAAAAACACAGGTTAATTTTATACATTTATTAATTAAATTCAAATTAATTTACAGCGAAAGCCAATTTATCGCAGAAAAATACTTTTTTGTTACAAAATAAAACCTGATAAGCAGAGAAAATAAAAACGTAAGCTGGCAGAGATGCAGGCAACTGCTAGTTTATAATAATTGTTTCATAGCTCAGAAAATAATCCTAATAACTTAAGTTTTAAGAAATTTTTTACTTCAGAGCTATTTTTATAAATTAAGTAGAATGTAGATAGATGTATGTCTTTATAAGGTAGTATAATGTAAGTAAATAGGTACTATCAGTGTTATGTTGATTATTCCATTTATGAAATGCCAAAATAAAAGTAACGACTTGCTTATATGAGATCCACTATCGTTGACCCCATTTTCATTTCATGGACCCCTTGCAGGTTGTCGTCTACCCCTAGGGGTTGATATGGACCATTTTGGGAATCACTGGTTTAGATCAAGTAATTAAATTTCGAAGCTTTTGTTAAGTAGCAAATATGTTTAGGGTAATTCATGGAGTTTTTATTTTATGTGGTTAAGTGTTTTATACGTTTATATCTTTATTATTGTGCAAATTTGTGTTTATTATGCTAAATTCTAATTTTCAATGTCACTTTCGTTTTTTAGTTTTATTTAAAACCCAAACCCATAGCTTGGGGGAAAGATACAATATCAGAATTTATCATTTCGTCTATTATTTGTGTTAGTTCAGAGATGGCGCTGCCATCATATTGCTTTTGGAAATTACCTCCTTCCTAAAAGGAGTTATTTTTATTCTAACCGTTAACGAGTACGGTTGTCCGGCTTAAGACCATCTGTTAGTGTTTTGTTTGCCTAATTTTTAATAAATGTTAAAATATTTATTAAAATGATTTTTAATAAATGTTAATTATGTATTTTTAATAAAGTTTAATATTGGAGTTTATTCAATAAGTCCATATTTAACGAACCGTTTTTACTACAATACTAATTTTATTTTAGTAAAATTATTAAGGTCCCCTAATGAGTATTTGTCGTCCAAAGCTTCGTCTTTCTTAATCGAGCTCTGATGATTTTTAAAACTAAATTTTACTAGTTTTATGTTGTTTCCCTAAATTGCTGCTGCAAATATGTTAAAAATTTTTGCATAAATATTCATGTACATAATTTTTTATCTGCATCTTGATACTATATAACAAAACATGGTAAAGATTTACGATGCAAATAATAAGATTTTTTTTATAAGAAATTTCTCAAGCATTTAAATACAGTTCTTTTAATCACTTCTTCACATTATTTAGGGAAATTTTTTAAATCAATAATATAATCTGTTATTAAACATCTTATGAAACAATGTCATATTTTGTAGGTAAATAAAAAGGAGAAAAATAGGAAAGTAAAAACAGTCGATCAGCAAACACAAACAATAATCTCAAAAGTACCCACAAAAAGAGGTAAAAGAAAAAGTACCGGCAAACTTCAATCTAAAACACCTGAGAAGAAGTCAATGACTAAGAAAAACATACCAGTTCAAAATGGTAATAAAATTTTTTTTAAGAAAAAATTAATAGAATCATGATTTTTTATTTTATTATAATTTTTTATTATTAGAATCATAAATAAAGTTTCATAAATTTTTATTTCACTTAAAAACTTTACGTGTTTAAGTATTTTACTTCTTTACAGATGATGTTTCTTCATCTACCGAGCCACTTCCTCCGTGCCAAAGTCTGTTACGAAACTTTCCTTGTACATCAACTTCTCTTCCAGCAACAAACTTAGGTTAAACATTTTTATGGTTATTTATTGAGTATTTTTACTTTTTATTACATTCATTGTTTAATTTACTATTCATTTTGAAGTGCTAAATGTCAGTGCTAGGAATTTTCAATTCCTAGAAGTTTATTTTATAAAAAATAAATGTAGTTTAAACGAAAAATTTTAATAAAAGTTTTATTGATTTTTATAATTTCTCGAAATTTTATTAGGAAAAATTGAAAAAACTACTAAATAACTTGAAGATTTTTCTGAAAATATAGTCAAACTATTTATATTATGAAGGGGGATTTCTTTTTATAAATTGTGATATTCGAATTTTTTAACATGCTTTGCGAAATATTTTTTCATAATGTATGTTTTCATAAAATATATTGTTTCATTATGTTTTCATAAAACATACTTTGACTAAAATTAACTTACATTTTATGAAGCAATTTTCCTTAAGTAATATTTGATATACCGTAATATTTGCTCTAAAATTATTGAATTACTGTAATTAAATAAATTTTTCTATAGTTTAAAATAAAAAATATATAATGAGATAAATATATAATAAATTTGAATTTCTAAATGGTTCATTATCAATTCCTAGAAGTTTATTTTATAAAAAATAAATGTAGTTTAAACGAAAAATTTTAATAAAAGTTTTATTGATTTTTATAATTTTTCGAAATTTTATTAGCAAAAATTGGAAAATTTACTAAAGAACTTGAAGATTCTTCTTGAAATATAGTCAAACTATTTATATTATTTTTAAAAAAAAAAAAAAAAAAAAAAAAAAAAAAAAAAAAATATAAATAGTTTGACTATATTTCAAGAAGAATCTTATTATGAATCGAATTTATATTATGAAGGGTGATTTTTTTTTGTTTAAATTGTGACATTCAAATTTTTTAACATGTTTTGCAAAATTTTTTTTCACAATGTATGTTTTCATAAAATATATTGTTTCATTATGTTTTCATAAAACATACTTTGGCAAAAAATTAACTTACATTTAATGAAGCAATTTTTCTTAAGCCATTGGAAAAAATACTTAGAAGCAAAATTGAAGGAGGCAGTTATGGATCTAATTTTCGTTTATTATTACGAACAACACTTATACAATTTTATAATCGAAATGGAACCGTGAAACTTTGTGAATGTCATTCGGAAAGATATACTCTAATGAAATTCCTTATTATTACTAAAAAGGTAAGAACAAAATGAACAAAAACTGAATTTTTAGGATTGTTTAAAACTAAAAACATCAAGTGCATTATAAAAAATCCAGATCAAATAACGCTAAAAAGTACCGGCTCTCAAAGTGCCGGTACTTTTTACCGTGAAATTCATTTATACCGTGAAATTTTATGGGACAAAATATTTGATATACCGTTATATTTGCTCTAAAATTATTGAATTACTATAATTAAATAAATTTTTCTATCATTTAAAATAAAAAAATTATAATAAAATAAAATTTTACAGTAAAGATAGATTTTACGGTAACCATGAGTTTTACAGTAAAATGGATTTTACGAATGCTATTTTCAAGGTGGCAGTACTTTTTACCGAAATTTGAACCGGGAAATTTGATTTGATTTTTAACATTTTGTGATCGGGTTATGCTTTGATTGTTGCAAATTTCTTTATTAGAAAAGAGCTTGCATTTATGCTTAAAAAATAGCGATCCTTAGGTTATACTTTAATTTCTATTAAAATACTATATTAATATTAAAATTGCTATTTAAACTATTTAAGTTAATTTATAATTAACTTAAATAGTTTTAACAATACTTTAAGTTAAAACATTTTTTTTTCTTCTTTCAGACCATCAACTCGAGGATTTTAGTCAACAAAATCTCAACCAAATCTCACACAACATTAACACTGTATATGTTCAAACCTCAAACACTGAAATTATTCAGGAAGTGCCTTTATTTCATCCTACAAACACCATATCTGACTTGATGATACTTGATTCACCACAGCTGGAAGAATCGATATACAACCCAAAATATAACGAAGATATTTCACCTCTGTTCGAGCCAGGAAAACTTGAAAGCCAATCTCAAACGCTTTGCTCATCGCTAAGTTACCTTGAAAATCTGTCTGAAAATGAGCTGGAACAATCATGTGTACTGTTTACCGTCCAATTAGATTCGGTAAACACTTTGCCCGATGACTTTCTAGACTATGACGTAAACCCTTCGTAAGATTTTCAACCAATCAAATCAATGTATCTAACAATTTGACGCCGATTCTAATTCTTCGTGTAGTTTAAGCGACTTAAAACATAGCATTTAGTAGTTTAGAATTTCTTTTTACTTTAATAAAGGGTAGACAATATTTTGATATTTTTTAAAAAAATAACTGTTCATTCACATGGGTTTATGGCTCTTAAAATTAGTGAAAAATATAGGGGAAATTGGGTTAAAACCGAGAAGCTAAGATGCGAAAGCAGGAGAAACTGTTAAATTTTAACAAGATTTGTTATGCATTATTGCTTAGTTGTTATGTCGAATATAATTCATAGTCTGTTAGCTAGAAATAAGTACTCTAATTAGTACTTCTTTCTGGAATCGCTTTACCCTGTTTCATATCCCAACCCGGTTTTTCTCCACTTTCCTCTATATTAATTTATTCACTGTGTTATATGCTTTAAATTAAATTTGAAATAGTTTAAAAAATTGACATGAAGCCCGAGTATGGTTAGTGATAATAATTTACGACTTCTCCAAAAACCTCTGAAACCGACAGACTTTTAGCAATGTTTTAAATTTTTTTATAACACCTTAATAACTGATTTGTAGTGCATATGTAAGCTACTAATAGCACATATTACTAACTAACAATCAAAACTATTACTAACAATCAAAATAAAAAACAATTCTTAAGTCAGTCGTTTTGACTAAAAGGATTGAATAGCATGAATATTTTAAAATTATGTTAAATCATCAAAAATTGTAATTTTAAAAGTTTAAATTCTAAGATTTAATTTTTTTTTCAAAAGAATTAAATTTTATTAAGTTCAGAATGATCTATGAGGCAGTTGTAAAGAAAAAGAAAAATATTTCATTCTAAAAAATGAGTTTTATTTTAATTCAGGATATCTTGTGCCAACGTTTGTTTGCACCTAAGAATTATATGAAAAGACAAATGAATAAATAAATACTATTTCAATTTATTTACAATAAAGCTTTAAAAAAGGTATATTATACCTTTTTTAAAGCTTTATTGTAAATAAATTGAAATAGTATTTATTTATTCATTTGTCTTTTCATATAATTCTTTTGAAAAAAATTGTTCCGATTGTTCCGATTTATTATGGCTTTTAATTGCTTACTGGTGTAAAGAAATTTAGGCTTGAATGAGATTGCTACAAGAGATCTAGTCTATGGCATTTTAAGGCACGAGGCATTCATATTCCCGGCAACACTTCATGAAACTAATAAGTTAAAAACATTTTTAGTTGACTCGTTTAATACTTCGTTTAGTATAGTCTGTTAAGAACGTCGCAAAATTGATGAGCTTAATACTTCGTTAGATCGCCAGTTAAAAATGTTGTCTTTAAGTTGGTTGTTTCAACACTTCATGTAACTAATCAGTTAAAAACATTTTTAGTTGATGCCTTTAATACTTCGTATGGTAGTCTGTTATTAACGTTGTAAAATTGATGAGTTTAATACTTCTTTAGATCGTCAGTTAAAATCGTAGTTGTTAAGTTTTTAGTTTTAACACTTCATTAAAGTAATCAGTTAAAAACTTTGTTTAGTAGTCTGTTAACATTTAACATCGTAAAATTGATGAGCTTAATACTTCGTTAGATTATCAGTTAAAAACGTTGTCGTTAAGTTGTTAATTTTAACACTTCATGAAACTAATCAGTTAAAAACATTTTAAGTTGATGCGTTTAATATTTCGTTTAGTAGTCTGTTATGAACGTCGTAAAATTTATGAGCTTAATATTTCGTTAGATCGTCAGTTAAACACATTGTCTTTAAGTTGTTAATTTTGACACGCCATTAAAATAATCAGTTAAAAACATTTTAAGTTGATGCGTTTAATATTTCGTTTAGTAGTCTCTAGTCTGTAATGAACGTCGTAAAATTGATGAGCTTAATACTTCGTTAGATCGTCAGTTAAAAACTTTGTCGTTAAGTTAATAGGTTTAACACTTCATTAAAGTAATCAGTTAAAAACATTTTAGGCTAATGCGTTTAATAATGTGTTTAGTTGTCTATTAAGAGCATCGTAAAATGGATGTGCTTAAAACTTCGTTAGATCGTCAGTTGAAAACTTTGTCGTTAAGTTAATAGGTTTAACACTTCATTAAAGTAATCATTTAAAAGCATTTTAGGCTAATGCGTTTAATAATGTGTTTAGTTGTCTATTAAGAACTTCGTAAAATTGATGTGCTTAGTATTTGTTAAGTCTCCAGTTAAGTATATCGTTAAATTAACATTAAGTGATCAATTGAAAAAGTTGTTAAATTTATGATTGTATAATGTTAAATCATTGATTAAGAATGTCATTAAGTTGACGTGTCTATTTTATTAAGTCCTTGACTGAAAATGTCTTTAAGTTTATGCTTCGTTTAGTTATTAGTTAAGAATATGTTATGTTTATGTGTTTTATACATCATTATGTCGTCAGTTAAAATTGTGGTTAAGTTCTGTGATTAATGCTGCTCAACGTTCTTAGTTGAAAAATATTGCCAAATTTATGTTCTAAATGCGGGAATTACACATGCGTTTATATTACTTTTACATAAATTTCATCCTTTATTCATCTTAATTTTGTAATAACATTGTGAGTAATCCTTTTTTCCTAAATTTGAGACTTGAATCAACTTTGAATTTTATGCTCTATTATTCATAGTATGAGATGTTCATTGTACACATTGCATAATATATTCATTGTATATAATTCATTGTATTATTCCTTGTTATGTTGCTTCATTTTTACAAAATTTTGTAATAGATTGTTAAAATCAAATACTTTTTGTTGTTGATCAGAAAACATTTTGTAACATGCTTCAATTTTTTATTAAAAGTGTACAAAGTAAAAATAAATCTGTTTAATTTGCGGAAAAAAAACCCCACCAGCTATTGAGTCAGCATAAAACCACATATTTCACAGGAAACACTGTTATTTAAAAACGGACACCTGCTTTTTAAGCAGATTAGTGCTGCTATTTTGACAAATTCTATTATTTTAGCAAACTAACTTTTTATTTTAACAAAAATAAACTATGTTTTTAGAAAAAAAATCATATGTTATTTTAGCACAAAAATATTCTATGAAATAACGATGTCAGTATTAGAGTCGGCGCGAGTCGAGAGCAGAATTCATATGACCATTCAAGGTGGGACTCGAACCTGTGTCACTCCATCGTAAGGTGAGCACTTTGTCCCCTGAGTCATCGCAACGCTAGCGTTTCGTTATGAAGAAATTTCCTAAACCATCTTCATCTTTAAATTATTACTTATTGTAATCATATTTAAGTGTAAAAACGTTTGAAACTATAATGGTCTACCCTTATAAAAAGTTAGGCACTTTTACTTACCAAAAAATTGTATTTGAAAATAGATAATAATCTGGTAGGATATCATTTTGTTAATAAAGTCAAATAGCAATTTTATTTATGCGATACTCAAAACCATTAAATAATTTCTGAAAAGTAACAGCAAGTACAGAAAATAATGATTTGAAACAAGGTAAAGTTACCTTACTGAAAGCAAATTGCATGGCAGGAACTATAATGAACTGACTGTTTTAATCTAAGTCTCTAAATCACTATTAATGCACTGTTCAATTTGCTCAACCCTAACTTAAATATGAAAAATATGAATTTTTCAGAAAATTATTCAATAATGCTCCATAATAAACATTCGAACAATTTTTAAAAATTTAATAACTTTTTTAATTATTTAGAAAGTTTCCAATTTTAGTTTTATGAGACAAAAAAGAAACTTAAAAGTATCTAATGCAGAGTTTAACTTACGTAGGTGACAAAAAAAAACTAAAAGTATCTAATGCAAAGTTTAATTTACATAGGAGACAAAAAAAAAACCTAAAAGTAAAAAAAAAAAAAAAAAAAAAAAAAAAAAAAAAAAAATCCTAAATCTAATGCAGAGTTTAATTTACATAGGAGACAAAAAAAACCTAAAAGTATTAAATGCAGAGTTTAATTTACATAGAAGACAAAAAAACCCTATAAGTATCTAAAGCAGAGTTTAATTTACAGAGGAGAAAAAAAAAACTATAAGTACCTAATACAGAGTTTAATTTACATAGGAGACAAAAAAAAACTAAAAGTAATTAATGCAAAGTTTAATTTACACATTGCAAGTTCTAAATACGGAAAAAATTGATTTTTCACTGAATTATACAAATGTACCCCTCTCACTATTAATTTAAATTTAAATGAAACTAAAATGGAAGGATTTTTCTGAAGTAATATTCTGATTATACTTAACTGTTCAGCTGAAATTCCTTGCTATTTAAAACTAAAGACTTCGTTTACACTAAGTAATACTTATTTAAAATATACAATAAAGAAAAAAGGTTTATTAAATTATTGAAGTGAATAGAACAATAAGAAAATATGGCAGTTTATTTAACATGAGCTTTATCTACAGACACAATTGTTGACAAGCACAAAAATCAACTTTAAAAATAAGTAAAACTTAGTCTAAAATCTTTCACAATTAGATATTTATAGCACCATGTATTAACGTCAATGAGATTAACATTGCCAAACAAGCAGCTCTCAAAAAATAGAAAGTGAACACTCACTTTAAAGTGCGTTAATTTCTTTTTAAATGCATTGGTATTACCTTAAAAGGACTAGAACAAAAACACAAATACAAATGCAGAACCAGAGAATTATCAAGAACACAATGCTTCAAGAAATATATTAATGCTTCTTAAAACTTAAATGGTAATATGGTTAAAGATTTTCGTCAATCCCTGATGAAAATTATTCTTTTGTGATTGAACTTCGTGGTTTATTGATATCAAAATTACAATCAAACATTTCCAACATAAATCGTTTGTCCCAAAAACATAAAAATTTGTTCTCTCTGGACTGCTGGCAGTCAAAATCATGAAAATTCGTCAGAAAGAAAAGTTAAAAAATGATCTGTTCACAATAAAGAAAAGCACAATTTTTTTAAAAAAGAGGTTGTAAATTTTAAATCCACTTATTGAAAAAAGAGCTTGTTTTGTTGCAATTGCAGGATGATACTGGTTGCTATGTTTCTGTGCTGGTTTTGAAATTCCAGGCTAATTTCATAATGATAGCAAATTTTCGTGGCATGTTGTCTTCAAAATTGCATTCAAACAATTACACCAAAAGAGATTTGCCCCAGAAGCATAATAGTTCGCTCTTTCTGGACTGCTGGCAGTCAAAAATAATTTTTAAAAAATTGTCAGGAACGAAAATTAAAGGACGCTTTTATCAATAATCAAATTTTAAAACAAACTCCTTAACTTAAAAAGCTTGACATCGTAAAATTCTATCCGATCAATTGCACAAGTTGAACAGATAGTTTATTTTAGCCCAGTTTTGGTAAATTCTTCACACATTGCAAAATTTCTGACGAATTTCATATTTGTTTATAAGTGTCAGTTGAAAGAATATCATGTTATGTTAGTGTTCTTCACACAAACATTACACCTGCTCACTCTCGTACGCAGATCATTTGCCTTAAGGGTAACGCTAGCTGGTCTTTCGAATTGTTCGTCATCTTCGATGCTAGTTAGCCAGAAACTGTATTTGCTAGCATAGTAATGGCATGTTCCTTTAGCACCATTGCATTCGATGAATGGAGTTGCTCTAAAGTCTTCTAGACAGCTTCCTGGACTGGAGAGTGATTGCCCACCACCTTCAGCTCCCGCGGCAGTGTGCTGCAAACAAATATTTAATGAAATTAGATAACAGAAATATTTTATTGGAATTAGATAACAGAAATGTTTTATTAGAATATATTTTTAAAAAAAGCCATACATTTTTTAAAAGTATACATTTTTAACCAGAATAATAAGCAGATATATTACTTTATCCGTATCCTATACATTCGTGTATTTTTACCACGTTTGTATCAACTTGCTTTCGTAAATGTCTGTTCGGGTGGAATTTCGTAATCGATTTTGAACTAACTTCCCGACTAGCTACAAACTTTAAATTTGGCACATAGTTCAGAATTGGATGACAATGCATGAAAATTACTATAAAAAAGACATACAAAGTAAAATAAAATTAAAGAAAAATTAATATTTTCGAGATTGTCTTTTGTTGTCGATTCGATTATTTCAAATTAGTGTCACATGTCAGTTGAAAAGTTTCGTGAACAGTGAGTGAAAAAATAGAGATTTTGGAAGTGAGTACAAAAACTAATAATAATAATATTTTAAAAAACCACGTTTTTGTAGTGGAGAATAATAATTAAAAAACAAAAATTCGAAAAACTAAAAACGTGGGGGGCATGAAATACATAACAGTACATATACACATTTTCTTACTCATACACATGCACAACCACATACATATCCACATTCAGATACAATTACAGATATACATACACATATTCTCATGAGCACACATACTGTTACTGTTATGTATTTCATGCTCCCCACGTTTTTAGTTTTTCGAATTTTTGTTTTTTAATTATTATTCTCCACTACAAAAACGTGGTTTTCAAAAATATTTTTTTTCTTTTTTAAAGTATACATTTTAAAAAGTATACGAGAATGAATAGGTTATGGTTAAAATAATAAGTCTGGTTATTATTAATAATAACCACGTTTCTTGGTAAACGTGATAAATTAGGCACATTAAACCCATTTACTGGTTATTATTAATACCATTGCTCACATTATAATACTGATAAATGAAGTTTGGTCGGTGTTTGGCATAATTTATTGAAACTAAAACTCTAACGAAATTTTTATCAGTCTAATTTCTGTGATAACAAATCCCTCTTGTAGAAATTAGTAGAGTTAAAAAAATAAAAGACAAAGTGAAATGCGGATTTTTACTTACGTTTCAATTTAAAATAAAAGTTTTAAAAATTCATTTTTTTTAAATATTACCATATTTATTGATAAGTTATAATTTTAGAAATTTTATGTTCAGAAAATTTAACATCGTTATAAAAGATTTATGAAAACATTTGCTTATGGAATACAGCTAATATTAATAATCGCTGTTTATTATTTTCAGTAATCGAATTATAATAGGGAAGTGACTGCACTGATTTTTTCTTAGGGTTAAGTACCACTTTCAGGTATACCATAGGCTGATATTTTTATATGGTCAATTCCATGTTTTAAATGTCAGTTTTCGGTTCACTCTACACTTGCCCGGTATACACTACACTGTGGAGATTTTTTTAAGATAAAGTATCTTAAAGACAAAAAATTAAAAAGAATTTTTGAAAAAACGTCTGGCACAAAGTGTCAAAGAGCAACGCACACAAAGAGCGTTGCTCTTTGACACTTTGTGCCAGACGTTTTTTCAAAAATTCTTTTTAATTTTTTGCGTCTGCATCCAAGCTGCTGCTAATAATTGTGTCTGCATCCAAAGTAAACAAGCAACTGATATTGTCTATAATTTTTTTTCAACAAAAAAAAGCTTTCTGATTAAACTCTTAGTGAATGCAATCGTCTTTCTTAATAGTGTGAAAATATTTGAGATCACAGTTGAACACTTATCATATAAAATGCATTCACCTAATTAATAATCCATGCCGAATAAACTAGTTGGTCTTATGCAACAGCAGTAAATTTCCTAATTCAGTTAACTAAATGCTTAAAAGTTACAGATCATATAATTTCATAATTGTGTGAGCGATTCCATACCATAGCAAAACTATATCCGATCCACAAAGAGTCCCATCCTCTTGGACAGTTAGGAATGGCCAAAGATTGACTGTGGACAGCGATGACGTTAGCTGGTGTCTCACAGACTACACATCGACTAATGTGCTCTTGGATAACATTGTCGGACACAGGCATCATAGGAAGAGGTGCGTTTGTTGAAAGCCAGTATGACTTATCACTGCGTGTTGCATAGTTGCAAACGCTGTTAAAGTCGCAGAACAGGAATGGCATTGTACTGAATCTCTGCATGCATGATCCCGCAAAACCTGAAATTTAAATTTATTTAGTGTAGGGGAATTGGCGACAAATGTTTTCCTCATTCAGAGACAAAATTTAAAGCTAAATTATGCAAGCAAAATTATAACTAAAACAAAGAATAATTTTAAACTAAATGTAGAATTAGTTTTTAATAGTTAAACTAAAACAATTAGTAAAGAAAAGTAGAGGAAAAATTCTTAATGTGAAATAACGATGCTATATAGAGTCTCTTAAACTGCATGTCACGACCTGCAGCAGAGATCACCAAATATTTTCTTAAATTTTGATTTTTTTAAAACTTATTCGAGATCCGTGGTGGCGGAGGGGATAGAGCGTTAGACTCCCGATGAGGTGGCACGGGTTCAAATCCAAGCGGTGACTGATTGGTACGAATTCTGCTCCTGGTTCGCACTGACCTCAGTGTTGACGCATAATATCTTCAGTATATATCTTCAGTGTATATCTTCAGCATAATATCTTCACTGATCATGGGTTATAGTCCTCTTGCCGTCGGTCTAACCGGGGGAGGTTTTCGTGATTTTCTTTTCCATGTAACGCAAAAGCGGGTTATCTCCATCAAAAAGTTTTTCACGAAGGCTAGTTTGTCCCAATGCTTGATCCAGGAGTTTCCTTGTCTTCTGGGTAGAGTTCAAAATTACAAGGCCATCAAGTTGAACATGATAGTCGTTAACGTTGCTGTGACGCTGCTGTGTTGCCTTCTTTTCGTCTCCAAGTCATCCCTCCTTTGCGTCAATTTCTTTGCTGAATAAGTTCGAGAGCGCACTTCTAGTTATCTGTATGTCCCCGGATGACGCCCGGGTAAAGTTAGTTATTGATAGCCGTAAAACTTAGAAATGAATCAGTTGTTCTGAGCCGGTGATAAAATAGAACAATAAAAAAACTTATTATAATAATTTAACAACTACTGTAAGAATATACCTATAAAGAATTTATCCAAGTAATTTATTTTTTATTGCATTATAATATTAAGTCTGTTACTGATTCAAACTGCGCATTGTTACGTCATTTCATTGTTTACTATTCACATTGCGAATTGTAGTAAAATTTAAAATTAAAGTTAATGACTTAAGGCTGCAATTGTTTATTGCAGTACAAGTGAAGAAACTGATAGTTTCGCTAGTGCAGTTATTAGATTTGAGCAATGCACATAGGGTCCCACAAAAGTTTCATACATATTATGGGGTCTCTACACCTAAAAACTTAAGTAACCCTGCAATGCGTACGATTTTGTAAGCAATAATACACACAAAATTACATAAGTATTATATAATAGTTTTAAAATATCCAAAACAAACATTAATAACAGAAAGATTTACGCTATCTAAAAAGAAAATTACCACTTTTCACATTCTTGTAAAATCTACAAATCTTAACATATTAGCCTACAAAACTTTCTTACTCGTGTACGAAACGCAAAGTTTTAAGTGCAGGAAAAACTTCATTTGTATTTTTCATAAAGCTAAAAAAGGGATCCCGTAACTATTAACAATTCAAAAAAAAAAATACAGATGACTTAATAATTCTATTTTTAAAATTTTTCTGTATGAAATAAAAACATGTGGTTTTAGCAAAATGTCTTAATAATGTCAGTAGTTATGTTCTTATCTGAAACTATCCATTAGTAATAAGCAGTTGTAATCTAAAGCAGCATTTTTGTGAGAAATTATTAAATTAATTAAAACGCTAATTCCCGACCCCTTCTTTTAAAAAGAGTGATTCTTATATCCCTACAAAGCTAATTAATCCCTAATTATTGCGCTCATTACTAATTGTCATTGTTACATACATAAATTTACAATCAAATAAAACTAATAGACTTTATTTAGATATCGGCATTTTGCGGAAAGTCATTTTATCCCCTTTTCTAATTCTTAGAGTTAAAATCCATCTTTGTTTTAAGCTTTTAAAATGAATCAACCATGCGTATCAAAATGTATAATTGCTTTCCATGGACGTTTTACGAAAATAGGTACAAAAAAGTACATCTCACTATTTAGAAAATATAATCTTCTTGTATGTTTTTATAAGAATGAAAGTTTAATTCCAAGAGACAATATTATATAATAGTTCTAGCAAGCAAAAATATACGTGATTGTTATAATTATTCAATATTATTGTTAATACGAAAAGAAAAGTAGTATACGTTAAAAAAAAGTCTAACCAATAAGAAAATCACTTCTAAAAATATTATTTTCCTTGCACAGGTAGACTTACCTAAATCTTGATTGTGTGATTTTTCATTGCCTTCGATATACAGCAAACTGTAACCGTCCCACATTTTTCTCATGCCTCTTGGACATTGAGGTAAGTTGTAAGATTGACTATGCCTTACCACAAGCATTCCCATTAGCTTATCTCCTCCACCTTTTCCATTAAGACCTCTTGGTCCTGGCTCTCCTTTAGGTCCTGGTACACCTGGTGGTCCAGGAAGTCCATCAAAGCCCCTTTCCCCTTTTGATCCATCTGGACCTGGTAAGCCCGGAAGTCCTGAAGGACCGTTTGGACCAGGATTGCCTTTTAATCCTTAATCAAACAAGAGAGAGAAATGCTTGAGTATTAAAAGCACGAGTAGCACAATTATTAGAGCTTCTGAATAATATAGTCATTTTAAGACGCATCGCATTTTAAATCATAATCGAAAAGAAATAATTAATACTCTATATAAAGATGCACACAAGATAATGTTTATAGATTAAATTAAGAAAATTAGATTAAAGCTGGGTTTGATGAGACCAACTTGTATGTGACAACAGCTGAGTTTTAACTAACATATCTATAAAGTTTCAGCTTGCTTAATAATTAGCTCTATGGCGGTTTCATGAATGAGCAAACTTATGAGAATCTATCTAACATGTACAGCATCTCTGTCTCTTACAATAAACTGCATTCTTTAGAGAAGAACACCGATTGAAATATGATATTTTACGCTCATCGCCACCATATAGATAAGATTTCAGATCATCCCAGGCGATTTTTTCTCTTTTTTACTTTTGCTACCATCCTTACCATTTGAAACCATTTACTTTTTCCATCTTTACCATTTTCCTTATTATCTTTATTTATCTTTATTATTATTTATCTTTATATAATTTCTGTGTAGTTAAAAAATTTCATTTGTAGTTTTTATCTTACTTACTTACTTATCCTCTACGTGCCTTTGGGCACTTAAGGCCTCTAGCATATCCCTCCAACGCCTCCTGTCTCTAGCAATAGATCTTGCTTCCTCCCAGCCAGATATTCCACATTCTTTTAATTCGCCCGAAAACATGCGCTGGATGGTAAGTCTGGGTCTTCCTCTTGTTCTCTTACCATCAGGGGCCCATGTAAGAGCAACAGATGTAATTTTTTCTTTGATCATTCTAAGGATATGTCCGAGCAAGCTCCATCTTCGTTTTTTAATTTCATCTTCTATTGTTTTTATTTTAGCTTTCTTTAATAGATTTTGATTTGATACTTTGTAAGGCCAGAAAATTTTAAAAATAAATCTTAAACATTTGTTTTGAAAGGTTTCTAATTTTTGTATTTCGATCTTAGTCTGTTTCCAGGTTTCTGCGCCATATAATAGTACTGCTCTAACAATAGCTTTGTAAACAACTATTTTTGTCTTTATTTTAATATTTGACTCTCTCCAAAATCTACCTTAAAACATGTTCTTGCTTTGATTATTCTCTGTCTAATATCTTCACTACTTCCACCTTTTTTTTTTATCTACAATAGAACCTAAATGACTCTATGTCATCTATTTCGTGATTTTCGATTTTAATTTGTCATTTTTCTTTTGATTTATTCTCATTACTTTAGTTTTTGTCTTGTTTATGAATAAACCTACACTATTTGAATATTTGTTGAATTTGTCTGTTTTAAGCTGAAGGTCTACACATTTGGAGGAAATAAGTACGATGTCATCAGCAAAATCAAGGTCTTCTAAAGTAGCTGTGAAATTCCACCATATTCCTCTTTTTTCATCTTTCAAGCTGTTTCGCATAATCCAGTCTATCACCAGTATAAATAAAAATCCTGATAAAACACATCCCTGTCTCACGCCCGTTTTTATCTATAATATTTCATTTTAATTGTTATTTGCTATGCACATATGATTAAATGCCTATGAACATTGTGCAGTTAAATAAATAAGACAAAATCAAGCATGACATTACCATTTGCAACCATTTACTTTTTCCATCTTGACTATTTTCCTTATTATCTTTATTTATCCTTATTATTATTTATCTTTTACTATTTTATCTTTATATAATTTCAGTGCAGTTAAAAAATTTTATTTGTAGTTTTCATCTATAATATTTTAATTGTTATTTGCAATACCCATACGATTAAAAACGATTGAGCATTGTCTAATTAAGCAAATGAGACGAAATCAAACGTGACCAATAAAACATGTAAGCATTGATTAATTTGTGTATACTAACCCGGGAATCCTGGACTTCCAGGATATCCTTTAAGACCAGGCAGTCCTGGATCTCCTGGTATTCCAGGCAATCCTGGTTCTCCTTTTTCACCTCTCAGCAAGTTAGGAGGCGGAACATTTCCCTTTTCTCCTTTCATACCTGCGAATCCTGGTGGACCTGAAACAAATTTTAATTTTTCTTTGAATGAAGAATTTCTTATTTTAATTCAACATTATTTGATAAATTAGTTAAAAATATGACTTAATCGATAGGAAATTACAAATAATAAGCTAGGTAATAAATAAATATTCTTATTTGCTACATCATTTCCTACATTTTCATTTCTCATTCGTATCCATTTATGGTTTTTAAAATTTCTAGTTAATTTAACTTTCTATAACAATTAAAAACTAATATAAATATCATTAGTGTATATATTAACGACGCACGCAGAAATATATATATATATATATATATATATATATATATATATATATATATATATATATATATATATATATATATATATATATATATATATATATATATATATATATATATATATATATATATATATAGCACAATGAAGACAAAAAGGATAAAAGAAAAGAGAAGAAAAAAAATTATTAAAATAAAATATTTTTGAAAATATTTTTAAATAGATTTATTTACTTAAAAAAATATTATTAAAAAGCCAGAAAACAAAATATTGAAAAGATATAATCTCCTCATCAGCTCACCCGATTATATCCGAAAAAAAGAGTGCTTTCTAATATTGTATCAGTATAACCAAAGCAAAATATATCAATACAGTAGGGTGAGGAGCTCTCAAGAAATTGAAACGAAAATAGAACACATTAAGTAAAAAATTTATACGAAATAAAACATATCAAGCAAAAAAACAGAAAATAAAATGCAAAGAAATGTAAATGTTTACTCTATATTTTGTTCTGCATTTTCTTTACATTTAGTTATATTTGTCACTCCTTTTGTGCAAATGTTCTTACCTCTTGGTCCTTCTGAACCTGGAAAGCCATCTATTCCTCTTTCTCCTTTGACTCCAGGAAAGCCAGGTAATCCCGGCAGTCCTGGTTCTCCTGATTCTCCCTTATAACCTGGGGGACCTGGAACTCCAGTAAGTCCTAAAAATTAAGTTATTAAGTTAATAATAATTGCTATCCCCAAATAAAAATTCATGAAGTCTGTATTTTTATATTAACTCGAGGAACTAAGAACATTTTAATCAAACCATTATTAGAAATGTTGCATTCAAGTATAAGAAATGATACTAAAAGTTTGTCGAAATTTTTGTTCATGAAAAATAATTTTAAAAATTAGAATATAACAAGTTCTAGCCAAAATTTAAACATTCCAAACATTATAGTTAAGTAGACAGTATGATTTAAGTTAAGTAGACAATATAAATTAAGAACTTATTTAAATTAACAATGTAGTTTAAGTTAAGTAGAATATTTTTATAGATATCTAAGTTTATATATTTTTTCTAATGAAAATGTCCTGTTTTTAATTTAATGAAAGATTTTTTTTATTTTTCAAATTTCAAGATGTAATGAAAACCTTTTAAATTTTTTGTTTCAATGTGCAAAAAAAAAAAAAAAAAAAAAAAAAAAAAAAAAAATTTTTTTTAAAGATACCTTTTTAAGGCACTGAAAATTTTAAATTTCTACTAATTTAAAAATTATTGAAAGGAACTTTAAATATTTATTGACACTAGTTTTCCTAAGCCATTTAAGGTATTTGGAAACACCTTTTTATTATATTAATACATTTATTTTATCGTTAGAATTTTTAAGTCAGAACATTAACGAAAATAAAATGTGGCAGTGTATGAAAAAAATTGCCGGATCATAATCTAGAATTGAAATATATCGTGACTCAAACCTGGTGGTCCTTGATCTCCTACTGGTCCTGGTACAGCTGGTAAACCAGGAAAGCCTTGATCCCCCTTAAGTCCTGGAAATCCTGACAAACCCCGTTCTCCTTTTATCCCTGGTGATCCATCCAATCCATTCCTTCCAGGTACGCCAGGAAAGCCTGCGTTTCCTTTTTCTCCAAATAACCCTGGTAATCCTGAGGAGCCTGGTGTTCCTGGTTCTCCTGGTAATCCTGGCAGCCCAGGTACTCCTATAATATTTAATTAAACGTTCGTTCAACTTAAAGCATTATTATACTAATACTTTCTAAATTTAAGACTAATATAATTTAAGCATTTAAATGAAAATTAAAATATACCATTCACGCTCATGGCAAAGCACTTGGTATGCTTTATAAAACATCAAAATCAGAAATTGATTTTTTTTTTGTGAATGTTTTTTATTTGTTTTTCGAAAGTAGGAAAGAAGTAAAAAGAAGGTAACCATGGTTTTAAATTGATCAGTTTACATCTTTTTGCCTAAACTTTATAGGAAATTAAATTTCAATTAAAGAATTTTTAGTTATAATATACCAATGTATTTTTTTATAACTGAAACAACGATATTAATTTCCTCCAAGTTCCCTTAAGAAATCAGTATCTCAGGAGATACTGAATTGAAGATTGATCATTTTCTGGTTCAGATGAAAATTAAATCTGTGGATGAATGAATAGAATATGAATGGGTCTTCCCTGTAAAAGGGATTGTGACGTGTGTGCGCCTGAAGTTATATTCTTGGCCATAGATGGCGCCACTGAAAGACAAGAAACGCACCCTATGTCTTAAAAATTCACTTGGTTTACTGTATTGGCAAGTGGCATAAATAACAACAACGACAACAATATTAATTAAAAATCATACTCAAACTTCAATTATAAAAAAATTGAATTCTAATATTTGATAAATTTTAACTAATGTTTTGAACGAGAAACTGATGTACAAACCTTTTGGACCAGGAATACCTGGTAGACCTTCAAGTCCAGGTCGCCCAGAAAGACCCTTTTCCCCTTTCATTCCAAACCCAGGAATGCCAGGAAGGCCTCTCCCTCCTTTAATTCCAGGAATGCCTGAAAAGAAAATAATGTAAAAATATTATGAATAATATTCAATGCTTCATTAACTTCAAGTATTTATCCTATCGAAATCCATGTAACAATTTTTACAGAAATTAAAATGATTCTCAACAACTATGCGGACTCGAAAATCGTATAATCCTACAATTCTGCCATGATGAATAGGCTTTCCCGGGTATAAAATTTTGACAAAGATCTGTAATATGCTAGATTGGACAAAGAAATGGTATGAATGGGAAGGGAAAATAAATCGGCTATATTTGATGCACATAATTGAGATACGTAAGTACAGAATTTATTTAACAAACCCAAGTGTACCTCAAGCACTGCGTGTAAGAACTAAAAGTTTATAACGATATGCGATCAACTTTAAATTATTTCATAAATAAATTTATAGTATCGTTTTAAAGTAACATATTGAAAGATACTTGCCGTTAGCTCATATTTTTAATATAATTTTTATAATGTTAATTCTTTGTTCATAGTAATGCTGTGTATTTTACCCCACCATTAATAATTCTAATTTTTACTTAAAAGTGTTAATATGGTGTTGCTAATGTCATTTTTTTTCGGAACGATTGATAATAATGGGTACATTCATTTGTCATTACCATGCAATCTAAAATGATGTTTCGAAAGTGCAATTTTAAAATTAATTTGTAGACTAACATTTCCGACAGGACATACAAAAATTTCGAGCCCTTGTACTTTTTTTAGTTATTATCGTACAGGGTTTGAAATTAAATGAAATATACACATATATGCACTGATTGCCATAAAAAGTCGCGCACTAGGAAAAGTTGTCAGCCTAAAAAAAAATCGGAATTTTGCATACGTAAGTACTACGTTGATGAGAGCTGAAAAGAGACAGTCCAAGTTTGTGTGGCTTTTTAATATCTTCACAGCTATAATGCTATTTACCCAATACTAACATTTCTGCTCCAGAAAACCTCAATGTGAACTATTAAAACAATGAAATTAAAGTGTAGGAAATAAACATAATTTGAAATAGCCTTATTTTCTAAAAGTTAATAGCCTATAGCCATTGAATGGCATTTCATAATCTGTATATATATAGAAACAGCATTACCTGGGAAGCCGGGTTGTCCTTGAAGTCCTGGTGTTCCATCTAATCCAAGGAATCCTCTTATGCCCTTTAACCCTATAAGAATATAATAACAATTTTACTCACCCTTCATACAATTTACCTGATTTCTGATGGATTTGAAATAACTAAACCATCAGCCAAAACAAAACATTTAACGCATATTACATTTAACACATAACAAACATTACCTGGTAAACCAGGAGCTCCATCTAAGCCCCTATCTCCTTTAGATCCTGGAAAACCAGGTAGTCCAGGTAAACCAGGTTCTCCTTTTTCACCAGGGAAGGCTCTTTCACCTAAAAATAAATTAAAATAGAATAGAACTCTAAATGCTTTATATGTAGCATTAAATTTTTATTTATATTAACGACAAGAAGAAGAAGGTTGTCCCACAACATCCCGTGGCGGGCCAGGGAATCATAGAGGTTAAGGCTCAACAATTTTATGAAGAGCATTATTTTTACAATGTGCTCAGCATGCAAAACATGCAAACTGGTATTCATCATTCCGAAGCTGAATGAGATTCGAGCCACCAATGAGGATCGAGCCCTAGTCCTTCACAACGATAGCCCAGTGTCTTCAATGAATTTTATATTTATGAAATTTCTAATGTATATTTCAAAACTTTCCCCATTTATTAGATGATGACTACCATTTTTAAAATCAAAAAGGAACTTAAAAGCAGCACTAAAAATCTCTAAAAAATTAACGTATTTTATAAATTCAAATAATATTATGTTTTTGAATGATCGATTAACCATAAAATTTTAATACTTAGTTCAACCAATTAACATCTGAGCAAAATAATTTCTTGAACACCTAACTAGTTTAAGTGCAACTGATTTACATCCAACACGCAATAATTTCTTGAACTCCTAACTAATTTAAACGCGTTTTAAACGTTGATCACTCAATTGGTTCTTTAAAAAAAATAGAGAGGTTAGCTTCATACTTAAAGAACAACGTAAGATATCAAACAATTTAAAATATCAGGAGGAAATAAGCAGCTACTTTTGTTAGAAATGCAAGTAGAGCAATCATTAATGTCAAAAAACGGAATAAATAGTTTTGTACATAATTGTAATTGTTCTGAAAAGAAGCAGAAAGCAACAAAAAACATATTATGTTCTTATTGTTGGGGAAAGATTTAGTTGATTTCTGTAACTGGGCACTAATGTGAAGCTTAATTTTAAAGTTCAGCAATTTCACATTATTTTTTACATCAAATTATAAAACGTCAAAATCATAAATTGCGCAGTGTATTCTCTAAACTAATAAGATAATGGAAAATATCAATAATGAGGTAGGAAAGAGAAGTGAAAGCAAGCTATACAAATGCAAAAAATTATAACATTGAAATTAAAAAAAGGAAAGAAAACGGAAAATCTGTGATTACCTGGTAAACCTGGAAAACCAGCAAGGCCTTTGTCTCCTGGAAGTCCTGGTGATCCAGCTGGTCCTACACCCCCAGGATATCCTCTATCTCCACTCAATCCAGGTAACCCTGGTAGACCAGATGGTCCTCTGCTTCCTTTAACCCCCGGAAATCCAGGTAATCCACTGTCTCCTTTCAGACCTGGCGAACCAGGTAAACCATCTTCACCGGGCAATCCGGGGCCACCTGGTTGGCCATCTAAACCCTAAAAATTTGCATTAAAACAATTTAAATTTACAATTGCATTCTTTTTTGCTTTTTTTTCGAAACTCATAAGTCATCATGGTTCATATAGCAAAACGTGGACATACATATGTAGGCAGATTTACAAAAAAAGAAAAAAAAATAGCTGAACTAAAATAGTAATAATAATAATAATGAAATAAATTAAAAAAATTGTCTATTTATTTCTATCGTTACGTACTAAAATCGTAAGTAGATGCTTTATTATATATATATTTTTACATAATCATTTTATTTTTATTTATCCTAAGTGGCAAATTTATATACAAAAAAATGTATATGAATTGGCCACTATGGTATGTTTCATTTTTTGCCTCATACACACATGGAGAATTGCAAAGAAAAAATTAATAGTTTTAAATAGTAATGTATTTATATAAATAAAGCAGAATGTTTGTATGTATGTACAGTGCGCAAAAAAACGGGCCACATAACATTTGATCTAATAATTAAATCTTCAAGTTCGAGGACTCTATCTTAATGGTTTAAGGGGGTAACTACAAACACGCTAATTGAGAAGTACTGACGATATCTTAAGTTACGAAATAAGACACAACAGCGTAAACTTTCTCTAAATAAACTTAACTTATTTACAACTGATTCGGATTTCTGACCCCGAAAAAATAAGGGGTAACGGCAGTTTGGGGAAAGTGGTACCGATAGTTTGATCAGGAGAGCAGTAAGAAATTTTGATCCTTTAATGTTAATTTTATTTTTTGCCTATTTCGCTATATATCGAAAACTTTTTAAGCGAATCAAAAAAATTTTGCAGACAAATTTAAAATTTATTTATCCAAAGATAATTCCAAGCAACAACTAACTTTTCGAAAAATTTATTATTTTTATTATTTAATTTATTAACAGTCGAAAAAATTTTGAATTGTAAGGTATACAATTTTTTACTTCATTTTAAATAATGCAATGTTACATAGCAAGACACAAAATTTGAGTGAAATCAGTCAAATTTTAAAAAAGTCGTGCATTTAAAATTCAAGTTGTAGGAACTATTTAGCCGATTTCGCTCAAATTTTGTATTCTGCCATGCAAAATTGCACTTTTTAAAATTATGTCAAAACCTTATGCCTTACAATTCAAAGTTTTTCCGATTATTTTTATAAATACAATAATAAAATAATAAATAACTATCGAAAATTCTTCATTGAGTTGATTTATTTTTGGACAAACGAATTTTATAATTGAGTTCAAAAGTTTTTTATTTAACAGGAAAATTTCTCGAGATATAGCGAAGTACGCAAATAGTAAAATTAGCATTAAGGGGTCCAAACTTTTGATCGCTCTCCTTACCAAACTATGGGGGCCATATTTTCCAGATTGCGGCTACCCTCTATATTTTGGGGGTCAAAAATTCGTATCCATCAAGCAAAGGGTATGTTTATTCAGAGAAAGAATTTTTTTGAATCTAATTTCGTAATTTAAAATATCGTCTCCCCTTGTTAATTAGTATATTTGAGGTTAACCTTTCGAAACATTAAGATCGAGTCCTAGAACGTGAAGATCCGATCATTAGATCAAAAGTTATTTCGGGTGGTCTTTTTTTTTTCATTTTACGCATTGTATATATATGTATTTTTGTACCCTATATAAATCCGCAATTCGGAATCAGTCCGCAGCTGTTTCGTTGTACATACGTTCGAAGATATGGCGGACCTAACTGTCTCTTTGAAATTCTTTCCGACTGCCTGTATACGGGCTATATCCCCCCCCCCTCCAAAAAAAAGAGTTTTCCAAAGGTTTTGATAAATATTCTATAATATAAGTGATTTGCTAGCTTGCAGCTCTAATAAATCAAAAATTTGTTTTATTGCAAGTTTAATGATTTTTTTTATCTTTGGTTTCCTATGTTAGGTTATCAAAAGTGAAATCAACGTTAATAATTTCGCAAAGAATGATGATGACGTCATCGAATTTGCATTTTAAAATGTATATGAAACCATTTGTTTCTTATATTATTACTTACGTTTTTAGAGCATATCTATACTAAATTAAATAATGGAGATTCAACAAAACTTAATAAAACAAAATCGAAGTTATCTATTAAGCCCCTTGAAAATTGTGGTAAATTAATAACACTGGTTTGATGTTATACGTACAACTTATTTTTTTTTCTTTTATGAGTGGGACTTCTAACTCTTTTAGTCAGTTTAATAGTATAAAGCCACACCGGAACCTAAAACAAATAACAAAGGAAAACAGTTTGTGTGTTAGGTTCCGTTAAAATGTTTTGTTGGTTGTATTAGAATACTTATCCGTTTCAGAGCGCGTAAAAAGAACAAATTGCCACAGTCTCTATACTAGGCACCTGTATTTGTATAATAGGTTCTAATTACATGGCAATACCAGTAGTATTTTAGTATTTAATATCACATTTAATTAAGCATCACTGACGTTGATAAAAGCTTGGCATTTTTATGGACTTAATAAAAACCGATATTAGTTCTGTAAAAATGATTACAAAAATTTTAGTGTCGTTGCGAATTATTTTCAAGAACTACATTCAATTAATTTTTGGCTATAGGTACAAATTGAAATAAAAAAGATTAGTGTTGTACTCAAAAGTTAAATTAATGTAGAGCAGAACTGATACTTATTCGTAAATACGAACAGTATAATATTGACGTATGAAAATTGGAGCTAATGATTCTTCATTAATTTTGGTAAGAGGTGCAAATTGAAATGAACTGAACAAATTGAATCTACTGAGAACTGTTTCTTAACGATCAGTCCACTGCGGGACCATAAATAATAGAACAAATGATTCAAAATATTTGCAAAAAATACTTAAACTTACTCTATTTCCTTTTAAACCTGGGAATCCTGGTAAACCTTCAAACCCTTTAGATCCTGGCAAACCTGGTAAACCAGATGGGCCTTCGGGACCTCTTTCTCCAGTTGGACCTGGGGGTCCGGGAATACCAAATCCTGGTATTCCGTCGTCGCCTTTTAAACCAGGGAAGCCATCAAGTCCTAACATATGGTGTTAAACATTATCATAATTGAACAAAATGTAAACACATTTATTTGGTACAGTTGTAAGCATAACATTTGTTTAAGGACGCAATTAAAAATTTACAATATTTTATGCAATTTTCTAAATAAAAAGGTTATTTCCGCATTTTGTTAATTACTGAATCATTTTCATTTAACCAGGTTTATTTCGACTTCTAATTTCAAAATGATTGCCACAATTCTTTACTATTATTTATAGATAAAGGTATAATGTATAGTTACATAGCAATCGCGACAAAATACAAGTTTTGTGATTTTAAAATTTAACCCATATGTCTTTAAAAGCTGCTATCATATTGATTTCAAAAATGTACTTATTATTTAGCCATCCTGAAAATATAACTGTATACATGAGAAAGTTGCCCTTCTATTCGGTAATTGATTTTGGCGCTAAACTTGACGATTTCACAATTTTGAACAAAACTATTGTAATTATAACCTTCCCTAGTACTTATACTACTTGTACTTAGGCGTAGAAATTATAATAATAAAACGCTGAGCCCCTATGGCTCTATGAATAGAGCGTACGTCTTCCGATGAGGTGAACTGAGTTCGAATCCCAGCGATGACTGACTGATACGAATCCGCATCCGGCTTGTACCAACCACAGGACTGACGTGAAATATCCTCAGTGGTAGACGGATCATTAGTTAGAGTCCCTTTGCCGTCAGGCTAACCATGGGATGTTCTCGCGGTCTACCTCTCTCTGTAACACAAATGAGGGTTAGTTCCATCAAAAAGTTCTCCACGAAGTTAAATTTCTCCCAATGCTTGATCCAGGAGCTCTCTTGTATTCTGGATTGGGTTCAAAATTACAATGCTACTTTATTGAACATTAGTAGTCGTGAACCCAAAAATTAAGTCGGCTGTAAAACGACAGTTATTGAATAAAAATAAATAAAATAATAAAATGTTAAATAAATATAGGAAAAATAAATTCCATCGGCCAAAGGAAGAAAACTGGACTCCTTTAATGAACCAAAAAGTTTCGATGAATAAGCTGATAGCTAATTAGTTTTTTTTTTTTTTTTAAATAAAGAATAACCTTAATACGAAGAATTAAAATGGCTTAAAAAATAATATGAGCCTGAGTGATTCAAAAGTGAAAGAATAATTAAAAAAAAATTTTCAGATCGATTTCTAAAGTTTCGAGATTTTTGATATATGTACACTCCTCAAAAAAAAAAAGAAAAAAGAACGTCCTGAATAACTTTTTAATAACAAATATTAATGGTTTGGGGGGACAAACTATAAATTATATTAACCATAACCATAATAATTCTATAGTATCGATGAAATTTACGTAGAGGACAATTTACAAGTAACTATTTAAAAAAATTATTTCTTAAAATAAATAATATAAATAGCTAACAATATATCTACAATTTTAAAACGTTTATAAAGCACAGACAAAAGCATCAGTGGAATTTAAGGAACTTAGAATACGAACCTTCAGGGCCTGGTAAACCTGGTGATCCTCTTAAGCCAGGTAGTCCTCTGTCTCCTTTATCACCTTTGGCGGCTATTCCACCAGGTTCACCTTTTGTACCAGGAAATCCCGGAAGACCAACGTTTCCTTTAACCCCGGGTATTCCTTGCTGACCGTCTTTACCAGGAAAACCAGGGAATCCCTTGTCACCTTTTAATCCTTGAAAGCCAGGCAAGCCTTCTAAACCTGCAGGTCCTGGATTGCCAGGTAGACCATCAAAACCTCTTTCTCCCTTTATACCTGCCGTAGAGTAGCAATTTCTTTCAGTAATACGTCACATTGCATTTCAATTTCATAAAAAAATGTATTGCTCATCAATTATAGTAATTTATAAATTTGAAATGTAAAGCCTATGTACATATTTTTTTCTCTTTTTTTTTTTTGGAAAGTCAAATTGTTTTTGCAACTTCAGTTTTGCTTGCGTCAACTTTTTGGGGTGTTTTTTTCACATTTACAATATGAAATATTTTTTCAGTATAAAAATCTTTGTTTAATGAGGACAAAAGCTATAATCAAATCAAAAACAAACTTAATAACAGAATGCATAAATTAAAGCATACTTAGTAACAGAACACTTTAATCAAAATAAAGTATTAATTGTTACCGATAACGCTAAAATTACGACAAAAATTCCCAAGACTTACAATACCGTTATCTTTAAAGTAAAAATAAGGCAGAAATTGTTTATCACAAACATTATAATCAAAAAGTTCTATGAATTACAGAAAAATCCTTCTTCTAATCAATAAAGCAATTTGAAAGGCATATAATCTTTTTGGAGAAGCAGACCAAGGAGTTTACATCTTAATTTCTTCCTAAATTAATTAAACTTTTATTAACTAATTCGTAAAACAGAAACAGATTTTTCTTCATTCTTCATAAGAAAGATATTTCTCGGTAAAGAATCTGTTTCCGAAAATATTTATGATCAAATAGTTTGCTATCAATACTCGATTTATGCAAAATCATTTTACATTAATTTATGCGATAAATAAATAAATTTTTTTCTGATTCTATAAGTGGCAGTAATTTATTTCTTGATCACTAATGATATAATATTTAAAATTATTTTAAACTATTACATTTCAAAATTTTTTAAAATTATTACTTTTTAGATTCTCCAAAATTTAATGTAACAGAAACATCACGTTTAAATTCAATGATTTATAAAAAAAATTATTGCATGATCCTTTTTTTAAATATAATATTAAAATTTCAAGGCTTATCATAATAATTTACCTAATTATCCTGAATGTTTAATAAGATTAAAGATATTAAATCACAAAATATTACTGTCCGAAATCACCTAAGCATTTTTTTATATTCTCTAGAGCAGCGGTCCTCAAAAGGTGTTCTGTGGTACCCTAGGGTTCCGTGGAAAAATCATAGGGGTTCCAAGAATTGGGAGTTTTCACTCAGTAAATTGATCATTTAACATTTCGGGGATTTAAGGAAAACTCCAGTGAATAAAAATTGCGAAATTTACATAAGAAATAATCGAATAAATAACAATAAAATTATGAAAAGAATATGCCTCTATAAAAAAATAACATCAGTATTTTCCCTAGAATTTTTTTTCTCAAAACAAAATAACAAAATTTAACAATAAAGAAATATGCTAATCATAAGATTCAACTAGTAATGAATAAAAAAATACATATTTCACATTAAATATTATTAAATTGAAAATCTTTGCTTAATATATTCATATGCTGACAATGATTTATTAAATATTATTAAATCGGGATTTTGCCAAAAGAAAGTCAATCATTTAGGGTTCTTATAACGGAAAAAATTAGGAACCACTGCTTTAGAGTTATCTAATTTTTTAACCATATACAAGGGTTTTAAGTCATATTAATTTTTAAGAAATATTAATTTTTTAGCAATATTGATTTTTAATCAATTTTTTTTTAAAGAATTACAATTGCAATGCAAACTTTTGCTAACTTCAATTAATCATTGAAAACTTCAGATAAATTTTAAAAAAAGTCGGCAGAGATCCACTATTAGAAAAAATTAAAAAATTATCATATATTTTAACTCTGGCAGTACCTGGAAAGCCTGGTAAACCTTCAAGACCATCTTTTCCCTGTCTACCCGGTAAACCAGGTGCTCCGTTGAAACCTGGCCGTCCTGGTGAGCCAGGAGTACCTGATAATCCTTTTATTCCGGGTAGACCAAAAGATCCTGGTGGGCCGACATCTCCAGCTTCACCCTTTGAACCTAAAAAACAAAACCAAAAGAATCATTCAAGCAAATTTACCTTAAACCAAGGTCTTAAAATATGATTTTGGTACCCATTAACCAAACAATAAAGGAGACAGTTATCTTCTGCATTGTTTAGCTTAATAAATTTTCAAGGTGCCAAAAACAGATTTTAAAAACTTGAAAATTAGCTGTGGTTTGCTTTGTTGTTAAACTGTATGGTAATTATGAAGGATTTAGGTACATAAAAGATATCAAATTTTATATTTTACCTTTAGGTCCATCAAATCCTGGTTCACCACTCGGTCCTCGAGGACCAGGAAAGCCGACTAATGCTGAATCTCCTTTGTCACCTTTAGGACCATTAAATCCTGGTACTCCAGATATTCCTCTATCTCCTTTTTCACCCGGATAACCAGGAAAACCTTTTTCTCCTAATAAAATACCAATTAATCAAATTATGAAATTAAAATTATTTAAACAAAGATGCTAAACTCCTTTTGGCTAAATTACGCAAAATATAGCAGCTTCGTCATTATATTTTCGTTATTTGAAAATAAATCTTTTGCAATTTGAAGGCTAATTTAATTGAATAAAGACGTTGGCGAATAAAGACGTTTAGTATTTAAAATGTTTATATTCGAGGAATTTATGTATCTTGCAAATTTTACTGCAAAAATTAATACTCTAATTCCAATTTACGACACATTTGTTAAACAAATAAATATGCATCTCAATAAAGTTTACGAGGAAAACGATCATTTCATAAACAGATTTTTTACCTTTTTAGAGCAAATAAAATTAATTTGTTAATCATTTTTTGTCGGATTTATCCGAATTAAACAAATTTTTTACAAACACATTTACAATACAGAATCTAAAATAAAGGAAATTTACGCAAAATTTTAATTAAATGTAAAATTAAACAATTTTGTGCTAAAAATGCAATACTGCACGAAAGAATAACGCGTTTTCATTGCTGAACAATATTTTAAAAGTAATGAAACTTTGACTGCTGCAGTTCGCTAATTTCATGCAAAATACGGTCGAAGTATTGATTTGAACTTCGTCAACTGTGAAGAGTGCTATTAAAAAACGTAAGAAGACTAGATAAATTGGGAACTTTTAACACTCTGGCCGTCCAATACATATATGTTTCAACACGTGAATTGGACAACACATAGTTTCAACAAGAGCATGAGACCTGACCGTGTTTCTCTTGACCGGTGATTAAAATATGCCTCCTGGATCATGTGATTTAGTATCATTGGATTTTTTTCCATGGGGTTACTTGAAGCATGGAATGCATAGAATGTAGAGATTCAACGCTGCATCAAAGATATTCAGCCGCATTTATGCAAAATTGCAATGGAAAATTTCGATAGAAAATGAGCATGTGCCAGCAAAGCTGTAGAGCTCATTTGCCCAATGTGCTATTCCATACATATCCCTATCCTCCTATCCTACGTGCTTTATGATTTTCAATACAAAAAAAATCTGCAATTGGAAAAAAATCCTCTTTCCTTTTTAATTCATATCTTGCGCAAAATTTGGGACACCCTTTATTAAATATTGTAAGCAAAAATTTTAAATACACGTGTTTACTATATGCATATACGGATATATACTTGTATTTCACTTTACTTGTATTTGAAGCAATGGAAGTTAATGAAATTTCATTTGACTAGCGTGACCATCTGCCGATTGTTGTTGGAATTTACCCACAAAAAAGGCCACATAGAAACATAGAAATGTTTTATTTTTAATTATTTTCAAATATTTTGAACATTAATTTTTTAACATTTAATAAATAGTGTCCTCCAAAAGGTGTTTAAGGTTAATGAAGTTAATGAGGTTTCCTTGAAAACAGACATCCTAAGCTTACATTACCTATCAAACCTGGAGCGCCTTCTGGTCCTCGTTCTCCTTTGTCTCCTGGTCGGCCTGGAAAACCAGGTTGCCCTTTTCGGCCATCTCCAGCTATTCCTCTTTCACCTTTGTCTCCTAAATTATAAAAAATTAATAAACACCATGAAAAATGTTGTTTCATTTCCGAAAAAATATGAGTGAAATTGCAAATAAAAGCGTAGTGGAGATTTCTTTTAAAAATTTCGATTCATACATTTTTGCAAATTACATTAATTTGTAATGTGAGCAATATTTAATTGTTTATTAAATATTATTTCATTTTCCATCATATTATTAAATTCATTTCAATAAAAACTAAGGTGCACTTTTAAGAATTATGGTATCCATTGAATAATTTTTTAACTAATCAATTTTATTTGAATAAATAAGATAATAAAATCGAGATTGAAAATTGAACCACTTTAAGTATAATGTGCTGTATGATGTGTTGCGTGCAATTGAGACCTTCATCTAAAAACTTTCAGTTTAAAATGAATACAAAAAAGTTTCGAGATTTACCTTTCGCTCCAGGAAATCCAGGTAGACCGGGTTGACCTTGACGTCCTGGTTCCCCTTCAAATCCTGGTGGGCCTGGGTTTCCCTTGTCACCTCTTGGACCAGGCAAACCTATAAATGAGGCACTTATGAATAAGAAAGTAAATATCAAACGTATTTGCTGAAGAAATATGCGTTTTATTTTATCATTCTAAAAACAAATTCGAAGAAAAAGTTTGCTAACTTAAAAAAAAGACAAAAACTAAAACCAAAATCTGTGAACACAAATCCTTTGAAAAGAAGTAGAAAAATAAATATTATGTTTGACAATTAAGAAGAATGCATAAAAATAATTAAATAAATTTAGGAAATAATTTCTGTTATAAAATTGAAATTTTCTAATTTTTTTTTTACTAAATGACGATGTTTTCAAGTTTTTTGTGGTTTAGAAAGTTTTAATTTTTAATTTTTTTTAGCTAAACCATATTCTTCTAGTATAGTCAACATTCCTTCAAACACTTTGCGTACATTAACAGACTCAGTAACTATAAATTTAAATAAGAAAGCATCATCAAATTTATTTTACTAATTGAAGTTTTTTACGTAAATAATTTTTCAAAAAATCTAACTTCTAGGCACAAACCTGGGTTATAAAATTACACTTAAATTACGAGCAAAGCATTGTGTTTGTTATAATATTCAATAAATATAATTAAATGTTACGCATGTTTGTACAGCACTAATATTCTTAAATTGTAATGCTACGCACACCCACAGAAAAATTTAAAAAGAAATATGTGATTCTGTGATACAGTTTTTAACAGCCTTTTGCAGCTAGAATCAAAAGAAAAAAGTTATTGAAAGATAAACTGAATACTTTTTTAAAGTATTTAACTAATATACTTTATTTTCAGAGAAATTTTAAGCTATCTATTCAAATGATTTATTCTCAAATAAAAACTAATCATACAAATGCTTTTTTTTTCAGAAAGATTTGTATTATTAATACTTATTTAAATGCCATTGTTTAATATTTTTAATATTTCTTGTAACGCGAAAAAGGCAAAGGTGCGAATTTTTGGCATTCCGTAAAGGTTCCTTTTGATGTTTTCTTAGATTACATTTCTATGATTAGAATAACGAGTCGCAATAATCAATAATAGTGGAAATTATACACTGTTAGAATTTTCATTCTAAAATTATGATAAAATAACAGGCAGCTGTCTGTCCATCAGATTAACCGTAAAGGCTGAGGTAAAGAGTATTTTTTACCTTTACGGTTTTGAAGCCTTTTACAACTAGTTCGGTTATAAAATCATGAATACAAGTCTTTGCTCTTTTTTTATCATTTACAACCACCATGGTTTCAAAAAGGTAAAAAAAGAAATCTAACTGGGCATAGGTGTTAGGCTTCTCATTAGAAAATGGGCATTGGAGAGTACAGGACACTGGAAACTCTTCAAGTGTGTTAAAGGGAATGGAGGTGTCAAAGCTCGGATTCGAACCCCCGTTCTGTCTTCCATGAGATTGACAGATTAGCTCTTTCGGCAATAACATGTACGCAGTTGCAAGGAACTAAGTTGCTTCATTAGGTAGGATTAGTTGGTGCTGTAAAATTCTTGTTATTTAACCGTTTTAGGTAAAAAATAGTTAATAAACGATATTTCTCACTCTTAATAGTTTCATTTCGATCTTATTTATGGCTATTCGACTGTTTTGGTTAAATATGGTAAAATAACAATTACATAAATTGTTATTTAGCCATTTTTTACGAGAAATTTTTAACAGTGTAGTAGCAGCTATTTAGCTGAAATTAGTTAAGCTGGTATGCTTTATTAATTATGGATTTTGACAACTGGTTTTTATAAGCTATTTATGCTTAAATGTATATAGTTCATACAGATTTCTTTTCTCGAAATAAGCAATTTTTGATAAATTATCGACGGACATTTTATTTTGAGCTTTGTTTCTACAATACCCAAATAAAAATAAGTTTTACTTAAAATTCATTTCATTTAAATTACATGAAAAAAAAATATTTTCACAAGTATTTTTGATATCTGTGCACCAAATTTTCATTTTAGTTCAACATGTTGTTAAATTTGATAAAAACTCACCTCGTGGACCAAGTGGACCAGCTGAACCATCAAAACCACGCTCTCCTTTAAGTCCTGGTATACCTGGTCTTCCGTCTCTGCCATCTTCTCCAGGTCCTCCATCTATTCCATCGAAACCAGGTTCTCCATTAGGCCCTGGTGGGCCAGGAGGTCCGGGCTTTAACTGTATCCAAGTGGGAGGGGGATCGGGTGCTAAAGAGGAATCATTTCCATATTAATTAATGATTTGGATTATAAGATATATTTTCGATATATTTATTCTATATATATTTTCATAAATTTTCAAGAATACTTGAGAGTTAATTGAAGAACTGAGTGCATCAATGGTTTAAGTGACATTTTAAATAAGTGAGCAAATAAGGTTAAAAGTTTACGCGTTGACAATAAAAAAAAAGGCAATACCTTGCCTTTATTTCTTGCTCATAAGCTTTCAATGAATTCGATAAATCCCAAACACATGATGTGATGTGATATGATATGATATGATATGATATGATATGATATAATGTAATATAATATAATATAATATAATATAATATAATATAATATAATATAATATAATATAATATAATATAATATAATATAATATAATATATATAATATAATATATAATATAATATAATATAATATAATATAATATAATATAATATAATATAATATAATATAATATAATATAATATAATATAATATAATATAATACGATGCAATACGATGCAATACAACATGACACATGCTGTAAATTGGGTAATTTCTATGGGAGTTGTAGTTTTTCAAAGTACAGTAATTGTGACAAGAGTTATGCATTTAAATAACAAAAACATATTAATATAACTATATTTTAATTATTATTCACTAACTACAAGACTCTTTTATATCTTCAGTTGCAAGACTTTTCTATAAATTTTAAAAGGATTTTTCAATGCATTACTGTATTACCCATCGTTTTTAAGTAAGAAACACGTTTAATCTAAAATTAGTTTTGCTCTTAAAGCTACAGATTTTTATTAAATAACATTTTAAGTCTATTTTTTGGTCAAAATGTACAGGTTTAAAAACTAGTTGTATAAGTTTACAAACTAGTAATATATAAAAGGGGGAAGTAGATAGCAGAAAAAAATAGTTAATGTCTAGGGAAGTTAGGATGCATTGTTAAAATTTAACTTGTATAGAAACCCATGCCGGTAAATGTCACTGTACGCAGCTAGGGGCGCTTCAATATTATAACCTGCTCAAAAGTACTCGAGGAAATGGTTCATAATGTGGCAGTTCCTCTAGCGGCGTATGGTGACATTTCCAAGTATAGGTTTCTTCAAGTTTAATCCTGATGATGTGTCCTAACTCCCTTAGAAATTTGTCGTAACATTTATGCAGTTTGCTGGCAACTTTTTGTCAAAGATGTCATTTAAAAAGAAAAAAAAAACTGTAGCTTAGAGAGAGAAAGCGATTGCAGATCTAAAATCAGTGATGCGGAAATATCTTAGATCCTTTACAAAATCTCATGAAAAAAAAAAATGCTCGCCAGTGAAATTACTGGGGTATAGCAAAAACATCGTATATGCTCCACAGTTTCAAAAAACATGAATTAAAATGAATTTATTTTTGATCAGTTTTTAATTCATTCAAATGATTAAATTCCATATCGAATTATTTGTTCAGTTTAAAGAAAATTGTTAAAAATAATTTAATACGATCAGTCGTTTTTACCTGGTTCTCCTTTTAGACCTTGAGCACCAGGTCTTCCAGGTGTACCGGGAAATCCAGGTTCCCCTCTTTCTCCGGGGAAACCAGGTGGTCCATATCCACGGTCTCCCTTTGGTCCTCTAGAACCTGGAGATCCAGCCGGTCCCATTAATCCTGGTGGTCCAGGTGGACCTATAAGACCCTGAAAATATATCAATAGATTCCTTTATAGCATTTGGATACAAAGATTCTATTTAAACTTATTATTCAAAGGAAATATCAAAAACCTGTTATATATATTATTGCTAACCTTAAATTCATATTTTTTGAGCATCTTCAGAAATGCTTTAAGAAATTCCATTCATATTAAAATGAAGTGTTTATACTCCATTTCAAAAATACACTAACAACAAACAAAATAAATACAAATAATTTTTTTTGTATGGAATTCAAAAATCAGATTAAAGTAATTAACGCTACCAAGAACAATTATCAATACCGTATTTATTTTAAAGCAAAATCACCTTGTTTACATTAGCAGCAAAAAATAAATAAATAAAACATAAAGCTTTACTTCTGAGCCACATTATCTGCAACCAAAAAAATAATTTAAAATTAGGGATGAAACGAATAGTGATTTGACCGAATAGCCGAATACCGAATGCAACTATGTTTTAAAAATTATTAATAAATATTATTGCTAAATTTAATTTAGAAGTTTGGCATATTGTTGACAAGGTAATAAGTGTTTTATTATAATTCTTTTTTTCAAATGTTAAGCTGCACAGCAAGAGCCACTTCGAGTTTAAGACGATTTCTAAACGAGTTTAAGACTTTAGTTTAGAACTGATTGTAAACACAAATAATGAAAAAGGTAGGAAATACTATCTATGTATACAAGAAATACCACTCGAGAGAGTCTCAAAGTACTAAGAATACGTTGTTTAAGACGAGTTCTAAACGAGTTTAAGACTTTAGTTTAGAACTGATTGTAAACACAAATAATGAAAAAGGTAGGAAATACTATGTATACAAGAAATACCACTCGAGAGAGTCTCAAAGTACAAAGAACACGTTGTTTAAGACGAGTTCTAAACGAGTTTAAGACTTTAGTTTAGAACTCATTGTAAACACAAATAATGAAAAAGGTAGCAAATACTATGTATACAAGAAATACCACTCGAGAGAGTCTCAAAGTACTAAGAATACGTTGTTTAAGACGAGTTTTAAACGAGTTTAAGACTTTAGTTTAGAACTGATTGTAAACACAAATAATGAAAAAGGTAGGAAATACTATGTATACAAGAAATACCACTCGAGAGAGTCTCAAAGTACAAAGAACACGTTGTTTAAGACGAGTTCTAAACGAGTTTAAGACTTTAGTTTAGAACTCATTGTAAACACAAATAATGAAAAAGGTAAGAAATACTATGTATACAAGAAATACAACTCAAGAGAGTCTCAAAGTACAAAGAACACGTTGTGAGCCAAATGGCACCTGAATCAGTAAACCGGAAGTATAGAGAGTAAAGAGCCTGCAGCTCTCTCTAGTGTATAAAACACCATCCATATTCGGCTAACCGAATATTCGGCAAAAGGGCCGAATACCAAATAGTGGTCAAACATTCGTTACATTCCTACTGAAAATGAGATATAAATTATTCACAGATACTCATATTTTATATATCAACCGCGATGGCTCAGGGGATAGAGCGTTCTCCTTCCAATGAGGCGAACCGGGTTCGAATCCCAGTTGATACGAATTCCGCCTCCGGCTTGCACCGACTACAGTGCTGACGTGAAATATCCTCAGTGGTAGACGGATCATGGGTTAGAGTCCTCTTGCCATCAGGCTAACCGTGGGAGGTTCTCGTGATCTTCCTCTGCATGTAACGCAAATGAGGGTTAGCTCCATCAAAAAGTCCTCCACGAAGGAAAATTTCCCCTAATACTCGATCCAGGAGTTCCCTTGTCTTCTGGTTTGGGTTCGAAATTACAAGGCTACGTAGTTGAACTTAAGCAGTCGTAAAATTTGTTTTTCTCCGGATGCCGCCTGACTAGGGCGGGAAGGGGTTAAGCTTTGATTAGCAGTCATAAACCCATGAGATTGGGTCGGCTGTTCAACGACGGTTATAAAATAAAATATCAACAGCATAACAAATATACATATGTGCACGCTTCATAATATACATTGAAAGCTTTTATATTGCATATTCGTTTCTGTTATAAATTTCAATGTAGTTCAATTATTTCAAATAAAAATAAATAAGAAATATTAAAGTACAAAAAGAAATAACTAGATTTCAATTGAATGAAAAATTCAAACACTTTAAAGGCTTCAAAATAAATTTTCTTCATTTTCTTGCTTTACTTTTATAAGTTTAATTGATATTAAGGTGTTTGATCCCTTCCCGATTTCAGTACGTAAAGAGCATGACACCGAATTTTTGAACTCTGAATTAACGATAACATATTGAGTTATGAATTTTATATTAATCAAGCGAATTTTGTGTTAGCCAATCACGTTCCTTCTTAATAAAACAACAGCCTTACCTTCTCTCCTTTAGATCCAGGAATTCCGTGAGGTCCAGAATAACCATCTGCCCCTTTTCTGCCATCTTTTCCTGGTCCTCCAGGCAATCCAGAGAGCCCTCTATTACCTTTATCGCCTAAAATATACTTATTATTACAAATATACAATAATTACTATTACAAATATGCATAATTTATTATTACAAATGCATGTTTATTATTAAAAATGTTCAAAGTTTTATTTCATGGTAGGAAAAAATAAGTTAGTTAATAGAATTGATACATAACTTCGTTGACCTGTACTACATCCATTATTATTATTATCTGAAGAAAACTAATTCATATCGTGTTCAATCTTTGGTTGCATTAAGTTTTGTGTTTACTATAGTTTTTGTATTAAATTTGAGCGTTTTTGATGAGATCTTTTAATGTATATAAAATAAGAGTTTTTGATATAAAAATTCGCAAATTTAAATATCTATATAATAATGTCTCAATTACATTATAATATTGAAATAATTCCTATACATCCTACGCAGTTTTCCAGATTGAATAAACAATGCTAAAACGATGGAGTAACTAAAAAAATAATTTTTTGAAAAAAACTGAACTAACACATATTTGTCTTAAAGTGTTAATAATGTAAAATTTTTCCCCATCTTTTTACTGCATGGAATGATATTTCAAATGAGAAATATGCATTATTGTTCAAGATATTATTCATATTGTTATGGAAATATGCTATTTCATTTAGTCTCCAGCGATACATTGTTTTAAAGCTCGATTTATAACAAACAAAAAAAGTCTTAAGTTAAAGAAACTACAACGTTTAATAAAAAAATATACTGAAAAAACTTATGGAATGGTAAAAAAAATTAACATCCTGAGTGCATCATCTGTAAAATTCGCTTTACTGTATAACCCATTTTCAAGAAAAAATTTTATTTCATAATTTTTACAATATTTATTTAATCACAACGGCTTAGTGATTTAGAGGTAAAAATTGCTGTAATAATTATGGCATGTCAGATTTTTTTCAACAAAGGATAGTGCTATGTAGATATGCTATACATGTAAGCGAAAAACAACGTAAATAAGGCAGAGAATTTGTACTATTGTTTATTGTATTTTCATTTGTCCTCCCTTCATGTTGTTTTTTGCTTTAGTCAATTTTTCTTACGAAAATTTTACGGTGAAATAGATTTTACCACTAAAAGTACCGGCATCCTACCTTCCAGTACTTTTTACCTGAATTTTTTACAGTGTACCACGTTAATAAAGCACCAGGGTTTGCAAAAAAATAATAATTTCTTTTTAAAATGATATGTAAATTTAAATTTAGTTAATACAGAAAGTGAAAAATTATTTGAAGTGAAACAAAATTATTATTTGTTGATTAATTATGTGCAGAGGAGAACTCTAACAACTATTTGTACTGCGCATAAAATTTCTTCCTCCCAGTTAGCAAGCTTCCATACTTATTTATTTATTTATTTAATTTTCTTAGTGAATGCAAGAATGCCTGAAAATGACGTTGTGTGGGTATCTCGATCCTGATTGGTTGCTGAATTGTGGCATTTGTTTGCGTTAGTAACTGTTCTTTCCATTCTATTTCGAGCAAGTCAAGCACGATAAGTATCAATTCTCTTAACTGACGCATTCTATATTCTCACACAAAAAATTTATTTCACTATATATTCCTTATTTAACACCAAGACTGGCATGAAGCTACGTAGAACATAAACAAACTAATTATGCATCAAAGTTGCTAAATGCACATAGCAAAAATACATCATAGTTACGATATATTAAATAAACAAATAATAAATCTAAATTAAGTAAAAGATGTAGACGAGAAAGAACTATATTTTAACAAATTTGATGTGCTTATTAACTTATGTGGAGAAAACGTTATAGGTCACATGTGTGGGTATTTGTGATATTCTTCTTGAAGTGGAAGTACTCAATTACACATTTAGAAAACTGTTTTTAAAACGTTGAATTGCTGCATAAAATCATTGGTTCAGAAATGTAGATACATTATAAATTTGACATTATAAAATAAATTTTTATTATTTTTTGCAATTAGAAGCATTTATGTTATGAAATTATTAATACAATTTAAAGTTACAGTACATTTTTCACAGAGTAGTAAATTTAATAGAACTTTTACAGAAACGAAAAAATTTGTACTAAAAATGCGGAAAAGCAAAATTTTAAAACTGAAATTTATTTTAAAATAACTATTCATTGTGCCTGTGCTGCTATTTTTACACAAAAATTAATATCGATATTAAGAACAAAACTTTCTTCTTTTAACATCAATTCTTATCTTCTTTAGTGTGATTATAACTTATAAGGTGTTCTTTAATGACTACCCTTAATACATATCTTTAGAGTCCTTGTCAAGTAAGAAATGAAATAAATATACACGTTAGAGATTGCAAATTCAGCCTGAGAGAAACAAAAATGTTTTACAAATAAAAGGATAGTCTGATAAAACTTGGAAGCGTTTCCATTAACCACTTTTTTCCCTTTTTTTCTTTTTACTACGGTAATCAAACAGGTTTTGATGTTTTCAATCCCATCTTCCTCAATAATTATTCGGGAAATTTCGATAACATTTTTGTTTTTCCTCGCTAAAATAATAGTTTGTAACCGCAATTTGTAAAATTTTCTGTCCTCACATTTTAAGAAGATTTTATAAATATTTAGTATATTTCGAAGCAAAAACTTTAAAATACACACTCCTAATCCAATAAAATTCCCCTATAAAGATACTCTTAACGCTGAATGTTTTCTCTTAACGTTAAACGTTGAACGTTTTTATCAAAAAACGCAATTTTTTTGTTTGCATAATATGGTCCGTAAAAACTTAGGCTGTAAAAATGACGCAATTTTTAAATTACTTGAATAATATTTTTTGAAAATGTGCTAACAGTTTGCTCGTGTAAAATATTTAAAGACTTTTGCCGTCTGAGAAAAACGTTATCATAAAGTAATAATTTTATTTTTATATTATATTTATTTTATAATGCATTTATTTTATAATTATTTTTTCATACATATACTTTTAGTCATACAATTATTTTTAACACACAATTTATTTTTTGCCACATGCTAATTTTTCTTTTTTAAATTTTTACTTATGGTAACAAAAACTTTAACTAGTAACAAATCATTATGTTAAGCTTTGAAGGTCAGCCAGTTTAGGAAACAAAAAAATAGGTTTAGTAAATAGAAGAATTCAGATCTTCAAGAAGCATTCTTACCAGGAATACCAACTACAAGATCTTGACCGACAAATGCAGGTTGTCCTTTGTCTCCTTTACCTCCAGCAGCTCCAGGTGTCCCTGGCAACCCCTGAAAAAAAATTCAATAAATTAAATATGAAAATGAAATAATATTTGAGAATATAAGGAAAAGTTAATCATAATTAAATGCATGAAAAAGCATAAAATATTTTCAAAAAAAGAAAGAAAGAGACTTTTTCTGATAATGTTAAAAATTTTATATGTTTGCACTTATAACGAGATTTTTAATAATTTTGTCAATATTGTTATTCATTAAAAAAAGGAGATAATTATTGTTGAAAAACGCAGATAAATACTTCTAATCCAGGAGGTCCTGGAAATCCAGGTAATCCATCATCTCCTTTGTCTCCTAGTCGTCCAGACTGACCAGGAGAGCCTCTGTCACCTTGTGATCCTGGTATTCCATCAAATCCTCTCTCACCTTTCTCTCCTTTTGAGCCTGGAGGACATTGAGAACAGCTACCGCCCGAGTCTCCTAAAAACAAAAGCAAACAAACAAAAAAATTAAGATTGGTTTAAATATAAATGTACAATAGAGAAAGGAAACTAGCTTAACCTTTTTGTCCTCTTGGTCCTACAGCTCCAGGTCGGCCAGGTTCGCCTCTTAGACCTTTATCCCCTGGGATTCCAGGCACTCCAGGAATTCCAGGTATTCCTTCAGATGAGTCACCAGGAATGCCTTGATTGGTAGAGAAAAATATTTTTTTAAACTAAATATATTCGCGTAAATATTAGTTCACTCACTAATATTAGTTATCATTACTTATTTTCTGATACATATTTTTTCCTCACAGCTAGTAACCAAAATGGAGCTCTTTAAATAATAATTTAAGCTAATTATTCAGCAATAATGACAATATTGCTGAATAAAGCTTTTGTTGAGCTTTTTAAATGAAATCTATGATTTTTTGTAAAATATTGTCCTGAACTTAATATAGGTGGTAATTAATTTTTTAAAATTAGCTTTTTTTTACCAAGGCATATGCAAAACTAATTCAATTCGACAATTTTATTTGTTTATTACAAATCATAGGTATTTAATATTTGTATGCAAAGTGTTCGAAGCGTTTGCAAATTTGTAAGCTGGATGTGCTAAAACTATTTTTTAAAAATATTTAGGCATATTTAATATTCATTTTATCTATATTCTGTTTTTATAACTACAGATAAACCTGATTTGGAAAAAAAGAAATCATTAGAAAAAGAAAAAGTACATCGAGTCATGTAATACGGGCAAAAATACGTTAAGAATTCAAAAAAAGAATTTTAGTATAAAATTCACGATCAACTGAGTATTTTTTAAGAAAAAACTTATGAAATATCTTAGTTAATGAGAGGCAACTATGACCAGTATGCCATTTAAGGCCACTCAAGGAGTTTTTAAAAAATTTTTATTAAATTTAAAAAAAAAAATTATTATGGCATCATAAAGTAATATACTCAATGGTTTAATGAGTAGAAAAAATATTCAAGTACGAATTTTTGCATAGTTCTTTTGGTAGTCCTCTGAGTGATTCCAAAAAACCTCTGGAGCGTTTTCTCAAAGCTAAAATTTCAAAAAAGCAGTATTCTTTCTTGGCATCATTCCAATTGAAAATTTTTATTGCATTTCCTCTGAAAAGTATTTAATATCTTTATCGCAGTTTTTTGTCATGTTATAAACAATTTTCTGATAGTTTTGTATTTAAATTATCTTTCTTTCTTTAGGCCTGTATAAATAGACAGCTGTCCCTATCCGCAAAAGTAAAGAATAAAAATAGCTCTAAATAAAAATAGAATATGCATAAAATAACTTACCCCGATCACCTTTTATTCCAATAAAACCTTTCTCTCCAGATAAACCGTCCATACCAGGACTCCCATCAAGTCCATCAGAACCTGGTATGGGATAACCAGGTGTGCCTTTTGGACCAGGCTCCCCTTTTGGACCAGGAACACCTGTGAGGCCTGAAGAACCAGTCGAACCAGGTGACCCAGATGGACCCGGATCTCCCTTGTCTCCTTTAAGACCGGGTGGACCTTCTCGGCCTGGAAGACCTACGTCTCCTTTTCCTCCGGGTAATCCTGGAAATCCTTTAGGTCCAATTGAACCTAAATTAAATAAGTTTTAAATAAATATGTAGTGGTATGATTTTTTTTATTCCCTTTTATAGACCTGCAATAATGTATTTCAAACAAGTAAGCACCAAATGCTTAAAATTTTGTTATTAAATTAAAGAGAAAAAAATATATAAACTAGATAAAAACAAGTTACCAGGTAATCCATCAGCTCCAGTTACTCCTGGTGGACCTAGGAAACCTTTCGGCCCAGGTGGTCCGGGCTCACCTGCTCTTCCTTCAATACCCTAGGTAAGATAAATCGAAATACTTTCCTTGATAAAATATAACGATGCTCAAATTTCGTCAAATAATAATTGGAAAAACAAGTATATCATTTATTTAACTGCAAAGAGTTTAATTTATGATAATATTTATTTTGTGTTAAATATTCTAAAATTACAAACCAATCAGTGCAGGTAATTTTGTTAGAAATTAGAGAATGAAAGGTCCTTAACCGAAAATGACCAGATAGTTTGTCCACATAGTGTAAAAGTTAACATCGATAAGTAAAATTCGGCAATACATACAGAAGGCTTTAAATTGACCAGCAAAGTATTAAATTAGTAATATTTCACATATTACCCAGACGTTATATAAAATTATTTATTAAAAACTGACAAACTATCAAACAATTAATAGTTCACACATTGGCAAATGATCTTAAATTATATTAATAAGATGATTCAATTAATAAGTATTTGATTAATAATTAATTTATAATTTAATGAATATTTAATTTATAATTTAATGAATATTCAATTTATAATTTAATGAATAATTAATTTATAATTTAATGAATAATTAATTTATAATTTAATTAATAATTAATTTATAATTTAATTAATAATTAATTTATAATTCAAATAATAATTATTTAATTAATAATTAATTTATAATTTAATTAATAATTAATTTACAATTTATTTAATATTTAATTCATAATTTAATTAATAATTAATTTATATTAATAAGATAAGTGAAATTTAGAATGAAAATTATAAGCTTTATCAAAACAATGCAGCCCTATTTGATAACAACAGTGATGAAAGATATTGACCACTTAAAGAAATTCATTTAGAAGTAAAAATGTTTTAAATGTTTGGTTGTGTAGAAAATATACTTTAAAAGTTAATATTACACAATTTCAAAGTTCTTCAGTCTTTTTCTCCTCCTTACGAAGACTATTCATTAATCTTTTTTCAAAGTTCTTCCCCATGTTAACATAGTTTAGAAAACATTTTCTTTACGAATGGAACACTGATTAACCATCAGAATTTTCTTCACTTTATGCCTAACAATTTTTATGAGATTGTACTATGAGATTGATAATGAGATTGTATTATTTCTTTACGAATGGAACCCTGAGTAACCATTAAAATTTTCTTCACTTTATTCCTAACAACTTTAATGAGATTGTGTTTAATTCATATTTTTAATATTGGGATTGACAGATTTTTTTATTGTAAATTTAAGGTTGTATCTGAGTCTAAATAATTACACAGTTTGTCCAATTAGTATATATAACTGTTAAGCTTATAATTCTATTAATTTATTTTAGAAAAATTGCAAATGGTTTTTAAATTTTTCTTTCAAGTGTATCATTTAGAATTTTTTTATAGCTTGCTGAAAGTTTTCTTCAATCTATAAATATCTTTAATATTATAATAACTCAATTTTTAAGACTATGTTAATATTATATATTGGGTTGTTCGGAAATTAATTTCATTTTTCCTTATGAAAATGAAAGATGATTTTCTTATAGTGAATAAATATTTTATTGAATTTTATATTATCCACTCTAATTCCATACATTTTACGATCTTTCTGGCACTAGCATGAGTTCTTGCTCATAAATTTTTCCTTTTTTAGTGGCCAAAAACTGATCCAGGTGATTTTTGACCTCCTCATTTGAAGTAACGGTATCATCGTCTGAAGATTTTTGTAGAGACCCGAATAAATATTGTAGACAACCTATTTCTCGTCCCCTGTGATGATGCCTTTCAGAGATGGATACATTTCTTGACATCTTGAGAAGCAAATCACAGATGTCTAATTGGATGTCATAAATTTCTTTCCATAAGAACATAAGGAACTCATGTGTCGAACTTTGAGAATAAACCTAGGCGTTTCAAATGAGTATAAACGATCGAATTCGATAAATTCAATCTCTCAACGATCTCAATTGTTGTTATTCATCAGTTTGCATTAATTAATGCTTTTATTGAGTCTTCATCAGCCTAAGTCATCGTAATGCATTTTCATGCATCTTAATCGAAATTATGTCGGATTGAAATTGTAGTTGTTGTAGTTAATTTACTTCGCTCTAGAGCTGCACGATGGGCTATTGGCGACAGTCTGGGAAGCACCCTTGAGGATGATCCGAAGACATGCCATCTCAATTTTGATCCTCTGCAAAGAGGATGGCACCCCCTCTTCAGTAGCCCGACGACCTGCACGCGAAGTCGAGCACTTTACGGTAGAACAGTTTAACGAGGAATGATCGATCAGTCCACTGCGGGACGATTGAAATTGTGAAAAACAGTTTTGGCACTGGCGTTTTGTCAATACATCTCCAAAAGGGTCGGGATACCCAAGTTGGGAGGGCGTTGGACTCATGCTCGAGAGAACGGGAGTTTGAATCCAACCGGTCGAAGAATCCCCGTGTGACTGGTGCACATTAAATTTGTCAGGGCCATAAAGTCCTCCTAGTTCCCATAACAAATCAATACCTCTGGGGCTACTTCTCCAGGAGTTCCCCTGTCTTCTGGATTTGGTTCAAAATTGCAAGGCTACAGAGTTGAACATTGGTAGTTGTAAACCCAGGATAGGGTTGGCTGTTCAATGACGGTTATAAAATTAAAAAATACCTCTCCTTATGCATCAGATAATTTTTTAAGCAGCATTTTTTCCTTTTCGAAAGTAATGTAGCAAAAATATGCCATAAATTCTGCTTTTCACTTTCCATATCTTAAAGGGCACTAACCAAATCGTAATTTACTAACCAAACTTAGATAGAATCATTCGAATTTTTTCACAAGCAAGACTTAATCTATCAGCTGTCAAAAGATATAATGATTATGCAATTTTAGTGTAAAGTTGGTTGTGAAAAAACATGCTTAAGTCAGCTGGTAAAAACGATAATACTTTCTGGACAACCCAATAATATTGTGTTATGTATGTAAATGTTATTTTATTAATGATTTTCTATTTATATGTTATTTTTCAGTAATGTTTTCTCTAACACGTAATACTTTATTTATGGTGATTGTTTTTATTAAAGTTACTTACTCCAGGTAAACCGGGAGGACCTTGAAATCCCCTAGGACCATAAGAACCTGGTTTCCCTGGATCTCCTTTCAATCCCGGTAAGCCATCATATCCAGGTAATCCTTCGTTTCCTCTGTCCCCCTATTTAATAAATATACAAATTAAGGAAATAAAATATTTTTTAATATAGAAAACAAAATTTTGATAAAATTCAATAAGTTTAAAAAATTTAATTTTTAAATTATTTTGTATGAGCAATTATCACAAAAAAGTTAAATAATCAACTAATTATTTTAACAAAGGCGTACGAAATCCGTACTAACTAAAAATTTTTAAAAATATGGCCTTTAATAAATTATTCACAGAGATTATCAAAATCATTTATTTTCCAAAATCAAAAGACATGAAACCATAGCCATATCAAATTAATTGATTAATAAACATTTAAAATAAATTGAAAACTTTCTAATTGTTTTTATAATATCGTTCTTCCTGTTTTCTCTCAATTTTATTTAAAGAAAAATCATGCAAAAATCGATTAAAAAAATTATGAATAACTTAAGACAAATTGCTATGCTTAAATCATGACGCGTAATTTAATACACAAAGCATGTTTTATGGCATTATTAAATACGAGCATTGATTCAATTTTTAAGGAATACTTTAAAACAAACATTGTATTTCATAAAAATTTTATTTATTAAATAGTGCTTGATAATACATGAAAGAGAATAACACCAAAATAAATGTATGACAATAATACAATTTATTCAAGTAGAAACATTTATTCAAATAAAATTAATTTTTCTTTTTATAAAAAGAAAAATATGTGATGTGTAAGAGAAAATGTGATATATATACAACTGCTATTCCACTAATGCGTTTTTAAAAAAATTTAACTACGGAAATTACATTATTGATACGCACTTATGACACTTATTCATGATATAATTAAGCAATTATGTCATTTTTAAAGGAACTATATAATAAAAATATGATAGAATTACCTTAAATCCTATTTCACCAATTGGCCCTGGAATACCATCATTTCCCTAAAAGAGAAATTTCATTTAATGAAAATGTCATTTATAATAATCAATCAAAATACAATAATATCTATCTTACCACTATCGAAATTTACTTAATACACTGGTTATCATAAATTAAGGAAAAATCACAAAAATAGCGATAACTCTTTCAAAAGTAAGCCAAACCGTGCAAAATTTGAATATGTTGTCCACTAAGAGTAGCTGAGTAAAATTGCAATATGCAAATTAGTGGCGCTGCACTCGGCTTACGTCATCTGCCTGGAGCATAAAAGTCCAAGTTTGAGAGAAAGCACACAAATTTTACTGTGATTGCGACATTGAAAATCTGAGATAGCCAATTCGTAATAATGACCTCTAGGCATCATTTGCCTGAAGAACTACGATGGAGAGCCATCGGGAGACTAGAGGCAGGGCAGAGTCAATCAGAAGTGGCCAGATGGCTAAATGTGAGTCCATCTGTGGTTCATAGACTTTGGAGGCAATTTCAAACCACAGATTCGGCATCTAGGAGGTTCAGTCAAGGACGGCCAACTGTTACGACCAGTGCCGATGACCGATATTTGACATTAAGTGCACGCAGGAATAGAACCGCTACTCCGACACATCTTAGATCCTCTCTTGCTGCAGCCACCGGAAGGTTGGTGTCAACGTCAACTGTGCGCAGAAGGCTCCACGAAGGTTGTCTGTATGCGAGACGACCAGCCATTTGCGTGCCGCTCACATCACGCCATAGGAGAAACCGTTTGCAGTGGGCCCGACAACATGTCCACTGGACGTCAGATCAATGGAGGCCTGTTCTCTTTACGGATGAGTCCAGGTTTAGTCTAGAAAGTGACAGTAGACGTTATTTGATATGGAGAGAACCTGGGACCCGTTATCATCCATCAAACATCCGTGAAAGAGATGCATACGGAAGAGGCAGTGTCTGTGTTTGGGGAGGCATATCCTTAGGAGGGCGCACATACCTCCATGTCTTTCCAAGGGGAACCGTGAATGCTCAGGTTTATCGAGACAACATCCTTGATGCTTATGTGCGCCCATATGCCGGGGCAATTGGTGATTGCTTCCTGTTACAGGACGATAATGCAAGACCACACAGAGCTCGCATTGTTGATGATTATCTTCAACAGGAAACAATTACTCGCATGGAGTGGCCAGCTCGATCCCCGGACTTGAATCCTATCGAGCACGTTTGGGATGCTCTAGGGAGGCGTGTATCTGCCATCAATCCGCCCCCTCAGACCCTTGCCACGCTTGCAACTGCTTTACAAGAGCAATGGCTCTCACTTCCTATTGAACTGATAGACCGCATAATTGAAAGCATCACACATCGCTGTTTGTGCTGTATTGCTTCTAGAGGCAATCATATTCCATATTAAAGGTACTTTTTCTATTGCAAACCGATACTTCCAATTTGTTTATTTTATACATGTGCTAATTTCTATACTACTATTAATGTCTGATAATTTCTTTTTATGTTGTTTAATACCTTACTATGTGTTGTATATTGTGGGTAAGTTTCATAAAATTCCATGTGTAATTTCTTGAGTTATCGCGATTTTTGTGAATTTTCCTTAATTTATGATAACCAGTGTATTTCGATAGTGAAGGTTGTCTGCTTAAAGCGTAATTTATATAATTAATAAAATTAATAAATTATTGAAATAATTGCATTATTAAAATAAATAAATTATTAAAATAAATAAATTATTAAAATAAATAAATTATTAAAATAAATAAATTATTAAAATAATAAAATTATTAAAATAATTAAATTATTAAAATAAATAAATAATTAAAATAAATAAATTATTAAAATAATTAAATTACGAAAATGAATAAATTATGAAATTTAATTAAAATAATTATTGAAATAAATTTATTGAAATAAATTTATTAAAATAATTATTGAAATAAATTTATTAAAATAATTATTGAAATAAATTTATTAAAATAATTATTGAAGCAAATTTATTAAAATAATTATTGAAATAAATTTATTAAAATAATTATTGAGACAAATTTATTAAAATAATTATTGAAATAAATTTATTAAAATAATTATTGAAATAAATTTATTAAGGTAATTATTGAAATAAATTTATTAAAACAATTATTACAATAAATTTATTTAAAAAAATTCTTTTGAAGTTGCCATTGGTAATGTAGTTTGCTTGCCAATGCCTTGCCTCTTGTGTAGAGAAAAAAGACATGTTGAGGGCAATCTTTAAATCGACAAGAATCTGACGCTTACATGCGCATTGAATCTACCTGAAACTGAAATCCCTGCAATTGGTGCGAAATGGAAAATTATATGTTTAGCTTCACAGTAAATAGAAATTCAACAAACTATCATTTGGGTTCATTTATGTTGTTGTTTCTAATGCCACTGCCCAATATCAGCAAGCCTGCTTGGTGAAACCAAGAGAAATTAAAAATTTTATATTAAATTTTAAAGTGCCTTCTTTTTACTCAACACAGTTTATTTTAGAATTTATTATAAAAAATTTTAAAAAGTAGTTTGTTGGACCTTATTTTAATTATTATCAATAAAATATATGACAGGAAACTAGTTTGTTCTGTTTACCAAAAATTTTTTTTTTCTCAACCATAGACTGTCGAAACAGTTTCAAACTTAGTTCAAGCTAGTGTAACCCAAAACATTTCTTAAAGCGTTTAGTTTTTATTCAATCAATATTTAAATTTCCAAGATTTCAACTCTTAAAAACTCTTTTTTTGATATGAGAAAACAATTTTTGTAAAAATACACGAAAAAACAAAAAATCTTTCGAATCAGCAAAAAATATCGAAATGCACATATTGTTATAAGTATTATGAGATATTAGCATTTCCGTAACTTGTATTCATTACATAACCAGTATCAAATCAGTTGATTTATCTCGACTTATTTCATTATTTTGATTCGTAACAGCAATTTAAAAATAGAGCTTTGATATTAATACCAAAGAAAAGGATAGGTGTCAAAATTTACATATGTTAAAAAATAATTATGATTAATTTTAAAAAACTTTTATTTGACCTTATCCTCTATAGAAATAACACAGTTGTAGCTGAAATCAATGATGATGCAATTATGATATAAGGCAGGTTAAAAAATTTGTGTAGCCTAGATTTAATGGGCATATTGTCAATTTCGGTCATAAACTTTACTCTACTTTGTTTTCTAGTTATTATTAGAAGCTGCGTTTTAGAGCGTCATTTGGTAGACACTTTAATAATTCCATATAATTTTTTGGTACAAAGGAGAACACTGATATTAATATCAGTTCAATGGATATGTGTCAAAATTTCTAATATACACATGCTAGGAAATATTTCTAAAACAATTTAAACGCTGCGCTTGAGGGAGTCATTTAGTGGACACTTTAAAGATTACTTGTAAATTTTTGGTTCAAAAGAGAACTTAGATATTAATATCAGTTCAGTGAATAGGTGTCAAAATTTCTAAAAATATATACACATGCTAAGAAATACTTTTAAAACAATTTTAAATTTTTATTTTTATCTCTATATAGTTAGCACAGATGTCACTAAAATTGTTGATAATGCAATTATGATACGAGGCTGGTTAAAAGATTCTGTGTAGTCTACATGTAATTTCATGTGGCAAAATACAAAAGTCGAACGAAATCGGTTTAATAGTTCTTGAAAAAAGCCGCTTATTTAAAATTAGGTTTCTCAGGAACTATTTGACTGATTTTGAGCAAATTTTGCATTTTGCCTTTCAAAATGAGTTTCCTTGAAATTATAAAAAAAATTCCCCCGTTACAATTAAAAAAAAAATTCTATTATTATTAAATAAAGTAATGAGACATAATAAGTAATTATTAAAAATTACTTTTTCATGGAATCATCTTTGGATAAGTGAATTTTAAAATTGTGTGCAAATATTTCTCGATTCGCTTTAAAAGCTCTAAAGACATGCTGAAATATTAAAGAAATAAAACTAACTTTAATGGTTCCAAACTAACTTTAATATTGGGACAATATTTCTCAAATTCCTGCTACCTAAATATTTTTATAGTCAAATATTCCAATTTAATAAATAAATAAAAAAAATAATTAAAAAAAAAATAATAAAAAAAATCTTATGTATATTCAGATATTTAGATAAGATGAAGTACGCTTTTGAGTTTCGATTCCGTACCTTAATTATTTATCATATTTGAGGTCACATTTTTTAACCATTAAGATTGAATCCTAGTCACTTAATCATAAGTTTTTCACGCAATGCTTATTGAACTGTTTTATGGAAGAGAAAAATTATTAAATCATTTTTGTAAAACTATGCAATTTATGCCCAGTTTTTGTAAAACTACAATAATTGAAACAAAGGTCACAAGAAAATACTCACTCTAGCACCTGGATGACCCGGAAGACCCTTTTCACCAACCATTCCAACATCTCCTGGTGGACCCTATTAAAAGGATTTCACAATTACTTACTACTTGCAGAATTACTACTTACTACTTACGGAATTTCTACTTTCAACTAAGTAGAAATTCCTCAGTATTACAAAAGTAATAATTTAACCACAGAATCAATGGAAAATAATGGTAGCATTACAAAATTACTACATTAATCTCGATTACTAAAAAGACGTAATTATTATATTAAAAAATTATTATTTTACTCTACTATGTAAAAGAAATAATTGTTTCAAGAAATCGTAAAAGCTGCTGCAATTCTTTGTTTCGAAACATTTTGTTTCTCTACACAAAGAAAAAAATGACAAAGATCTATAGAAAAATGAACAGGAAGTACAATAAAAATAAAAAATGAACATTTGATAATTATAGTTGGAGAATTATGACTTGCTAAACTTATAGTAAAAAATACTGCGCGAGATGCTCTGCAGCCTGTGGAGATGCAACTATGGAGATGAAATGTAATTTTGTCATATTTACTTATGAAATTAGCATGAGTATTTTTCCAAATTCCAATTTTCTTGAAGTTTCTTTGCAATTTAAAATGCTTTTTTTTTCCATGTTTTTTTTCTCGTTACTTTTGCTTTAAATAATGACCATTTATCTAATTTTTTTTTAGGAAAATGTATTTATCTCGATCGAGATCATAAGCTCGTGCTAGAGTTGATGCTGAACGTAAAAATGAAGGGAGGATATTAGATGTTGTCGTACGTAAAGTTAAATATTTACATTGAAGTTTTTATAAATATAAGGAACATAATTCTAGAGGGATAAAAACCATTTTCTATTTGAACTTATACAATGACATGATAATCATAAGTAATAGTTGGTATAAATCTCGCTAACTAGTAAAATTTCTTCTCATTTATTTCTTTTTAATGTGTGACACGTCTGCATTCATAAATTTAATTTTTATTTTAAATTCAGTTTATTAATTTTTGAATCCTTGTAATCATTTATTCAGTTCGAGTTAACGTTTTAGCAAAACGTTCTTACACAAAATAATAATATCTAATTAAATATAATATAAATATATAATTTATCAGCAAAAAAAAAATTTTTTTTGTTATCGTTTTTTAAAATAAAAACAAATATAAATGCGAAGCAAACTAGGAGGTTGATAAGCGGAGCGAGCGAAGGCGGAGCCTCCTAGATATATACAAAATAATAAAAATGCAACGTTTTTTACCCATTTCAGTACATTTCGATCTGGACAACATTAGTCACTAGATTTGCATCAAGATAATCAATCTCTTTTTATGCCTTGTGAAGCATCTCTAGAGTTAGTTTCAGTTGAGGATCTGATTCTATGTTTTACGTGGCAGATATCAGTAATTATTTAATTTTAATGAACGGTTGGGACTTTATTCTTTAATTATATTTCAGCGCAAGTTTTATTTTCGTATGTCTGGAAATTTTTATTGAGGTTGCAAAATTATGGCCTTTATTGACCACTCTTAATATTTTAAAATATTGTTAAAGAAAATACTCCAATATTTTAAAATTCAAACAAAGAAAAGAGTTTCTTACACGTGCGTGATACTGAAGTTCATAAAAACAATCAAAACATTAAATTTTAGAGTGCGATCAATCAGAATCATTTGTATCAATCTGATTTAGAATTTATCTTAAGCGATTCCGTTCAAAAACAATTTTTTCCTAATTTTTTTAAGCATTTTACGGAGTAAATTTCTCTCTCAATATTTGAAATAGAATGGAAATGGAAACTTGAGTCCCTAAATTTTTTACATCCCATAATTTTTTTTAAAATTTAAGTAACTTTACTGAAAAAAATTCCTTTAATGCTTTTTGGAAAGATCGTGAAATTATTGAGTCACGAGTTAATTGCAGCTTAATTATTGAGTCATTATTAAGCGATTCTTCCCAAAAAACACAGAGAAATTTTTTTTTCTTTACTCGAATCTAGCAAATGAATGAGTTCATTGATTTCGTATTTTTATGAATTAATTCCTTTTTTTAATGGTTCCTTCCAGTTCTTGTTTTGTATTTGTTCGGTTTTTTGCCTTCATTTCAAACATGACAAGCATTTTGTATTTATATCAGAATTACAAAATTTGTTGTTACTTACTGCCACTCCAGGAATTCCATCAAAACCTCTATCACCCCTTTCACCTGGTTCACCCTGAAAAACAAGTAATTAATTTTAAAAAATTCGATAATTGTTCGCAAAAATAAATTTATAAAATCGGGAAATAGTAGAATTTGTTTACTTACTCTTTATAAATATAGTAAAGCATGTAGAAATAAAATTGAAATTAGAAATTTGAAATTAGAGTATAATAAAAATAATTGTTAGTAATAAATAATAAATTATGTATTTATTTTACGATGATTCGTAAAATAATAATTAATACTGATATAGAAAAAGGAAACGTTGCAACGGGACATTTTTTGTAGATGGGAATGATGAAAAGGAATGAATTACAAGTCAGTCTAGGCGTACAAAAATATTTAAGCCATTAGATTTGGCACAGAGACAAATCGAAAAACTGTTAATATAAGCGTTTAAATTTTAAATAAATATCAGATGTAAATTGTAGTTTTTAGACAGTATAAAAAAATTAAGAGCATTTCAATTTGCTAATTTCAAAACTAATTTTCTTAACAATATTTAAAGCAAATTATTGAACATATTCAAAGCAAAAAGACATATCAAATCAGACAGTATTTTTATTCATATAATTGCATGAATATTATTAAATTATCAACATAATAGATTTTTCAAATTTCCTCGATTGATAGTATCATTATTTTTTACATCCTATTTATTATTATTATTTATTAGTATCATTATAATCTATTATTATTACTTATTAGTATCATTATTATACATTATTATTATTTATTAGTATCATTATTATTTATTATTATTATTTATTACTATCATTTTTATTATTATTTACATCCAATTTGTTCATCTGAATTTTTGAAACTAATTTCTCGTTTTTTTTTTGTACTTTAATAAATTTAGGTGACTTAGAATTAATTTAAATTACTGCTTTAAGTCCCCTTTTTACTTCCGCATTTGTATATTTTTCATATTATTATCTTTCTGAATTACATATTTAACCACATATTACATAAACTACATGTAATTCAAATTAAGAATAAAATACCATTAAAATAAATCATCAAATATTTTTAACCTTGGCACAAAAATTTCAAATTAAATCAGACTGAGATCAGATTAAATTACACTGAATTACATTTTTTGGCTCTGAATTACATAGTGACATTTATTAATAGAAGTAATAATGAATTCATTATTCTTGCCTTTGATCCTTTCATCCCTGGAAGCCCAGGTGGCCCTACAGTAGCATTTTTTCCTCTGAATTGTGGATCGTCTGAACATCTTCCTGGAAGTCCTCGAGGGCCTGAATATCCTTTAAGTCCCTTTAAAAAATATTTTCATGTTATGTGAATTCATCATAAATCAAGCTACACTACATGACTAAAAAAAAGTGGGGACACAAATTAAAATAAGCTATTTCTATAATAGAAACGAATGATTGCGCATTTAAAAAAATCTGAAAGTCAGTTATTAGAGTGCAGAAAAAGCTTTTAATACTTTTTCTACCCAGGGATATATAAGAAACTTTTAAATTTGAATTATTTTCTAAGTTTAATAATTCGTAGATATCACTTTTTTGACTTTTCTTAAAATAGTTATTGGTTCAGTTTATTCTTGGTATAAAAATTCGCATATAGAATAATTTTTGCAATGTCTTTTAAAGACTAAGAAGAATTAATAACGGTGTCTAATTTTAAATTATGCTACGCACAAATATCAACAGAATATTGCAATGCAACATCGATTATGAACACTTTAGATATTCTCGAAATAGTTGTAACGGGAAATGCAGGAATTAGTATAAATAACTTTAATATTCGCTTATTTTCCACCATATTGTTTTTTAGTACCAAGCATTGCAGTGACTGGTGCTCAAAGCTTGAATAAAGTAGTGGACATGCTCCTGAATATAGCAATAAATATTTTGTTCAAATTATTGACATTCAACTACAATATGAAATTCCAATAACTTCAAAAATTATTTGTATCAGTTCTTTAGCAAAGACTGCTTCTTTTAAGACATCTAAATCAAACATTTGCTTTTTCATTTTTAGTGTGATCTTTTCCAAGTACAAGAAAACTCCTAAAAATCTCTAAATATCTCTCAGACTAGTACTCGAGATATATGACCCTGGTGGGATTCTACTTTTAAGGAAACATCATAGCTTTAGTGGAGCTAGTTTTAAGGAGAAACTTACAAATCAAGTTTAGCTCGTAACCACATGAAGAGCCTCTTTGCCTCTTTTATGAACAAAGACGAAATATTTTTAAAACCTGCACCAAGTGTAGTAAAGATCAGGGAGCATATGTTCCTATTTAGGGATGTCTTTAGTTTACCCTGAACAAGTTTTTTCAGAACTTTTCCTCTTAGACTGTTCGAGGTTTATGGACATGATCTAGTTTAGATACATAATTTTGAGGATCAGGAACAGCATTATTTGCATTTAACTGCTAAGTCGTCAAAAAAAATAACTTTAAATGAAATAGATAACATGGCTGAAATATATGTAGTTACATTTCAAGAATGAATAAAGTTATCACATTACAAAAGTAGTATCCTCGAAAATAATTTCTAAATAGTCGTAACCGAAGATTGATAAAACTGTCGGTGAATACTGCTATTAAAATTTGACTCTAGTACAGACTAAAATTATTTACATTTAAATACAAAGGTGTCAAAAGACAAACTTTAGTTGAAATATATATACACAAAATTGAAACATAAATAGTGTTAACTTATTTCAAAAAGAACATGGCTGAAATATATGTATTTGCATTTCGATAATGGATAAAATTATCACGTTGAGAAAATAGTGCCCTCGAAAATAGTTCCTAAATAGTCGTAACCAAAGATTAATTAAACTGTTTTTGGAAATCCTTTCATAAAAATTCGACTTCAGAACAAACTAAAATTATTTGCATTTAAAAAATTAAAATATAAATGGTGTTAAAACTTATTCAAAAGAGAACATGACAAAAATGTATGTAGTTACATTTCAATAATGAATGAAGATATTACGTTACGAAAATAGTGTCCACGTAAATAGTTCCTAAATAGTCGTAACGAAAGATAAATAAAACTGTTATTGAAATCCTGTCCTAAAAATTCGACTCCAGTACAAACTAAAATTATTTGCATTCAAATAGAAAGGCGTCGAAAGACAAACTTTAGTTGAAATAGATATTTGCAAAATTGAAGTACTACAAATATATTACAAATATATAATCACAAAATTGAAATATAAATAGGGTTAACTTATTATTTCAAAGAGAATATGGCTGAAATATATGTAGTTACATAATGGTAATGAATAAAATAATCTTGATATGGAAATAGTGTCATCAAAAATAATTACTATATAGTCATGACCGAAGATCAGTAAAACTATTATTTAAATCTTATCATACAAAATAGACTGATATCACGCTCTGAACTATTAGTTAAATTATTTCATACTTAGTTTATTCGATTCCGTGATAATAAAAAAAAGAAAAATACATCGGAAACAATACCTCATTTGTCTAGACACCAATATTTAAGATTTCCCATTATTCTCTATTCTTTAAAAAAAATGTGTTTTTAGAATATCCCAAAACTGAAAGAAACATTTTATTAAATATAGGAAGTCATATTTAGAAATTTCAAATATATTTGCTGATATTAATCATGATGTTTTCGAAAATTACTTAGAAAAGATTAATTTTGTGAGCATAAAATAGTTGCTAAGAAATTTACTGGAAAATGGCAGAAGGAGTTTTAAAAAATAAATTAATAATAATTTTAATTTCCAAATAACGTTTCAAAATTAGTAATTTTAAATCATTTTGCGTTGAAAAGGTGTACAATTTAATCACCTTTTGAAAAAACACTTTTGAACCTGTTGTTACTATTTTAGAAATTTTCACTCACTGACGTGACATAAGGAGATTGTTAATGAAATCTGATTTTTATTAGAAATTATTGCACCAATAGTACTTACAACAACACCCTTTTCTCCTTGAAAACCAACAGCCATGTTACCTTTTGGTCCCGGAAAACCAACATCTCCTTTTTGCCCCTATAAATAAGAGACATTTGTTAACTTAAGAAAAACATTCCCTTTGTAAGGAAATAACATTTTCTTTTAATTTTGTCTCTAACAGTAAAAATACAATGAAGATGTTTTGATACAATTAGCATAAATATTTATAGAAACTAGTCTTGGTGTTATACTGTTGACCCCTTAACAATCGGTTAATTTTCAAGAAAACGGTCATAAAAGCGCCAATTTTTTGGCCTTTGTATTTGTATTACGTATTTGATTAGTGCTGCAACTAGTTTAAAATAAACTAATTATCTACAATTACCTTAAAAATATTCTGTTACTGCCATCAGGTGTGTCAAAAGAGAAATAAAATGTTTTCCGGGCAGAAGAAATGAATTAGTTTTATTCTTATTGGCGCGTTACTACTGAACACTCCAGCCCGTCAATATCACGGGAGGGAGAAATAGCGGTTGAAAACTCACCCCGTCATTTTCACGGGAGCGAGAAAGAAGGGGTTAAGAGAAGAATGGGATACCTACAAGTGACACAGTGTGGGTAACTCGATCATAATTGGTTGTTGAAACGTGGCATTTGTTTGCAGTAGCAACTGTTCTTTCCATTCTATTTCGAGTGAACCAAGCCCGTCAAGTATCAATTCTTTTTAGTGAAACATTCTATATTCTTACAAAAAGATTATTTCACAAAGATTTCAATTCTTTCACTATATAGTTTTTACTTATTAGCACAAAGACAGGCAAGAAGCCATGAAGAACATGAACAAACTAATCTTGATTCGAAGTTGCCAGATACACAAAACAAAAATATCTCATGGTTAAAATAAAATTAATAAGCAAATAATAAATCTAAGTTGACGTAGACGAGTAAGAATTATATTTCAATAAATTCGATGCGTGATACGACGCTGTATTTAATTAACGTTGATAAACATTCTAACTAATGTGAAGTTCAGCTCAACTTCAACACGTCTTCCAATGAGGTGAACCGGGTTTGATTCCCAGCGATGACTGGCAGATATGAAATCCACACCCGGCTCGCACCAACCACAGTGCTGACGTAAAATATCCTCAGTGATAGAAAGATTATGGGTTAGAGTATCCTTGTCATCAGGCTCACCGTGGGAGGTTTTCGTGATTTTGCTTTGCATGTAATGCGAATGCGGTTAGTTCCATCATAAAGTCCTCCACGAAGACAAATTTCTTCCAATATTTGATATAGGAGTTCCCTTGTCTTCCAGATTGGGCTTGCAGATTGGGTTCAAAATTTTAAGGCTACGGAGTTGAACAGTAGTAGTCGTAAATCCAAAAATCGGATGGGCTGTTTAACGGCAGTTATAAAATAAGAATCAGGACGGTGCGGATGTCATAGATCACATGTATGAGTATCAGTGATCTTCATCTTCTTGAAGTTCAAGTACCAAATTGCGTTTTTTTTTAATTAAAAATGTCTTTATCATACAAGTACAGTTGATTAGTCAGAACTTTTTCTCCATGCAAGATAATTGCCTAATTAAACCCTATATTTACCTTCAAAATAATTTCCATAATGACTTTAAATTACTAAGATTAGAATAATTCTTTCATTTTTTTTTTTTTTAGTTAACTTTAAATGAGGCGAATTTTCTCTTTCTTTTTGACTGAAGATATTTGAAATTAGAATATTGTCAATATTAATTTACAGTAAAAATTATTGTATGATATTTAAAAGCGGGTAGAATTTTCTACTAATAATTTAATGTGTACAGAAATTTTTACTTACTTTACAAACTTTCCCTTTAGCATATCTATCTAAAGGATAATGTAATTTTCTCTAAGATCCATAGCAATGAATTTAATTATTTATAATTATAGTCAGTTTTCTTAATAGCATGCATAAAAATAAATTTAATGTTTTTTAAACCAATTTTTTGAAGTTTTACTGAAAGATTATTTATGTTTCAAGGAATTTTGAATTCATGGAATAATATTTCAATTCAATTTGTGGTTTTATTCATTCGACAAAAAATTTTTTAAAAAATTAATTAATAAACCTAATAACCTAATAACCTAATCTATAACCTAATTAATTTAAAAATTAACCAACTCCATCTAAATATTATAAAAACCAAAAACAGAAATATTCAGATGATAAGTTAACTCAGATAAAATAAATCAATAGAGAAGCAAATAAATTAAAATTAAAAATAATTTTTATGAATTACATAAACTCCTGGTGGTCCTGGATCACCTTTAGGTCCTGGTCTTCCATCTAAACCTGGCAAACCCTGGAAAAAAAACAGCTTCGTTATTTATTTTTTTTAAATGTATGTAATATTTTTTTTAAATAAATGTAATAAAAACTCAAAAAATTAATTTTAAAAATTAGTTTAATGAGTTGCGCATAATAATTTTTTTATTAAATTATAATTAAAAAAACAAGTGTAGCAAATATAATATTACGTTAAATGCTTAAAGTTGCAAAAGAATAATTATACTGTATGTAAATGCTGTTAAAGAGCATTATAAAATTTCTGAATAGTTAAAATGCAACAAAACAAAAATTATATCAAACGAAAATGGTAAATTTGTAAAAATGTTAAAAGTAATACAACTCTACGTACATACCCTTGCACCTGGTATACCATCTCTTCCATGTTCTCCCTGGAACGAAAATAAAAAAATAAGTACTGACCAAAATAAATCAAAATGCCGTGGATTATGTTATGTTGAATAAATTCACTAATTAATTAAGAATATAATCTGTAAGTCATAGTAATATAAATTGAATTTCTTGTACGAGATTAAAAGTAACTAATTATTCTGTTTAGTTATAATTAATCAAAATTATCGTAATGTTTCCATGAAGTAATAAAAACTGATTTCGTGAAGATAAACACACAAAAGCAGTGAGCCTAAAATCATTACTTCAGAAAAAATACCATTTCCAGCCTTTCAACCATACTTGCGTCATACACAATAAGAACTCTCTTCACATTTCTGTGAGTTTCAAATTTACTCAATGTTCTTAAATGTTCATACCATGGTTCATACTATTACAACATATAAAAAATATAAAAAAGGAGTTTTTAAAAAATTTCTAAATGGTACTCTTGGTCAATTGAATGAACCATCAACTCAAAATATTTTTAAACATTTTTTTTTCTCATTGACAAGTTCCTCAATTTTTTCAGCATAAATAGAATTATTAAGACATATCCCCTTCAATTAAGATTTTAGTGGAAGCAAGTATTTAATTCAGTTAAAGATTTGAAGTTTGAGTGTTTTTTAAATATATAATTTTTTTCTGTTACTTACAAAATTACTAAGATATTTTAGTAATGTGTTTAAAAAATAGCAATAAGATATGGGAAACAAAATCTCTTACTTTTTGACCTTTAGTCCCTGGTTGACCATAGGAAGGCTCACCTTTATCACCTTTAGAACCTGGAGTACCAGGGTATCCATCAGGTCCTGGACCGCCATCTACACCTGACCGGCCAGGACGGCCCTGGAAGTTTAAAAAGACTTACGTTATAAGATAAAACGAAACATATTGTTTGATTTCTAGAATAAAAATTTGTTTTCATTATTCACCTCTTCTCCTTTGCAGCCATCTAATCCAGGGGGTCCTCGAGGTCCTGGATCACCAGGAGTGCCCTAAAATACAAAATATTTCTACTAATAATTGAATAGATGATGTAAATTAGTCTAAATTTATAGTAATGATAATGTAAAGCACGCAAAAATCAAAATGAAATCGTTGCACTTTGAATAACTTTTGACCTAATGATTTGAATTTTACTTACTATGACGCAATTTCAATGTTTGAAATTTCTCGGAAATTTTTTTATAACAATTTATTTAATTGTTATTTTACCATATTCAAACAAAACAGACAAATAAGCATAAATAAGTTTGTATTCAAATTGATGATTGTGAGAATAACCGTTCATTATCTGCTTTCATCTAATACGGTTAAACAAGCAGAATTTTATCCCACCAACTAGACCCACCTAATGAAGCCACCTAGTTCCTAGCAGATGGGTACGTATTACAGCCGAATGAGCTAATCTGTCATTCTAATGACCAACAAAACGGGGGTTCGTGCGCCCTCGTTGACTCCCAAATATTTCTTCCATTCCCTTCAATGCATGAGGAGTTTCCAGTGGTACTGCACTCCTAATTTGTGACCCTGGGCTATTAGCATACGATATTCTCATTCACGCAAAGATGGCAACGCTATGAAGCTGCTGAACTCTGTCCAATGTCCAGTTAATTTGTTTTACGGTTTAAAAATCCTGATTGTTTCAAGTGTTTCGCGAAAATGTTCAAGGGCTTATTTGTTGAATTTTGAGGAAAAAATAATCTCTGCTTCATTAACAAAACGAAGAAGTGTGTAGATTATTCAGCTAACCAAAATAAGCTTTTCTAAATAATCAGGAGTAAGTAAGAGAGTATTTGCCAGGCTTAGCCAAATAGGTATGTACCTCTGATTAACCCTTTGACAGGAGATGGATCACTATTGTTTCGTTTATATATTTTTTTCGGACGCAAAATGTATTTTGGTAATTTTTTTTTAATTGAAACCACAGCCTTATAGTTACTGAAAACAATCTGCTAGATTTTCGGAGTAATATTTTCACAAAAAGCATAAAATCCAAGGAATTAGTCAATTTTTTTCCGTTCATATTTAAAAATTTATGAAAAAACTTATTTTGTAGATTAAAAAAAAATTAATGATGAATAATTGTTTCTCTTAGATCTAAATAACTGTAAATAGTTTTTTTTTAAAAATTATTAGAAATTTTAATTATTTATTTTTAATATTAAATTATTTAAAAAAAACTTTTTTTAAATTTATTGTTTGGAAGCCTGCCATGATTAAATTTTACCTTTAACGTAGAAAAAGATTCTGGTGTTTCATACTGTATTTCTTAACCACCAATTATTAAAAAGCTAAATATAATACTATTAGCTTATTTTGACCGCAATTAATGTACAAAGTCTTGAAAAGTATGAATAATATGTGTATTAAAAATTCTGAGTCAAAGGGATAACATCCAAAGATTTTGTGTCATCCATTAAAAGAAAGCATTTTTTTCTTTAAAAAAATACAATGCAAAAGCAATGTACGAGTTTTAAGAAGAAAAAAAAATAAGAAATTGTAATGTTTCTTTTATTATAGTCTTTTAATTTTTGCAACAGTAACTGCTTGTTTATAAAAAAGGATAAAATTGTAACATACCGGAATTCCGTTAACTCCTGGAAATCCTGGCATTCCCATTTTACCCTAAAAGTAAGAAAACATAAAAAAATTTAAAATTTTATAGTTGAAGACTTGAAAACATTCAACTGCATTGTAAATTGTGTAAACCAACCCTATCTCCTTTAGGTCCTCTTGAACCTTGAACTCCCAGTTCACCTTTTTCTCCTTTTGGTCCTATTAAACCTTCTGGTCCAGGGAAACCAGGTTGTCCTGGATATCCTTGTTCTCCTCTAACACCAGGAGGTCCCTACAAACAATATAAATTAATTTCAATTGATTTGAAATTCTAAGTAACTACGACTAGTATTCAACTAGATTTTTTGTAATAAAAGTCAACATAAAATGTTTTAACTATTTAAAAAAAAAAAAGTTAGACTATGGCGAAGATAAAATTTTAATTTTATATTAATTTAGTTTAGAGGAATCAGTGTGTAGATATTGGTTTACGTATTATTTATATATTTACTATAAATTAGTTGATCTATTTACCACTTGTTATTGAGTACGTAACAAAGAAAAGTTTTGTAAAATTATTAATAAAGTATGTAAAGAATTACAAAACCACCTAATTTTTTAAATCAACATTTGAAATAAATATTTGATAATTTTGAATTCAAGTATAATGTCTTAACTAGTTAATTTTTATTGTTTATCGTCAGTGTTATTGCATATTGTTATTAAATTTTATTTTTTCTAGGGGAACACATTTTAATTGACACTGAGGTTAAATTGAGGTTAACACTGCGGAACAAATTTATTCAAATATTTGATCTCGTATAATTCGGCTGCTGGGATTTCAAATCTGACATTAGCTTTCCTTTCAAATCAACAGAGGTTTTAAAATAACATTTTCAGCCTATTTTATTGTCTAGATGTACAAGTTTAAAAGCATTATATATAACAGGGGGTAGCGTAAATGTTGCTACAAACTTATAGGGGAATAACGCAAACATCATCAAGATTAAGACATAGGAGCCTATGTCGTACGTGGCTAGGGTGCTACCCTATTCCTAAAATTAGTTTTCCTTTCAAATCAACAGAGGTTTTAAAATGACATTTTCAGCCTATTTTATTGTCTAGATGTACAAGTTTAAAAACATTATATATAACAGGAGGTAGCGTAAATGTTGCAACAAACTTATAGGGGAATAACGCAAACATCATCAAGATTAAGACATAGGAACCTATGTCGTACGTGGCTAGGGTGCTACCCTATTCCTAAAATTAGTTTTCCTTTCAAATCAACAGAGGTTTTAAAATATCCTTTTCAACCTATTTTATTGTCTAGATGTACAAGTTTAAAAACATTATATATAACAGGGGGTAACTACCCTATTCATAAGCACACGAGGAAACAGTGCAAAGTAGGGAAGTGAGCCGCGATGGCTCAGGGGATTGAGCGTTCGCCCTCCAATGAGATGAACCAAGCGATGGCTGGTCGAAACGAATCCGCATCCGGCTTGCACCGACCGCAGTGCCGACGTGAAATATCCTCAGTGGTAGACTGATCATAGATTAGAGTTCCTTTGCCGTCAGGCTAACCGTGGAAGGTTCTTGTGGTCTTCCTCTCCATGTAACGCAAATGCGGGTCAGTTCCATCAAAAAATTCTCCGCGAAGGCAAATTTCTCCCAATACTTGATCCAGGAGTTCCTCTGTCTTCTGGATTGGGTTCAAATATATAACGCTCTGGAGTTTATTATTAGTAGTCATGAACCCAAGAAATTGGGTCGGCTGTTCAACGACGGTTATAAAATAAGAAATAAAAAATAGGGAAGCTTCCCTAGCGGCTTACGACGACATTTCCAGGTATGGGTTCCTAGGAAAATTTCAATCTTGATATGTGCCCTAACTCCCCTAGAAGTCAGTCGCAACATTTACGCGCCCTCTTTTTATATGTAACGTTTTTAAACCTATATATTTTGGCAAAAAATAAACTAAAAATGTCATTTAAAAAAAACTGTAGCTTGAAGAGAGAAATCGATTTAAAATTTGACATCAGCGACCTAAAAATATCCGTGATCCGTAAAAAAATCTTCTGCAACAGATAATAAAGCAAAAAAAAGTGCTATGAGTAAAGCTTCTCAAAAAATTTTTGTCAATACTTCTTTTAAAAACTATTTAAATGAAAACATAATAATAAAACATATTAAAAACATAATTTAAATATAATAACAATATCATAATAACGGTATAAAGCAAAGAGCACAAGTAAAAGAGGAAAGAATCTTGCGTGATTGATACCAATATAATAAAACTGTTTAGTTGCGTTTTAAGCAACTTTTTTTTTAATTTGTTCTAACAATATGTTTTCTATGCAGGAATATACTTCCCTAATGAACATACACTACTAAATAAAATTTATCATTTATTTTAAACTGAATAATAATCATTGAAAATTTCTTTACAAATTTATGGTGTGGAGGTAAAAGATTGTTGCTACAGTGTCAAGATATTTGTGTAATGCATAATTGTAAGAATTCATGCATTCTAGGAAAACATGAAATTTTGCTAAGTTATTAATAAAAAAAGTTAGATGACCAGGAATAATAAAATTTCTTTAAACTAAAATAACTTACTCGAGATCCCTTTTCCCCAACGCATTTACAGCCGTCTCCTTTGCAACCAGCACATGCAACATAATTATAAGTTTGCTGTCTACCAGATTGATCAGATTGCTAGAAAATAAAATATTATAAAACGCATATTGATACACACTACTTAATATAGTGAAACCTCTTGGGAGCCAGAACTCTCTGTTCCACCGTAAAATGGTCGTTAATGGAGGTTGGTCGTTCTAAGGAGTTACTTCCATTGACTTCAAAATGTTATTTAAGGTACATGATTTTTCGCGAACAATTTTAATTTGTGCCATTTTCTTGGTGCGGAAATGCCACTTATGTTGGCGTCATGAAAATCGGATCGATGAATAAGTTTTAGCGTCAGTAAAAATGATCCCTACTGATATAATTATGTGGAAAAACAGATTTACCAATCATGAATGATATAACTGTTTTAAATAAATAAAAAATTATGTTTTTTGTTTAAGTTTGTTAATTATGTGTTTTGTTATTCACTTAATTTTATATCAGGAAAATTAATTAGTTTTAAATGATGAGAAGAGGTTTGTTTGTTTGAGATACTTAATTTTTTCTAATATAACTTTTTTTTCTTATTTAAGTTTGAACTCTGAAAATAAATTGTTGAACAGCATCATCTTTAGCGTACTCTGACTGCAATATGAGGTTGTAGATCTCTTTCAGAAAAAAGAGCTCTCAAAATTAGAGCCTCGCACAAATATTTTTAATACATTTTAATCTACTTATTTGTTTCGTAAATATTTTTGTTTTGATATTTTTTCGTGTTTCCTCATTTGGCCTTTTCCGCATTTGATGCATAAGTTTGTCCGTTCACTGGGAGAGGTTTTAATGGTCTCTTTTAAATGTTTTATTCAACATAAAGTCTATTGAAAAAATTCCGTGCTTCCCAAAAGTGATCTTAATAGAGTGGCTCGCTACATAGAGGTTGTCTTTCCTGGAGGTTTCACTGTATATTGATTGATAAGTGCATTACTCTGAAACTGAATATTAAATAAAATAAAAAAACACAACTCATAGAAATTCTTTAAGCAAAAAAACGGTAATGTTTTTAATTGATCTAACATTAATATGTTTCAAAAGCACATGTTTGAAAAAAAATCCGGTTTCAGTATTTTAATAATCTCAAAAATATATTATTTTGAGATTTGGCTAATTCTATATTCTTATAAATTTCGCAACCTCTAACTGTTGAATTTTAATTTTAGGTAATTTATATTTTTCTTTACTGATGTATAAGAGATAAAACAAACATTTTTTTGATTACTGTTGCTAATTATACTTTTAATGTCAATGCTCCATTACATTTACCTTGGAAGGTATAAGTTTCATGACTTATCTGCTATTTTTTTCATTTAACTTGCTATTATTTACGCTAATTTACTCTTATTTGTAACAAAAATTTATTTAGCAGTTTGGTTAAACGATATTTGTAAAATGGACTCAAATATTGCTATTGTTTTGTTCAGCAATGATAAGGCATTGATAAAATAAAGGCAAGTAAAGAAAATTTCGAGCAACAAATTAAAAAATAAAACTTAGTTTACTTCATTTTAAAACATAAGAATCTAAGTATGAATAAATGAGGAATCACTCATAAAAAGCCTGCATGAGGAACAATGACAAAGAATGTGTGCTGAAGAGGAACCTATTCTCTAGAACAGTGGTTACCAACTGGCTGCCCGCGGGCCGCATCCGGCCTGCGAAGCCTTTTTTTGTGGCCCGCGAACCAAAATATATTAGTTTTCATTTTTTTTGCAGACAATTTTCGTAAAAAAATCTATATGGGTGTAAAATACTTTTCTTTCGTTAAAAAAAAAAAAACTAATTTCTTCATTTCTGTGAAGTTTAACATAATTAAGAATTCAACGGTGCAAAAAATTTATTTTTCACGTTTTGCATCCAAGGAAATATTTATTGTTATTTGTAATTCAATACTTTTGTTTTGAACAACTTGATAAAAATCTGACAATAATATTTAATGTTCCTTCAAACATAAAAGAGTCCTGTATAAAATTTTGACAAAGTTGTGGCGCGCCATTTGACTGGTGTTTTTAATTGTGGCCCCCGGCCTCATGTAATTTGGAAATCTTTGCTCTAGAAGTACAAAATCGTAGTCCAAAGCAAATGGCTAAGTAGTATATATCCTACTATTCCCATTTTATTGAGAAAAAAACTAATAGTGAAAAATTATAATTATTAATTACTAATTATAGAAAAAAAAATTTTTTGATTGAAAATTTTTATTATATACTCATGGTCTTCCTCTGCATGTAACGCAAATGCAGGTTAGCTCCATCAAAAAGTCCTCCACGAATGCAAATTCCTCCCAATACTCGATGCAGGAGTTCCCTTGTCTTCTGGATTGAGTTCAAAATTACAAGGCTACGGAGTTAAACATTAGCAGTCGTAAACCCATAAAATTGGATCAGCTGTTCAACGACGGTTATAAGAAAAAAATTATATCTCAGTTATTTTCCCAAATTATTTATTTTATTAGGTTTCTTAGGTTAGGTCTAAGATAAAGTAAATTACTCCGATTGTTGCATCCAGTTCAATTGTTCCATAAATGTCTCAATACGCGACTTCCAAATTGTTCTTTGAGGGAAAAAGACAAGCAATGAATATTCAAATTTTTGAGGACCTTGTGAAAACACTACGCTTACTTCCGGCGACTTAGACATTACTTTTGCGTAGGCGCTGGTTCGGCCGTCTGAGCTTGAGCCGATGTGGGCGAATGACTCAAGCTCCAGTTTTGGAACTGAATATTTTTTATTATTTTTTGTATCCTTTACAAACAAGACATTCAATTTATTGACTAGAGGGGAGAGAGCTACACGAGAGGAGGGAAAAACTCAACGTGTTTTAATTGTCGTGTTTATTCAATAATAATAGAGCAGGCTTTCCGCTTTTTTAAGATGAAGTGGGATAATAACTTAACTTTGTACAAATGATAAGAAGTCTGGAAGCATTAATTGAATATCTGATGATCTTACGGTATCGTAATGTTCCTTCAGATATAAGTAATTCTTGTTGTTTAACTTTATTTTATAATAAACTAAATTTATAAAATTACTGCTGAATATAAATGTAATATAATCTGTCAAATTTATATTATTAATATTAACGCAGTTAATATGAAAGTTGTTTTCACATACTTATTTAATTCCTACACTTCTAAAATTTACACTGAGAAAAAAGTGTGGTCAAAACTACCAGAATATGGTAAAATTTACCGTGTTTCTGACTCTATGGGAGTATCAGAAATATGGAAATTTTTTATCAAAACGCTTTGGTAATTATTTTACTAAATTTAACAATGAAACATGGTTGTATAATATGTGATGAAATTTGGTAATTTCAACATGAATCCTTAGGCATAAAAGTAATTTGTTCAGTTAAGTTTACTTTTTTACTTTGTATTTTTTCCTAAATGTGCTGTAATAAAAACTATAATTTTAAAAACCATAATTCTAGTTAAACCGTTACCCCATGACCGAAGAAATTACTAAATGAATTGTTTAAATACTGTATATTTTAATTTTTATTACCAGAATTATGCTTGTTTTTTTTACCAGAAATGTCAGTACAATAAAGTACGTTAATTTTAAGAGAATTATATTTCTCCCTGCATGACAAATACTGACACATGATTATTACTCTATATTTTTAAATTTTAAAACAGAATATTTGACAGTGATTTACCTTCTAATAGTAATTTTTCAAAAAAAAAATTTTTCTTTTGTAAAAATAAAAATATTACCAGAAAAAATAAAAATAAAAGCTATATATGGTGTTTGTTACAGAGCCTTTCAGATTCATACTTTCTCACTATGAAATTCAGTTGATCGCATAAACTTTGAATTTAGATAAGTTTTACAGAAACAATATCTAAATATTTTTTTCTATATATTTTTAAACATTAGATGTAAATTACTTAATTCATAGTCAAGTCAATATTTATCTATCCTATATATTTCTTCATGGTTCTAAAATTTCAATGCATAAAATATCAAATTGCAAATTTACGTTTAAGTTGTCATTTTATCAAAAGAAAAAAAAAATTATTCTTTGAATAGGAATTTTTTTTAAAAAACATTTTTTTCCTAAATAATTGTAGATATTAAATATATAAATCTTACTTGCAACAAAAATTTTGAAATATTTTTAATGATCCGGAAATTAAATATAAATATATTAAATTTTCGTTTTACACTGAGAAAAAAAAGCATAATCAAAACTGCCAAAATGTGTTAAAATTTGGCGTGTTTTTGGGTCTATAGAAACACTAAAAGGTTTCGTAATTTTTACCAAAGGGTTCTGATAATGATTTTGGTAAAATTAAAAATTAAATATGGTTTTATAATATGCGATAGAAATTTTAAAAAAGTAGAAAATTTGGTATTTTTATCTTGATACCTTAAACCATGGCATAAAAATATTTTTCAGTTTTGTATTTTTTACCAAATGTGTGGTAATAAGAGCTATAATTTTGAAAACCCGAATTTTTGCTAAACAGTTACATAAAAACGAAAAAATAACCAAATGAATTGTTTAAATGCAGCATATTTTGGTTTTATTTGCCAGAATTATATTTACTAAAAATATCATTCAATACAAATACATCATAAATACAAAAAAATTCAAATTTACTATAAATATCATATCATTTTACAGAATTTTTTCTTCATGCAGATTTGAATTACTTTTTATTAGCATTAGAATATAACACAATAAATAGCGTATATTTCGGTTTTATTTGCCAAAATCATATTTACCATTAATGTCACTGCCCCGCGAAGTACGGTAATTTGAACAGAATTTTTTTCTCCGTATAGATTTGAAAATATTAAAAATATAACGCAATTTACCATACGCCGTAACCATACGTTTAAATGCCGTACATTTTGATTTTATTTGTAAGAATTATCTTTACCAGAAATGTCGGTAATTTTATCAGCCGTGTAGATTTGAATTACTTTTTCTTAATATTAAAATATAACGCAATTTTTCCCTTGTGGTTACGAGAGTATGTCGGGTAATATGTTATTGCAGGTCTTGCGCAAATATTTAAAATGCTTTATAAACTAAAAATATTAACGTCGTCTAGTTCAATATATCAATATTACATATATATACAAATGTAAAGAATCTTTCATTTATGTGATTCTTAATGTATAAAATGAATTAAAAATTATACATTTTTGATTAAAAACAGTGCCGTATTTTTAAATTTCGCATTGAGAAATTACTGCAAATATCTATGCATTTAAGAGTCATTTCACAAGCATTTCAAACTTGTCTTTTTTTTAAAGAAAAAGAAGCAAAAACACAAAAAATAAAAATTTTAAAAAAAAATCAGACATGCTTCTGTTCTAATACAAAAAATGTCAACAAATTAAAACTTCCTTCTATCTGGTTGTATCATATTACTGCCGCTCTTTTTTTTTCTCTGTAAACTTTATGACGCAAAGTTAATGAACGAACTTCTTTGTGACAAATTATGAAAATACATTGCGTAAGTCAGACAGAAAAGAAATACTCACAGCTAAACATAATTCTACTATACAAAGCCAACATATAAGCCATATCCAGAACCTGAAAATGTAATAAGCATTTATTATTAAAAATAATTTAAAATTTAAAAAATTCAAACAACTAAACAAACATTTTATTGAATTTGAATTATTGTTTATTAAATTAGTTACATTTATTTAAGAACCTGACATAGAATATCCTTTATCACAGTTCTCTTGAAACATGCTTACTCGTGGGAAATATAATAGCGTATTTGAACCAAGTTGTAGTTTAGCAGTCTAATAAAATATATTTTACAGTTTCACTTTCACAATAAATTTCTAAAATTTAAAAAAAACGTTATTTAAATTTTATAATTTGCTCATTTTTTCTTACTTGTATATTTTGAAGAAAAAAACGAGTTTTTTATTTAATGAAGATATTAAAATAAACATTTTATTTCCGGAAAAAAAAATACAAAATAATGAAAACGTAAAGGCATTAAGTATCAACTTATAGGTTTCCATATTTATTTTATTTATCTGGCAAAACTTTACTTTATAGAAAGAAATATGCAGTTTCTATAAGCTATAAAAATTATGAAAAATTTTACTGCAATAAATGCTCACCATCGTCATTATAATGAATTTTAAATAAAACAATATTGTACTAAAAGATAACAGACGTGTGTGTTAAAACAATTAAATTATAATCATCAAATTCCACAAATGTTTACTATCAAATTTAAGGATGTACTTATACATTAATATAGATTAGACATGTATCACATGATCACGCCTTTTAAATAAAATCACTTTATAAATTTTGAAACATATGAATACGACTTAAACGATAAAAAAATTTAAAATCATAAATGTTATAACATAAATTTTGCTCTCGTTGGCATTAACAAAATTATATTCAAAATGTTAATTCAATTCAGTCGTTCCTTCAATTAAATATTTATATTTCTTTTAATTAATTCACAAATATTTTTCTAAGATAGATGAGTTTTCATCCTTGAGGTTCTAAACTCAAGAAGATATATTCTATTGTATTTCTTTTAGCACACTTTCAATGAAGAAGAAACTTTCGACTCATCTTATAGTTAGCGTTCGTAAAAAGTAACTAAATAAATGAGTCATTCCAGCATTTGGATTGAGTCTATTTTTGATTAAGTCAGCTGTATCTTTTTAAATCTAGAGAAACTGAAGAATTGTCTGTTGATGATATCAAGAGAGGTTTGGTAAATTCTTACAGACTTCATTGCAAGAAATAATAATGTCAACAATTTTGTTGAGTGATTTTTAATTCATATTTTTATAGTTTTTCGAATTTGAAGCATCATACTTATGCCCATTCTATTTTTATTACAAAAAATGTAAAAAGTAATCAAGACTTTAAGATTGGGAATTATTAAAAATTAAATATTGAAAAAGGGAGACTGATAATAATGATAATTGTTATGATAAAAAAAGAATAATTATACATGTATGAAGTATTTTCGTAGCAAGATTCGCGATCGCAACGAACTATAGGGGGCGTTGTTGTATGAGACGCTTACCTGCGATTTCTATATGAACCGTCATTCAGTTACTCTGGAGACGTCGTTAATGTAGCACGTAGCATTGCAACGTTCCTTCTTTAATGTGGCTTATTAAATTTAAAAAAGAAAAATGCTTGATATTCTTTCTTATGCAAACGAAAACAAAATGGTATCTCTTTTTATTAGAGAAGGAACATCCAAAACACATCGGAAAAATATTTGTACATTAACAGAAAAAAATATGTATATTCTTAAAAGAGTTAAAACCTAATGCCCGAGAAATAGTATTACTAAATTTAATGATATAACATGAAAGGCCCATTTAAACTTTACATTCTATAGTTTTAAGAATCATATTAGTTCAAAAATTAAAATAAACAAAAAGTATACATAAGCCTCATAATTTTATGAAATTTAATTTTGTAAACAACGTTTTTTGACAACAATTTTTATCAAAAAATTTCAAGTTTCAATAAAAATCATTATTTAGAAACTAAGAAACGTAAAATAAAGAATGCTGACGAAACAAAAACAATTCTTTTTTGTCGCCATTTTTAGTGCTACGAATATTCGTCTTTGGGATTTGCCAAAAACAAAACAAGATGCAATTTTATTTTTTCAGGAGGGAAATATTTTACCGAAAAAACGAAAATGTACCAATTCCCACAACATAAAACTTTATCTTGGTAAACGTACGTTTTGGAAATGTTATTTCATTTGGAATCTTATTCATCAGAGTTCATATGGCGATATGATTGTTTTGAATCTATGCTAAACTCTATATCGGCTCATTTTCCACCGAAATCCGATTAACTATTTTGATTTTAAATAAAGTGTTTTATTTTATGAATTGTCGCAAAAATTTTAAGTGTAGATTGGCGGCACTTAAAAACCGCCAAATCTGTAGCGGCGGTGGCGTTAATACGTTAGTACCGAATTTTTATTCCATACTTTTCTGAATCATATTACTTCAAACATTGGAATATACAAGAAGTATACATAAACACATAATGTTATACCATTTAATTTTTCAAAAAAAGTATTTTGAGAACAATTTTTATCAAAAAATTATTAACTAAAAAACGGAAAATAATGAATTCTTAGGATAAAAAAACGATTTTAAGAATTCTTTACATTGAAATAAAAACTTTCATATTGTTTCTTTTTTTATTATTCTTATAGTTCTTAATCAGACGTAAAAACCCATTCTGTAGTGTAGAGAACCATCATCAAATGAAAAAAAAATATTTACAAGCAAATTTTTTATTGTAAAAATCATTGCACTTACCTGATTTATGATTCCCGGAGAATTCCAAAATGATAAGTTCCTTGTTTGAAAACTTTATTCTCAAATAATAGATACATAGTTTATACCTTCATTACTTTTAGATAACATACTACACAGCAATATTTTATAATTGATATGAATTTGAATATGTAGCTAAAAACAGAATAGCTGAATTCTAGTTGAACTTATTCTTTCAAAATTAAAAAAAACTTACCAAGAAAACGATTTAAATTAATTAAGAATCAGCAGAAATGGCACTATTTCAAGTAACTTGGATAATTTTTTATTGTTGTTTTCCGAATTATATGGATACAGAAATATATACTATTCTATAACTATTACAATTCTGTCTGTTCTGAATTCATATTTATTCACTGGAATGACGAAAGCAATGTTGACTTCACTTTAATTCGTAATGAATTGAAGACAGAAGAAATGCATTTTACCTTAATACACACATCTGTAACAGTATCCGAAATCGGAAGTCATCAGTTGCAAGTTTGTTGATAATAGAAATTAAAAATTATTGAGGAATTTTTCTTCAAATGTTTGGCGTGTTCTGTTCCTGAAAGATTTACTAATATTCTGGAGATTTTTTTCAAGTTCTTCGGCCTTTTCCTTAGGGAAATTTTGTTTCCTATTTGCTGCTAAAAAATGGCGTCTGATTCAGTCAATGACTTTGATGGAACTAAATGAAAACGTGATAAATTAATGTCCGATATTTACAGGCTCCCGCTAGACGGCGTACTCGAGCGTTGCGATCGCGAATACAGTTTCTCAGAAGATCTTGCCAACAATAATAAAGATGTTGCTATTTTAGCAAACAATTTTAAATGTTTATCACACAGTTGATAATACATTTAAATAAGTTTTCTTTATTCATAACATCAGAATTATCATCTAAAAATCCTCTTTCCTCCAATTTAAGATTATTTTTTTAATGTAACTACTATTTAATTATTAACATTATTATTGAAAATATAGATATTATTTTACTCACAATAATAAAAATTTTATTGCAAAACTTTAAATTTAAAAAAAATAAACAAGGATTATACTCAATAAGATAGAAAAGAAAAATGGTAATAATGTAAAAACTTTTGTAGAAAGATCCAGTTTTCGTCGAAAACTTAATTCCCCATTCATAAAGAATACATCACATGATTACGAGGGTTGCTATTTATATTTCTGGCCTTGGCAACAGTAAGTGTTGCTAGGCGACCGCAGACGATTTTAATTGAAAGTTTGATATTTTTAAACTTAAATTCAGCAGACGATTTACCATTATAGCTTCATTTGTGTTGTTGACAGTAAATTGAAAAGTTCTTCTCTTTCAAAAAATGGAATTGAATCGTGAACATTTTCGTGCCATTATTTTTCATAACTTTCAACGTGGATTGTCAAGACAAGAGTGCTTCGATAAACTTAATTCTTTATTCAGCGATAAATCACCATCCTACAGCACTGTAAAAAATTGGTATAACGAATTTAATCGTGGTCGATGTTTGATCCAGGACGAATCCCGTGCAGGTCGTCCAAAATCCGTTGTTGTGCCAGAAAAGATCGATGCTGTACGTGAACTGATAAAGCAAGATTGTCATGTGACATACCGTGAGATAGAGGCGTCTTTGGACATTAGTATGACTAGCATCAATAAAATATTGCATGAACATTTGAGCGTAAAAAAATTTTTTTCGCGTTGGATCCCGCATAATCTGACAAACGCTCAAAAAAAGGCTCGTTTCGATTGGTGCAAGGAAATGTTTAAAAAATACGTTCAAGGTACATCAAAGGCTGTGTATAACATCTACACAGGTGACGAATCATGGATCTATGCATATGAGCCGGAAACAAAACAGCAATCAACTGTATGGGTCTTCCAAGACGACGCAAAACCAACAAAAGTTGTTCGAGGAAGAAGCACATCGAAACAAATAATTGCCTGTTTTTTCGGCATTAACGGTCATGTAGCAACAGTGGCGTTAGAGCAACGCAGGACGGTCAATTCCAAATGGTACACGACCATTTGTTTGCCAGAAGTCATCGGAGAAATTCGAAAAAAGCAGAAGAACAGGCGAATCATTCTTCATCATGACAATGCGAGCTCTCACACATCGACTCAAACAAAGGCATTTCTGACGGAGCGAAAGATCGAAGTGATGGGTCACCCGCCGTACAGCCCTGATTTGGCACCCAATGACTTCTTCTTATTCCCACACATCAAAAATAAATTACGTGGACAACGATTTTCGACCCCCGAAGAAGCGGTTGATGCATTCAAAACGCATGTTTTGGAGTTACCTCAATCAGACTGGAAAAAGTGCTTTGAAAATTGGTTCAAACGCATGCAAAAGTGTATTAATCATCATGGAGAATATTTTGAAAAACAATAAAACCAATTTCGATCCTACATATTTGTTTTTTTATTATTAGGCCAGAAATATAAATAGCAACCCTCGTACCCCAATTATTTTATCGACATATGTTAAATATAATTGCTACTCTTGTAAAATGAAAGCGTAGTCTATGTTCTTGTTTTATGTACTGCTAAGATAACAAAAATTAAAGTTCCTCATATACTAACTTCAAAAAAAATTTATAAAAATGACAATAAAAAAATTACACTCGAGAAACATGTTGAACAATAAAACGATTTTATGATTATAACAGGTAAAATTTATTTGTCTTAAACTTATTTAAACTAAACAAACAAAGTATACCAATGATGAAAAAAATTATTGAAGCATTGCGACTTAAAAAATTTAAAAGAGTTGAGACAATCTCATCTCTAAACGTTAAATTCAGATGAAATTAAAAGTCACTTTAATAAAAAATAAACGAAAAACGACAATCTTATTTGTATTTCAAATCTCATCGGAAAGAAAAATTCAATTAAAAAACTGTCTTTTAAAAATTATCTAATTAACATACCTAGCTTAGACAACATATTAGAAGCATGTCAAAACTAGCTTACAGCTTACATACATTCTAAACTATTACTATAAAATTTTTCGTCTGCTTCTAAGATTTTTGACTCATTATAGTTTAACCAAAACTAAAGTTAGAAACTGATAAATTTTAAACAGTTGTAGAAGATCGTCATTTATAAAATCCTTCGCTCAAATTTCGTGTTCTCTATAGCTCAAATTTCGTGTCTTTAAATGCTAATATACTGTCAGAAAATTAAGAAGAAAATTATATAGTTTTTGAAATAAAAAATTTTTATTAGTAGTCTTTGCACTATTTAAAAGTTTTGACATATCTGTAGTAGAAAATATTTATGAAAAGGCGATAATTCTTAACTATTACGAAAGATCAGCTTCCAGAGATATGTAAGAATTTTTGTTTTAAAATATTTCCTTTTTAGTCATATTTTCTTATATGTTTTTAATGCATAAGGGGATGTATTCTAATCTGTTACAATCTCTTAAAATACAGACAATAATATATTTTCTAAACCTGTTTCAGTTTCATGCATTATTTAAAAGTCTTATCAATTATTCTAATTAATATGTTATGAATTGGAAAGAAATGAGCTTTTTCTATGATTTATGTAATATTGAGACATGTATTTCCATTCAAAAAAAAATTTCTTTCTTTTTTGTAAAACAGTTAACTTATGTGTCGTGTAACTAAAAAAAATTCTTTAATTTAAATAACTTTCATTTAAGTTTTAAATGTATTAAAAACATAATAATTTACAAGTTATATTCCCTAACCTCTATATTATAGAGGTATACAATATCCGCATCATCGAATTAGGAACATGCCTCCTGGAAAACATGACATTATTATCTACCATTCTTCTTGCAATAAATGCTACAAGAAATTATGTGTTCTGCAAGCTCATGTTTGCACCATGCATTGTTATTTTAATCGAAAATAAATATTTGTACTTCGAAATATTTTATTTTTACTCGTATACTTTTATGTTTGTTTTTCTTATGTACGAGAGGATGTGTTTTAATCTGTTACAATCTTTTAAAATACAGGAAATATTATATATTCTAAATCTGTTTTAGTTTAATATATTATTATAAAAATTTTATCTATTATTCCAATTTGTATGGTATGAATTTGAAAGAAATGGTAATATATATCGGCATGTGAAATATAATTTCCTAAAGCTTACAAATAAATTTTAAAAATTAAAGTGTAAAAAGAAATTACCACTATTGTAAAGAGTATTACTATAAAAAAAAAGCTGAAATCGAATGAATAATTTTCAAGATTTCCAACTATTAAAGAGAAAAATAACGGTTTCTAGAAAAATGGGTTTAAAGTTTCTGCTGCATCGAAAACAAAATTTTTATTATGTTCAATGCAAATTGCAGTTAAATTTGGGTTAAGCCAGCTGTTCAATGGCTACTATTCCCATAAAAGCTGATGGGGACATTCCTTTCCCCAAATTTCAAATATATCCTAACCATTTCAGAAGACCTACGGAATACATATAAAATATGATTTTATTTATTAAAATGGCCTTTCTTTTTAATTATTTATGAAACACAATACAAATTACCTAATTATTTAATCATTATTATAGCTTGGTTTATTTTCTTTTTAATAATAAGTGGCTAATGTTATAGAAAAACCAATGTCCATAATAGCATAATATATATAGATATAATTTTCATGAACTGGAGTGCCGTGATTGTTTGCAGGTATAATAAAATGCCGCACTATCTATGAAAGACCGTTTTTGTGAAATTGAGCGAATTCTTCTCGTAAATTGGTAAAAAATCTCAGAAACCAGTTATCTGCTTTGACTTTTAGTGAAAATTTCATTTTTGTAAAGTGGACTCACTATTTTGTGAATATATAAAAATAAGGACTCGTTTTTATTGGGGAAAAACACAGAAATCATGTCAAAAAAAAAGTTTTAACGTTTAGTAATTAACTTTTGAACTATGAATTAAAAGTTTCATTGACTCTATTTTTAAAAAGAAGAGTTTGATTTCGAATACAATTCTATTTTCACGATTAACAATTTTGAGAAGGGCACGTTTTATAGATAAAAAAAATATTGTGTAGGGTATCCTAAAAAAATTTCGTGATAGACTCCTGAGATTTGAGAAGTGGAACTATTAGTATTCATGGACCAAATTCTTTATAAACTCTGATTTAAATAGGAAAATATAAAATTGAGCTCACATTAAATAGCCTACTTAAGATATTATTAAAAACAGCTTCCCAGTGCGTTCTCGTTTAAATAAAGCACTTATTACCGACAAGCTTTACTGATATTTTTTCTGTAAATTTGAGATTACAAAGTTTTATTGTGCTCTGCAAAGTTTAAGTTTTATTTGGAAGTGCATTAAAAGTGGGAAAAAAGCATATTAATTTCTTATAAAAAATAATATGCCAATAAAATCCAATAAAAAATCTAGCTTGTGATTTGCAAATATAAACTAAGTTAACTAACTAAAATGAGCCATTTAAATAAAGCCCTTATTGCAAATGTGTTTCACCTAATTTTTTCAATTACGGATTATGAAGCTGTTTGCACTGAAAATAGAAATAAAGGAAATTGAAAATATCGCCTAATATAAAATAATTTTCAAAAATATATCACTCCTCTAAATATTAAAAAAATAACCAGCAAAAATATTAAAACTAATTTCCCCAAACCTTCAGCTATAATAAAGTTCCAAAAAGTTATTTAAAATATTAGGAAAAAAACTCACCCTTCCCCTTCTCCCTGCTATTGCTGATGCAGCGAGGTTTCCTGGACAAGAGGGTCAAAATTGACACAACTGACCAGTTGACATAAACGAGCTTTATGTATTCATTTGTTAATTTCTTTTTATGTAGATACAACTATAAGTTGCGAAAATTGTATGTTTTTTTTCTTATAAGCATTCTTCAACAGAAGACACATGTGTGGAGTTTCATTCTACTCACTAAAAAATGATTTTGAGACACAAATCATGCTTAAAAATAGTTATAACCCTCTGAATGCTTATTTGTACAAAAAAATATCGAAATAAAATTTTATGTATGAGGAAAAATGTTAGGAAGGAAAGAATATAACTGAAGTAGTAGACCTATTTCAGTCCATTTGGAATATAACTGAAATGAAATATGTTTTTAATATTATTTTAGTTAAAGACGTGATGTAAAGGATGAAACAAATACTGAATATTTATTTTATGTGCTTCTTTTCTGTAAAAGCATATGCAAATTGCCCTTACACATTTTTAGGGTATCCGACTAGTTTCGACAGCTTTTTTTAAAAATATCAATATAACATTTTAAAAAAAACTAGTTTATTTGTTTTATTATGTGACAAAACTTGCAAAACTAGGGAGAAAAAAATTTTTATTTCCTTAAATAGCCATTGATGATGTAAAACAATTTACATCATAAATGTTTTACATTTTATAAAATTTATATATAAGTTTCATATAAAATATTATTGTAAATTTTAAAATAATAAATAACACATTGTAAAATTAAAAGTCTTAAAATTAAAGAATATTGAATCATTTCTTGATGGCAAACTTCATAGAAATAAAAAAATTCTATTTTCTTCTGCTTTAAAATGTTAAAAAATTTTGATGAAATAAAACAAATTTTGATTTTTTTTCCTTTTAGAATTATAGTTTGTAACTAATTAACTTTAATCATAAATAAACAGTTTTATTTCAAAAGAAAAAAGTTTTTATTTAAATTAGCAATTGTTAAAAGCTATCCCTAAATTTAATACCCTTTTAACATATTCTATCAAGTTTACTTAATTTAAAAAAGTTATTAAACATTCTTGTAAGAAAGGTAAGTAATTTTTACGATTTGGGAAGAGCATAAAAATAAAGGAACATAACAAGGCATCACAAATTGAAAGCACACATCTGTGCTTTTAATTTATAAATTAATTTATAATTCAATATATTATTAATTTAGTTCTGTTATTTAAAGTTACAAACCTTTTATAAAGGTCTCATTTTATGTTATTTTTAAAAATTCCAGATCCGCACGTAAAAATTTTAGTTCTAGTTGTAATTTAAGCAGAAACGACTATTTTACATTAAAGTAGTTAAGCATAAAAAATCACATCAATTAAACACTAAGAAAAAGAATTGAACTTAAACTAAATTGTAAAAATGTAAAAAAAAAATTATGTAAGACAAATAAAACTACTCAATTATCACTCCTTAATATAATTAAATAAATCCTTAGTTTTAAATTAAGAAGTAGTTGAACTTTTAAATAAAAGTTTTTCTAATTTCAGAAAACACTTATTTTAAATTCAGTTTTTTGCTAAATAAAGTCTATAAAAAAGAATAATAAAATTTGAAAGAAACTCCTTAGGAATAATAAATTAAACTAAAAAGAAGTTTTATTTAATAAAAAAAAAATAAAAAAATAAATAGGGGCTTTTAAAAGAAGGTTGCAATTTATTTTTCTTAAGTAATTTTGTGTTATTCAGTCTATCAGATAAATAATTAATATTCAATAAAATTGGTATAATTTAATTATTTAGCTGTAAAATCTGAATTATAATATTAAATCAATAAATATACAATATTTCTATATAATTTTATTTTTGGAAATGTACTTTTAAAAGTTAATGATAATTCCGGATTAATCCATAGTTTTCTCCAATTAAGAATTTACTTTTAAATTGTTATATAAAACAAGAAGAAATTTAAAGAACTTCAAGAGTATTCAAAAACTTTCTCCTGTCGACTGTGGGATGAGCGAAGGATCAAAAATAGGGGGAGGAAAAAAGAAAAATAAACATTCCACTTACCGAGACCCCGGAGAAACCGGTTTACCAAACCCGGACCGTTTGTCAGGCCCGCTCAGCTCCATACTACGAGACGAATACGAGACACTACATGAATAATAATTTTACTAATTAGACCATATTGACTAATTTCATAGTTATCCTATAAGAGCTGAAAGATGAAATCTACTCCGATCGTCTGCTAGTATCTTCCGGAAATGTGAAAAGAATCTTACGGAATCGACCGCCTCACTCACGGGTTAGTGTGTATCCTTGGGCGGATCTTTTTGCCGTGACGAGAGGTGGATTATATTTCGCTCGCTACTCCATGAATGGGCGAATTTTTTGAAGATTTTTATTTGTTTCTTTTTATGTTCCTCGTTATCAGATTTTTTTTCTCCATCTTTTCTCATAGTACTGACAGAGACGCTTTTCGAAGAACTTTTGATGAGGGATTATAGACATTTTTGTAAGTCGGGAATGCTTCAGGATTTTTTTTAATATTTTTTTTTTATTCTAACTTAGGAATAGAAAGGAGAGAAAAAAAATTATTCCAATTATCAAAATTAGAGTTTGTTTATTTTGGAAAATATTCTTCTAACACCCTTTTTTTTTCTTCCTAGATTCATTATTTTTTTTGTGATTATGAAATGAAAAAAGAAAAAATTACAGACTATTAATAAAAATTGTAATCAAGTTCTGGAAAGTAAAAACATATTGTTTTATGAACCCTTAAAGGTGTATAACATAAAACCTTTAAAAAAAATATAGAAGATTATTACTCTCCTGCTATTTTATACATATATATATATATAGTTGTTTACGGATATCGTAACGTCCTCAATACCATGTTCGAAATTATTTTAAAAAATTATAGGATGAAAATTTTCAAAAGAGAATAAAATTGATAAGGAAAACTTTCGTTTAAAAAAGTCATTCTGTCTTTCTTGCAAGAGTAATTTTTTCAGAAATCATGATATTTACGGACAAAAAAAATTCATTCAAACATAAGAAAAATCTTATTCTTAAAATAAAAGTATTAAATAATGTAATAAAAAGTGAAATATAAATTTGAAACTTACAGAAGTTTTTTATTTTTTATTTTGCCAAACAGTTAAATGCTTAGGTTACAACAGGTACTTTCTCTTATGCAATACATACACACATCACCTAACGATGACATGCACCTAACCCCATTTTTACCCATATCTCATTAATATCTATTTTTAATCATAATTGATTATTGCAGCTAAATGCTTCTATTTTTCTCTCTCAAAACTCTAACTAAGCAACTTGCGTTTCATAGATGAACACAATAATGAAATCAAATAGTCTTTTGAAATCATAATTTTCATCAAATGTAAAAAAAAAAAAATTACAGAGTCTTATTAATATACTTTTTAACTTATTTATGTTATGTATCTTCATTATTATTATTTTACTATGTTATTTGAAATCATTACCCAATGAAATTCAACAAAAACAGTCTCTTTTTAATGATTAATATTCATAATATTCTCGCTTTAATGAGTAATAATATAGTGATCATTTGTTATAATGAGCTCATTCGTAATATTTCAAAGAGATCGTTTTAACGCGAGTCATCTGCACATGCGTCTGCATAAGGTATAATCTTAACTGCTTAGATTCATTTCAACAGTATAATTGTGATTGAAAAAAGGACTAAAAATTTCATAATTTCTTTTAACTTATAACTTATAATTAAAAAAAATATTAACTTTCTTTAAGAAATTATAATGTATGTTTTCTTATTCGAAATGAACAATATAACGCAACTAACAAAGTCAACTCAAACACGTTTATGTAGGAACAGTAAAAGCTGTTTTAATCTCACTTTTTCTCCCCTAAAGTTTTACACGTAACTGGGTTACTGGACTTCATTACCAAATATGCCTACTTATGAAGTGTTTCAATGTTATTTATGTTAGTTAAAAGTCGTACGTCTAAACAATAAAAGGTTTTTAAAAAACGTGTGGAAATAAATAAGGAAAAAAAAGTATTGTTATATGTATAGGAGTAAAATCTATCGCTTTTTCGTAATTATTATATTTTTTCACAGTTTGTTGTAGGAGAAAAAAATTTTTTTTTGTCTAAAATAACGTTCTATTAACGTAACCAAATGATGTAATAAGACTAGATATCTTATTACTATTCGACAATTTTGTGAAACTCAGAGTGAAATATAATGAGAATCAACTGTTGTACTAAAGGTTCGGATATCGTTTAGTACGTCTAGACAAAGTCTATTTTAATGAAATTAACTTTATAATAACTATTACATACCATCGAGGACGCTATAAAAATGTTTACTTTTGACTAAAAAAGAATTAATTTAAAACTAAGTATATCGATAATTTTGTCGATAAATATTATAAATAATTATAATAAATATTTAAAAAATCATGAAAAAGCATTAAAAGCTAATACTAAATATATACCAATACACTAAAATATAATAATATACAAAATAAAGGCTAATCTATTATAAATAATTGAATATACAAAATTTAAACTTTCTGATGTGATGAATAACTTTTCCTATGTCGTATTTTATTTTTCTGTTTCGTGTTCGAAAATTACTGACTATGGCTGCATTATAGTGGCCAAATCAATCATTTTTATTTGTTTTGGCGTAGCCGGGGACTATTATTATTGTTGCTAGTAATAACAGTGGTCAAACAACATTTATATGTGTTTTGACCGCTATTATGTTATTTTATACGGTAATTCTTTCAAAAATTCAAATGTATTTTTTTCTTTTTATTACTTTTAGGGTGTATTTTAGAAAAAACCATTTATATTCATATTTCATGCATTTTTACTTCCTTTTTTCTTCAAATGGGATATGAAAATAAATACGCTATTTGCTTAAAGCATAAAGTTATTAAAAAGCAATTAAAGTAAAAATTTATCAGTAAAAGATTTTTCAAACGTAAAAGGAAATGTTTTTGTAGTAATCAACTCATATGCGTTAGTCAATAGATACTGGTTAGATCGTAATTGTTTCCTCATCATTGATAATTAAGATAAAAATATTTTTCCCAATAATTACTGTCTTTTTTGAGCAAATATTTCGGTAAAATATTCTTAAAGGATATAGACTTCTGATCATTAGTTCAAATATACTATTCTTTTATTACCCATCAAAAGCATGCTAAATACAGTGTTTCAATTCACGCGGTTGTTGCATTTAAAACTATACTTACGATAAAAGTTATTAATTTTGATTGAGAAAAGATTTTGATTGAGTATGATCAAAACTAGCAGAGTATGGTAAAATTTGTCGCTTTTCTGTATCTATGGGAACATTAAAAATCTCGGTAGCTTTTATCGAAGCGCTTTGGTAATGATTTTAGAAAAATTAATATTAAAATAGGGTCTTGCGATGTAAGATAAAATTGAGACAACGGTGGTAAGCTTAGGTAATGTTACCTTGGTACCTTAGAGCTGTGTTTCCAAACACCCGGCTGGCCGGCCGGTAACGGTTCTTGGGTCAAATTGGACTGAGCCACTCAAGAAAAATTAAATTATTTGGTATACTTTTCTCCTGTTTGTACGACCTTTCATGGACGAGAGGGTTAACCGGGAGCTGAAAGCCGCCTCAATATCATGCACGTAATTGTATTTGATTTTGAATGCATGTTTCAGTACAATTGAATTAAAACTATTAAAATAAAGCAATCTGAATTATAAACAATCAACGTCCCTCCCCCCCTCAGCAGGCCGCGGTACAATTGTCAAACGTTGTCCGGTCCGCGGCGATGAAAAGGTTTCGGTGCACTGCCTTAGTTCATGACGTAAAAAACATTAATTTGATTAAATTTATTTTTTAGATTTGCTTTTTGTTAGTGTTGTTTGTATTTTTACTAGATGTGTGGTGAAGATTTTGAAAATTTTCTTAGAAGATTATGATTAGAAGAATTATGATTTTGAAAATTTCCAGAATTTCTAGTAAACCGTTACTATATGAACGAAAAATTAACAAATGAATAATTTCAATACTGTATATTTCTGTTTTTATACTAGAATTTTTTTATTTTTCTTGCCAGAAATGTAATTGCACTTCAGCACAGTAATTTCACCAGAATTTTTTTTCACTTTGTGATAAACAATATTCATTATCTTTTTTTAAAGTACTGTTTGCTATATTTTTATATCATACACTGATCTTACAAAAGGGGTAAAAAAAAAATTTTTTTTCAGCCCGCTGCCCCAAAACAAAAATTCTAGAGCAAAGTTTTGTTCAAAATATTATTTCAGACATCTAGCTTCATTAAAAACTTTCATAATTGAAAAGAATACTCAAAGAAAATATTTTTTGTTCATCAATTTTACTTATTAGATAATAATTCGTGTATCTTTATATAACATGAACTATATGTGGGCGAAATAATAATGTGTTATATTGGAAAAAATTTTATTAAAATATTAATTTATATTTTAGTTCTGTGATAGATATTACATACATGTTATTATTATTATATTTTTAATTTTCTTGTTCACAAACTATTTTTATATGCAGTGATATATGTTAAAAAATGTATAATGCAAAAAATTTCGTATGACTCTTTTTTAAAAAAAAATAAAGTAATATCCTAAAATTAATGATATATGCAAGTATTACTATAGTTTTAAATTTTTATTCATTACAATCAAACTAAATATAAATATCTTCTATAATAAAGATTTTTAAAAAAAGTTAAAAATGTGCTCAAAGGAGCTTTTTTCCCTTCTTTGCTTTTCCTTTTTTCCTCTTTTTAATTAATATATTTTTGACTCATACTCAGAGAAATACTAGTTTTCCTACAGTTTGCTAAATATTCTATGGTATGTAATACGCATTGTGTTTAAATCTTAATCAAAAATTTAAATATTTTAAACAAATAATTTATGTTACATTGATACCTTCATTTCAGTTATTATTATTGTTTCTTTACTGATAAAATACTACAACTGGTATAGTCCATCAATCTTTCCACGACGCATCTTCCTTAAGAACCTGTCACTCAAAATAATCTATGAATAATATCAGTGTCTTTAAAATATTCCTGCCAGTCCTAAATAACAATAGTAGGTACCAGATAACTGATTTTTACATTCTCCTTTTACGATGTTAAATATTTGTTTTTCAAAATAAGATAAGGTAAATATTCAAATCTTTTTCCTGGAGTTCTCATTTCTCAAAGCTATTGCATTATGAACAACGATTATAATTCTTATAGTAAGGTAAACCAAAAGGCATTGTTTTTTAACAATTAAAATTTTCTAAAAATATTAAAAATAAATTAAAATCCTCGGAATAACATGTTTATAAGAACTCGCTGAATGCATTAAATTATATAAATTATTCTCCTAAATATTTTAAAGAATTGATGACGTAATTATAATAATATAATATTTGCCAATATGTAATTATAAAAAAATATAATATTCATTTCAATACGATAAAGAAACTTTGTAATTCCCTTCATCGTATTTAAGTGAATATTTTTTGGAAAGATATTCAGTTTATATTAGATATTAGTTTATATTAGATATTTAGTTTGAAACAGAAAAGCAGAACCTAAAACTTTTGTACCAAAATAAACTTTAAGACAATTAAAAATAGCCCGAAAATCAAACTTATCACCGCTCACAAACCCTCGTAATTTATTCTCATTCCTCATTGCTTCCATGGCGACAATTTTACCCTCGCCTCAGTTGGGCTCAAAATTGGCTCAATATGGGTCCTATATGAACATGCACTGCGGGACCAATATTGGGATGTCTAGATTTTTTAATAATGGTCCTAGAATGGCCTATATAAGGTCTATATTGGCCAATATCGAATCTATTTTGGCTAAAAATTGGATGTAAAATATTGTAATATTATAATTATAATTATATTATAACCGTCGCTGAACAGACGACCCAATTTTATGGGTTTACAACTACTAATGTTCAACTCCGTAGCCTTGTAATTTTGAACCCGATCCAGAAGACAAGGGAACTCCTGGATCAAGTATTGGGAGAAATTTGCCTTCATGGAGGACTTTTTGGTGGAGCTAACCCGCATTTGCGTTACTCGGAGAGGAAGACCACGAGAACCTCCCGCGGTTAGACTGACGGCAAGGGAACTCTAACACATGATCCGTCTACCACTGAGGATATTTCACGTCAGCACTGTGGTCGGTGCAAGCCGGATGCGGAATTCGTATCGACTGGGATTCGAACCCGGTTCGCCGCATTGGAAGGCGAACGCTCGATCCCCTGAGCCATCGCTGCTCAAATGAATATTTTGAAAATATTTTGGTGCTATATATCTATTAGTCAAACTAATGCATAAAGTGAAAAGGCTGAACAATTGCAATTGCAATCCGTTCTGCCTTATAATGTCCAGCTCACAATTTACTAATAAATGGATAGATTTACACGGCATTCCTTACGCCACTTTATACCACTAAAGTTCAAGTCCCAGTATTCGTGTTTATAGGCTGCAGTGGTTTAAACAATTCATGACATGAGACTCAGGGGCAAAGTTTTTAAAATTAATTAAGTATTTTCTTTTTCGTTAACAGAATCATCTGTCAACGAATCTCCATCTCAAAATCCAATTGAAGTATTAAAAATAATATCCCGAAAATTCTTTTAAGTTTTAATTTTTTTTCTTTTCAATTGCGTCATAGTACGTAGTTTTAAAGTAGATTAAGTTAAAATTTTGATCATTTATCAACGAATCTCCATATCAAAACCCATTTGAAGTATTAAAAATACTATCCCAAAGGTTCTCTTAAGTTTTAAAGTTTTTTTTCTTTTTAATTGCGTCATAGTACATAGTTTTGAAGTACATAAAAGTTAAAATTTTGTCAATTAAAATTCTTAACAAGGGAAAAATTTACTTCATTACATACATAAAACGTTTAGTAAATTTTACCAAACTTTATATCATTCTTCATTGTTTTAAAACCTAAGTTAATTAACTTTAAGTATGCTTCTGTGAATTCAATAGAGGAAAAAATAAGCTAGCAAATTCGACATCAGATTTATTGATGATCTGTGTTATCTAACCTACTTATAATATTACAAAGAACGCTGCATGGTATCACTTTAATAGGAAGCAAAGTTAGAAAATTGATTGAAATAAAAAAATAATAATCGTCTTATTTTGCCATACAACCGTCGTTGAAAGATTTCTTTCTGACATCCTTAAAGATTCTGATTAAAGATTAAAAAAAATGAGCGGCCTTAATAAAGATATGATAAATATAAAATTATATTTTATCAAACTCAGACTTGTGTAGCTGCTAGACTTATCTTTGACTCTTGACCCTTCACAAACATAAGGCTCAATGCACTATGAATAATCTCTGAGGAAGAAAATTAAATATTTGATCAATTTATCTCTCTTGCATGCTTTGATGCATCTTCATTCATAATTTTAAGCTTTCAAGAAGTATATTAACAGTAGTGGTTTTTTACAGACTAATTCTGATATTATCACTTTTGAAAGTTAGGTTTTAGAAATGCATAAGTGCGACAGTTCTTAAATAGCATCTTTTTCTACACAAAAATAGACCAATGAGCAAATATAAATTCTAAATTAATTATTTTCAATCAAAATTGCTTCAGATTGAAGTTTTTCATTTTGTTAAATGTATATTTACTTAACCTCCTGAAGTAATTTCGAAAAAAAAGAAAGATTTTTTAATTAATTTGTAACTTTTGAACACTAGTTTTAAATGTAGCTGTTTAAATGTAGCTAATTATTTTCTTTACATCAACAGTTAAAAACAGAATACTTAAAATATTAAAAAGATAAAAACAGTTTTACAAAAAGTTTAAAAAATCGAAGAGAATTTGAAAACTTTTTAAAATTGTATTTATTATTCTTTTAAAGGAATACAAAGAATGCCATGTGCGTATATTTTTATGAATTATTTAACAAAATAAAATGCAGGTTTATTCCTTTGCTACCCCTAAAACCTATAACTATATAAAAAATAGAATAGCTACCCCTATAACTATATAAAAAATAGAACAATTTTAGTATCATAACCAACTCGCTTAGAAATGAGAAAAATGATTAAAATGCTTTTTTAATTTTATTAAACTTTTACTAAAACGTTTTCGTAATAAATAAAACTATTAAAATATATTATGGATCAAAAAAAATGAAAAAATGAAAGTTCTTAACCAAAATCTAATGGCTAGACTGAAGATGTTTTTTTTCTGTTATAATATTTCTCGAGGATTGGCTAGTTAAAAAAGAAGACTGCCAACTGCCTGAAATAGAAATACAATTTAAAGTTTTTTTCATTTTCCGTATAACAATGCAGTTAAATTTTTTTATTGCTAACATTTAATTTATTTTAGATGTAATATGTCTTTCTTAAAAGGTATATTTTTATACTTAAAAGCACAACAAAATTTAATAGATATAACTTCTGTACTTTAATAAATATAGCTCTGTTTTAACTATATAACTCTATATATATACTATTTAACTCTGTTTTAACAAATTTGAATTCATTCAAAATAAAACGGCTGTCTTAATTATTTAGTTTGAAAATAATGCGAACTTATTTTGTGAATAATTTTTATATAGTGAGCAAAATAAAATAAAAATAAAATAACGAACATCTTAATCACTTTTGACGGAATTAATTTTTCACGTACTACAATGCAGTCTTAATGTTTCGAAAAACTAAACTTAAATGTACTAAAATATTTATACGGATGATATTTTTAAGATAGGAAATCAGAAACAAACTTTCAGTGAAACCAAGAATAAAATCGTATTTTCTCTGAATAACCATTCCTTTTTTCGATGGACTCGGGTTCACGATCTTTAAAATATGCTGTAGTTGTAGCCGTAATTTGGAGAATATTGTCTGAATGATTTTGGCAAAAGAATTTGTGGCCCTTAATGATAATTTCACTTTTTTTAACGCTGAATAAAACTGAATAGTCGAATTTTTAAATTTTCATTTCTCAAGACCTATTCGACCGTTTTCATTCAAGTTTCGTATTCTGTTTTAAAATTTCATAAATTAAAAGAAATTAAAATTTGCAGACATTAAAATATTTTTGACCATTATTAAAATAAATATCAAGAAAGAATACATAATGTTATAATTATTTATACTTTTTTATCTCCAAATCTATTTTTTTAATATTAGAGTATCTTTGGATAAACAAACCAACAACTGTGAGACAAAACTTTAAACAGGTTCAAAAGATATGGTGAAATTCTAAAAAAGTGAAATTAACATTAGAAAACCCAAATGTTTGTCCAGATTGCGGCTACCCTACTTTCATATATTTTGGATCAAGAATCCAAATCAGTGGGAAAGAAAGGTATTTTTAAAAAATACGTTTTGTATTCTTGATATCTTAATTTAAAATATCGTCTACAAAGTTATTTCAACATATTTAAGATTATGCCCTCAAATCATTAAAATTGTATCTTAGAACAGGAAAATTTAATCTTTTGATCAAAAATCCTCTCTTTGACATCATATGTACAGTACATTTACAATGATTAATAATACCAATAATTTTGAAGTTAAGCTTGATTTTTCAATGCTTTTATTATTTCACGATTTTATGATCATGTCATAGATTTTTGATATAATTAAGAGATCCAGGCCCTTACAAATTAAATACACATAAAACATAAATTATTAATAAAGTCAAAAGAATTCTTTTTCTTAATTGTCAGATGGGATGATAAAGTTTACCTCGGTATTTTAAAGCTCTATTTTTATTATTTTATTTAGATTATATTTTATTCGAAATAATTCTTATGAGTAGATTTCCTACTTATTTCAAAAATAGTACATTGATTTTGTGTATTCTTTTGATCATTTCCTTTATGTTATAAAAATAATTGTTAACGTTATTACAATCGCTGTAATTATGGGGAACTATGTTTCACAGTTATTTTATATCAGCTTGTGAATTATATTGAATCGAAGTCAACTATTAAAACACAAATGCATTTTTTATTAGGAATGAGAATGAAAATGTCCTAATTTAAAAACATGAGGTGTTAAAGTGTAAGAACGTTAAATGTAAAATGTAAGAATATCATTTACCGATTTCTCCCCTGAAAAGATAAATCTTAGTCTTATTTTTATTCATAGCTTACATTTATAGCTTAAAAATATACCATTTTGGCCATTTTCTGACTTTTATTGATTGTTTTCGTATTAACACTTTATGCGAAGGATTCAAAATTGAGTGGGAACAAAAAAAATGTCCTTATGATATATTTGATTTTAAAAAAAATTTACAGACTAATGAAAACTATGAACTTAAAAATAAATAACCTATTTTTTCACATGTTCCTGGTTTAAATTACTTATAAAAATAATCTAGTAAAATTTTAAGTTCTGAAATCCATGGAATAAATATTTAAAATCATGTTTAAATTAACATTTATAAATACCTTTAGGGCTTGCTCATTTCATGATATTCATTAAATTAACTGTTATTTTTTGCTCTCCTGTTTATAGTTCAAATTATTTACAAAACTAATCTAGTGAAACTGTAAAAACTGCATTATATGTAATAAATATTTGAAAATATGTTTAAATTAATATTTGTGCATATCTTCACAACTTTTTTATTTCATGATGCTCATTGAAATAATTATAATTTTTTTGTTCACATGTTTATGGCTCAAATAACTTACAAAGGAATCTAGTAAAATTATAGAAACTGCAATATATTTTACAAATATTTAAAACTATGTTTAAATGTTCGTTTTTTTCCTCATGCTTATGGATCAAATTACTTATAAAATATTTAACTAAAATTATAATGAATGCAATCTATTATGATATATATGATATGATGATATTACTAGTATTTAAAACTATGTTTAATTTAACATTAATCAATGTCCTCACGGTTTTTAATATTTTATGTTTATTTCGCTCTTCTTTTTCCTAGTTATTATTAAAATTAAATAATTATTATTGAAATATTTTATTAAATTAATAAAAAACATTTCCTGCAAATACTTTCAATAAAAAATAGTTTAAAACATTTCAAATATTTCTTTTATTATTGAATTAAGCAATAAGTATTTTTGTTTCGTGACCAGGCAGTACGTTATAATAAAAGATGACAATTACTATTTTTCATACAACAAATGAAGAAAAAAACTTTTTTTTTCTCTAACTTGGTTTTAAAATTAAAAGAAAAATAATTCAAACTGAACGGTAATTATTCACTTCAAATTCTTGAATCTGCACAGAAAATTACAATTTCTATCCTCGAAAATGAACAGAGTTAATTGGGATTCAGAAAACATGGAATATTTTCAAAAAATTATGTTCAATTAAATAAGTGTAAAGTAATGGAAGGTAATTCACTCTAAATTCTTGAATCTGTACAGAAAATTACAATTTTTATCTTCGAAAATGAACAGAGTTCATTGAGATTTAAAAAATATAAAATATTTTCAGAAAATAACGTTTAATTAAATAAGTGTAAAGTATTGGAAGGTAATTCACTTCAAATTCTTGAATCTGTACAGAAAATTACAATTTTTATCTTCGAAAATGAACAGAGTTCATTGAGATTTAAAAAATATAAAATATTTTCAGAAAATAACGTTTAATTAAATAAGTGTAAAGTATTGGAAGGTAATTCACTTCAAATTCTTGAATCAGTACAGAAAATTACAACTTTTATCTTCAAAAATGAACAGAGTTAATTGGGATTTGGAAAACATAAAATATTTTCAGAAAATTACGTTTAATTAAATACGTGTAAAGTATTGGAAGGTAATTCACTTCAAGTTCTTGAATCTGTACAGAAAATTGCAATTTTTATCTTTGAAAATGAACAGAGTTAATTGAGATTTAGAAAACAGAATACTTTCAGAAAATAACTTTTAATTAAATAAGTGTAAAATAATGGAAGGTAAATTCATCGAAAGAAGGTTTGAATGAATGATTCATGCTGGAGAAGTTTATCTCTTTAGAAATTTAGTAATATAGTCTTTGATATTATGTTTCAGCTCATCCAATAAAAGAAAAAGTATAAATCAATTTTTTCACAACAAAAAGAATGTAAAAAAGTGCATTTTACTTTTTAACTGTTGAATCAGTTTCAATGCATTAATGTGAAAACTACTTTCAGGAAATAGTGATAGTATGTTTACGTTTAAAATAATTTGCATGTTCTGCTTCGGAAATTATTTTTTAATTTTAAAGAGTTAGAAAATAATTATTTGCAATTAAAATACTGATATCTATGAACACAGTATACTGATTAAAATTTTCTTTATCAACCTATAAAAATGCTAATTTACAAAACTAGACTATTAGTCGGTTGATTAAATGTTGCAAAATAGTTGTATAATGCCTTTGCAGTTTCCTAAAATTACATTTAAAAAAGTGATGAGTAATATCTGCAAATTAAATTCGCAATCTAAGCCCAGTATAGTCGAGACAAATTCTTATGTTTCGAATTCTTATCAAAGTAACATATTATTTATTAGATAATAGGTGAAAAATATTTAGTCATATATCAAGTATGAAATACGAAATCAATGGTAAAAATTATAATAATTTAATTATTATAATAATTATATCTATAAAAATTATGATAATTTAATTTACAAAAATTTTATTAATTGCCGTAATAACTAATTTATTGTTGTATTGTTATTAAATCATGCATAATATAATAAAAAGTATACTTGGTATGTTCATAAACATTTGTAAATACTTCTTAAAAGCAATTTTTTTCCAATCAATATTTTTGTAAGATACTTCATTTGCCTTAAAATGCAAAACAATTTATGATATGTTACGTATAATTACGCGAATTATATCCAAAATAAATTAAATGCAATCCCTCAAAAACAGCTCGTTGTTAGTTGAACTTTTCTCTAAAATATTTGTACACAATTCTTGATAAATGACTTTTCTCCTAATACTTTTAGCAGAGAGGGAAACCCTTAACATGAATAAAAAAAGATAGATTATACATATTCGAAAAGAAGAGATTTATTTCTGATAAAAATCACAAAATATTTCGCACCATTGTCAGGTTTATAACATAATACCAAATCAATTCGTTTTTCTCCCTTTCTCAATAACATCAGGTGACATACCCTCAAAATATCTTCTCCTTTGATCTCAAAAAGAATAAATGGTGGGATTTTTATTTAGAGGGAAGTATCATTTTGGTCATCTTGTATTTAAAGGTTATCTGGTAGTTGCGCCTGTTACGCAGAGGGAAACCACATTTATTTTTACATCAGCAAACAGATTATTTCAATTTTTTTAATTCCTAATCAATAAAGTTCATAATGACTTGGGATAATTAATGCTTCCCCCCTACCAAAATACTGCAACATATAAAAATTAATATAACTGCCTTCTGATTTCAGAATTTGTTTGGTTTTTCCTTCCCCTTTTTTCTGTGAGTGGAATCTATAGTAACTATCCACTGTAAAGTTTCAATAATGTTTTCTTCGCTTCTATTTAATTTAATATAATCGTTAGAGATCTTATATAAATTCCAACGGTTCTTTTGGGCAATGAAAAATATTCAGAGAATGTATGTGATGGTTATAAAGTATCTAAATATATTCAGGGCAAATTAAAAAAAACTGCACACACAAACATGGGGTGAAATGTACTGCTCAAAATTAATAAATTACAAGTTATGTAAATTAAAATTATGTAATTGCAATATAAAAAAAATGTGCTTAAAAACGAAATTTGAAATAACTCCCTTAAAACGTTCTTATAATATAGCAAATTAAAATTTCATATTTTATTTATAAGTTAGTTTGTTTGCTTCTTATATTATTATCTTTGTTTCTTATATTGTTATCTCATGGTAATTATTCGAAGTATTGTTTATTCAAAATTTTGAAATTTGCCTTTTCAGTAAAAAATCTGTACAATTTGTCCGATCTAATTTACTAGTAATCTAATTTACTAGTGCTTAATTCACAAGTTTGTTACCCCATGTTCTATTAAAAAATCATGTGCATCATCATGTACTATCACCATTTAAAATTTTATACCACTGATAGTGATAGAACCTAATAATCTATATAGTAACACTATCTGCCTGTATCAACAAAATTATAAAAATTAAGATTCAAAAGCTGCCGTTACGACCACTTTGTGAAAATATTGATTGATGCGCAACAAACAGGGTAAACTGGAAATGGTTTTACAATTCAAAAGTCTCAAAAAGGTGTTCTATAAGTCAAGAGGAGACAAAATTTTAACTACAGATAATTCCAATGATGCAATCGAGTCTTCTAAAATAAAAAAAAAGTTCAGTTTAAAAAATATGCTGATTATTGACGCTGTAATATTTATGAACACATTTAAAATGCTTTTTAAATGCTAAATATTATTTTTTTATAACCGTCGTTGAACAGCCGACCTAATTTTATGGGTATACGACTACTAATGTCCAACTCCGTAGCCTTGTAATTTTGAACCCAATCCAGAAGACAAGGGAACTCCTGGATCGAGTATTGGGAGAAATTTGCCTTCGTGGAGGATTTTTTGACAGAGGTAACCAGCATTTGCGTTGCACGGAAAGAAAGACCGCGAGAACATCCCACGGTTAGCCAGATGGCAAGGGGACTCTAACCCATGATCCGTCTAGCACTGAGGATGTTTCACGGCAGCACTGTGGTAAGTGCAAGCCAGATGCGGAATTCGTATCGACTGGGATTCGAACCCGGTTCGCCTCATTGGAAGACGAACGCTCTATCCCCTGAGTCATCGCGGCTCTAAATATTATTATTGAAAAAAGTAGTACCAAAATTGTTCGATATGATCCCTCCACATTCAACAATATTTAATCACAGAACCTTATTTTCCACTGTGGCGCAGGAGTACTGTTGGTTCTAATGGAACAATTTTAGTAGTAGTGATTTTACTTCAAAGATTAAGTGTATAAGAGTAGCATACTCATGCTAATAGGCTTACATCCATAGAAAATGGCTGGTTGAAAAGTGCAGTAGCGCAAATGACGCAATAGGCTTGTAATATACGCATATTAATTCCATTTACATTAATTTCATTTATAACGCCCTCTATCGGTAAGTTTTTGTACTTAATTTTTTTTATTTAGTAAATGTCAAGTGCATCGTTTCTAATAGCTGGAGTTCAAATTTTATCTCATTTGAACTAATCTAACTCATTCTAAAGTCTTCTGAAGTTTGAATTTTATTTCCTGATTTATAATTATAATTTGCCATGTGTTTGTCATATTGTTGAGTGTTCAATTTATAATGCACTATTCCATATCAATGCTTATAAAATTTTATCACTTTTCATTTAATGTTGAAGAGTTATGAGTTTCCCTTTATCCGAATATCTAAACTAATATCTACAGTATCGGAAATACTTTCCTTTCTGATATTAATATTTTTTAATTAAATATTCATTTCTTCAACAAAAAAAAATTTCATGCTGCAACTATCGATCATAACTGCTATAATAACTGCAGACTGTTTGATAACTGCAAACTATTAATCATAAAAATATCATTAACTTTTATAAGAATGAAACTCTTCCATTGTTTTATTTTTTCTCAGGAAAAATATTAATTTTTATGAATGCATTAATTTATAGTTAATTTATTAAAGAATTTAAGATAATTACAATAGATAAATTATATGTATTAGCACTGTCTGGATTTGTACTCACGGCAATGACTACTAGATGTCTAGACTGGAAGTTTTAATATTTGAATGACTAAACATTGAACATTGTCGTAAATGCATAATATGTACTTTGAAAAAAATGCCTGATAGACAAGAAATATAATGCCATTTCGTTGTTTGAAATTAATTAAATAGATCGCTTCAATGATTTTTAAATCAGAATTATTATATGCTTAATTATTTTCAAATTTCTATCTCAAACAAATTCAGTTTTAAAGATTTCAAATTTCGTATCTTTCAAACTAACCTTAAGACCAATTTTTATTCAAATATCGTAATATTTGAATAGATTGTGCATAGCTTTTTTCAATTTTATAAATCAAATTATATTTCACAGTAATTATTATTTCTATATTTCTCAATAATTTATGAAATTTTAAAAAAAAGCTGCACGAAATTTGTAATCAAATTTTTTTCTAATGTAAATAAAAATGTATCTAAACATTAGAAAATTTATGAAACTTAGAACAGTATGTAAATGGATATTATGTCCTTTTCTTCGAATAAGTTAACAATCCTTCATATTTACACAAAACACGAGCAAAGTTATTAAACTGTATGATTAATATTACATATGAAAGTACAATTCTCGTACTCCCTCAAAACATTTAGGTTTTCTCCGTTTATGAAAACTAGCAAAACAAAATAAACAATCTCATTAAATTCTTTTCCACATAAAAATTTCTCACCTAATATCTTTAATAGTCTGCGTGAGGATACCAGAAAGTATTCAATTGATAATACTAGATTTATTGAAAGAGAGGTAACTACTTTAAACTTTTTTTAATTCTAAGAAATATGGTAAATATAAACAATAAATGGAATAAAATATGTTATTTTCATAACAAGGAATAATGTTATGAAAGGAGCACAGGTGCACCTATTGGCTATCCTAGCGAGCTAATACACAGAAACAAAACTGTCATTTTTTGCAAATCTCCTGCCAGTTTAATGCACTAAGTAGATTCAAAAAGTTAAAAATGTTTTGAGCTGGTTTTATAGTTTAACAAATCATAAAATATACTAAGTGTATAGCATGTACAAAAAAAATATATTAACTATAAGTCAAATTTTTTTATAGAAATTAGATGGTTTTAAAAAATGGTGGTTTCATGTACTTTTGAAATCATCTGGAGGGTTCCAATAGTACGTGAGACCATCATTTTTCTGCTTTAGCGATTAGTATTTTGAAGAAAGTTTTTTAGATTAAATTTTTTTTCACTAGTGTTAAAATTGTAATTTAAACACTACTAAAAGGTTTTCAAAATTTAATGTAGGTTGCCTTCAGTTTAGAAATTTATGCATTTAAAATCATTAAATTCGTAGAATAATTTATACTTTCTCTCATTTTTCTAATAATCTCATTTTTCTTAATTTTTCTGAAATTTGTAACTCAATTTATGAAATTTACTTTTAATAGTTGTTAATACGGGGATAGCAGGTATGTAATCTTGATAGCAGCACTCAATACGAAACTCAATTGACGTACTTCTACTTTCTGCTTTGCCTCGAAACTGTACAAAACTTATGTAAAAATATTTGACAAAAAGCTAATAGCATTTTAATATTTTTTTCTTTTTAACATTTCATAATATATGCAAATTTCTGAATTATGCAAAAACTAATGCATAGATAAAAGCTTCACTAATCCTTTTACTCTGAACGCTTTGTTCATAAGGAAAATTGTCAAGTTTGTAATCATAATTATTGTGCCAACATAATTTGTCACACAATATAAAATTTATGTTTTTTTTATTGTCATATAACAAGTATTTCAAAAACAAATGTTTATGTGAAAACCAAATGATTTTTACATTTATAATTCGTGATATTTCTCTTTATATTTTATAAATATTATTTAAGTTGTGTTTGATTCATCTCCTTACGTATAATTTAAGTTCGAATATTTTCTTTATTCTTTGGAAAAAAATTTATATTCTCATTTTGAAAAAAGAAAACGATAAAAGTTACATTTCTGTTATGATTTTTTTTTTTTTTTTGCTGATAATTGTCAAGGGTAACAAGGCGCGGTGACTACCATCTTTCAAAATCGGAACTAAAAAAAAAAAAAAAAGGAGAAGGAATCACTCCTAAAAAGGGAACAATTATTTTCCAATCATCTTCGAATCTTAAAAAAAAAAAATCGTATCAAAAATATGGTAGTTATTGAGTGAAAAAATAATTACTGGGATAAACTACGAATTGAAGAGGTGTTACTGCGCGGCACTCTTTTCTTTCAGCGGAAGTAAATGTGAAACGAAGTCTTGAAACGGCGCGCTGATTCGATTTCCTGAGGGTCAACAAGAGCGTGAGGAGTAATAAGGATAATATTGAGAGGATAACATCAAAAAAGTAAACACGCGCGGGGGAAAAGGTGAAGTATCCGTCCCCTTAAGCAAGGGGGGAGAATATGATTTCTAGATGGATAATTACTTTTTGTTTAGTGCACCTATTCTTTTTAAGATCGTCAGAATCAGCAGTAAGTAAAAATTATTACATTATTTTTAAAATAATTATAATGTTTTCCACTCAAAATTCACTTTTTTCTAAAATTTTATGGTAATCTTGTGTTACTTCATAAAAATATTTAGATTCAAAAAACTTTTAGATATTTAGCATAATTGTAAAAATATTTTATCAAAAAAGTATAAAAATGTATTTTATTATTTACAACTATGTTGTTTTTTTTACTATAAGCATTCAAAAGATTTAGAAAAGAAATTTTTAAATAAATACTATTTCAGCAAAAAAATTCTCAGTTCTAAAACAATTTTTCAATAGCAAAAATAAGCTAAAATATAAATGTTGTACTGATACACAAATTAAAACAGTAATACATAAAAACACTAAAAACAAATTTATAAATTTTTAAGATGTTGGCATTCCATTATTGAGGAAAAAGTGTAAAAATAAGAATTGCTTGCTTATATGAAGGCAGTATTTTTATTATATTTCAAAATATTTTATTTTCCGTATATTTATTTCGAAATTTTACGAAAAATAATTAAATACTTTTTTTTAAACCTTCCCATGGAATTTATTGCAAATGACGATTTTCATTTTTAACAGTAGTCATTTAACTGCTATCCATAAAATGGTTAATATTTGTGTTATGTAATTCTTTATTAAACGCTTGAAACTTCATATGATTAAATGAAGGGAATAATAAAATCTCTTATTTTTCCTTTCCTGATACTTGTATAATAGATCTTGTTAATAATTTATACGAAATCTGCATTTTTAAAAATTTCAAAAAGCATGTAAAAATAAAATAATTATATTTCTCCCAAATCATATCGTATCATGAAGCGTAAATTTAGTTTTTAATTATAATTTGTATTTTTTAACGCTTGAAGCTATTTTTTTTTCCTTTCCTAGTGTTGTTTGAGTGATATTTTTCTAGCAACACTTCCTATTCCCCATTTCAACGGGACTATTTGGAGTGACAAATTGATAACAAAAGTATATTGTTCCATGTCTTTTCGAGGTGTATTCTCATTCTAAAAATAAAAGATACCTACGTGAAAGTGATTTGTATCATTATGACAGGTTTATGCTGATGAGCTTTGTATCTAAATGATATTCATTATGCAGCGAGTTTTTTCTGTTATAACTTTTCGGTTTATTATTTACTTTCTTCATCACCCTTACATTGTTATGCACTTGACAATTCCAATATTTTTTACCATGCTGCATTTTTCTCGTTGTGACTATTTTTCATCAGTGGCGTAGCCAGAAGGAGAGCATTTGTCCCCGAACGCAATCTTAGAACAGCACCAAATGCATCAAAATTAGTTCAAAAATAAATCCGGGATAAAATTCTTTTTTCTTTTAAATATCCCAAGTATCATTTGCGAACTTCTGCAATTTTTTATAAAACCTATAATTTGATTTATATTTTAGCTGAAAATCGAACAGGATGCCTATTAATAATTTAGTTTGTTTTGCACGCAGAATTCTTTTTTATTATTTTAATAAATTGGAGATATATATTGAATGAAAAAGTCCTTAGAAAAGCAGCTTATCATTTAATATAAAAAAAGAATAAACTCAGTCAAAAACATGTAAGTGTAATAAAAGCTGCGTTAGTAACATACAATGTTAAATTTTAAACTGAACCAATTGAAACTTTTTGAAGTTATCGAGTTATGTTGTTTTAAAAATCATTATTTAAAATTACAGAATCTAATTCAGTGTAAAATTTTAAAAAAATACCAAGTGCGGTTGAATTTTAGTTCTCACATGAAATAAAACTTAAAATAAACCCGAAAAGTTTATTTTTATGTCCTATACAATATTATAAGGAGATTGATTAAAAAATGAATTTGTCTTCGAAAGCTTGTAAACTAAGATTCTGTTCTTGTTGCTCTTTTTTATTCTTTGCAGTTTAATTTTTCAAGTAACAAAATTGAATTTGTAAAGGGATAAGAATGCTTATTATCTACAGTCAGTGTAAGGCCAAGTGTAAGGTCAAAGTAGGATCAAATAATAACATTCTTTCTTTTTGGCAAGAGATGTTTTTCTATTTACTAAAATTAGTGTTCTAGAGTATTCTATATTTCTTTATTACATTGTTTCATCACAAAAGATTCAGTCACTTAAAACAATTTGCCCGTGAAACAATGTCAGTACCTTCAATCAGAAAATTAAACAAGTTTTTTTTAATTTCAATACAGTAATAAGTTACACCATGTTTCAATTCAAGTTGCACCAGAGTATCATGTAATATGATCTAAAAAGTACTACAATGTAGTTCCTCCTAAAACGTACTAATTTTAATTTTAAAATTAAGATGTATCAAAGCACTCCAATTGTTTCAAACAGCGTAACTATATAAGAGTTAATATCGCGAAACTCTATCTAAATTTTCATAAAGCTGCGGTGCAGTTAACAAAAAATATTTAAATAGAAAACTATTTTAAAAGGTTTTGCCTTAGATTAACCAATTTTTCATGTACCAATTTCATGGTATTGAAACAATTAATTAATCTAGAATAGAACTATTTTAATAAATAATTCTGTATCATGTTAGTATTATATTTAGTCCCACATAAGCAAACAATTTAGAACTATCGTATAATTTATATTAACAATAAATTTAGCATTTTGTTAATACTAAATTGTTTAGAGAAAACTATCATACAATTTATATTAACAATAAATTAAGCATTCTGTTAATACTAAATTGCTCAGAGAAATATAGAAGAAGAAAAATGTAATAGAAAATTTGGAGTTCCGAAATGTTAGGATTTTTAAGGAATGTAAAACTGTTTAAAAAAAATATTGCAGAATCAGATATTATTCTATATTTTTGAATCTCTTTAACTGATGGAAACTACAAGGAGAAAAAATTCAGTTAAAATTACCTCACTGCATGGAAAAGAAATTTTTGATTAAAAAAAAGTCATTCATTTGGTAATTTTTCCGCTCATATGGTAACAGTTAACTGGAAATTATGATTTTTAAAATTATAGTTCTTGCCCCACAAGTAAAAAATACAAAATAGAAGAGTATAATTAACAGAATAAATGGTTTTTATGTCCTGCTCTAAAGTATAATAAAATGGCCACATTTTGTCTCGATTAACAAATCATAAAACAATATTTTATAATTAATTTTACCAAAACGCTTCGATAAAACGCTTCCATAAAGCCAGAAATATGATGAATTTTACCATATTCTGGTAGTTTTGACTACAGTTTTTTTTTCAGTGTATAATCTCCGCATATTTTCGAACGTCTCTTATTTTTTGAATAACTTTTCATTTATCATATGATTTATTTTGTGATGAATGTTAATTTGCATAAAACAATTTCTTCCGTTTATTGCGCGAACGGCTGAATAATGAGTAAGAAAAGACATTCTATCTTTCAAGAAGTAAGTGAAATGAAATTCTCCTTGTATACCGCTAATCAAAGGACAAAGTTAAAATGTAATTACTATTCTTCCCCTGATTCCAAGTTGACAGTTCGGAATTTTAGACGTCTTTTTTTGTATCTGACAAATGTTGCAACTGTTTCTTTTGTTGATTACATTGTTTTTAAGGTCAAAACACTTTCAAATTGTCTTCATTTTATCTTTCATTCACATAAAGTCATAAAATGTTTTAAAAAGCCTGAGTTAATGTTTTCAATTTAAAAAAATTTGTAAATGTTAGGGATTTGCATCTTTGAAGTAATTTTGTATTTATAAATAAATGTAAATTACGTAAATTTTTAACTATTTTACTGTTAACTCTGAATCATTGTTATTATGACATTGGGTTTACTTGTTTACATATTTATATGTAATTTAAATATGGAGGTTATTTATTTTACAACTCTTTGTACAACTTTGAAACAAATAAAACGCTAAATATTTTGTATTTTGGCTTCGACTTGCATTTTGGCAAAAGACCAGTATTGCAACAAAGTAATACTGGCAAAGTAAAAATAATAATGTGACTTTAGATTGTGATGAACTTTATTGCAGAATAGCAAAATTAAGTTAGATTGATAAGTAAAATTAACTTATAAAAGTTATCAAAGAAAAAAATGCTCTTTTTGAAAAAATATCGATCATACCATTACCACTACTTGAACTGATTTAATTTTTCTATTAACACGTTGTGTATTATTTCTTATAACTGACGTTTTATTATCTTATGAAAAACCATAAACCAACTATCCTATGAACTACAAATGAATAAGTGTAAGAAATTAATAATAACAAATAATTTAACGAAAACTGAATAAATAACATACAAGTCAAATGATTTATTGAATATAAATTTGTTGTTCATTAGCCTTTCTGCCTTACAATGTTTAATTTATTCCAAAATGCACGGCTGTCAAATTCTCTTTTATGTAATTTAATTACGGTTTTATTTTATGGCATGAAAGTCCTTAGATGCTAAAACAATATTCAATACATAAAAAAACTAATGAAACACTAAAAAGATTGATTTACAACATTTTAATCATACATGGAGAAAAAATTCTGGTAAAATAACCGCACTGCATGATAATAATAATTCTAGTTTAAAAGAAACTTAAATCTAATTAATAAAACCAAAATGTGCACTATTTAAACTATTTTATTGTTAATTTTTCCGTTCTTATGGTAACGGTCAACCGAAAATTCTGGCTTTCAAAATTATAGTCTTTATTACCACTCATTTAGTAAAGAATACAATAATAAAAAAGAAAAATTTTACCGAATGAATGGTTTTTGTACCATGATATAAGGTATTATGATAAAATAATCAAATTTACCAAAATTATCGAATATTTTAGTGTTTTCAGAGAGGTAAACATGGTAACTGTTATCATATTCTGGTAGTTTTGACCATATTTTTTGGTAGTGTAGATTTAAAAGTATAGTGTTATCAGAACTATTATTATACTTTAATAGTCTAGCAAAATGTCAACTCATTTTTTTAAAAACTCTTAATTATGGCATATTAATTAGCATTAGTTATGGGATAAGTAATGCAATGTTTTATATTATTTAATTACGAAAGAACGGGTTAATTAGAAATTCCTCTGCAAACTTAACTTTGTAAAACGATTTTCTTCTATAAATGTGTAAATATAAATTTTATTTCAGAAATTTGTTGCTTGTTGTATTTAAAGAAATAAGGGGAAAAAATTCTCTTAGAAATAATTTAATTTAAGGCAAAAATAATTTTAATTTACTTTAGCATTCTTTAAAATTATTTTCTTTTGTATTACTAGTTATACAATTGTTCTAGAAGTGTTTTTAGAAGAAACGTAGAATGTTGTCATACTAATGTTAAAATAATTTATTAAAGAGAAGGAGAAAATATCCCGTAGTTTAATACGTTCATAAAATACGTATTTTTTTACCCACGGATATAACTATTCTTACAGTTTGTCCTAAAGCAAAGATTTCATGTGACACAATAAAATGCATGTTTCTAAGCTTAAAATAGAAAAAAAAATCGTAAAAAGAACTTTGACATTGAAATTTTATGTTTCCTTATCTTTTAAAAATTACATTAGACGAAAAACAGATTCTAAATCATGAGATGTTCAACTGTTTATTTTCCGTGCAGAAAAAGGCTAAAACATTTCTTCTTCTTAAAAATTTCACTAGCATTTAAAAAACCATTGAAAATTTTTGAAATTGAAATAATTTTTATTATAATTTGCTCTAATAAAAAAAAGATTTTTTTTAAAAAAATAGTTTAAGTAAATAAGACAACGATGTTTAGAAAATAATCACCATTTAAAAAGCAAGTTCACGAATTCTTGATTGTCAGTATTTTTATTTTATGAAGTGAAAGTTTTAAAAATTAATTAAAATTTTTAGTTTCATATTTCTTAATTAAATTCCATTTATAATTAAATCACTTAATGATACAGCCTTTTCAATAATTTCATGTAGATAATTTTTATTTTTATGTAAAATTTAAATAAATACAGAAATGTATTAAAATTAATGCATAAAGAATAATACTTTATTAAAAATAAATTGCTAAAGAAAATAACTTTGCTCTTTTAGGGCAATAGAAAATTGGACAGTTGTATTTTTTCTAAATGTTTGTAAATAGTTTAAAAATATACGTTTTTATGTAAAAATATGTTTTAATTTGTATCATGGTAAGGCCAATAAAAAAATATTTTAAAAAATTCAATAACTTCTTCATCTGATATGATGTTTCCATTTTGAAATTCAATACATTTCACCTAGTTTTTAAATCGTAAATCCTTCCGATAAATAGTGATAAAATGTGATTATTTTTCGTGGGAGAAAGTTGATCTAGAATGAAGGATTTGATAATGTTTGAATGTCTCATATGCAAATTCAATTACTTTGTTGTTGAAAGATACATATCTTCAAGGAAGTGAAATTTTAGATGGAACGTAGTTAAATCGGTTGAATTTGTTTTTTTTAAATTAATATAAAAACTTACCATTACATAATGTTTATTAAATTGCGCACCCACGCAATGGAATTTTCACAACATTCAAAATGGCCCATCTGATACAGTGTTGAAAAAAATCGTTTGAACACATATAGATTATAATTTTAGCTTATTAAAATATCGTCTGCAAACTTTCAAATAAACATAAAAATATTAATATCATATTTACAAATATTCAAAGCAATCATGCTTTCCCGCAACGCACAGCTGTAACAGTGCCGCAAAATGTTCTGCTATGCATCGTCGATCACCTACTGATATTCTGTCCTATTCCTCGAGCAAGAAGCGAAATTTCTTAAGAAACGAAACTCTAATGAGGCTTAGCATAAACTTGCTCCTCCAAGAAGGATCAAGTGGGAAAGTTGATTGTATTCAAGTATGGTGAATAAGGTGGCTATTCTTGTGGAGCGAAAAGTCAGAAAAGTATGCCTTGTAGCATTCAATAATGCTTTAACTTTGTTTCTTAGTGCCGAATAATGTTTGAAAGTTCTTTTTTCGTTTATTAAAAACTTTTAAGACCAAGAAAGCATGTGATTTTCAAAAAGGAATTAACGATTCCATGAGATAAAAAGACTGCATTTTTAACTTTGACCTAGTCTTCTTGACACTATGTAAGATCCAGAATTTAAAGGTATAGTAATGTATATATCCTTAATAATGCATAATAAGTAAGTATAATAACGTAGTTTAATCAATCAGTATATAAAGTCAGATATAGTGTAAAATGATCATAAAACATTTTCTTTACCTTGCCATATTATAACTACAAGAAATAGTCTGAAATTTTCAGAACTTTGGTTTAAGTTTTCACATGATATTCTTTCAGAACATGTAAAATTACACTTCAAAACCCACTTTTAGTTAAATTAGTATTTTAATTTATTATAAGAGTGTTCAAAAATAAGAGAAAAAATGCTTTAAAAACTGACCTAAAATGATTTTTGTCAGAATTTTTTTTGATTAATTAAAAATATTCAGCACATCTGTGTTTGTCAGATATAGTGCATATTTATAATGTCTTGGAAAAAAATCTACTTATAAAGCATTTAAGGCTAGTTAATAAATACAAATTTCTGTCTTAAAGTTCGTCGTTTCTTTTAAACCTATAATTAACTTTTAATTTTTTTTCCACTGAGGAAGAAATTTAACTTGACTTTTAAATTCTGCTCAATCAGATGTATTTTTTTAAAAATCCTAGTTTGAAAATTAATTAGTTTTAATATTTTTCTCATAATTGTTTGAATATTGTAAAACAAACGTGGCAAAGAGAATCACCAACTTTTACTATTGAAGTTTTCTTTTTCTTTCTTTCTTTACATCAAAGCAATCTATCTTTGATTAAGTACAGTAAACTGTCATAAATTATTATAAAACTAATGACTGACTCATATAATATAATATAATATAATATAATATAATATAATATAATATAATACAATATAATATAATATAATATAATATAATATAATATAATATAATATAATATAATATAATATAATATAATATAATATAATAAAATATAATATAATATAATACAATATAATATAATACATTAACTATTTTAGTACACGGAGAAAAAAAATTTGATGCAAATTGTCGTACTGTATGGCTTTGACATTTCTGGTATGAAATAAAACATAATTCTGATTAATAAAAACCAAACTGTATTTAAATCATTAATTTAATAATTTTTTCGCTCATTTTTCAGCTCCGTGTAACGGTTTACCGGAAATTATGGTTATCACAATTATAGTTATTTATACCACAAATTTTATAATAAATACAAAACTTAAAAGTAAATTTAACAGAAGAGATGGTTTTTATGCCATGCTCTAAAGTATCATTGGAAAATAATAACAAAATTTCACCACATTTACCAAATTTTATCTTATATTGTAAAACCCGTTTTAATGTTAATTTTCGCAAAAATTGGCTTTGGTAAAAATTACTGAGCTCTTCAGTGTTCCTATCGAGCCAAAAACACAAAATTTACCATATTCTGATAGTTTTAACCCTATTTTTTTTATCAGTGTAGTCATTGATTAATTTAGATAAACTTATGCATTAATTAATTTGATAATATAATAGAAGAACTATTTGAATCATTGATCTATTAATTCTACTATTTGTATAAAATTATAATTATGTATAAAATTATTTAAAATTGGCCCAACAAAATGTGGGTGATGAGTTTTATGAGGTTTTACTGTTAGGGAATATTTGCACAGAGGAACAGACATTTTTTTTCGCAATTATATGCTGTCAATAATGTAAGTTTTGTGTTATTGTATTTTTTAGCTCATATTTTATATGCTTAATTAATAAATTATTAAAAACTAGAATAAACCTCATGATATGTGAAACATTTATTGATAGCCATCTTTACCACACTAGAACATACACTAAGTTCATAAATGCTAGCTTAAAGGTTAGATTAACTAATTTTATAAAATTAAATATTTATGCTGCCTCTCAGACCTAATTCAAATTAATTTGAAGTAAATATAAAGCTTTTTAAATAAAATAAGTTTTACTTAATATCAACTCTCTCCAATCACCAAAGCTTTATTAATACATTCTGCGGGATAGGAAATGAATTATATACATTTTGAAAGGAATAATTATATTTGTTATAAATTTGACGTAACGATAAAATTATATCTGTTACTATCTTTCAAGTTTGCGAAACTCATCCTGTAACTTACACTTTTACTTATAGATTGCAAAGCGATCATAAGAGCCTCTCAGGAAGTTGTCAACATTGTTGAGGGTCATAATTTTAGAAATCTATGATTAGCGTAGATAGAAATGATCATTAATTAATGTGACTAAACGCTGAAAATAATTTTCTTTCTTTTTAAATTTAAGGCAGGACGTATACATTTTCTGAGAAAGTTATGAATGTTCTAAAACAATCCTCACTGGCCGATTTATTTATTACTACACTGCGTTTCTTGTAGGAAAAAAAAAAACGTTTTCTTTCATTGTTTGTGAGAATTTTTTGTAAAAAAAAATATGTTTATCAATTCATCGTAGCACCTTAAAAAGCAAGATTAGAAACACTCTTGTGCATATGAATGCCATATCTATCACTTTAAAATTTGTACGTATTCTATAAATTCTTAATTTTTCTTGATCGACGCCATACTATTAAAATCAATTGTTCTTTACATAAACTCTACGTGGGATATTAACGGAAATATATAATAATCCGTTAAATATTTTATGCTATTATCTCAAAATTGCATCAATTATATAATCATAAAAATAATATCAAGCTTAATAATATTTTTTAAAAAAACTATCTCTTACTTATTTATAACTCTCGTGTAAAATTACTGTTATATTTCTATACACGTCAGAAAAATATTAAGCCAGTTTTAATACATTGCAAAAATGAACTCTTTATTTTTAAGTCACGATATCTTATAAATGATGAAACTTATCCACGTAAAACTATTAATATCAATCAATTACTAACATCAATATCTACAATACATATGAATTGGTAAAAAGTAGTGCTTTTTGTAAGTCACCCCAGCTCTTAAATAATTATGCATAAAAAATTAATCTTTAACTAAATTTTATGAAAGAAGTTGCCTTATATTTATGGAAAATTTTTCGTTGTTATTGGTGTGTATTCACTTTCTAATTTCGTGTTTAAAACCATTCGCAGAACATTTTTTTCATTTTTAATTACATTTTTTTTTGCTAAGAACTGAGTAAAGAATAAAAAATTACGTTATAAAACATACCTTTGTTTATTTCTTATGCACTTCTTTACTTTCTGATAATGTGTGATTCAATTAAACTACTAAAATGTCCGATTTGTTACGAATTCGTCCCGGAAATTGCATTCGACGTTTAATATTTCTAACACTTATTTTTTCATAATAAACAGTGTTTAATTTAGCTTGATATCACGACTTTTTTTGTTGGTTTTTCAGTAGCAATTTTAACTAAGAAGGCGCGTTATCAATTTCATAAAAGGAATACTTTAGATATCCCATATATTGAAATTAATTTATAATTTAATTAAAAGAACATTTAGTAATGAAATCTGTTTTGGCTTGAAATATCATTATACCAACTATGAATGCAAAAAAGAAATAGGTTTAATCACATTTACGAAATTAAACTTGAGTTGAATATATCACAGAAAAATGAGGAAAACAAAAATTTAATCAAATCCTTAAGGATCAATAATAAAATATCAACACTGTTGGGTGATTTCCCTAAAGAAAGTAAATTATTTTATCAAATCCCAAGACAGTTTTAGTGAAGAGATGAAATATACAAAAGATGAAATAAACAAAAGATGAAATAAATAAAAGATTAAATAAGCATACTGATTTTTACTTAGGTTTCAATATAAAATAATAGCTTTAAGACTTTATTTATTTTTTGTAAATTACTATATAGATTGATGAAGGATAATTTTTGAAATCTTGAGTAAATAAACTTTAATATCGTTACACAAGATGAAGGAAAATTTTAGTGTACAGAATGTGGCTATTGATTATAATAGCTGTTTATTTCTTTTAATAATCAGATAAATCAAGGAAAGCGAATGCCAACGCCCGGTATACCCAACACTGATGTTTCTTTAGATTAAATGCCACTGCCCTGTTCACAGTTTTCTATTATACCCTACACTGGTGTTTTTTTTTTTTTTTTTAAGATTAAGTGCTACTGATTGGTATACATTTGCCTGGGGCACTTTACCTTTAAAAAACACACATCAGTGTTTTATAAAGTGTAAATTAAATCACACATCAGTATAAAGTACCTTAAAAAACGTTAAAAGAATCAAAACTTTCTAGCAAAAAGTATTCGCACGACAAATGACTGAGTGCGGGCTTCTGCATCCTAAGTTATCAAACAACTGGTATTGTCTAGTAGGGTGTTTGAGCGAGAAGTTACCATTACTCATATGCATTGGAAATCCTTGAGTCAAATGAATTGAAAATTGACCAAACTTCATTAGTAATTATTAATAATGACCGTTTAATGTGATAAATTCTGTTAGATTATTCATTTTAACTGATTTCAATGGCTTTTATTAATAACAACCTGCAATTATTAATCTTAACCGATTAGTTGCATTAGCAGTAACATCTAAGCAATATTATTTTATCGCCTTATTGAAACGATTTGGGGATTTCATCAAGTCACTTTCTTTAGGGGAATTACCCAAGCAGAGTTATTATTTCAACATCTTCCGAGAATTGATCATCTCCCTTAGGAATTTGGTAAAACCTCTCTGCGATGCATACATTTATATTTAGTTATTAGCCTGTCTGATCATCCCGCTCATAAAAGTGTAATTACCCAATACGTTAATGTAATCGTATAATGTAACCGTTCTGGTTCATTTATTGCGGATGGTAATTTCATATTCTATGTAAAATTACATATATAGTTTAAATTTGTTTATAGTTTAAAAAATTATTTTGATTTGTGCAAAACAAAAGATAATTTATGTTTAGAAAATTACACTAATGAAAATTTATGTATCTACGTTTTCTTTGAGCTTACATAAATTCCATATTTTTTTAAATGTTAATTGTTCAATACATTCTCCAAATCATCATTACAAAAAATAAGAAATATCAAGATATCTATTTATTTTTCAAATTCTGTTTGTTTACTGGTGGGTCTTGACTCAATTCTAGGGTTTTAAATTACTGCAAAATCAAATGCGAAAGAGAAGCCCTGATTATAAGCATTGAAATTGTACATTTATAGAAAATAATGAAGTATTGAAAGAGGTATTAAATGGACAGTTCCAAAAAAATTAAGCAGTAATATATTGATTAAAAACTTCATTCGCTTAAAAATGGAGATAAAAATGATATATTCTCTTAACATGTACTTAAATCCTTTCAAAATAATTCATGACTTCTGAAAGCATTGGTTCCTAGCAAATGTCCTTTAAAACTTGAAATTAGCCCTTTGCTTACTGTATATCATTTTTAAAATCACATGTGGTTTAGACGGTGTACCAGCCATAAGCAAATGGTTAATACAGTCGACATGTAACATGCGCTTAAAAAAAAGCGACCATTCTTGTGTTTTAAAATTTAGACATAAGGAACACGATAAATTTGTTCGTTATCAAGAATACGAGAAATCTCATCAATTGCTGCCCATTGTTGGAATCTTGATCATGAATTCAATTTCGACAATGTCAAAATAATTTCCACCCCAATCACATCAGCTAATCTTGATGCCCAGGGATCGTGTTTCATTCATATGAATGCTGACTCAATTTTTAATGACATTAGTTCTTCGCAACCTCTCCATAGCAAGTGGAAATACATTTTTCCCTCTCGGCAACTTTAATTATTCTTGTTCTGTTTTTCAATTTTTTTCACTCTCGGCTACTGTGGTTTTTCTAGTTTTGTTTCTTACTTTTATTTTCCATTTTTTGTTGGCAACTTTACGTTTTATATTTTAAATCGCTTTTGTTTCTTCTCATTAACGTATGGCAAGTCTTGAAAATCTATGCCTGTTTGTTAGAGCTTGAAACATGTTAAGTGTTACTTTCAATTTGAATATTTTTGAAGCAAATAAAGTTTTCAAGCAAGTAATATTTAAAGGGGTATTTCGTGACATTGCTATTTGATTTTGGAAAATTTGAAATGTTTTCAGTTTTAGACTTTTTTTATGCAGCGAATAATAATGAGATTTTATATATGTAGTGACCTGCAATGCAATGATATGGAAACTATTAGAATATCAATATCTTAATTTAAAAATTAATATAAATATAAAACAATGCGATTAGCTGACGAATGCTGTATTCATCCTAAATATAACTATTAGCATAAAATATAAATTATTGCTTTTGTATTATACATAATTTGTTTAGAAATACATGAGAGTTTGAATCAATAAATCAATATAAAGCTTATTTCAAAATAAAACCTGGTGTCTAACAATTTCATTTTTGGGGGATTTCATTTAGTGGAACTATCATAAATTGGTATAATCTAGCAGTACATCATTAATCATTCGGTCTATGCGAATATCAAGCTTCTACTTCGAGCTTAAAATCAAACTAAATTACACGAAAAAATTAAATAAAATATCTATTCTATAGGGTGTTTTTTTTCTGTCCTGAACTTGCAAACGAAATAAAAGCGCTCTGAGGTCAAGGGATCATTTTTAAGTGGCTCTTGTAATTTCATCGCTTTTACAAATGGAGGTCTGTGGCCGTTCTATACAGAAAAAAAGCTATTTTCCCAGACAAATTTAGTGTAAAAGAAGGTATTGGATAATGCCGACAAATGGGAAGAGAGCACTAAACAAGGGAGGGTGTTTTTGTTTCTTTATTTTTATGAATTAAGAGGTTTATTTTACTTACTGTCTGCATTGATAAAGTAAGAAATATTTTATTTAAGACAATCCGTCTTTGCTGTTATATTACAAATACGTAAAAATCCATAAGTAGTTTTATCTTTTTCAAATGCAACGAGTTAAGTTATTCCTTCCTCTATGTATGTGATACTTTTTTCGGTGTTTAGAATTAGCATGAATTTCTTATAAATTAGCGGGAAAAAATGATAATGAATTTTTTGATCCATCTTTTGAAAATGGAGCTTTTAATATATAATTTAGTATTATTTAAAGATACAACTAAATTCTATATTAATTATCTTTTCCAAAATGTAACGAGTTAAGTTATTTTTCTATGTATGTAATATTTTTTTCTGTGTTTTGAATTAGTCTGAGCTTCCAATAAATTAGATTAAATTAGTATGAATTTCTTATAAATTAGAAGAAAAAAAATGATAATGAATTTTTTGATCCATCTCTTGAAAATGGAGCTTTTAATATATAATTTAGTATTGTTTAAAGATACAACTAAATTCTATTTTAATTAATTATTATTAGCTATTAGTTATTCTATAATTAGTTAAAAATAATAGTAAGCGTACGGGTGAAAGTGTTAAAATGTATGAAAGTAAAAAATATTTTCTTTCGCAATAGATAATTATAACGAGCTCACTCTAACATTATTTCTAATTTTGTTTACATTTTTCCTAAATTAATAGCTGCCGCAGCTCAGAAATTAGATGAAACCATTGCAGAAACTATGCTACACTGTAGTATAATTAAAATATAAAAGAATTAATTAATTATTATTTATGTTAAGTATAGTTTAATACATAATATACAAGAATCACATAATTCTTGTGTATTTTTAAGGAAGAATCTATATTTTCGATACAAATTAAAATTCCTAATATAAACTAGTCCTGGTGTAATTACTATAAAATTCATTCTCTTCTGTCTATGGTGTGTACTATTAATTTCTTACTCTTTAAACTTACGTAATTCAAAATAGGTAATAAACTGATATTAATTTTATAATCTTTCTTTTATCAATACAGAATAAAACCTAACTGCTATACCTTAGACATTTTGATATTCTAAAAAATAAACTAAGGTGACAGTGCAAACGATTCTTTGTGTCCTTTTATTCCTGTGTTCTTATAAATTAGAAGAAAAAATTAGAGTGAGTTTTTTTACTCATCTTATGAAAATGGTGCTTGTAATATAGAATTTAGTATTATTTTATTAAAGATACTACTAAATTCTATATTAATTAGTTAATACTTTATTAACGATAATCAGGCTTTGTTGCTACATTATAAATACGTAAAACTCCATCCGTAGTTTTATCTTTTTCAGAATGTAAAGAGTTAAATAATTTTTCTACGTATGTGAAAAATATTTTTTTTCGTTATTTTGAATTAGTAGGAGTTTCCTATGGGAGTTAAGTTATTCTTCGATGTTTATCATAAATAATATTTTTCGTTATTTTGAATAAGTATGAGTTTCTAATAAATTAAATTAAATTAGTATGAATTCCTTATAAATTAGAAAAAAAATTTGAATGATTTTTTAAGCGTTTTATGAAAATTGCGTTTTTAATATAGAACTTAGTAGAATGGCAGACATAAAATTTTTTTTTATCGATTTGTATAATGTCATCTTAATCTCTCTTCTATTAATTTTTATGGATGACAACTATCAAAAACCCTTGATGGCCATAGATTTTCGTGATTCTATTAATAACAGTTTTAAAAATAATTTTCGATATCGGAATTTAAGTTTGAAATACGTTAAGCAGGCAATTCTTGGATGAAATAATGTATGATCCTGGAGCTTAGATAAGCTTAATTCAATCTTGATAAGGGACACCTTATTAAATTATCTCAATGCAAATAAAAACTCCATACAGCTGCCGTAGAAAATTTGATAGTACATTTAAAATTTAGAAATCGAAGTTTTCCGAAATGGTACGACTTGTATCTATAAAAACATATTTTAACTGTAGCAAGTAAGAAAAGTTTAAAGCTTCATCCCTTACTGAAAAACCGTAATTTTGTTAATGTTCTAATTTTGTGGCTGATAAAGATCAGTGATAACTGATGACTATTTTTGTTTAACCTCAAATACTTTCAAAATTTTTGTTATTCGGAAACTTCAAATTCCTAGTACAATAACTGGTACACATTTTGTATAAATTAAAATTGCGCTTGTAAAATCTTTGATCATGAAATTGTAAATTGTGTTACCAGTTTTAACTCATAATTTTTTTCAAAAAACACATTTTTTACTGGAGTATATATAGAATGTGTCACACTGTAAAAAAAAAAAAAGACAAAGAAAAAAAACTAAAAATTCAGGTTGAAATATGTTACAATTATGTCACCCAACCATGACCAAGCACCTAGCCGCATTTTTCAAACCTCTATCTCTTAACGCCCACAGTACTATTACAACGAAATTTTAACCCTGATCAGACGACGCGAGCAGCGCCTGAGCTGGTATCTCTCTCTCCAAACTTCCACACCTCACCCAACGAGAAGACTCTTGGCCCCGACAGCTTTAACGTGCACCTTGCTGCGAATAAACATAGGTTGTTTATTTTATGGTCGAACTCAAGACTCCTAGCGGTCTGAGCGACACCTTAACCAACTGGAGTGCTCATGCTACAATCAAGTAATTTTTCTGTAATATATAACTTAAAGTATTTTAATAGAAAATGTAACAGATGTTGTATGAAATGACGAAGTAAGTGTGCAATCAGTCATCCCCCAAATTCAAACCTGGGACCCCTATTGAAGAAGCGATTAATATATCCCCTTGTCCATCCCGTCACGCTGTTGAAATTATTAAAAAAATAGATCTAAATCCGTAGAAAACCAGTTTGTTATATTGGGTAAAAAGGAAGACTATCGATAAACTTATCTTTTCGATATAACTTACAGTGAAAGTTGAAAGATATTGTAGCTAATATATTTTCAATAGTACTTACGTTAAGAATTTCTTTAATTTTTTATAAGGTATTGATTTTTTATTAAAGAAAACTTTATCAAAAACGTGTTTTCTTAAAAAAAGGCAAAATAAACTTGAGAAATATTTTTGCATGAATTTGCAATTTTGGTCTGGTAGGTATAATTATGAAATATATTCTTTAAACCTTTCAATAATGATTAGTTAATGTGATTTAATTATATAACGTAGAGTATTGACATTAATATCCTTTTTCACCTATTTCCTATTGATTATATTATTTTCCTTTTACAAATTATACAGCTTCAAACTTAAAACGTCCTCTTTAGAAGAAAAAGGCGCTCTACTTCCTTCATATCAACTCTACAGAGAACTACATGAAGCTAATTTCTTTTTACGAAATAACTAATAGTTATTTTTAAATAATTTTTTCCATTTTATTCACGTGAATGAGCTTCAGAAAACTCACTTACTAAGTTTGTATCTAATTTTCAAACTTTCAGTTTAAAATAAATATTTATTTTTTAAAAATGCTCACAACCTTAAATTTAAAAATTTGGTGACTGAGTCCCAGCGGATGCATTTCCAAAAAATAAAAAAGATTTTCAAAAATACTCAATAAATAAATAAAAAGCTTTCATATAATTTCCCGTAGTTTAACATGGAGGACCTGAATAAATGTTACAAACCATGGAAGGTAGGAAGGATGGTATAAAAATTCGTTCCCTTCATTACCTTCTGGCTCAATCCATAAGCAAATCCATTATTTTTAGAGCTCGCTTCTCTTGTTTTACTCTCAACTGAATACCTATATTTGGATACCAAGTCATAACTGAAAGTCTGAACTATGGCCTGAACCAAATGATTTGCAACGTCATTGGCAAGGAAAAAAAGATGAAGGAAGTTCTTTGTATCATCGGCACAGTGTGGTGTCTGTCTATCGACGAAATGATCCCAGTGTTTATGTTACAGCTCTTCCTGCTCTTTTACCTCACCAGATGATGCTTCTTCATCTCTTCTACCTACTATGCTAACTTACAGTAAAATCTCTGAAATAAGTTTTGAGATTATGCAATTAATTACGTCCGAAAAGTCAGGATTAAAATGCACACTTAATTATCTGTTTTTTTTTTTATTATTTTAAAAACATGCTTAATTGTCCGTATCGATAAACCGTCATAACCTTTCAAAATTATAAATAGCTTTGAAAGCAATCCTGGGAGAGAATAGCTCCTATAATTGCTCCACAAATACACTGCAAAAAATTCCGGATCAAATTATGGTAAAAAGTATTAGTACCCTGAGTACAGCATCATTAAAATCTAATGATTTGTAGCGTTATTTTTATCAAAAAAAACTTTTCTCTCTGTGTATTTAACATAACTCATATAAAAGTCTATTGAAGTACTTTAATTGTGACTAATAAAAAGCTATTTATAATAATGTTATATATCATAAGTTATAATTATAAAGGAAATAACCGTCTTCACTCAAAGGTATTGTGAATTCGTTTAGTGTGATGGATGAGTGGATGAACTTACTTTTCCTTACGTGTAGCTGGGTGGGTCCGTTGGTTTGTCTGAGCCCAAGTCTGCGGGTTCGATCCCCCGCTCAGACACCAGATTTTCGGGATGCAGAAGGTCCTCAGCGGCCATGTCGTATGATTATGTAATTGGCTCTTGGTTCTTGGCATTTCCACCAAAATTAAATTCCTGGTGCACTTTACCATCCAAATAAGAGTCTCGGTGCTGCCATCTAGTGTGGCAGAAACTAGACGTCCAAATTAACATGGCCAACGGTATCTAACCCATTGTGGTGGTCCTGAAGGAGTGGATACCACTTAGAACGCACTAGGTCTGCTTATGTGTGCGCACTTGTGCAGCTCATTGGAAATTAAAAAAAAAACTTTTCCTTACGTAACATTTCGAATCATAAGATAAAGCTTCATCATTACTAGCATTTCTTTTCTCGATGTTCCTATTCGAGCGATGTTTGCTCTTTAGAACAGCATCTGCTTAAAAACACAGGTTTTCTCAGGTATGCACTGGTAATGAGAGACTTATAGACATTTCAATCATAACATATTTCCATAACTCTATCAACTCCATGTGGAAGCGTAGCAACAGATTACAATTAAAAGATTTCCATGGGCATCTCGTACAACCCCTTGTCTTGGTTCACGGCACTCCAAGGATCCCACTTTGGGATCCCCTGGTTTTCGGTATTATTTAAAAATGCATGACGTGAAAGAAGGGAAAGTTAAACAGAAAAATGCTAACAGTAGTAAGCTGTTAGAAATTTGCCTGAAAAAAATGGCTAAAATGGTTAAGGGTTAAATAACAATTTATTTAATTGTTATTTTACCACATTCAAACAAAACAGTCAAGTGACTCTAAATAAGATGGCATTCAAACAGTTTACTGTAAGAAAAACCGTTTATTAACTGCTTTCACCTAATACGGTTAACCCCTTAACTTGTGCTCTCGTGTTAATTCGAGCGCACTGAACAGGCCAAACTGTACACAATCGAGATAATTCGAGCGGCGCTATGTTTTATGCTGCTATAATTTTTCACACTCGAATATAATCGAGAATTGAAAATAACAATGTGAAAACTACGAAAAAAATCATTTTATTGATATTTATCATTTGCATGGGATTGTAAGCTATTACACTTATTTATTCAAGAATAAAATATAGCCTTTTTCCATGGAACAAAAGAGCAGTATATCAAAATTGTTCACCAAAAGAAAAGTTGAACCAGGAGAGGAATCAAATTTTTTTAATGCATAAAATTTTTTTTATTTTCTGTTTGGCCGGTTTTTTTCAAAAAAATCTGTGCGTTAAGGAGTTAAACAACCAGAATTTCATAGCACCAACCAGACCCACCTAAATGAAGCCACTTAGTTCCTTGCAGATGGGTACCTATTACAGCCGAGAGGGCTAATATGTCATTCTCATGACCGACAGAACGGGGGTTCGTGTCCTATCGTTGACACCCCAATATTTCCTCCATTCTCTTCAACACATGAAGAGTTTCCTATGTCCTGACTCCTCAATAATGTCTCCTCTTATTCTACCACTTACAAACAATTTAATCAGTAGTTTCTTTTTCATACTTCTCTTAAGAGTCACGTGAGAAAATATGGCGTGGAAATTTTCATATAATTTTATGAAACCTCAACTTATACCTAATCAGAACTGCGTGAAACTAATATGACCTATTATTTTAGTCTTTTTACAAAAGCAATATGACAAAAAAACTAATTTAAATTGTCTGATTTATTTCTAATTCTCTGTAGAGCTATTGTACAATGTGAAAATACTTATGGAAAATTCATGTGACCTGCGATCACGTTATTAGCAATGATAAAAACATTTTTAAGACATTTTTGGATGTTTCTATACATTGTTAAAAATATTTTTAGAAAACAATTTAAAAAATATTATTTTATAATAGAGCATTTTTTTTTTATCTTAAGAGAAATGCTATGCATGTGAAAAAATATAAGTTTAGAAAAATATAAATGCGTTTAAATTATACTTTTTTACCTTCAAAATACGATTTTGTCAGATGGGAGCGTCGCTTATACTTTTTTATATTCTTCGTTTGCCATTTTAAGTAAAGTTATTTTCTACAAATGCAATGTTATTGTTATCAACTTGAACACTTCTCTTTTTCCCTCCTATTAGAGCTAAGAATGACGCATGCATTTTCACATTTTTAGCTCATGAATAAATTATGACGAATGTAAAATATATTCCAGGATCTTGTTGAGAAGATTGATTCATATTTTTTTCTCAAGTATCTTGACGTAAAGATTAAAAATTCTAATATACGATTGACAAAAGTTTCTAACTTATAGCATGGAATCGATTTCGTTTTTCTGAGAATAGTTATTTACCCTGAAATATTTGCATACTTATGTTACTAATGCAAAACAGAATTTCCTTTTCTTCAACTTTTCTTATATTTTATCGTTCATTTCAAACGAAATTTGTACTTTATAACATTTCATAATTCTAATCTTTTTCATATTTTAATAAATTTCACTTTATAAGTAGTAGAAAAAAAACATTGTAATTTTTCAGCTAAAAAAAACTTTTTGACTCAAATAAAATGAATTAATTAGCATTTTTTTCAGATATATTAAATTTTAAAAAATTTATTTCAGATAACTAATTAGTAAAACTTTTTAAATTTGAAAAATAGATCACTATGTTCAATGCGATATTCCAAAATGCCATCCAAATGCGATTCCAAAATTTATCCATAATTTATCATTATCAAAATTTATTATCATTTATCATCATTATTATCATTATTTATCATCATTATTATCATAATTTATCATCATTATTATCATTATTTATCATCATTATTATCATAATTTATAATCATTATTATCATTTATCTTCATTATTATCATCATTTATCATTAATAAGATCTCTGAAATTTTTCTATTCTATATAACTTATTCTGTTCCATATATCTACTTCGATATATATTCTTCTATATGCCTTTTTAATATATAAATAAATTCTTGAAATATATCACAATTTGAAATCAATATTGGATAAGAAAATGAAATTTTATAAATAAACACAAAATCTTTATAGAGAATCCAGATCGAAATTTGATTTTCAGTTATTAAAAGATAAATAATTGAATTTAAGAACAAAATCTCCAATCCGAACTAAACCAGACCTGACCAACATCCACCCGTCACGTTAAATAGTGAAACCTGTCCAATGGCTTTATTGAAACTTTTATTTCCAGTTGCCTGAGAACAAAAAAATGAACATTTCAATTTACAATGTGTTTAAAAAGTTAAAAATGATTTATAAAATTTTTAATTATTGTTATAAAATGGTTATATATTTGAAAGAGAAACAAGAATATGTTCATAAATTAAGTAATGATGATGCGTTGCTAGATCTAGTTTTTTAGTGGATTTATCAAAAAAACTTAATCAGCAAAGTAAAAACTTACAAGGACAAGATATTTAAAAATCGATGTTTTTAATTCCATAAATGTTTTAACAAGGATTGCAACTTTGCAATAATAAAATTTTCGCTGCTAAATAATTTTACAATAATCAAACCTAAGAATTTCTCGAAACATATTAATAATATGAAGATGCTTATTAAAGAAACATTTGATAATCGTTTCTGGAATTTTGAAAAAATGATAAAAATGTTTCATATATTTACATGCAAATTTCATAATGACTTTGTTAGAGTTCCTGAAAAGCTGCAAATGGAGTGAATTAAGTTACAGTATCAGAAAAGAACAACCGAACTTATAAAAGGTATCTAGGTTGAAAAGTTAGTTTCGCGCATAAATACATTAAAAGGTTGAATTAATTAAATCGCCACTGCAGTCAGACTTTTACCGATAAAAAATGTTTCTTTTAATTTTACAGAAAGATGTCAAATTAAATGACGTGTGCTACTATTTTCCAAATGAGAATGAACTTATAAAAAAAAATTATTGCACTTACATACTGTCATATTATATTACTACTGTCATTCTTAATTTAAAAAATTATTTTAAATATTTATGAAGGTATGTTTGTTTCCACTTGACTTATTAAGAAAATAGTTTATTTGCTTTCAGAATTCCGAAGAAATAATTCTAATCAGCTACTAATAACTTATGAACACATATGAAGGTAGCAGTACAAAGGTTTTGTGTGCTTTATTTAAAGTAAAATGCTTGGTATTTTCATCGAAAAGCTATGTGTCTAATATCAACTTTTACAATCCAAACAAATTTATTTAGTTGCATTGCATTAAATTTTAAATATTTATGAAGGTATGTTTGTTTCCACTTGACTTATTAAGGAAATAGTTTATTTGCTTCCGGAATTCCGAAGAAATTATTCTAATTAGCTACTTATGACTCATGAACACATATGAAGGAAGCAGTACAAAGGTTTTGTGTGTTTTATTTGAAGTATAATGCTTGGTAATTTCAGTGAAAAGCTATGCGTCAAATATCAAGTTTTACAATCCAAACAAATTTATTTAGTTGCATTGCATGAAAGCAAGAACATCTTTATCAGTTAAAAAATATTAAAATGATTTCCAGTTAATAAATTAGTAAATAAATTTGGTAAAGAACTCATTCATCAGTTCGTGTTAATTAAAAAAGAAGAAGAAAATAAAAAGGTCAAAAGAATTATAAATGTTTAGTCTCAGCTACGTAAATGATGCATGAAATAGCTTTTTTCAAAATCCCAGCTGCGTTCTGTTTCCGTTTGCATTGCTTTCTTTCGCCTCCACATTCTCAGGAATTAAATTCTTAGTCATTCTTTCTTTTTTTTCTTTTAATCATCAATGCCGTATTGTTAAAAGAAATATTAAATAAAAACTAACAAACTTTTGATATTTCAAACAATTACTATAGAGGCTGTTTTCAATTATTTTTAAAAAGAATAAATTACCTAAAAATATTAATTTTTAAATTATTCTTTCTCCTAGAGCAGGGATGGTGAACCTTTATACACCAACGAGCCATTTTTTTCTGAAACGTTGTTTAATGAGGTCATAGACATGCCGTCAAATAATTTTGACTACCTAGTTATTGAGAAAATAATAATACTAAATACTATCAACTCAAAACTCTTTATTTGCTTTGAAAAAAAACATTTTGCAATGTCTCAGTTATACGCGTAATACAAATTAAAGTAACATCAGTGTGACTTCTGTTGTTGCAGATTAGATGACAGATAATTTATATTAGGTTGTAAGATGTTAGTTTAAGCAGGACTGTTAATTTTTTTTGCTAGTCATTTATGGTTAGCTTGTTTTTTATGGTTATTAATTGTTTTTTTAGCATTAATTGTTAATTTTTTTACTAATAATTGTTTATTATTTTGTGTCTTTTGTGAATTTCAATTTAATTGTTACATATGCTTCATAGTGTAATAACATTTGTGTAATAACAATTCATAGTGTAATAACAAATGTGATCGGTGGCATGCCCAAAATATTGCATCGGGTGCCATTGGTTCGCTATCCCTGTCCCAGAGGGTTCCAAATGAAATGAAATCCAATGATTATTAAGCAGCGATCCAAAATCAGCGGCCATAACAATCACGCGACCTAATGTTCTCTTTTGAATTTGACCTTTGGTAACTGTTCATTAAAGAAGATGAGTTATCGGTTAAAAAAATTAAATAAATATTAATAGATATAATTTATAATGGGATTGGAAAATTTAATTATAATTAAAAATGATAAACTAAGTAATAGTTTTTAATCTAATTTTATAAGCTGCTTTGTTGAATGTGTAAATCCTCAAAGAGATTTCTGGTTTAAAAATAATAAAATTCAGTTTTTATTTATGTGTAAGATTTTAAGGACCCACCTTCGAAGATCAAACTTTTGGTAGACACTATGCAGATGCTATAGGAAAACAAAAATTAGTTCTAGATTTTTATAAGAGGGCACTTGTTTGAATAACTTTTTTTAACCGATTGTCAAATCATTAAAAAATCGCTTTCCTATCAATTTAGGAACATATAATTCCATACTATTGATATAAATTAATATTTTTCATATTGCTCCCCTTTGGCTATTTATTAATAATTTATTAATAATCCATTTTGGCTTTTATAATGTTTGGCAATTTACTAATAATTAAGACCCACAAATATATAGATCAAAATTTTAATAGAAAATTACTTTTTACAATTTGTTAATGTGTCAATTTCTTTAGTTTAAAAATTTGTAAAGTTTCACTAGCCCTTCGAATAATTTACTTCATTGAGTAAAACTTCATAATTTGATTTACTGTGTTATTCCAAATATAGCATCTAATTGTTAAAAGGTCGGTATGCATTCAAATTACTCGTACGCATACCGACCTATTTAAATATAAATTTACTAAAAACAATTTCATGAGCAAGGTATTAAACTGTCCAATAAAATTTTCCAATCACTTATTAATATTAAAGGCATTTTTTAAACTTAAATTGAATGCTCTATTTGAAACAATTACTTTAATAACAATTGTATAGAAAACAATAAAATGTACTGTGGTTAACTTCATTAAAATGCACGTCAAATGATTTGCTGCAAATTGTTTATACTATTAGTAATTTAGAGAAAGAATAAACAATGTTACAGTTCATGAAGCAACAAAATTATTAAGTCATTCAATTCCAGAGGTCAAGATATTAAATATAAACAATTATTCATTTGGTTATAATTGGTTATTATTTCAATATTTATATATCTCACATATTATGTTTATAAATTTATGTAACTTAAATTTTTATAATAACTTATTTAGTATTTTGTACATTTGTATTTTTCATTTTTTTAGGCATGTAAAGGATGCGTAACGCAGCCATGTATTTGCACAGGAGACAAAGGCCCATTCGTAAGCTTTACATGTTTTTCTTAACGTTTAATTTAATACCTAAACAACTTTTCTGCTATTTCTTAAAATAAAATTATTATGGAATTTTAACTCTGATATTCATTGCTTGTTATTTATTCTTTACATATGTAAGATTTTCATGAGTTGACATTGAATCACTTCACGAGAAGAATTGCTTTTATTTTCCGAAAATTTAATTTAGTGGGAAATGGTTAAAAACGAAACTAAGATTTAAAAAAAAAATTTAAAAAAAGGAAATTGTTTTCTTTTATCAATTGGTTTATTTTTACCGAACTTTCTGGGCAGAAATATTGTTTAGCAAGAAAGAAAAAAAATAGTTGTAGCATTTTACAATATGGATTCATTTTCAAATTTTTTTCACTTAAAATAAACAAAATAACTCTTTTACCGTCTTCATAATAGTGTTAATTTCATATTTTTAAGAAAAAAAATAACTTTATTGTACAAATATAAGTTTTATGTATAAGCATAAAGGGAAAAAAATAAAATTGAATATTTTTGCATCACCAAAATAAAATAAAGTATTAACCAAAAAAAGGAGGAAAAAATATTGAACCTTAAAAACATTCCAGTTGATTTTTTGACGCAAAAATAACCTCCTTAATCTAAATATGACCCCCTTTCTTCCTTCCGATTTTGCTTTTAGAATTGTTTTTATGAAAATTATTACATAGCTTTTGAGACTTTCAGTATGTTAACTTCTGCAAAAGAAGGTTTCCAAAATTAAGCAAAAACTGTGTCGAAGCTCAGAAACAAATAAAGTCGGATTTCAAAGCCCCATGAACTCATTTTTGAGACTATGCGTACTCTCACTTAAACAACAAAATGAGTGCACGATGTGTTCTTTTTGAGACTATGCATTTTGCTCAAAAAGTCTACTTTGAGAATGCCACATGGTACCTGAGTAGTTAAAAAATAGGACTCCGGTCCGGAGGGGCCGGAGTTCAATCCTCGACTCCGCTAAGACCCACCGAGTAAAGGCGGTATACTTACTCGTAAAATCTGTGGAATCAAAAGTCCTGTGGTCGATCACTTACCAGTACCATGGGTACTGGGATCTGGAGGAAATTTCTTTCCTCTTCAGATGGATGTCTTCGGATCATCCTCAGGTCTGTTTCTCCGACTGTCGCCAATAGCCCAGAGTGCAGCTCTAGTGCGACGTAAACGAAATACCTAACTACCAAGTTGAGCATGTCACTATACGAAAGCAAAATACTAACTAAGTATAATTTAATAAAAGCTCAAGAAGCTTACTAATTCCAAATTTTATATGAAATTTCCTCTAATTGATATTTTCAAATTAGAATTGTTAAATGTAAAAGAACTCTTTACCCGTCATTATATGTTTTATCTTCGAAAACACTACCAAGTAAAATATACGCGAAGTATAATTCAAAATTGATCGTTACCAAATATTTTTTTCAGTTTATTTGTACCAAAAATAGCAGATATTAAAATTCCTTTGTTACATACTCCAATATCTAAGATATAAAAGTTGGAAGTTCTAAAAACAATTTATGAAGCTCATAATTTTTCCTAATTTTCATCAGGGTTCACCAGGGATACCAGGACTGCAAGGTCCACCAGGTCATCCTGGTTCCATAGGGCCAGAAGGACCTCCTGGTAAAAGAGGAAATAAAGGAGACATTGGATATCCAGGAGCTGATGGTCCCAAAGGCATTAGAGTAAGATAAAAATAATTCAGTTTCTTATCTTAATTTCTCAACAGCTTTTAAAATTTTGATAAGTTTTATTAATTTATTAATATTATTTTTAATTAACTTATGAGATAAATTAACTATTGAGAAATAAAAGCATATAATGTCTTAATTTTAGTTTAATTTAGTTTTACATAGTAAATAAGTATATACCATACAATTTAAATTTTGATTTAAGTTCTTTATTGGCAAATAAATGTAAAATATTACAAATAGTACTCTAGCTATAACTTTTGTTTTCCTTTTTTCAGGGAGAAGATGGCATGCCAGGCTTTGAAGGTACACCAGGAGTACCTGTGAGTAAAATATTTCTCATCATAGGTACAAAACATCCAAGTACACAATATTTTTGAGATCAACTCGATACAGTGAATTTATGGTATATTCTTTTATCAGACATAGGTTGCAACCATTATTGAACATAAATTTTGCTTTACAGGGCTTACCTGGAAGTGATGGACCACCCGGAGAACGTGGTTTTCCAGGTTGTAATGGAACTGATGTAAGTTAATGGCCTTTATTTTAATAAATTCCTTGTATTCTGCAACTTTATGTCAACTGTCATTTAATCGATTATTTCTGCAGATTTATTATTTAGAAAGTTTACTCTTTTTTCTTAGGGTCGCCCAGGGCCACCAGGTATACCAGGCAGACTAGGTCCCAAGGGTCGAGATGGAAATCCTGGATACTGGGGACAAAAAGTATCTATGCATTCAACAATTATATTTATTTTATTTTTTATTTTATCACCGTCGATGAACAGCCGACCTAATTTTGAGTTTACGACTACCAATATTCAACTCTGTAGTTTTGTAATGTTGAACCCAATCCAGAAGACAAGAGAACTCAAGGATCAATTATCTGGAGAAATCTGCCTTTGTGGAGAACTTTCTGATGGCATTAACATACATTTGCGTTACATAGAGAGGAAAAGAGAGAGAGGTTGGACCAACAGCAAGGTTCTAACCTAGGATCTGTCTACCACTGAGGATATTTTACGCCATCACTGCGGTCGGTACGACCCAGGTACGGAATTCCTATCAACCAGCCATTGCTGGGATTGGAACCCGATCTCCTCATTGGGAGGCTATCACTCTATACTCTGAATCACCACGGCTCTTCAACAATTATTTAAATTTTACTGACGGATTACTTAAACCAGATTTCTATAAAATGATTTCTGCCACTTTGATGAGGACCAGAAAAAAAAACAATGCAAGTCGTAATGTTTTTTTCATCAGATAGTTGTCTTCACTTTTATCGGACCTTATCAAAGCACTAAGAAACATATTTTAAAAAACTTGGAGGCCAGGCTGCATATTTAAAATATCGTGAAAATCAACTAAACTAATTACTAAATTGGTTATAAAACCAAACTCTTAACTAGATTTTTTATAAAGTTATTTCTAATGCCTTGAAAAGTTTCTGAAACATAAAGGGCAGAAATGTCTTCTAGAGACAACTGTCTTCAACATCGAGAAAATAAAAAATGGAGGTTATCAAATCTCCAAGTTTCTAATTTTAAAATCCTATAAAAATTGCTTAAAATGACAAAGTTTCCCAATTTATAAAAATAATTAATTTTAAAAATTTTCTTTAAAAGGGAGATCCTGGAGAAGGAGGAATAAACTCTCTAGGCATTAGAGGCGAACCAGGAGAACCAGGAAGACCAGGATTTCCGGTATCATTTTTTGTCATAGTTGATGTTGATATAAATATTTTTAAAGTGACGTTTTAATGAATCATTGAAATATTCCTCTTAGGGACCTATTGGATATCCAGGATCACGCGGTGCTAATGGAATAACAGGAGATTCAGGACCCCCTGTAAGCCAAAAATAACTTATATAAGAAAAATACTTTAGATGACTGTTTCTTTTACATTTTAAGCTATTCATGAATTAAATGTTATTAAATTTTGTAATTTTCTGAATAATTGTTTAATTTGTATAGGGTGTCCAAGGTTATCCTGGAGACAAAGGTGGACGTGGTCCAACAGGAGAGGGTGTACGGGGTCAAAAAGGACAGAAAGTAGGAATGCTAATTTTGATTTTAAAAAAACGTCATCCTTTTTTTTTTACAATTTGTAAAAATGGATCATGCATGTTCAGGATTATTTTTATTAAAAAAAATATCTTTCTTAACTAATTCTTAGGGTGAAACAGGTCAAACAGGAGATATTGGCAAACCAGGAATTCCAGAAGCTGTAAAACCTGAAGATGAACTTACAGGATCACCCGGTGAATCCGGAGACCGAGTAACAAAAAAATTCTTTGTACTATTATTTGATTAACTTCTAAACTATGCTTTACTATTTTTTGCAAATCGCATTTTTAGGGAGATAAAGGTGATGATGGTGTTCGTGGCTATGATGGCAGGCCTGGCAATCAGGTACAAAATAGTAGGATTTTTTCAGTTGTTATATTTATCACAAAATTATTCGATTGCGTTCGTCGCAATTTTTTTTCTTTTTTGAAAACTACTTTAATTAATTTTTTTTATCATCAGAGGTCCTAAAATTATGAATCTAATGTAATCTAATGCAAAATTTATTAAACGTTTTTTTTCTTTTCAAACTAAAGGCATATTTGAATACAAAAGCTACAAAAAAAATTTTATACCACTTTTACAGCTATGCAACAAATCGTAACATAAAAAATATCAAAATATTTTGCTTTTAGTTCGAAACATTGTTACTATCATACAAAATCTGAGAACGAAGTTTCAAGGAATTCTATAACAGACTTTTTTTGTAATGTGTGTTAACATAAAAAGATTATTTTCAAAACCTACGTTCTTCTGAAAATGCATTTAAAGTATATAGTGAATAAAAAATTTATTTTCCGCATAATACTAATTCGCAATTCAAAGGAATTTAGAAAGCTACTGAATATACACCGAACAGCCATTACATTATGACCACCCTGCTAATAACATGTAGGACCACCTATAGTCCTCAAAACTGCTTGCAACCGCCGTGGCATTGATTCCACAAGGTGCTGATAGGTAGTCTGAGGTATCTGGTACCAAGCGCTCACCAACTGGTCCTGAAATTCCCTCACATTGCGAGGGGATAGTGTGGCAGCACGAATTTGGTTTTCCAAGTAAGATCACAAATGCTCTATTGGACTAAGGTCAGGTGAATTTGGGGACCAAGACATGACTTGAAAGTTACTGGAATGTTCCTCGAACCAATCCATGACGATTCGACCCTTATGACATGAATTTATCGTTAAAATTTGACATGTCATTGCTAGTAAATTGTAATTCTCATTCTATAAAAATCGTAAAAGGATACAATAATGGGAGAACAAAAAATGCATTAAAAAAACGTATAAAAGGTATTGATTAAAATAAAAAAAGATGGAAAGAAATGTGTTAGTATTGTAATTAAACATTATGATGAAACTACACATAAACATATTTTTTAATTAACAATACTTTTTATATTTCTATAGGGTCCGAAGGGACAGAAAGGCCCTGATGGAGACAAGGGTGAAAGAGGAGAATTGGGACCAAGGGTAATATATTTTTTAATTTAATTCAATTTCTGAACTATTTTTATGACCATTTAAACATATATGCTATAAGCTATAAATATTACTCAAACAAGAATTAAAATTTTAATTGTTTTAAAATTTCAAAAAATATATTTATCACTACTCATACCCTCCAACATTTGAGGTGTTTGCAAAATATTATTCGCAGTGGTAGAGAGCATATCAACTTAATTTTTTGCAAACAAAAAGAATTTCTTTAAACCTTTTATCAGAATTTAAAGAACATAATCATATGCCCGTTCGGTGTCTTAGATATCTGCTTAAAATATTTCTGTGTAGTACAAAATTCTTTTAATTCTAATTAATTAAAAAATTTAACTTTACCTTTTTTTGGCTACCACTAAGACAAATATTTTTCCTGAACTACAGAAATTTGAAGTAGTAGAAGGGTATTTCATTACTTATATTAGTTTTGAAAGGTATTAAAGTTACCTTCACAAAAATATTTTATAATTAAATATTTATCTGAACACGTTCAATATTCAAACGATGAATTTACACTAATATACAAATATATTAATGTAAAACTGTTAAGTTACGAATTCTTTAATAATATACAAATACATTAGAGTAAGACTGTTAAAGTATGAATTCTCTAAAATAGTGTTTTTCATTTTATCAAATTCTAAAACTTGTTGAAACTCGCATATTTATCCACATTTTTTTATTTGACCAATCATGTGGCAAAATTATATAAACTGTTTCACTATACTCGAAGTAATAACATATATATTCTTTATAGAAAAATAGATTTGATTTTTTTTAACATAATAATTAAAATAGTTTAAATGTAGTTTTAATAAATTTTAACAACATCTATACACTGCTGTGTGCGCAAATTTCCATGGTATAGCAGAAAATGAAATTAATTCAAAATGTTATTGAGGAATAGTTTTTTATGCTTTTATAATAATATAACAATGTAAAAACTGAGAAAAGTTTATTTTTTTCAACAAAATAAATTCAAAGAATAGTTCATTAAGTTTATTCGAATGTTTAAATTTGAAGAGGTTTTCTTGATAAACTGGACCTTTATTTTATGCCAATAATATTATTTTTCTACGTTAAATAACACTTGATTTCATTTATTTTAATTTTTGTGATCATTTCAAAGTTATATAATTCAAATACAATTGGAATTTACTTCTGTTCCAAATAGGGAAAGAGGGGTAGAACTGGATTCCCTGGACCTTCTGGTGAAAGGGGACAAAAAGGTAATCCAGGTTTGACAGGCAGAGAAGGAAAACCAGGATTCAAGGTAATCTAATAAATTTTAAGATTTCAAAAACTCTTGATACTCCATGTTTATCTTTACTCCATGTAAGATGAGTAAGAGTTTTAGCATTAAGGCAATTAAAATATTTAAATATTACTAAAAACGAAATTGGAAAATTTAATGTTCTACTAATGACCAGCTGATTATTAACATTAATTTAACCATTTTCGATTTACAATTAATCTTTTACGTTGACTACGCATTCTATTTAGATTCTTTTAACAGATATAAACAATAGTGGGCGTCAATACGTACTCACGAACTGTTAGGTTGCGAAAGCTGCAATGCTTAACTAAACACTCATCTGTTACGGAAGGGCTCCCTTCTGAAATTTTATTAGTTTTATATTTTTTATAACTTATTATGTAAATTAATTTTAAGACACGAAAAACCATTACTAGTGTTCTAGATTATTCCACGTCGTAAAAATCATTAGTTCCAATTTTATTTTATTTAATTTTATTTTTTTTGAAAAGCGAATGAAATAGATTTTAAACATGCAAAAATAAATAAATTTAAAAAAAATAAATAAATAAATAAAATTAGAAAATAAATAAAGTAAAAAAATTTCTCACTGACTACTGTGACCACTGCTTCATTTTCAGCCCATAAATAATTGGAAATTCAATTCTTTTAGAGTAAAAGCTTTATTTTAATTCATATTACCTGGGATTTAAAACATGTCGTGGGTACAGTTATATGACTAAATAATTCTTAGACATCCATTTTTTTTTAAAAAAAAAGGGTAATGTTTTGTCCTATTTCAAACGTTGTCCAGTTTTATACCGACCAATGTATAAACGATTAGTTGGAGTGGATATGCAGTGTCATTTTAAATAACCTGGACAAAGTTAAAACAAGCAATAACAGATCTGCAATAAGATTCAAAAATCGCGTAGGGACATAGGGTCAAAGGCCGCTGAAAGTGGGAGCAAATCATAAGTAATATTCAAATTAACAAAAACCATTGTACACCCTTTTACTTATACTTTATTTCGGCACACTGCAAAGGTGCGACCAATAAGGGATGTTCAAAACTTTGTCTGACCCCTGGCACGTTAATGGTGCACATTTCTCAAACATACCCGGTGTATCTCGAACGTATCCTGCTGCCACAACAACTCTTCTTAAATCTTTCTATGATGAAACGGTTGCTTTGTCAATAAGTACTTTAAGAATTCTTACAAGAAAAAATATTGAGACAAATCTGGTGATCTTGCTGGCCATGTCATTATTCCTCGTTTTTTTTTTAATTGAAAAGCTCTCTAGCGGTTGCGGATAGCGTTTGTGATCCTATGCTTCCATGTATTTTCTTCTGCTTCGCTCTTTCATTTCAGCTTGTTATTTTAAATCATCCAGTACAATTTCAAAGCTTTAACTAGAGAACCTGATAATGAAAAATGTATGTCTAATTCGAAATCGAAAAATATTGAATTATATCTAGTTAGAGAGCAATATCCACAATACTGTAAAATATGCAGTAATTGCTTAGAAATAAGTTTCCATTACGGAGCCTGCGAGTGTAAAGCCAAATTTAAAATGGCTTTCGCCAGAGCCTTTGAATGCTAAGAGTAAATGGGATGTTCATAGTAGAATTTTATTATTTATTGGATAAAAAATTCGAAGAAAATTTTACAAAGAAAAACTCTATTCTTTTTTTAGGGAATGCAAGGACAACTAGGCACAGCTGGACCCCCAGGTCCTCAAGGTTACGAAGTAAGTTATTATTATTATTAATATTATTATTATTATTATTATTATTATTATTATAATAATAATAATAATAATAACATTTCAATACCAATAAGAAATACTTTAAAGAAGTCTAAAGATTAAGTTTGTAACTGTACAAGTGTATTCACTGGCAAAGTGTTTCGCATGATGTCAGTAAAAACTATTTTATATGGTTTGTTTGTTTTTCTAAAATATTTTGTATAATTTTTTTTTCATCTTGAGATTATATAATATGCTTCATTAAATGAATGTTGTGTTAACTAATGTAAAATGGACTATTATATATACTCAAAGTCAAGTATCTAGTTTAAAATGGACTATATATCTCATTTCAAAAATATTCAATTGCCTGATTTTGCTATATAGGGGCCCCCTGGAGAATTCATTGAATTTGGTAAACCACTTCCGGGACCACCAGGAAGCCAAGGAGAACCAGGGGATCCTGGTTATCCAGGTGTTCAAGGTAAACACAATAATCAATATAAATTTATCTCTGTGATTCACAAACTACTTTTTTGACACGAAACATACATTATTGTCCTAATAATTAAATGACAAATCAAAGATCTAAAGATTTGCCTAAAAATATTAGTTATTATTTTATAATCCCAATTTTAAACTCGCTCATGTGTCTTATTATTTCATTTCATGAAATATAAATAATGCTACATAGGTTAGGAAAATATACCTAGTAAGCTGTTAACTTCTTAAAGCAGAATTTTTTAAACTTATTTTCATACTTTTTTTCATTATTTCGTGTTAATTTAGGTCAAAATAAATGAAAAATATTATATTTAGTCTTTTAATAATTTATGAAATACAGCATGAAACATCGGAGTTTTTTTCTGGGTTAAAGGAAATATCCTCCAAACACCACTCATTTCCGAACAATATTTTTTTCAATTTCGCTCTTATTAGGTGTTATTTATATTTTTTTTAAAAAGTTATCCATCATTGAAATTACTTTTATCTACAAAATTAACAATTGATAAATTTTTGAATATGAACGAAAATAATTTCAAGCTATTTTCTTAAATTTTATATTTTAGTGCTAATATAATTCTGATAATCTAATTATTAGTAACTATTAGACTGTTTCTTATAATTAAAAATGCACAAAAATATAATTTTGCTTGTAATTCACGGATCTGAAAAAATATATATATAAGGAATGGTGTCCCAACAGCATGAAAGAGTTGAGATATTTACAGACATAAAAAAACAGCATTTCATAACACCGTTTATCTTTTTAAAACTGTTTCTTGACTTAAACTCTGCTTTTATACAATAAAAAAAATTTCGATGATTTCTTCAAAGGTGCACCTGGAAGACAAGGACCAGTAGGATTTAGAGGACAACCAGGACCACCAGGAGAAGCTGGTCAACTCGGCGAAACCGGACCACATGGCATGAGTTTTAAAGGAGAACCAGGAGAAGATGGTAAGTATCGCATATTTCTTTTTACTGACTTAATTCTGACAGTAAAACTTAGAAGATAATATTTTTTTTCAGATAAAAAACATTTTCTTGTAATATTTTTATAGTAGGTAAAAAATGAATAAATAATTATCGAAATATATAGTTTAAACGCAAAACATTTATTATTCATTAATTTAAAACATTGAAAAACAAAACATAAAATAAAAAATATAAAGCCTGAACATTTTACCAGAACTAAACTTTACCTTTCTTATCATATCTCACATAATTTAGAAGTTGGATTTGTAAAGGCATATAATGTGGCTTTGAGGAGAACTCCTCCAGACTGAAAATCTGGGTCTGTCTGCTGCTATGGTAACAAGCGAGAGCACATTTCTAATGAGGGTGAAATGGAGAAAAAAAGGTGTCGATTGGTTTACTCACGACGACCTACGCTAGGACAAAACTATTCACCCCACACCCCTATTCGAAGTGACCTTTCCTTGTAACCATAGTACCAGCCACGACGCGAGACGAGTGTCTGGAGGAGTTCTCTTGAAAGCCGCACTATACATGATTTTTCTTGTTGTTAAATATATATTTATCGCATATTTTTCTTTTCTTTTCTTTTCTATTCTCAGTAATGGCAGAATATATTACCAAATTTTTAAAAATTTTAAAAAAATTTCCTATTTAATGTAAAATATCTTAATGATATTCAATCACTTTGTAAGAATTTGCTTTCAATATTACTATAATTCTTATGATTTATGAATTATAATAGATTAAAATAACAATATGCTCTTTTGCAATAGGAATAAATGGTCTCCCTGGAATGTCTGGTTCACCAGGTTTCCCAGGTTTACAAGGACCGCTAGGATCAAAAGGAGAGCCTGGAATCACAGTTAGGGGACCAGCAGGGCAGAGAGGACGTCCGGGTTTTGATGGAAATTCTGGTTTACCAGGTCCTGTTGGAGACTCTGGACCAAAAGGTTATTTTCTTAGTTCACTTATACTTGGAAATTTACGATTATATATGTCTCAAATTGATGTATATGATTATATATGTTTACGATTATATATGTCTGTTATTTATTATATTATGATTGTATAAAGATCATATCAATTTTAAACTGAACTTCTGAAGCAATTCACTACATTTTTCTACGACTATTATAAGTGTTTCTGAATTGTTTACATAAGTGCATAATTTGTTTAACTTACTACACTAAACAGTATAAATTGCAAAAAATAAAAAATAAAAATTCCTTAATAACTTTTGATCTAGTGATCAGATTTTCACTCACTAACAATGCAATCTCAATAATTTGAGAGGCTAGCATGTGGATTAATTTGTACAGACGACAAATAAAGCTACAAAATCATATACAAAACGCAATGTTTCTGAATAAAAAAAAACATTTCGGCGAATTTCGATTTTTGACTTTTAAAACGGTAGCTGTCTCCTGAAAAACGTACTCTCATTGTTGACTCCTTAATTCTATTTTTTTAAGTATCTTTGGCATTATTTAATTGAATTATTATTATTTTGTTTAATATGATATGCTCAAGTAAATTAGCAAATTTAAAGTAAACCTCTTTAGCTATTAAGATTTTATATAGGTACCTGATAAATCTAATATGAGATTAAAAGTTATTTAGACTTTTTTTCTTCTTTTTCTTGCGCGCACACTACACATTATTTGTGATGATGCATATGTATTAAGTTATAATGTTAAGCTTGTCTCAATAGCATAAAATACATCTCTGTAGTTTAACAAAAGGCTTGAGATAGTTTTACAATTCCGTTACTCTAATTCATATCTTTTAGAAGTTCGAATGAAAATAACTTAAACTAAATTAAACTGAAACAAATCAACAAACGTGAAAAATAAGATGTGAAAGATGATTATCCTTTATTCTAGCTAATACACAATTAATAACGTAAAATTTTTACTGTAAGTGGGGACTTGCAGTAAAAATTCAGGTAACAATAATAATAAGTAAAAGTTTAATAACAAATAATAATAATGCATTTAATAGCAAGTAATAATAAAAAGTTTACTAATAATTTGTTATAAAATAAGCATAAGTTTAAGTTTTATTTTTAATTTTATTGTATACCAAATTTATAATCATAACGTACATTATTTTATTGTGTGACCTTAAAGTCAAGGGAGTTGCAATTTTGAGACCAATGGCATGATAGCGGTAATGCGGGCATAAGCATGAATCACCCACCTTTATTTCCCATCTATCAAAGTGACCGTTTGTTTCGAATGTTATTTTCATTGTAATTTTATATTCCAGGAGATAAAGGGTATCCCGGTTATGGTCGGAATATAGTGGGCCCACCTGGTCCTCCTGGTCCTTCAGGATTGCCAGGGCCATCAGGAGACGTGGGACTACCTGGTCGAGATGGGTTTCCTGGGGCTGTAGGGGAGAAGGGTGATGACTGTGGCAGATGCTCGGCTGGATACCCTGGTGTTAAAGGAGACAGAGGTGCTGATGGAAGACCAGGTAAAACTTTAACTATTTAATGTTCAATTTTTTTCTCAATCGAATAAAAAAAGTTATGTTGCTTGAAATGATTCTATTCTGATATAAATATCCAGTTTGATTTATAAATAACAACTCTGTCACAATAGATATATTACGCAATAATATGTATGAAAAATGATTTTGCTATAAATAAAGCCCATTTGTAATATATGTTACTGATACAATATAATTGCCTAACTACATTTATCATAGAATTCTTCAGAATTTAACAATATATGTCTCTATAATTTCCTACATTATATTACATAATATGCAGAAAGTAGAAAGAAAACTCATTTGAGGATTGTGAAAATCGAAAACACTTTTTTAAGAAAATTTATTATTTGTATAGATAAAAAATATCTGAAATATGGTAAAAATGTTTATTCAGCAGTTGATGGAATATAAATGAGACAGTCAGTAGTAAAAAGTTTGAGTCTCTGCTTGAAAATAAAATATAATAGTATTGATTAAAATGCGAATAACATGCAGACTTTGAAAACACATCATTTGAACTTTATAAATCATTTAAATCAAAACAAAATATTTAGTTGACTTAAACAGCAACGTTATTCAATCGGCTTGACTAGTCAGGTCACCAAATTAAAAAAAATACGTTAATTAATTTACACCAAACTAAGCAATTTTTTTAATTAATAGTTTAATTTAATTTTTAACTGCAAGGTATCATAAAATAGGAATGTATCCTATTCAAAGATTTAAGTAAACTATAAAAATCAGATTTATTTCTTATAACTACTAAAGGGTTAAACAGTTATCAAAAAACAAAATTCAGGGTCTGTATTTATGAATAAATATAAAAAGTTTACTGTTTTTTCGTCAGCAGAGCAAAGAATGCAAAAAAAAATTTGATATTAGTTGCGGTTCTTTAATTTTTCACTATTTAAATAATTCTTATCTCGTTTCAACATTACATATAATTTTATGTTTAAGTATAAATTAAATCCTGAAGAAGTTCTGGAACAAATATAATACACTATAGTATGCCTGACCCTCTAAATTCGATTAACTACTTTTTTAACCTTAAAGCTGTTTTTCGAAGACTCTGTAGTCGCATAAAATGATGCTTTTTTGAGAATAATATGCTATTTTCTTAACTGATCAGAGTTTTCACGAGTTAATCATCACCGTTAAGTCACATTCAGCCAATCTTTAGCTCTATGTTTATTCTGAAACTGGCACAAAACGTCAATGTGGGGAAAAGCCATAGTTTTGAAAAAATAAAAAGCCTTTGTGGTCTAATTTTTTATGATTTAGAAACTTACTCGAATGCTGTATAATCTGGGCTCATGAAAATATACCAAAAATAAGAATAAAACATTGATTTTGGTAAGCTGCAGCTACAATTACAAAAGCGGTATCTAGGTGTAGACAGGAGTAAATATAGATCATTTACAGCACTAACCGTGAAAAACTGTTCTAAATATGGAAAAAGTGAAAAACAAAGTTCAGAGCATTCTTCATTTAGTTCGAGTAAGGCAGCTTGTGGACATTATTGTGAATAAAGGAATGTTTAAAATTCATCTTTGTTCGTAATTTTCTGCATTGTGACGCGATGAAACTATCTTAAAAAGAAACAAAAAAAAACTAGTTACAGCAAAACAAGTTAATTTTATATTTCCAAACTTTTCTCAAACTTTGTACAATGATATAACAATTGGCAATTAATATATTAATAAACATTGAATAGGTTAAAATAACTATATTAATCATTTATATTTATTAATTACATTAAACACAAAAATTTTCAAAATTTACTGATATTTTCCAGTGCATCATATATGATATAGTTATTTATGTTCCAAAATGGAGTTAATTGAATTTAAATAAAAGCTGCACATGAAGAATTAATAAAATTCAATTCAATGAAATACATAAATTAATGTAAATAAAAAAAAATTCCATTTCCTTGAAGTTTCGAATATCTTTACTAATATATAAAAAAATAACTAATCAATATTGATTATAGGTCAAGTGGGACCACATGGTTATCCTGGTTATCGTGGCTTGCCAGGTGAAAAGGGTACACCAGGATATCCTGGTGCTCCTGGTTTCAAAGGTGCCAGGGTAAGCTATACTCTATGTTTAGTTTTTCCTCTTGCATTATACAAAATGTGTTAAACAGGATTTTCCGCAAAGACTGCACTTAATATATGTTTTTTAGAATAGCTGGAAAATGAAAACAAAACAGTATACACAGTGGAGTTTGCAGATAAATATTTAATTAAAAAAACGCTATTTAAATCTGATAAATAATTGAGGAAAGTCGGTTTACAAAACATCGAAAACATCAATTTGATTGTGGGAGAAATCAGAGGGAAATCTGATAAATAATTGAGGAAAGTCGGTTTATAAAACATCGAAAACATCAATTTGATTGTGGGAGAAATCAGAGGGAAATCTGATAAATAATTGAGGAAAGTCGGTTTACAAAACATAGAAAACATCAATTTGATAGCGGGTGAAAACAGAGAGAAATCTGATAAATAATTGAGGAAAGTCTGTTTACAAAACATCAATTTGATTGCGGGAGAAAACAGCGAGAACTTGAAAAACGATTCTTAGAAAAACCTCCAAGTTTTAACATACAATCAAATAGGTTTTGATGTTCTGTTCAGCCACCTTCTCTAATTGTGATTTGTCAGATTTTGATAAGAAACTTTAAGGAACACCTTGTATAAATCAACGAAAATTGCTAATTAATGGGTTTAGTTATTAAAATTATATATTCTTAACAACGTTGAATTTTTTTTTTTTTTTTATGAATTTTTGATGAGCTTAGTTAATAATTTTCGGGCATCTGGAAACTTCATGACTTTGATTACTCTTTCAAAATTACTAATAGCAAGTATGTTATCAATAATTTTTTAAACAAAAATTTCTTAGTAATTCAATGTTTTACAAAAAAGGTATTATTATTAATATTATATTAACTTTCAGTGCCAACGTGTCCCTTTTTTAAAGGCAGTTTTTAAGGTTAAGATCCCAAAAATTAATTTTCGACGTAAACTATTTAAAGTTATTCTTCACTCTCACATTATTTTCGTTTCGCTGACAACGCGTATAAAAAATTTGTTTGACGCTCAACTTAACTAGCTATAACAGTTAATTATCCCCGATTTTTACATTTTGTAACGATAAGACTAGATTATTATTATTATTATTATTTTCCTAAATTTCATTAGGGCTTAGGAGGTATCGATGGCTCTGAAGGTTTTCCTGGAGAAACCGGTGATCCAGGTGATCTGATATTGCCTCCTGGAACCAAAGGGAAGAAAGGACTGACAGGAGATGATGGTGATCGTGGTTTTCCCGGATCAGATGGTATTTCGGGATCACCTGGACTTAGAGGATTTCCGGGATTTCCTGGAAGGAAAGGAGAACCAGTTAAGTATCGTTCACTTTTTTTATTGCTCTTAAATATTTTTTGGTACATTTGTATGTAATAGAATATGTTAGAAAGTAATTTAAATTAGAAGTTTAAGTGTTAGTACATGAAAGCTGTACTTTACTAGAAAACTATTTAAAGCATTTCATATTTTTCCCATTCATTTTTCATGACACCAATGACTCAAGTTTGAATCAAGCTTATACTTTGATGCTGTTTATAATAACATCAAAAGCCAAAACATTTAAAAAAACAGTAATAATTACTCAGTTTAAAATATAATTTAAATTATATTTTAAATTGTAAGCTATATTATTAACTACTGATTGACTTCTTCATCCACTTGCTCCTTAAAATGATAAATTCATATTTTTTGACAACTCCTATTTTAGGGTGACGATGGAGATCCTGGATTTCAAGGCAGAGATGGACCACCAGGATTAGTTGGGCCATCAGGACCAAAGGGGGAATCTGGAGATTTCTCATACGGGCTTGCAGGAAGAAAAGGGGAACAAGGCTATGAGGGACTTACTGGTTTTCTGGGATCGAAAGGGAAAAAAGGTTGAAATTCTTATTTTTTATCAAAATATATACCAGCTATAATTTTTTAAAATTATCAGGAAATTATAACAGTTAATGGAAGCCTGTTAGATACATAAATGGCGTCTAGCAAATGAGGTAGGAGGAAAAATGAGAAGACACCTACCAGATAAAAATTAACGCAGCAAATAAAGCGAAAATACAGTAAGGATAATATAAAAATCGAAGTTTGCACTTGACATGAACTTTCCTCAAACTCGATATTTTCCCAATGAGAAAATAGGGCAACTGGATCAATTTCAACATCATAATCACAAATAAAGAGCAATAAGATTGATAGAAAATCAGGCTAGAAGTAATTAAGTATTAATGAAAAAGCAGCACAACAAAGAAGAAATAAAAAAGTAGACACTTATTTTGGCACTTCTTGAATTGTTTTCCAGACTAATTTTTATTTCTTTTTTCACCTGAATCATTTCAAATTAATCTCCTTTTTTTTTGACGTGTAAAATAAGTCTCGAATAAAATTAAATAGTTTGTGGAAATATAATTATGAGCCACAGTTTCAAATTGTCCCGGAAAATCCTAATTTTTATGAAGGCAATAATATTTTCAGCTTGCTGCCCAGTTAGCTGTCCTGGAAATTCCGGAAACTTGTAAAGTACCTTTCTCGAAACAATACTAATGAAGAGTTTGATGTTAAAATGTCCTCTTTTAAAACACTATATCCTATCACTATATTGACTTAGACTTCTCCTTTAAAAGAGTCAATAAATCTGATATATTCCTTTAAAAATTTAATCGTTATCTTTATATATATGAAAAAGTATATAACTGAAATAAATATCAAACACCAATATAATTATTTGCAAATGCGGTTAAATGTTAACTTCTCTGATGTTGTGATGTACAAGATAGAGAAATGTCTTAATGAAAACGATGGTATTTCAAAGAAATGAAATATCTTAGTTAAGTAAAGTTTCACTTAATTCGTTAATTTTTAAACTTGTTTGCAATAAAATGCGCTTCATGTAGTCAATAATAGTAAATGATATCTTCTGTTATATTACACTTTAAAAATAAGTAAATTCAATCTAATCAGTACAAAAATACAAATTCTCATACAGTGAAAAAAAAACAATATTCACACCTCTTTGTCAACAAGTTCCACTAACAAATATTGTTATGGTGGAATAGATTATTATTGAAAGAATTGTATTCATTACTGCAAAAAACTCCACCAACAATCGACCACAACAATAAAATGGTTAATTTAAAAAATTCTCTTAGCAGAGGTTAAACAACCACAATTGAGGCATTGTGATTAGAAAAAGAATATTAATGTTTAACTGTAATTCCTTAATTGATAAGGAATAATATTTTTTCCTAATCCCGTAATAAATCTAAAAATTAATTGAGAAGAAAAAACACTTTTTACATTAGATCAAAAATTCTAAATGTGAGTTTTTTTCCTTTCATCCTGTTTTATGCGCCCTAGAAATTCCGGATCAAATTTAGTAAAATCCATTTGACTGTAAAATTTTATACTGTAATTTTTACAGTAATATTTATTTAACTAGAGTGGTTAAGTGATTTCACAATAAATATTACTGTATAAATTTTCAGATTGTTACATTATTACATTATCAGATTGTTTTATTCCGCAATATTTTAAGGTAGACCGGCACTCAGGGTGCCAACATTTTTTATCGTAATCTAAATCGGAATTTTTTACAATGTATAATGCTAAACAAAAACTTATTACTGATTTCGCATACAATTTATCAGGAGTATTATTCCCCAAAGGAAAAATTTGCCAAATTTTGAAGGAGTGGATGTTTCTGAACCAAACTAGAAGGATCAAAATCGTATTTTTAAATGGGGAAGCAATTTTAAACTCCATCCATTGGTTAACTTGTCCTGACACTAAACATCCTATTAATGTTGGTTAAAAAATTAAATTGCACTATTATTTTACTCCTACTGTATGTGAAACCTATACAATAAATTAATAGCTATTATTCAGGTATTCATTTATTATTTTTGCAATGTTCTCCCAAAACCATTTTGTACAGTTCACATATGAGATGATGCATATACCTGTATTTTCTCAGATCCCTGATGCTCAAATTTTGCATTTCTTTGTTTTACATTAATATTAGTTATAATTTGTTTAATAATAGTATACAATTTGTATTATATTAGTATCGTTACAATATTTGTAATTTTATCCAATTAAAACAATCTACAACGACATGAACTCGATAGCATGTATATAGTAATAAAAATGCTTCTGATGTTAGGTGACCAGGGTGATTCATTTGATGTCAGAAACATAACTTGGGCAAAAGGATACGTTGGACCTCCCGGAGAAAGAGGATCTCCTGGACCCCCTGGAAGACCCGGAAAAGAAGGCGAGTATTCCTTTGTTTAAATATACTGCAATAATTTTCAATAGTACAAATACAATAAAGTAATTTTCTGTACAATACAATAATGCTTCTCTATACAATTTTCTATACGGATGCAATAATTTTCTACATATTTTTATACTTTTCCGGAAAAATTTCATGAATCTGTTATCCGTATAGGTCCATCAGGTAAAGATGGAACCCCTGGTTATCCCGGACAGAGGGGTTTTAAAGGCGACGCTGGTTTCCCTGGCCCAAATCTCAGAGGTGAAACAGGTAACAAAGGCTATCCAGGTGTTCCAGGAAATGCGGGATTAGATGGACCTCCAGGACCTAAAGGATCACCAGGACCAGGAGGGCAGTATGGATTACCTGGTACAAAAGTGAGAATTGAAGTGCTATTTTGAAAAATAAAATTTAGATAGTTGTTTTGTTTTAATTTATAGTGCACAACGGTAAAAAAAATACGTAAATTGTCTTTTTTATAATACATTTTACAATCTTATTTCAGGGAGATCAAGGTGAGCCAGGTGAAGACGGGTTCCAAGGGTTTCCGGGAAGCCCTGGTTTTCCTGGTCGAAAAGGCGAAATTGGTGACCCGGGTTATGTAGGACGTATCGGACTACCTGGTCCAGTTGGATCACCAGGACCTCAAGGGCTAAAAGGTAAAAGACGTTTGAAAAGAAAACAATTAATGGAATAAAATGCGTTGTTATTTGAAATTGATAAATACGCTGTTTTTAGGTCTTCCTGGCATTCCTGGATTATATGGTGCAGATGGTGCAAAAGGTGAACCAGGAGATTCAGGGCCAGGAACTAAAGGGGACCGAGGCTTTCCAGGTTTACCCGGACTTACTGGTAATTTTTCAATATTTAAATGAGCATAAGATCAGTTTAGCTAGAAAGTATGTGTTGTTATATTCTTACCTAATTTAATACCATTATAAAATTTATTAAACTGCTTCATTTCATCTCAAAAAAATTTTTAAACTCAAAACTGTTATTTCAATTCAGGATTACCAGGAGGCAAAGGAGATAGAGGTTTAGTAGGTCAACCGGGTAGTAGAGGATTCAAAGGAGAAAGAGGTGAGGCGGGTTTTGATGGCGAAAGGGGACCTCAAGGAATTGAAGGATTGCCTGGACCAGATGGTAGGCCAGGGAAAAGAGGATTCGATGGTAGACCAGGTATATATTTTAAATATTTATATATAATTTTATAACATGATAGTTATCTAAATTCAAAACAATGATTCTTTAAAAATTATTATTTATCAAAATTTATAATTTTAGGTTTTCCGGGAGAAAAGGGTGAGCCTGGAATTCCGGGTAATGGTGGACCAGCAGGACCATCGGGAAGAAGAGGATTTTCGGGTTTAAAAGGTGAAAAATCCCTTAGTGAAGGAATCCTTAATTAAATCAACCAAACCTATTTATCATCTAAATTAATTTTCAATTATTTGACTATTGTTAATAAAGCAACTTGATTGAAAGTGCACAAAGCTTAAATTATTTAAACTAATTTAATAGAATTGTGTCTGAATAAAAAATAAGTAATTCGTTTTAAACCATAAAATTTAAGTGAAAGCTAATGAATTTCGCTCAAAACTACTGCATAAAATACTTTTGTAACTTTTTTCTTTGTAAGTTGGCGTGTAACACTTTCTGTATTTAAATTCAGTTCATATTTTATACCTTATTTTTCTAATAGTAAGAGAAACATTTTATCATAATTCCTTAAATTTTATCATTTACCGATGACGTATGTAATTTACTTATTCCAGTTTTGTTTTTAAACTATGTATATAGGTCTGATTGGTGACGTTGGTGAACAGGGCTTGCCAGGGCGGCCTGGATCATTTGGACTTCGTGGGGAAATAGGAGATCCTGGATATCCTGGAAACCCAGGACCTAAAGGAGAGCCCTCAACATATAGTCAAAAAGGAGAACCAGGAGAAACTGGAATACCAGGTATAATATTAAACCCCCATGCATATTTTCTGTCAATTAACTATTCAAGTACATTGCTGGTTTTCATAGGCAGCTCACATCCCCAAAAAATAAGCAATCCCATTCTATCTATTAAAGTAGTCAGTTGGTTTTGCTGCTAATAGTGAAAATATCAACACTGGTCAAAATGCTAATAGTAAAATTATCAACACTGGTCAAGATACAAATAAGAAAATTATCATTACGAAGACACAAGCGTTGTCTTGTTTCATTAGCTGTTCCTTATTTTACAAAGTGCAGTCTGACCTCTATTTAACGAAGTCACTAAATTCCGATAATAAGTTCGTTATATGGAAGATTCGTTAAATAGAAAATCACCTTTTAAAATACTTGAACAACAGAAAACAGGTTTTAAATTCATAAACACTAGACCTAGTATCAACTATTTATTTTATAAATATTAACCATAAAAGGAATCTGCATGGAAGACAAGAATAGAGCAAAGCATTATCCAGTGTTACACTATCATGCTACATACATTTTCAACTAAAAAAAGAACATAAATTTATGTATAAAATTATAGCTGCATTTATTACAAAAGTAATTTCAAACATACATTACCACATGCGTTCTTAAGTTTAATTGCTACTGATAAAATCCATTATTTTGACTGAGTTTTTCATTTGAAATGTAAACGAAAAGGGAAAGGGATTTTACTACTTTCTCTAAAATAGCTTTTAGAGAAAGCAGTAAAACATTACATTAAAGCAGTGGCTTCGAAAATTAATTCAAATTCATTTCCCCCATAAAATGCGTTAACAAGTTTGAACTATTCTGAAATATTTTGGAAAGTAGGGAAAGTGAATCTCAAAGAAAAGTTCGTTAAATAGAAAATTCACTTCGTTACTTGGAAGTTACTGTACGAAGAAATTTCCAAAATGTTCTTGGTTCCTCGAAAAAATTCGCAAAATAGAGAAATTCGCAAAATGGAAGTTCGTTCAATAGAAGTCCGACTGCTATTTCTCGCATTTGTTATTTTACATTTGATTTTGTTACTTGACTATCATTTTGTATTAATTAATTAATTAAAATCTTGTAAATGAATTTTCTGAGTATGAAAGTTTGTAATCACTGCATGAGCATTAAAGAGAGAGGATCAAAGATTAAGGAGAGGATGATTAAAATACATGTAAGTTAATCCGGATAGGAATAGAATAACGAAAAATTTTTATCCAAGTTTTAATTTACATTTTTTTTTTTAAATTTATAAACGAAAGACTTTTCTGTAAAGTCAAAAAATAACTTTGCATAAATTATGTTCATTATTTGTCGCCATAACAAAACTCGCAACTTAATCCCTCTTTGCGACAGCCTATATTTTAAGCCATTCTACTTAATATACTCAGAAAAGAACCACAGAAAACACTATTGACTCCAAATACTTCCTGTTAAAAAATAAAAATATTTTCATAAGATTTCTTTTTTTTCCAAGGGCTTATTAGTAAAAATCAGAAAAATCTGAAATGTCTGGGCCCTCTTAGAACTTTAAGACCAGCTTCGAAAAAAACACGTGTCAGTTAAAAGTTGAATTTTGTTTTTAAATTGAATTATCCTAAACTCATTTTAACTCTGATATTTTTTTTCATTTCAGGCGCAAAAGGTTCTAAAGGATATGCCGGACTCTCAGGGTTGCAAGGACGTAAAGGGGAGCAAGGACGTCCTGGCTTTGTATATCCAGGAGCAGAAGCTGCTAAGGGAACCCAAGGACCTAAGGGTTACCCTGGTCCACCAGGATTTCTAGGACCTAAAGGAATAGCGGGACTCCCTGGAAGGCCAGGTAATTATGGGAGAGGACAATGAATTTTATTCCCTGAATTTTAAAAATCAGATTTAAAACAGACTCAATCATTTTCCTCTCAATAAATATTTTTATTTTTCATTTTAAAATGGATTTTCTAAAAGTATCATTTTTTGATCATTCATCTTTAATTTTTGCACTTTTTGTTAAACAAGTACTAGACATAAAATGATGCTTTTTTTTACTAAAGATGTTTGAAGCTTTGCCTAACGTGAGAATAGTCAAATAACCTCAAACAGTCTTGATTTCCTGCAATTATGAAAGTTTCTCATTATTAACAATGATTGCATATCGTAAATAATATTTTGTTCATTAAATTTAGTTTAAATTCTGCTTGAGTTTAAAGACAATAACTAAAATTATTTTGTAAGTTGTACCATTGTATTCTTTTTTATATAGTTTTTGCAAAAATTTGCGAAAACAGACATATATTATTAAAAAAAAAATATTTTTCTAATATAATACAACAACAAAAAAAAACGAATTGACTTCTAAAATTTAGATGCTTACCTCCAAAAAAGCTGAATTTATTGTATTTTTTTTCAAACCATTCTATTTTATTGTTGTTGTTGTTGTTCATTTACGTCGCACTAGAGCTGCACAATGGGCTATTGGCGACGGTCTGGGAAACATCCCTGAGGATGATCCGAAGACATGCCATCACAATTTTGATCCTCTGCGGAGGGGATGGCAACCCCGGTTTGGTAGTCCGACGACCTGCACGCGAAGTCGAGCACTTTAAGGTAGAATAGTTTAACGAGGCCCAATACCGCACACCCTCGGTCCCTACGCAGGCTGATCCAAGTGGTCACCCACCCGCACACTAACCGCAGCCAGTGATGCTTGACTTCGGTGATCTGCTGGGAACCGTGTCTTAACGATCAGTCCACTGCGGAACCCATTCTATTTGAAGTTAATAACAGTAGAAGAATATTTTAATTGGGTACTTACGCTTCAAGAAGAAGAAGAAGATCACAGATACCAACACATGTGACCTATGATGTCAGCTCCAGCTAATCCCTTATAAGCAAAATGGCGTGTTGAAGTTCAGCTAAGTTTCTCCACATAAATTAGAACGTTAATTAACTTAAAGTTAATTGAATACAGGGCCGTATCTCACATCGAATTTGTTGAAATATAATCCTTTCTCGTCTACACCATTTATTTAACTTAGTTTTTTTATTGTAACCGTAATATGTTTTTGTTTTGTGTATCTGGCAACTTCGATGCATAATTAGTTTGTTTATGTTCTACGTGGCTTCATACCTGTCTTTGTGTTAAGTAATAAATATATAGTGAAAGAATTGAAATCTTTGTGAAAAAATATAGAGTGTGTCACTTAAGAGAATTGATACTTGACGGACTTGGCTTACTCGAAATAGAACTGAAAGAACAGTTGCTAACGCAAACAAATGCACCGTTTCAACAACCAATCAGGATCGAGATACCCACACTACGTCACTTCCAGGTATCCCATTGATATCTTAATGAATTTGTGAAAAAATAAGCTTTTTTAATTTGTAAAAATATCAAAAAAAGTAGTTTTTAAAAATTCTTTTTCTCTGAAACTCACCCCATGAAACATTTTGACTATGTTAAACTATACAGTGCACCTTAACCTAAAAAAATATTATTTTTTAAAAAATATCACATCTTTTATCACTCAAGCTGCTGAATGCTTTTTCCGAATGTTAATTATTTTTTTTTATAAAAAAGGACAATATCTTTACCTATAACGGAAAAAATGCCCATTTTAATGTAACAACGCCACCATTTTATTGAAATGACGTTTCTAATGTAACGACGTCGGAGGTATCAGTGACGAAATTAAAAACAAAGGCCGGATGATTACTACTACCCATGCATCATTTAATATTAAATTGTGGTAACTCCTTTTCCAGTATGGTCTTTGGATCACCATTAAGAATGAATACCAGACTGTCGCCTATGGCTCATTGGTGAGGCTTTTGTGTGACGTTAAAAACTGAACCAAACTCTCAGTTCACGATGTAATCTGTCTGAAAAACTTTTTTAACTAATATAGTAATGATAACCCAGATACAAAACGTAGCAAACCGAATCTTTCTATCTTCCTTATATTTTTCTTTCATTGTCGGTTTTTTTATGGATCCATAGTATCATAATTTAAAGAAGAAATGCGATCTATGAAAGTTTCATTTTTTTCTTCATTTATGATATCATTATTAAAAATGAAAAAGCACATTTATATTTTATGGAGGTTTTATCCACTTATTTTATGGGGTTTTATCTTCTTTTATCCACTTAACATTACTTTCAGGTCCACCTGGAATGAAAGGGGATTTTGGAATACCCGGTCTTTCTGGTCTGCAAGGACCCCCTGGACTCACGGGACTTCCGGGATTTAAAGGTGAAGCTGGTGATTTAGGTAGATACGGGCCACCCGGAATAAAGGTATTTACACACATTAATGCGATGGGTGAAATGTTTTAATATTATAGCATAGATCTAAATTAAATATGTCTGGAAGATTTACACAAGTACATTTTCGGTAGAAATTATGTAACATTTTTCATATAATGTAAAGTAGCGCATGGTATACATTACTCTGATGGTTCGCTCAATTTGTATCATACAGACAAGATCGATATGATCGGTTTTATTAAGTACATAAATCAAAAAAATAAAAATTAATAAAAAGCTGGAGCAAAAATGCATTATTTCTTATAGGAGACTTTATATCTAGTTTAATTACGGTTTTGTATAATGCATCCTAAAACAACGTTAAAAATCAACTTATTGTAATTACCCATTTAAGTTCTATTTTACTTATTTCTAAGGAAAATGATTGCTGGTTGAATTTCTTTTGTAGGTTAAATATTTTAATTTTGATTCAATTGATCCATAAGTGCATCTTTTGAATAGGACAAGTTATTCGGCTCTAAACAACCCTTCGTCATTTTTATATCCGTCGTTGAACAGCCGACCCAATTTTGGATGTGCGATTACTAATGTTCAACTCCGTAGCCTTGTAATTTTGAACCAAATCCAATAGACAAGGGAACTCCTGGATCAAGTATTGGGAGAAATTTGCCTTTGTGAAGGACTTTTTGATGGAACTAGCCCGTATTTGCGCTACATGGAAAGGAAAACCACGAAAACCTCCCACGGTTAGCCTGACGGCAAGGGAACTCCACCACTAAGGCTATTTTACGTCAACTCTGTGCGAGCCGGGTGCGGACTTCGAATCGACCAGCCATCACTGAGATTCGAACCCGGTTCATCTCATTGGAAGGCAATTGCTATATCCCCTGAGCCACCAAGGCTCAACCCTTCGTCATTTTTTTAATTTTATACCCGATGATGAACAGCAGATCCAATTTTGGGTTTACGACTACTAATGCTCAACTCCATAGCCTTGTAACTTCTGAACCAATCCAGAACACAAGGAAACTCTTGAATCAGCACCCCCAGAGGTATTAATTTGCTATGGGAACATGGAGGACTTGACGACTCAACGGATTTAACGTACATCAGTCACCATTACACGGAGAGTCTTCGGCTGGCTGGGATCGAACCCACGAACTCTTGGACGGGGCCTAGTGCCCTACCAACCACGCTATCCAGGTCCAACCCTTCGTCATTGAAGAAATTTGTGTTAAAAAAGTATCGCGTATAGCTATAACGTGAAGTTTGCACAGCCTATTAGTAAATTCGGTAAGACATAGTAAGATATTTAATTTTTTTAAGTTGTTTTTCTGATTTTCTATTTCTTATGCTCACATTCATTATTTCTGCAAACGTTATTTGAGAAGCATTTTTCAATACTAATTGACCAATTTAAAAAATATATTACTTAAATTATATTAAAATAATTGCCATTGGTACTAAAAGCTGGTTATATATTTTACTTAATAGGGTGACAGAGGATTGGAAGGCTTGCCTGGACTTCCTGGATCAAAAGGAGGGTTTGGATATCCTGGGCTTCCAGGAATTTCTGGTCTGCCAGGACCAAAAGGGCTAAGAGGCAACCCTGGTCCGAAAGGTACTTGAATATGTTGATAGTAATTCCGCTAAAAATGAAGCATTCTGGTTAACTTTTGAACTTATTTTCCGAGTCTGATAGTTTAATTCAAGATATTTAATTAGATGTTGATAACTTCATAAAATTTTAAAGCAAAAAAATTAATTTTATATAATATTCAGTCCTTTTAGCACTATCATTAAAATAAAAAAGTAACAAAAATTGTAAAAAGGGATACAACATTTTTATTAATTTTATAATTGCATAAATGTAAGAAATTGTATAAAGTGTTACTATCTTAAGTGTTTAGTTTTCCAGACTCAGTAATACTGAATCAGTTTGTTAATAATTGCAAATAAAAAAGTGAATGTTGTACTCTACAATAATGATTAAAAATTCTAATATTAAATAAATTAATTACTAAAAAATAATAGTTAAAGTTTAAGAATAATTTTTTGTACATAGTTCTGATATTCTTTATCCACTCTCTTTTATGCAAAAATGAGTCTTTTATTTCTTAGAATATTTTTTACATTCAGAAAGACACAAATTATAAAACTGGAGCATCACAGAGCATGCTCATTCAAAAAATTATTTTAAAAAATAATAATCATCAATTATTTACTTTTGAGAATGCATTATGTAACGATCAAAATATTTTATAGGTATTCCTTCGTATGAACTAAATAAAGGTGCAAAAGGTGATTCTGGAATCCCTGGTATACCAGGTATTCCAGGACAGAAAGGTGAAAGTGGCTTGTCTGGATATCCTGGAATAAAAGGCGAAAGAGGAGATCAAGGATTTCCTGGACGAGATGGCATTCCTGGAGTTATTGGATTAAAAGGCAAATTTGTTAGCTATTTTTTCCCTCGTAACTGTTTATAATGGCAGAATAAATATCAATTGTTTACTTCTAATTTAACTTAATTGTTAATTTTAATATATTTTAAAGTAAAATATTTTCTTTTAAGAGTAAAACTTTGAATTTAGTAGTCTCAGCTACACGAAAGTGACCCACAAAATGCAAAAAAAAAAGAAGAAAAGAAACAGGACACTTTAATTGTATTAATCGGATTTTAAATGTTTAATTAATTTTTTGTGCTTTTAACTATCACGCAGGAACTATTTTAGAGAATCTGAAAGTTTTTAATAAAACTTATTTTATAGTTACGAGAAAAATAGTTTCATAAAATCATTCTTGGGACAAAAAATCCAAAAAAAATAATTTCATGCAAAAGGAAATTTTTTAAAGATTAATTTTTAAAATTATTTTTTTATTACTTAATTTAATAATGGTTCAAATATTTTTAACTAAAGATATATACTTATTTCGAGCCATTTAAATTTTAAACGATAAAACCCAAAATATAAACGGAATCGATTGAAAAGTTCGTTAGACTTTTAAAATAAACTGCTGTTTGTAGAAAATGCAACACCATGAAAGAATCATCAGAATCAAATGAAATTTAATGCAGAAACGACTTGTACTGATACAAATAAATGATGAAATTTTCAAAACAAAAGAAACAAATTAAGCGTCCGAAATCAGTATTTGGTGCAGCCACCACGCGCTGCAATAAGTGCTGCTATACGACGTGGCATGGAGTCAAACAGATGTTGAATATCTGCTTGAGGAAGAGAATTCCATATCGCTTGTATGCGCAACCAAAGTTCGTCTTTGGAAATTGCAGGACGCGGATCACGAGTGAGACGCCGACCAACCATATCCCACACGTGCTCAATAGGCGACATATCCGGCGAATAAGCAGGCCAAGGAAGAAGTTGCATGCGTTGTGCTGAACAGAAGTCTCTAACAGTCCGCGCAACATGTGGGCGTGCATTATCCTGCTGAAAGATAGCTCCAGGGATGCCTTGAAGGAAAGGAACGACTTCGGGCTGTAGCACTTCACGGACGTATCTGTTGCTATTGAGATTACCCTCAATTCGTATCAAATTGGATCGTCCATGATACGAAATCGCACCCCAGACCATAACTCCGGGTGTTCGACCACTATGTCGTTCAATAATACACTCAGGAAGGCAGCGTTGACCGGCATAACGTCTAACACGAACACGGCCATCATGGGTCCACAAATTGAAGCGTGATTCATCTGAAAAGACAACTTGGTGCCAATCAGCTCGCCAGTCTCTGTGCTCAAGAGCCCACTGCCGACGCAGCCGTCGATGATCCGCCGTGAGGGGAATCCTGTATAATGGCACCCTTGCACGCAATCCACGGCGCAGCAGACGACGACGAATTGACGAAGCCGACAATTGTACACCTGTAGCAGTAGACCAATGTGCTGCCAGCTGCCTGGAGGAAGCTGTGCGATCATTCACCGCCATGCGGAGCAGGTGTCGATCATCGCGCTCTGACGTCACCTTCTGTCGTCCAGTGCCTGTTTTTCGAGTTGTTCGGTGCTCGTCGGTCCACTGCTTCCAAACTCGCATCACTGTGGAACTGTTCCGCTGCATACGAGCTGCTATTGCGCGATAGGAAAATCCTCCTTCTCGAAGGCCGATTATCCTCCCTCGTTCAAACTCCGTAAGTTGCTTGAATTTCTTATTCTTCCGTCGTGGAGGCATACTCAGGTCTCACTAAACGTTTGCCACTAACAAATAATCATAGACTATTTTCAACGTCCCGCTACAGCACTTTATTTATACGCTTTCAGCATCAATTCAGAGGGCGCTGCGCGCGCCACGCACGCGCGATGGCTCTGAAACTTTATTAATTTGCATAATATCCTATAATTGACATTTGCTGCGAATTTCATTTGATTCTGATGATTCCTTCATGGTGTTGCATTTTCTACAAACAGCAGTTTATAAAGCATTAAGTAAACATAAAGCATTAAGTAAAACATTTTAAAACATTAAGTTTAAAAACATGATTTTTTTGTAAATTTATTATTATGAAATTAATAGACCGATTGCATTCAAAATTTGCATTTTATCATTTATAACTGCATAGTGTAATATGAGATTAAACTTATCATGTAAATGTCTACATTAAATGATAAAAAATAATAAATAAATATAAAAAATACACTTATTTTAATTTTGCGTCTGTTTGAATAAACCAATTCCTATTTAAGTGTTTAGTAGTGCCAAATATTTTGGATTTGCTTAGTAGTTCCAAACTATTAGGACCATATTTTCCAAATTGTAGCCACTCTCTCTATTTTGAGTAATATCGGACTGAGAAACACTGGTCTCTATAAATCTTTTGTGAAAAGATATGCGATCATTCTCAAAAGTCCTGTGGTATTATATTACCGGGTACTTGTGTACCCCATAAGAGAAAATAATTATAGGCTTATTAGGGGGTACACAATGTAGTCCTATAGGTTACGATATATGTATTATATTGCCGGGTACTTGTGTACCCCATAAGAGAAAATAATTATAGGCTTATTAGGGAGTACATAATGTAGTCCTGTCGGTTACGATGTATGTACATAAATAATAGTGTGTTGTATAGCATTAAGATGAGAAAATTCGAAGTCATTATTCTGTATAGAAATATGGTCCTATATCTCCCTCTAATATTGACCTATAATATTCAAATTACACAACGTATTATGTTGCCATGTACCAGTGTACTCCACCAGAGGAAATAATTATAGACTCATTAGGGGGTACACAGTGGTAATATAGGGTACAAATATATATATATATATATAATAATAATAATAATAATTAATGCTTATATATATATATATATATATATATATATATATATATATATATATATATATATATATATATATATATATATATATATATATATATATATATATATATATATATATATATATAATATATAGGCATTAATTATTTCCACAATGCCAAAGAAAATATTGAAATAGAAAAGATTACGTTTAAAAGGAAAAAGGGGATAATGTTAACTTTTCCCTTGTGAAATCGTTATGCCCACAGTTTTTTAAATCTTTGAACTTACATAATACTTAATCCTTAAAAGCGCAATAATTATGTTTTACTGTAAATATAGGTGAGCCGGGCAGAATTGGAGAAACTGGAGATGGTGGAACACCAGGATTCCCAGGTAAACAAAATTTATACATTCAACAGTTTCTTAATAACTTGTTCTTAAACTAATCTTACAATGATTAATTTCACAACAATATTTTAAATTACTACTAAAGTGTTCAGAAAAACAGGCGTAATTTTTTTTCAATTTATTTTACTTTCGAATAAAGGAATAAAAGTAACCATGAGTCAAGTTCGGAAAAATAAGAAAACCCTTTTCTCTAAAAAGAAAAAACCAAAAAAACAAAGTCCAGATTTAATTAAATATTTTAAATGGCTATATAATAGAAAAATATAAGTAGCTTTCTTATGGCTAATTTCAAGATTTTAAGATTAGTATATTTCATTCTCTCTAGGTTCAAAGGGTGAAGAAGGCGATGGTGGAATACCAGGTTTTCCAGGAACACCTGGATTCTCGGGAAGAAAAGGAGAACCTGGAACTCCGGGAAGAATGGGCAATCCTGGACGCAAAGGTGAAGCAGGTTATTCATTTCCAGGAAGAAAAGGCGAAAAAGGCCTAGATGGACTTCCAGGACCTCCAGGTACAATATAAAATCATATTCTTTAAATAGGTAGGTTGGTAGGTATATTAACGTCGCACTAGAGCTGCACAATGGGCTATTGGCAACTTTCATGCTGGCATGCATTTGTGACAGTCGGCGCGAAAGTGTTTGATGATTTAATAATAGAACCTCTAACCGTTTCTGCTATGTTAACCTCTGTTAGACCTCAAAAACCAAGAGTTAGGCATAACATCGGAGGGCCCCAAGAAAGAAAATAATATCTAATTTCCTAAACTTTAGAATTTTTTTAAGGTTACTACTTTTTTTAAATCTCCAAACGCCCAACAGCTATATTTTTAATTAAGCCTTAAAAAATCAAATATTTTGATAGTTTATTTATGATTTAATGAAATAAATTTATTAAAACTAGTTAAAGATTTTTCTTTATAGTTGTTACATTTCGAACTCAATGAAACAAAATTTAAGAACAATTAAATAACTTTTCAATGGAACATAATTTAAATAATATTCTTTCAGATTATAATTGTAGTTAACGGCAATTTTAGTTTATGCACAACATAATTTTTTTGTTGTAACGTTTCTTTATTAAAACTTTATACTACTGTAAAAAAGTTTGTGTATCTATTTAATTTACTAGGAGGCACCACCACCAACCCCCGTGATTTCTTTTCGATCATCTCTGTTTTTTATTATGCTTAAAAGCCAATATTGTTTTGTTTTGTTTTTCTAAAAAGGATTATTTATTTATAAAATATAAAATAATTATAGTTTTGTGGAAGAACATTTTGTTAATATGTTTATCGTTACAAAATGAACGATTGCATGGATTTTCAAAAAAAAATGTACTTGAAAAAAAAATACTGTACTTAAGAATACTGTACTAATTCAGCTGTACTTGAAAAAAAAATGCTTAGAAATACATTCTGTCACAACTTTCATCACGATTGCAATTTTGCAATGGTAAATGATTTTTGCGATTCGAAAAATTTTAACATTGCATTTCTAATATTGGATTCTAAACTGTTTGGATCATTAACAAAAAATATTGACTAGCATATAAACAATAATCTTTATAGTTACATTTCTCAGAGCTTGATTCTGCATTCTCCTCTATTCAATAATGACTGATTTTTATCGGCCTGTTCTGAAAATTAATTTACTTCATTTTATTCGCCCCTCAATACTATGTTCAAACTTATCTAATAAATTCTTCTTTTTATTTTATTACAAAATGCAATCAATTTATAGAATCTATTTCTTTCATACACTTGCAACTGTTTTATCATTTTAAATTCTCATATCTAAGAAGTTAAACAAAATCCATCATCAAAAGGGGCAAATCACTTTAAAAAAAATAATAAATACTAGTTTTTGATTAAAATTAACTATAACATAATTTAAAATGTTATAAAATAATATCTATATTTCAAAATCAAGCATAATTTTAAATGCTTTCAAATAATATCTGTAATTGAATATAAATTCAGTTTTTTATTTGCTTTAACTTGGCAGGATTGGGTGGATTGCAAGGTGCCAGAGGAGATAGAGGAGAACCTGGTTACCCTGGAAATCCTGGTATGCAAGGAGATAGAGGTTTACCAGGTAGAGCTCAACCTGGACCTTCGGGACCACCTGGTTTACAGGTAAATGAATATTTTAAAACGATTGATCTTTATTTCTAGTGATACAATTTCTTCAATTAGCCTTATTTTCTCGAAGATAAGAGCTAACTGGTAATTATTATTATTGTATTCGTTGTTGTAAAACTTTCTTTGAAGGTTCGCAAAATTGTCAAACTTATTTTAAATCCATTGTATTGATTAAGTTGAATTTTTTTCTCAAAATAAGACTATGACCACATTTCCAAAGCAGATTTTACAAACTATCCATATTATGAATATTTAAATGTGCAAAATAAAAGAAAAAGTATCTGAAAATAGGTAGGGTAAACCAACCAGTGAAGGAAGACTATCCAGTGAAGGAACATTTCATATATATTGATTAAAAATAAGAATTTGAAAGTTTTTCTTTAGATTGATTAGTAACAATACCTTACTGCCAAACAATAGGAAGTCATCTAGCAATGTTTTGGATTAACTGGTCAAATAGACTTCTCTGGAAAAATTTATGACTTTGTTATTATCTCTGCAACACCTTGTTTCTTTGAAAAAATTATATGGTGAGTGTTTGTATTTACGTGTTTGAAGTGGAATTAATTGCATGTAATAGTTGTATTTTTCTCACTGTGAAAAAGAGAATTCAAAATATTGTTATTGAATTTACGTTTTATTTTTTTGTAAGCATCATAGCATAATAAAGTACTGAGATAAGGGGGTGTTTATTCACTGGATCACCAAGCGATGAAAAACCAGTGAAGGAGCAAGTGTTCCTTTACTAAGTTTTTTTTCTAAGTTAATGAAAATAAAAGATAAACTTTAATTTTATTGTACCTTTAGTGATTTTCCGCATCAAAAGTATGTTAAAAATACGAAAAACAAAATCGAACCAGAGAGGGAACAGACATGTTTCTTTACTGGGTATAGATTTCCCAGTGAATGAACAGTATGTGTTAATATGTTAACACTTTAATTTTCCATTCATGATTACAAAAAAAAGTTAACTTTTTCCAAGTATTTATATGTTATAATTTCAAGAATAAGCTTGTTTTTAAATACTTGTATGGCTTATAAATTCATAAAGAGCAATAAAAAATAACCAAAATTAAGTATTCCTTTACTGGGTGTTCATTTACTGGTAAGAGCTGTTTCTTCAGTTGGTCTTCTTACTACTTGTTATTTGAACCTCCAAAACTTTAAAACGATATTATGTAAGTCCTCTACAAATTTTGAAATTAATATGATTTTTTAAAAGGCAAGCGAAGATTAAGTGTTCCTTCACTGGTTAGTTTACCCTACACATCAAGATAAATAATTTGAGAACTCTCTGTGTTGTTTCTGTAAAATGAAACGTTGAGTAAATATTTTATTTTGTTAGGGTAGAGATGGCTTTCCTGGATTAGCTGGTGCAAAAGGCAACACAGGATTTCCCGGACGCCCCGGATTTTCAGGCCCTAAAGGAATTCAAGGAGATGTGGGCTTCCGTGGAGCAATCGGTCCAACTGGACCAAAAGGATTTCCTGGTAAATTTTCAAAAATTAAGCAATTAATCGGTTAATTTTTCTATAAGATTTAATGCTTCAATTTGAGAAAATAATAGCTGAAAATTATTTTTTAAAAAATACTCTAATAATCCCATTATAATCGTCTTCAATTTTTTTTTCGTCCAATTAGCTCTAATAATAAATAGCTCATCTTTTCGGAAATTTAATAAAACTGAACTTAATAAACTAATATTTAATAAACTAATATTAATAATAATGTTATTTACAACTTATTACTGAAAAAAAAAATTTTATCCCATTATAACCAATTACAGTCTTAGATTGATTTTAGCCCTAATAACAAATAGTTCAACTGAAACTAATATTTTTGGAAAATTATAATGGCTCAATCTAAGTATTTTTAACTTAATAACCTAATATTTAATTAACTAATATTAATAATAATGTTTTCAACCTAATATTAAGAAAGTAGTAGCTGAAAATTACGTTTAAAAAAATCCTTCATTTATCTCATTATAATAGTGTTCCATTTATTTTATATAATTAACCCTAATAATAAACTGTTCGTCTGAAATTAATATTTTCGAAAATAACATTGTTTAATATAAGCTAAGCAAAAACAGAGCATCGACAGTGAATGCTCTCTACTGCCTTGGCAGTTGCTTCTTACATCATCTCACTACGGAATATATAAACTACTTTCTGTACCTTTCCGTGTTGTTTACCCCGTGAGAGTTTAAATTTCAAAAAAGTTCGCATGCCCTTCGACAAGCTGTTAATTGGACCGATGAGAATAATCACTGTCTGTATACGTTTGATAATCTTAGGAAGGCATATGAAAAGTACTACCGTTAGAAGGAATGTAAAATTTGTGTATCTTTTGCAAAGTCAACAGCAGTAATCGCTGTATGCCGACATTCTTTTTCTTTTAAATTTGCCTTTCACTCAAGTTGTAAAAACAGCAGGCATAGATCTAGTTCCCAACGGTGCATGCTAACTTTGCTATGTTGAACCAAATGAATTGTTTTCCAAAAGAAACTCGTGAGCATATTGCATGCAGTTCATTGTTCGAAAAGTTTTCATAACTCTTCGCGGCATAGCATATTTTTGTATTCTATATTTATAGGGATATATTTTTATAATTAACTTATTATTTAAAGAATTGTATGCTCTACACGTACGATTTGAAATGCGACTTACTTAATCGAGTTTTGCCGAATTCGTTGAGTGTGCTAATGAGCTTGCTACTGAGCAAGAACTCGCATAACTTTTTCACTTGGGACAGAATACTGAATCCACAACTCTGTCAATTTTACATGGGAAAAAAAATTTTTTTTTTTTTTGAATAGCGACAGCTATTAAAGGATTAATATTTATTAGACTTGAAATTATAGACACGTCCGTTAGCACTAGTCTCACTTGGAAAACCCTGTGCTAGACTAAACTAAACTATTCTTAGAATGTTAACTATCACGTGATGTTTTTTTCCGGTCATTTTTCTCTTCATTTTAAATTTTTCCTTCTTTTTTTTTTTTTTTTTTTTTTTTTTTTTTTTTTTTTTTTTTTTTTTTTTAAAGCGAACACCTCTATTTTTTTACTCTTTGAAGAAAATACCCGACTGTTGCTAAAACTCAAACGTAGAGTCAGTTTCTTTTTAACCCAAAATAAAAGAAAAAAATTTGAAACCTCTTAAGCTCATAAAAAATTCTGAAATAGAGAGGTACTATCTAGAATCTCATCAAAACAAAATAAAAATCAGATGAATAAATTTAATGGGTTTTAAAGAAAAGGGATAATTTGTAATTTATTGTGATTGATAAATTAGTTTACCGTCATCTCAAAATGAGTAACTATAAACGTACAATGACTTTTCAAGGTAATCCGGGTCCACGTGGAGATGCAGTACCAGAGAATGAAATTTTCCCTATCCCAGGATTCCCTGGAGATAATGGTTTAGCTGGTCTTCCAGGCCTTTCTGGTGAAAGAGGTGCGATGGGTGATCCTGGTAGAGATGGATTATCCGGACCCAAAGGAAGTCCTGGATATCCTGGAGTAAATGGATATCCGGGACCACAGGGTTTTAAAGGAACAATTGGAGACAGAGGTCTTGATGGTAAGTACATTCTAGAAAATTACTACAGAGGTTGTTCCAAAATGATCACCTTTATTATATATTTTTAAAATTGTTGCCATAAAGGAAGGTAAAAAATCATACGCATCAGAAGTTACTAATTGATATTTAAAGAAGAAAATAATAAAACGTAATCATAATCTAACGAATTAATAGAGATATAAACGGGACTGAAAAATTAAAGCCTGTTTGATTGCCTAAATGTTAGGAAGAAATTGAAAGGTGATTTTTAATAGCACATCCTAATTTCATCAAGTAATCAAACAGGTTTTGACGCTTTCAATCCCACCTTCATTCTTAAGAATTCCTCGGATTTTAGCCTTACGGCTTTTTTCTTGCTTATGCATTAAAATATACACACATAAGGGATCGACGAAACATGCAACCCCTAAATGTGAGTATATTTTAACTTTATTTTTGAAAAGTATTCCGGATATGTAAAATATATATATCAAGAGAAACACTCAGCATACAATATATTTTCAACTTTTTTTTTTCCTGGTAAATGAGCAAAAGGATTTTTTTTTTTCCTTTTTGCTGAAATTAGAAGATTAAAAAGAGTTCATAATTTTCGCCTAGCAGTTTTTTTTAATAATGAACTGGTGAAGTTTGTTTCAATCATTTCAATTCAAGAAATATAACAAATGATTTCGGATTCAATCAATATTTATCGCAGTTTTGATTTAAGAAGAATATTAGCGTATGAAATACTCAATTTTAGAATCAGAGATCTCTGTTTTTGAAAGAAATATTAAATAGTTTTCTAGGCTAAAAAAGGTAACGATAAAAATTCTTCAAAATTGTCGATTCTAAATATAGGAAATTTTTCCAAATTTTCTTTCATTTCGTGCTTATTTTAAGTTAGCTTAAACTTCAAAAAAGTGCCTTTATTGCTTCCCTTCTTGTAACCAAGCTCTTGTGTTGACAAATATTTTCCTTTTTCTAATTTTATTTTATTATCCTCAGGTTTTAGTGGTTTCCCCGGTACTACAGGCTTAATAGGAAATCAAGGGGAACCAGGATACCCAGGCACACCAGCTCCATCTAGAGGATTCTTCTACACACGACATAGTCAAACAACTCAAGTACCAGATTGCCCAGGTGGTACTTCTGTGATGTGGGATGGATATTCCTTACTTTACATTCAAGGAAACGAAAAAGCTCACGGACAAGATTTGGGTAAATACATTTAATTCAAATAACTTATACATTTCAAAAAATAAATAAATAAAAACATCAACTGCTAAAACATCAATTGAAAAATCAAAATTTAAAACAACGATGAATTAAAAAATGTGCATTAAATCTTTCTTTTATACAATTGATGATTGCACACAGTGCATCGTTTTTTTAAAACATTCTAAATTAAAGAAAGATCTTTTGCTTATCCAACTGCCAAAACAGCAGTTCACACCAACATAACCAGTTTTAAGAAAACCATGAAAAACTATTGCCTTTATAACAGATAAAAAATGAACAACTAGTCAACCTTTTATTTTATAACGTAGCTCAGTTAACTGAGCTTACAGCCAAAATATAAATATTTATCTCCACTTTGTTTAAAATCTAAACAAATACCGATTTTAAAGAGTGCTTGTTCCCAGGGCTAAGGAGAATAGAAGGGCTAGTTCACTCCGCTCTTAGAGCTGAAGCTACGATTTCCCTCCTCATGACGTCACTGTGTCCACAGATCTCGGAGATCGCAAGCAAAGATATTATGATAAATTTGCATATTTCTCTTTGTAAAAATAAGTTAGAATTTTTCTGGTTATTAGCTTTCAAACTTTACGTAATTAACACATTATTTCCGTTTATAAACATAGTTCAAAAAAACTTTCTTGGCCATTATATTAAAAAAAATACCATTTTAAACTTATAAAAATGTTTTACTAGTTGACGAAAATGACATTATAAATACTTTATTTTAAAAAGTTCAGTTTTAACTTTAATTATTAAGAAAAATGAAAGCAGATATCGACACTTTTTTTTTATCTTCATATTCTTTTATAACAATAAGTTGAGTTAAATTTAGAATCTCTGATTTTAAAATATGCCGTTAATAGCAATTTGTTCATACTTAATCATTAGGAAACATCAACCTTAAACGCTAATGACTAAAACAAAATAATAATTTAGGTTCATAATGACAATAGAAATTTTACAATTGCTTATAGATATTTAAATTTACGATGATATAATTTATAGATATTTTAATATAACAGAATTTAATTTTTTAAAAAATCATAAATATTTAGAACAACTACATTAAAAAATATGTTATGAAATTAGGAGAATTCCAACTATATACTATATATTTTATTTATACTTTTTATTTACATTTTAATTTTCTTTGACTTTATCAATTTTTTACACCTGCCTTTCTTTTTGAAGTAACGAGGCGGTTTCTATTTAGATGATGAATTTTTATAAAAGTTCTTAACGACAGAATAAACGTATTGCTGTTTTATATTTACTGTGTCATTTCGGAATCCATTCTTTACTTGTTCATTTACTTTAGGGAACACGCGGAAAATTATATTTTTTCCTTTTGTTTTTCTATCAAAATTTTTTCAAGTTGCAATCGCGCAAACGGGCATTTCGATAATAGTTTTAAATTCTTGTAAATTCACTGCAAAAACTGAGGAAAGTCATTATAGAAAATAACAAATGTCTTAGAATATCTCGCAAAAATAAATGCTCCAATATTAGTTAGAGCTAGTAAGGCCGAACGCTCCGTTCCTGAAGTAAAAGTGCGAGCTTTGCGCCAAAGTGACGTCACTATAGAAAATCGGAGGATTGGCGCAGCGAGAGCTACTTCAAAGGAATGAACCAGCCCTTCTATTCTCTTTAGCCCAGGCTTGTTCCTCTCCAAGCAAAGCTTGTTCCGTAACAGAGCCGGGTGAACCTTATTTCTGGCTTCGAATAACAACAAAACTTGAGGCAAATATTTACAGAGAAAACGAAACAGTTAAAGGGATTAGCTCACAACTATAACCGTTAGATGTTGATAAATTATTTTATTACGGCCGACCCATTTTTGAATTTACAGTACCAAAGTTCACCTCCGTAGGCAACCCCAGAAGACAAAGAAACTCCTGGATCAAACATTTGGACAAACAAGTCTTCATGGAGGACTTTTCAATGAAACTAACCCGTATTTTCATTGCATGAAAAGAAAAACCACGCAACATTAGCCCGACGGCTAACTCATGATCCGTTTAACACAAGGTATTTTCTACATCAGCACTGTGATCGGTGCGAGACGTGAACAAAATTCGAATTCAAAAGAAAACCACGAAAACCTCCCACGGTTAGATTACAAATATATAAGATAAAAGGCTACGTTCCTATTTTATTTCCCCAGACTTACATAGATTTACTAACTTTAAAGAAAACATTTTGTTTCTGAAAATTTTTTTCTTCTACTGAAATCAAAACTGAGATTATGCTTCATTTTGAATACCATGAGAATAAATATACTGATATCGCAATTTACAGGAAGCCCTGGTAGTTGTTTGAGGAAGTTCAGTACAATGCCATACATGTTCTGCAATATAAACAATGTATGCCACATGGCTTCACGCAGTGACTTCAGCTATTGGTTAAGCACTTCGGAAAGTATGCCAATGGATATGGCACCCATAACAGGTAGAAACATAAAGAGATATGTCAGTAGATGCTCTGTGTGTGAATCTTCCACTCAAGTAAGTTTTAGAAAAAATATTTATTCAATACAGTATTGTTCTATTTTACACTTCCACTATAATTGAAAAAAGTTTAAAATCACCGCAATTTTTTTTCTCTTTCGTAAAACGATTTTTGCAAAATTTTGAGCTTTGGATTAGTTAGTTATTTAAGAATACATTTAAAAGAATTTAAATTTTTTTTAATAAAATTCAAACAAAATCTGATGATGCTAAGAATTAAAAACTTAAAAAAAAGTTTGAGGCCACTTTTATAAAACTTGGAAAAACCTAGGGAACAAACTAACAAATGTGCTCCTGCCTTCAAAAACTTAAAATAATGACGAATAAAGAAAAAATTTTAAATTGTTGCTTTTTCTGAGTATGATTTGAATGCAAATTGCTACCAAAATTCACGAAACGTATTCAAAGAGGTGTAGTTAGTTAAGATATGAGCATGTTTCAAAATGTATTATTAATATAGTCTTCACTAAGGTTCACGCCAACAACTTCATCCCGTTAAAAAAAAATAAACTACTAGTCAAACATCGAATTTTAAATTTTTGTTATTATCTTAATTTAATTATTAACTAAATTTTAATAAAGGTAAAACTTCAATCTATAAATTTCTGTTCACAGCAAAGGCTGTCAGTCAACAATATCTTGATTTAAAAATTTAAGAAAGCTTTTAGAGCTTCGATTAAGAATGCAAACAAACAAACAAATTGGGAAAAAAATTTCTCCAAGTTTTCTTTTGGAAGTTACTCGGTTTTAACAAACAAAATGACATATCATTAAAACTGATTAAAAAGCATTTCATAAACATTTTTAATGTTCCACAAATTTTTTTAAGCATTTTTCTTAGTCCATGCTTGAGAAGTAGAATTAAAGCATAATTTATATTAAAGACACGAGGTCTTATAGTTCAATTTCTGATGTAACGATAGTTTCAATTGATTTAAATAAAATCTATTTTAAAAATTAACAAGAGGGCCTCAAACTTTTTTCCACCATAGCACAACTTTCTTTGTTCAAACTTTTAACTTAAGGGGAAGAAATTTCAGATGCATTAATGAAAAATAGTACGAGCGTAATTTATTTTTATAGAGAAGCATTTACATTCTTACCATTTAGCAAATAAAGACAGAATATATTTGCAATTGTCTGGAGAGAAAAATAACAATAGTTTTCCAAATTGTGTTTTTCATTTATAACATGATTCACAAGTGACTTAAACTAACAGTTAATAAATAATTTTTCAAAACTGTCAATAGAAAGGAACTGTCAAGATTAAAAGATTGCTTTACGTATAGTTAAGTAAAACTAATAACAAAGTCAGCTAAAATTATTACACATTAACCCATTAGTGGGCCATTTATTTCTAGAAAAGGTAAATTAAAGAATTTTTGGAATTGAAATTCATATAAGAATAGTAATTGATATAAGAAAAGAAATAATTTAGCTTAAAGAAAATTAATTTAAATTTTAATGCCATTTCTTTTTTCTTGTGGTAAGTATATTTACCACGACCTATTAGGAACTTATAGGCTTTTATTTTTCTTTATTTATGAAATAAATATTATAAATGCTACAAACTTTAGGAGGAATTATGCATTTTATAACTTTTATAAGTTTTCTTATACAAAAAAATGGTTGCCAATTATTTTCGAACGCACTTCAAGAAAGCTGAAGTTATTAACAAATGGAAACCTAAATCAAAAGTGGTAGAAAAGTTAACATGTACTTTAAAAATTGGTGGTAAGTATAATAATTAGTAATACAAAAGTAATAAAAAATTATTAAAAATAATAAAAAATTATTGAAAAGTAATAAAAAACTATTAAAAATAATTAAAGAATACATTAAGAATCATCTCCATAGACAAAATAGAACAATTTTGCTATCTTTGCAATGATGTTTATAAACAGCAGCATGTTCTTTTTCTTTTTTTTATCATTTCAATTCCTTAATTAATTTTACATTGCCCAACACATGTAAATTAAAATAAAAAGCAGCTATTGCACATTGAAGGAAAAGCTTAATATTAAACTTACTAATTTTTACTAAATTTTTATTAATAAACCTGTTACTTAAAAATGATTTTAAAAAATAAAAAATATATGGTTTGAAATATATTTATTTTTTTGTCAGGTAATAGCCGTCCATAGTCAAAGTATTGAAATCCCAGATTGCCCATATGGATGGGACGGACTTTGGGAAGGTTACAGCTTTTTCATGGTAAGCATAGGTTTAAATTATGATAAAAAATCATAAATAGTTAATGAGATTATAAACTTTTTTCATAAACAGAAATATCCTACTTAACTTTTGCTTCAATCTGTAAAAATATTGTACAGTTTTTATTCCCCAATAATTCTTATTTTTTAATATTAAAATCAGAAATCGTTAACTGCTAAAAGAAAACTGCTAAATTTGTTTCTAAAACAAAACCGTTTAATTATACAAGACTAGGAAACAGATTACAATTGTTTAATTAAGTGCACTTTTAGAAATCAACATAGGTATTCATATCCAGTATTTGTTTGACAGAAATGTAACGTTTAAATCAAAATAAATTGAATAGGATGAAAAATTAAACAACAATGGAACTAGAAAAAAAAAATCAAAAGGCATATTTTTAAACGTTCAATTTTATTACAAATGATTTGTGTATTATTCACTGATTCATTTTTCGATTTGTTTTCGAATTCATTTATAATACATATAAAATTAATTATTTAATTTTATGAGGAAATCTACCAACTTTTTTATCTACCGGCAAAATAGCAATTTTATGCATTATTGCTAAAGGCATTCCTGCGACAGCCAGTCAGAGGGTCATAGATATTAGGCTCTACAATTTTGAGACCAACAGAACAGCATGATGGCATCGAGTGTAGCCGCCTTTACTTCCCAGAGAAGTAAAATTGATCTGAAACTGGTTTCGCTCCATGACGCCACCTTGAACAGAACCTAGGTTCTTCAAAATTGCACCTAACTCGAATGTTTTATGGCTTCTTGAAAGTAGTTAAAATATTGATACAAAAAAAGTGGAAACTAATAAATTAAAAACAAATAAGAAACTCGCCATAAAAAAAACCAACAGTTCATAACCAAATAGTAAAAATTATTTTATTTAATAGAACACCGACTCAGGAGCAGAAGGTAGTGGACAACCCTTGTCTTCTCCAGGATCTTGCTTGGAAGAATTCCGACCTAATCCCTTCATTGAATGCCAAGGATTGGGTAGATGCAACTATTACACCACTGCTTACAGCTTCTGGTTAGCAGTTGTTCATCAACACAGGCAATTTAACATTCCTGAACCTAAAACACTGAAGGCTGGTGATTTATTGACTAGTATTTCAAGGTGCAGAGTCTGTAGACGAATACCCTTCCATGGTACTTTATAAGTACTTTTAAAAAATATAGGAAAAAATACTTTTTTTTGTCATATCAGAAATAGCATTCTCAAAGCTTTTGCAATTAAACTACTCAAATTCTTTACAAAGACATTGTAAGAAAATGAGAATTTTTTTATCACATTGCTAAGCAATTCTATATGGATTGCAACAAGTGAAAAAGAAGCCCAGTAAGGATCATTGTTATTTATTTTTTTTATGAAAACATCAACTAATCTTTTCGTTTATTTTCGCTTTTTCAACGCATATTATAATAATATAAAGTGCAATTACTGGAAACACGAAATCTAAAGTGCAAATTCAATGTTGTTGATTTATTTTAAAAGATACTCATTTTGAAAATATTATTTGGAACACTAGAGAGAAAATATAGCTATTTCTTAGGAAAAAGAATGCAGAGAGTGATATTATACATAAAATATAGCGCTATACTGCCATAAAATTCACTGCCAAATAAAACGATACATTTATCGTTGCTTTTAATGTTGTTTTTGGTTTTTACACTGCAGAAAGTGAGTAACTTTTAGTTTTCATATCGATGATCGATTTCCACGATCAAAGACTTCCGCAATTTACTATGTTCTAATTTTAATGTGTGAAACTTTGCGGCGCATTTAAAGAAATATTAAAGTTGTAATTACTGTGTTATGTTTATGTTTTGATTTTTCTACAATTCACATACTACAGCCAACAAAACTTTAATGGAATAAAAAGTTGTTTATATATATATATTTCAAATACATATATATGTATATTGTTTCAAATATATATATTTGAAACAATATTTTTTGTGTTCAAACAATAGTTTAAAGTGTAATTTCTTACAGAAAAAAGTACCATAAGTATTGACAAAACAGTGCAAATTTCGTATGAAATATAGAACAAATTATATTTTTAAGAATATTTATTCAAAAATATATACATATAAAAGATTCTCTAAAGTATACAAACCATTGAAATTTATGTCTGTGCTCTTATGTTTTACACATATACAAGTCGCAGAAGGTAGTTGTTTTTTACACATTTTATGTTGATGCATAATCAAAAGTATTATATTTCTTGAAAGAGGAAAAATTAAGAAGAAAGAAAATTAATTCTAGATGCAAATAGAATAATAGAGTCAAAATTAACTTTAAAAAAACTAAAAGGTTTCAACAATAAAATAAATATGATAAGTTTTAATCTCATTAAATAAAAAATAATCTGTAAATTTGTAAAAAAAAATTATCTAAATAAAAATTTAATACAAACAATTTTATAACAGTAAAAACTGTTTCAAAAACTTTAAAAAATAAATATTCTCATCTAACAAACACAAAATATAATAGCATCCCAGTGCTTTATTTCAAAGATTAAAGAAGCTTCAACAAAGAACAACACAAAACTAACAAACCGCTTGCATCCCTTTCATAAATAACCATAAACACTTCCCTCAATTTATGAAGTTTGATCACAATTGAAAACACAATTTCAGTATTGGAAACTACATGGTTTACTCTACATTTACAAGAACTCACTTTTCCTATACTTTAAAGTTTAATATACTTATGTAAGTGAATTTGTCATTAACTGCTCTGCAGAATAGACAGATAGTAAGTAAAATCTACTCAGTTAACTAATATGCTAGACTTTCATTTCAAAGATAACCCAATATTATATTATATTATTAAAATAACATAATATAATAAAGTATCTGTATAATATCGGTATCTGATGTAACTCGATAGCATATTATCAAAAATAATAAATTTTTAAAAAATTGCTCTTCTGTGAAGCTTTATTTTCAAATATATGGAAACCTTTTTTGGATACTTTTTTTCCCCTTCCATTTTTTTGGTTGTTCCATTGTTCAACAAATGGAACTACTGGTGCATTTTATGTGTTTCGATCCTCATTTTCTTATTGGTTATTTATTTCATATAATTGTGTTGCTTTTCATCACCATTCTTTTCTTCACTTTATTGTGCAATGAAAATTAGTGTCCACAACCGCATTGAAACCTGCATGCTTTTTTTAACTGCAATAATATAATATATGTGAGTTTAAACATTATCTTTTCTCTTACATAAATTATGCAAAATATAGAGTAACTCAAAAATGCAACTTGTTTACATTAACTAGTGAAAACACAAAATTGGAACTAATGCCTTTAAACAACAAAAATGATTTATTACATTGCACACATGATGAAATTATTGTAAGTTATTTATAAAGATATATAATTAGAAATAATTTATGTAAAAAGTATAATTAAATCCACACAGCTACAATAATAATCATAGCAAAACTATTTCTTATAAATTATAATGATCTATAAGATGTTAAAAAGAATTGAAATTTATAAAAAGAATCAATTATTATGAAATTTTGGTTTCATTATATTTTTCAAAAACAAATCAGGTAAAAAAAAAATCTCACTAGAATACAATGATGAATCCAATAACTCTGTAGTTTCAAAAAGTCCTTAACTTGAAAGCTCTATAGCAAAGATGAATACTTGATTGAAAAGAATGACTAGGTGTTATTTTCCAGGAAGTAGCAATTGAATAATGAACTAAATTTGGAAATAAATATTGGACACGGTGATGTGAAATGAATTCTGTTGATCTCTCATTTCGTAATACTGGGAGATAACAAAATTGTTAGCTGAAAAAAAAAAGATTTAAATAATTCAGTAACTTATTTATACTACAAAATAATAAATGAAGTAAATAAATAATGTAAAAAGAGAAGCATTCAAAATTAATTCTATAGCTTCAGTCAAAACATTTAGGCTATTAGGTATGTATTTATACTATGCATTCAGATCATTTCATCTGCATTAAAATTTATTTAACTTAAAATTAACTCTTTAAATCTCAACCCTAAACTTGGTTCATGGTTCAAGATACTTGCTTTCTTTCATGCAATGCTAATTTTTGCACATGCTATTCAAAAGAGATTTTGTGCTGGGTAGAAAAATTTTAAGCAATTAAACTCAAGGAGCAAATCAGATAAAGAGCAATCAGCAAAATTTATAAAATATAAACTTGTAACTTAGTACATTAATCATAACACATTTTTTTTACATTAAAATAATTTGAATGTTTTTTAGAACATAAATTGTTCGTTAAAAATAAATAAAAGAACAATGTTTGTTTGTTTTTTATTTGGTGGAAAATTTTACATGCTAAATATGTTTAAAATATGTGAAGTACAAGGAAAAGATGCTTTAGAGATATTTATTATAAATGTATGTGAAAAGCTTTTATTTAAATTGGTAGTTTTCAGTAGAATTTGTCATTTTCTTTGATAATTCACTTTTATAAAAAAAATTGGCAAATAGAATTCAGAAAAATTACGAAAACAAACAAACGGTTTTGTTTTTATTACATACAGATACAGCAAGAGAACTGTTAACAAATAATTTAAAAGCAAAGAAAAATATTTAAATAATATGAACTTTATTACTTATGTTTCTGCAAAGCAGAAAAAAATCTAACTCGTGAATAATGAAAATGTAGTATTCTAGCTAATGTGAAGACCTTAACTCGTATTTTATAAATTTTATAAAATAAATTGTGCGGTTAAGTAAAATTAACTATTTTTGAAAATATGAGTTTCGATATACAAAAAAAAGGACATTGCAAGTGGAAAAAATTTTACGGAAATTTAAATTTGCACATTTAGTTTAAGATAAATTTAAATGAATGATGAAAATGTAGTATTCTAGCTAATGTAAAGACCTTAACTCGTATTTTATAAAATAAATTGTGTGGTTAAGTAAAATTAACTATTTTTTAACATATGAGTTTCAATATACAAAAAAAATTACAAGTTGAAACATTTTTACGAAACTTAAATTTGCACATTTAGTTTATGATAAATTTAAAATAAAAGTTTCATTGAGTTCAAAAGTTTGAGAATAACACAATTAGCTGGGTGAAATTTATTGGCACAAGAACCAAAAATGGCTATACGGAACAAGCAAATGTCACACTTTATAAAAGTAGTGAATATAATCTTATTATTGGTATAATATAAATTATCCACTTAAGATTAGCTTGGTCTAAAATAAAATAAAGAGCAAAATAACATAGCCTTCAGAAGCAACATTTAAGACATAGTCAAATTTTCTGAAATAACGTCAAATAGCAAATTATTGTGTTTTGCTACATCTGTAAAAAGTGGTATAAAATCCATATAGAGATGAAAGTGTTTTGAATATAAACAGTTCAGCTCATGTGTCAGAGTTTTTAAAAATTAATTAAAAACATCTAAAATAAGTAGAAAGATCAATTAAGAGTGAGATAATTTTTTTAATAGTAGAACCCCTAAAAATTAAATTGTTAAAGTCTTATGGTGCAATAAAACACTTACTTGCTCAGAGGAAGGGCAAGCAATAATTACTTGTTCTTCTTCCGAATAGTTAACTCGGATTAACTGCAACAGTTGTTCGAAACAGCTTTGAATTTGAATCTAAACAACAACAAAACTCAGATTATTTTAACATTTATCAGCCTGAATGAAATACACTTAAATGCATGAAAAGTAAATTTTTCGAATAAAACAAAATTTTATCATTAATACTTACAAATATAAATTTAAAAAAACTACAAGCATCTCAGTTAACAATTTAAAAATCAATTCTAGTGTCTTAAATATATATTTCAGTTCAATATAGGTAATATATATAACCTTTTTTTGCATTTATATGCCCCATATTTCTATAAATATATGGATTTATTTATTACCATATAGGACAGCTCTAATACTGTTTAAGGCAGTTTAGTAAGGTTAACATTTAAGGTTAACGACATTAAGGTTAAGGCAGTTAATAAGGTTAAGGTAGATATTTATTGGCAATGTCAGATAAATAATCTAATAACAAAAACTAATAGGTAGGTATATAAGTTGGTATTTTATTTAAGTCGCACTAGTCCTACACAATGGGCTATTGGCGACAGTCTGGGAAACGTGACCGAGGATGATCCAAAGACATGCCATCACAATTTTGATCCTCTGCAGAGGGGATGGCTCCTCCCCTTTGGTAACCCGACGACCTGCGGGCGAAGTTCAATACTTTACGGTAGAACAGTTTAACGAAGACCAATACCGCGCACCTTTGGTCCCTACGTAGGTTGAGCAAAGTGGTCACCCACCCGCTTACTGACCGCAGCCAGAGATGCTTGACTTATGTGTGATGCTTGACTAAAAGTTTATTACTGCAATATTATAGAAACAGAATGCTGTGAAACGAATTTAGTGAAACTTAATAATTTTTCCAAACTATTAAAATATTTTAATTTCAAAAAGTTACATAAAACTCACAAATATGTCTTTTAGTTTCAATATTACATTATTTATAAAATATAGTACTTAGATTCAAACATTTAAAAACCATTTAAAAAAAATTATAATGAGAAGATATTTTGAACACAATAGAAAACTTGGCTAATTACCCCCTGCCTATACCCAAAAACTATTTTCCGAAATAAATGGAAGTTTTTCCCATTTTATGCTAAACAAAAGTATTATAAACTTTTCTGAAATAAAAAACAAACAAGTAGTACAGAAAATGCACAAAAAAAAGGAGAAAAAAGCTGGAAAAAATTTACGCAATGACAAATGGTTATGTTCTCTAAAATAACTAGTATTATTTAAAACTTACCTTTACAGGACGTAATAAAATATATTCCGTATCTGGATTAGCTAAATATAAAGACATGCATCTGTGTAAAGTAGGCAATTTAGATTTCAATCCCCGAATATTATCAGATATAAGTTGAGATAGAGCATCAGCATTAGCAAAAGGTTGCTGACTAAGACTAATATTTTGATTGGATGATGAAGCTTGGAGTTCAGAAACAACTTTTGCCTAAAATAACCATAATATTGCATTAAAATTTTGACATTTTTCAACAGATTGAAAAATATGAAGCTGTTTTAACTACTTAATAAATGCTAAAGTTATATCTTGAAATAATTAACACACAATCTATATTTGCAATCTTTTATAAATGTTTGCAGTTAAGGCAAAAGGAGTTCATTATTGAGACACAGAATGAAAAAAAAGAGACAAATAATTTTTTAGCCATTTTAAGATGTGCCACATAATTTTTTAATTGCAGTCTAAAATAATTGCAATTTAGCATCTCATTCAAATTTTTACAATAGCTAGATTTTAAAATAGTTTAAAGTATAGCAGTAAGCATTCAATGTACTTGTACCATGGATGTCAGAAATATTCAATATTTGGCAGTAGCAAAACTGCAGTATAATAGTTTACAATAGTTTTGGTTACAATAATTTTGAAAACTTCAAGCCATTAAAAAATTTTAAAAACATTTTTTCCATCTTTAACATAGCTATAAATTTATTACTTCTTTTAATTACTAGCTTGTTTTTGACTTAGCTAAATTTAAACAGGGTTCCCTCTCAATTTCAGAAAAAAAATATCTGACTTTTACAAATATATCAGGTAACTTTCAATGAAAATCCAGATTATATTTTATTTTATTTATACCATGTAATATTTTATCAGAAAACTTTGATTTTTTTATGCAATGCCATCTAGTTAGGTAGAGCATTACAATTTATAAAACTTAAAAGTGTACAAATATTATGTATTAATAGAACCCTCATATCTAATATTTAAGATACTAGCAATGATTTTTAATCAATCCCAAACAAAATAAAAATTCCAATCAGAATATAGAAAAGAAACCCATTATAAATTCAATGGATGAAACATAACACTCTTTATTCTTAAAACAAATTGAATACTTTAAATTTTATTTTGATGTGATCAAAAGTTATTAAAATAATGTAAAAATCTCAAAGAAACAAGTTCAAAAAGCATATGACCACTTTGGCACTTTAATAAAACACTATGTATCATAAAAAAGCACATTTAAAAGGCAAATCAAAACAAGTACCAAAGTAGGTGAGATAGTAGATAGGAATAGTACCTGGGTATATAATACAAAAAAACAAACACTGAAAAAGATTTTAAAATAACAAGAGAGAAATAATAATTTTGAGATATGCTTGGGAAATATTATTCAGTGATTCATACAAAGGTACAAGAACAAAATTAGAATCCTATATGTTTAATCTTTAATGAATAATTTATGAAAATATTTAATTAATATGAATCTTTAGTTTATGTGAATCTTTAAATAATGTATTAATAAAAATATTAAAATATCATGAAGCTTCCATTTATGAGTTTTAGCATAATTAAACAATTTAAAAACGAAAATAAAGAAAACATATATTAAATTATTCAAGTACCATTTATGATGAAATTAGAAACTATACAAAGAAAATGAGCTAATCAAAAGAAAGATAATAAATAATATCAAAAAAAGAAAAGAAAATTCAGGTGATAAGCTAATAAAAAAAAATTCTGTGTTATTTACACACTTTTCTGTAGAACAAACTATTTCATTTCATTTTGTATGAAAAAGAATAAAAAAGAACATTTTTTTATGCTTATTAAAAATCAAAAGAAAATATTTATTATTTTAAATTAAAAGTAATATCACAATAGTACGAGAATTGAAAAATTTTCAAAAAAAATTTCTGAAACATTTCGTCATATATTTACCTTTGAAAGAAATTCCTGAAGAGATCCAATAAGAAATGTAACAGTATGGGAAATGAATTCTTCACAGACAACTTTCAATTGTTTGTCAACAGCCTTTTTGGAATCAATAAGATGCTCTATAACATGTGGTGTACCCTAAAATGTGAATTTTAATGCAAAACGAGAAGTTTTTGGTGAACAATAAAAAACTAAGTGTTAAAAATCACTTTATTTCAGTCAACATTACTTTTCATATAAAAGACAATTCATCATGATGTTAATAGAAAGATTTCATCAAAAAATTTTACAATGCCAAAACAAATTTAAAAAAACCTAAAGTAATAATATCTATAATATATTACTAATAATTCTGTAGTATTATTCTTAATTAAGTGTTGTTTTATCACTTTAATACAAGATAGACTTATTCAGAAGGTTAGCAAATATTTATTCACCATAGCTGTTCTATTTTACATCCAGACTGTTGCCATCCAACATATAATAAATAATTTATAATCATCTTACTTAATCGATTCATTATCGATTAAGAATAATACTACAGAGTATCCCCCCAGTGTCAGAGAATTATACTCTGAAACGACATAATATTTCACATAAAATTTTGAATATTACTCTATTTACATCAATGAAAATAATATTTTATGCTAAAATATATTATCGGTATTATAAATAATGCCTAAAATTCACTACTAAAAGTAAATAAAATGACATGAAAAATATGACATGAAAAAATTAAAGAAATTGACAGATTAAAAATTATACCATGCCTCTTACCTGAAGTAAGAATTCCAAAATGGCATTACTTGAGTTCATTGACAATAAATGAGTTCGATTCTGGAGTAAACTATAAGCAGCCACTGAAATTAATAAAATTCAAATGATATTTAATGAATGATATTTAAAAATCATTACAATAAAATTAAAATTGACTGCAACAGATTTTTCAGAAAGGATGCTAAAAATATAAATCTGAGATGAAATCGTAAGATATAATTATATTATAAAAGAATTATATACAGTACGATTAATTAGAGAATTATATACAGTTCATATTACAGAAAGAAATAGTTAAATAATTAATAAAATGAGAATTAATTTATTTTATTCCTTAATCTATACTATATTTCTTAATAACTCTTAATCATTTATCTTGGCAACATTATATTAAATTTTGGTGAATACAATTGATAGTTTTAACCTTTCAAATTTTTTTCTAAATATGTGCTTCCACAATAACTTTTAGTCTTTTAATGAATTTCAAACAACTTTATAAATAAATAACTTTTTCAATTTCTTTTAGTGAAATTAAGCACCTAGGACATTTTCATTATTTCTTACTTTCTTTGACAACATTAAATTTGAGACATTAAATCTCTTTTTCACACTTAATAAAAAGTTTAATTCTGATAAATAATATTGAATAGAAAAACAATTGTAAGCATGAAATAGTAACTTCATCCTAAATCATTATAGAAATTAAGATAAAAATATATTATCTTTAATTATTATTAAGTTTTAATTCAATGGTTTGATTTAAAATGAAAAGAATAAAAAATACTCAAATAAAACAATATTTTCAGGAAAATAAAACAAAATTTTTTCCCTTATTTACTCTTAGTGTAAATTTCCAGAATCCCATTATCAAATTAATCAGAATTACAGTTGCTGATACATCTAGTATGCAAAATAAAGAATAGAACACCTTCATAACTTTTAATCTGATGAACAAATCATGTTCCTACTAACATGAAATCTTATTGATTTAAAGAGATAACCTTAACTATATTAGTTACTTGGTGCAAATGATATTTAAAATTACAAAACCAGATTCAAGCCAGGATCAAAAGCTTAAAAATTATTAATATACATAATCTTATTGATTTAAAGAGATAACCTTAACTATATTAGTTACTTGGTGCAAATGATATTTAAAATTACAAAACCAGATTCAAGCCAGGATCAAAAGCTTAAAAATTATTAATATACATAATCTTATTGATTTAAAGAGATAACCTTAACTATATTAGTTACTTGGTGCAAATGATATTTAAAATTACAAAACCAGATTCAAGCCAGGATCAAAAGCTTAAAAATTATTAATATACATAATCTTATTGATTTAAAGAGATAACCTTAACTATATTAGTTACTTGGTGCAAATGATATTTTAAATTACAAAACCAGATTCAAGCCAGGATCAAAAGCTTAAAAATTATTAATATACATAATCTTACTGATTTAAAGAGATAACCTTAACTATATTAGTTACTTGGTGCAAATGATATTTAAAATTACAAAACCAGATTCAAGCCAGGATCAAAAGCTTAAAAATTATTAATATACATAATCTTATTGATTTAAAGAGATAACCTTAACTATATTAGTTACTTGGTGCAAATGATATTTAAAATTACAAAACCAGATTCAAGCCAGGATCAAAAGCTTAAAAATTATTAATATACATAATCTTATTGATTTAGAGAGATAACCTTAACTATATTAGTTACTTGGTGCAAATGATATTTTAAATTACAAAACCAGATTCAAGCCAGGATCAAAAGCTTAAAAATTATTAATATACATAAGCTCACCAAACAATAAAGCAATACAAAGACAAATCATGAAGAGAACAATTTAACACCATGTAACTCCATATTTGAACTTGATAATTTCCTGGATTTGATTAAATTTTGAAAGTGAGTCTACAAGGTCTTACAGATGTTTCATCCTCTTTAAACCAATAACTGAAAATTTGATCATTCAAATCCCCCAAATTTGGGAGATGTTTCTTTTTTTTTTTTTGATGCTTCACTCCCACCCCCCTCTGTTTTATCATATTCCATAAATTTTCTACAGGGTTCAAGTCAGGTGATTTTGTATGCCAGTCAATATACAATCAGGTTTTTGAATGCTCATAAAATCAGTCACATGTTCTTACAGCCCAATAACCTCTTGCATTATCATCTTGAAAAAATAGGGATTACAACAGCTTACTCAACAGCAATAAGATGGTGACTAAAAGAGGATATATGGTCATCCAGTTCGTCAAAATAAACATGCTGATTTATGTTAGTGGTCAATGCCAGAGTGTTGATCCAATCCATAATTAGAGAAAAAGAGAGTTACTAAGTCCACAGGGAGAGTTACATGGTATTAAATAATATTTCTCTGGGGTGAACGCTCACTTAAAGCTTTGAAAATCAACTTAAATTAGACAAAGTTTGGAAACTGCTGCAGCATTTATAAATGAGTTTATAGATTTGTAAATTTATAAGTAAGGGAAGTATATAAATGATACAAAAAATTAAATGGATCAAGACATTACTGATACCATTAGAAAGTTCGATTTATAACTATGAATTATAAGCTAACAAATATTTTAATGATTATTTTGAAGATAAAAAAATTTTTTCATAGAAATATTTTTCTTTCTGAACCATGAAGTAATCAAGTGAATACTTAATGTGTTAAAATTTTAATTTTACAGAATGTAATGAATAATTGATATTTACTCTTAACATTACTAAAATCCAATGTCGTTTCTTTTATAGCAAAATCAATCTGAAAAGGTGCTATCTGCTCTCTTAAAATCAAGAGATGCTTGATTTCAAAAAGCTGCCCATCTAACAATGTCTGAAAAAGATTAACAAAAAAAAAAGTGAATGAAATATTTTTCATTTTTAATTTATAATATAAAAATGCCAAAAAATTTTTTATTTAAAAGTGTGTTACCTTATTTTTGCTGATAGTCGCACTGGCAGAAATCAATGATTGAATACACATTGTTAAAACTTCCTGAGACAAACCCTGAAATATAGTTTTCTGAAAAATAAAAGAAAATTGAGTTATGTTAAAAATTCAAAATTAACAATTACATGAATAAAATAAAAAAAAATACAAACCTAAACCTAATACAAAAACAAAAATACATACCTTTTTCTAAAAAAATACAAAAAATAATGAAATTTATGGAGATTTTGAAACCAAATCATAAAATGGAAGAATAAAAACTGGCTGCAATTATAATTTAACCCTTAAATTCCTTTTTTATCCAAAAAAAAAAACTTTTTTTAAAATGAATAAACTGAAAAAAATACAAAATAAAACTTAAGAAGAAAATTAATTAATAGTAAATCATTTTTTACATTCATAAGCCAAATTATTAAAAACAAAATTTTTTTAATTGCATCCATTAAGTTTAAACCTAATATTAAGTTTAAAGAAATTATAACATATAAAACATAATTTTTTAATAACTAAAACGTAACACTTTGAAACTGAGTTATATAATAATTTATTTTTTTAGTTTGCAGATTTTAATATCCTTGATTAATCAATTCACAAAAATTAATCATCCTTACAAACATTATTTAAAAGTTGTACTATTTCTCACAGTGGCATTATACATTCAATTATCTAGTTTATTTATACTAATTTAAACACTATACAAATTGTAATTTAGCCAAACAAACTTACATCTAAACACCTATACAATTTTGAAAGACACACTAAAGTACGCCTCACAGTCGGATACCACATACCATGCAAATCAGCAGGAGAATCTAAAAGCAGTTTAAAATTAGATAAATCAGTGTGTAAATTATGAGTACAGCAAAAGATTTTAGCAACAAAATTAAAGAAATAAAAATTTCTTCCTACAAGTTATTGTTCTCTTGAGCGGCTCATATGGTTCAAAATCCTTCACTGAATTTGTGTCTTCTCCTTTATCAGCAGAAGATGAATTTGATGCTTCGGTTAAAACTGCATTGCTGATAGAATTCAGAGACGTTAAGGAAGCTCGGGAGCTAGCCCGACTTAGTCCTCCTAAAGATAAGCTTTCAGCTATACTCTGAAAGATTTATAAAGATACATAAGAAATGTTTAAGAATGAAGGCAATGATGTAAACCTACAGTATACAAATATTCAATCAGAGTTCCCCCTAGGAATGAAAAAGAGCAGAGCGCTTTCCTTCAGAAAATGGCAAAAATTTTGAAAAGACTTAATACAGTAAAAATTTATGAAAATGTGTATTATTATGCAAATGAATCTTATTCTCAATAATTCTTAAATGACCCTCTTATACTATTTTAAGTGCACATTTAAAAAACTAATTCTCTCTCATAATCAAAATAAGAGAAAAATTTGCAGTTTATAAAAATAATTAAAGGCACGCTAAAAGACAATCTCTATGAATAAATTTTCTTCAAAAAAAGTAAACTGAAAAGAAGTTGAGATTAACACAAAAATTAAAAATGAATACATATATTGTACATACACTTAGTTTTGCATGATTTCCTTGATTCAAAAATAGACACTTTTAAATAATACAATCATTAAGCAGTTAAAGAAAGCAATTCATAGGGGCACTGATTTTGCACAAAAAAAAAGACTTTTTACATGAATAAAAATGGAAAACTCAAAAAAATCATTTTGCAACAATAACATGAATTAAAATTTTACTAAAACATATTTATAACTAACTATGTTACCATATATATTACAGGATTGAAACATAACACATATTCCACATAAACATATTTAAAAATACAAAAAAATGAGTACTATTAAGTCTATTTTTAAATAATTGGATTTTGATACTAAGTTGAATCTAAAGAAAATAAGAATTGCAATGCATACTTCCATCATTTCCAATTTATCAGGATACGCAAGGTCTCCCGGACCCGGATTATAATTCAAGATATCTGTTTTTATATATATGTGCGTCCTATATACTAATCTTTCTTGCACATCTTCTAACATTTGATGAACAGCTGTCTTTACTGCCTCAAGTTCATTTGCTAAAATAAAAAATTTATTATAATGTAGAAATTTAAGTAAATAATAATAGGTAGTAGTAAAACAATGATAAAGTATTTAAAATTTAAACATTTACCACCATACTGTATGTGTTCTTCCAACATTTCAACCTGTAAAAGTAATAAAAATAAAGGGTTAATAAAAAATACACCACAAAAAATTTTTTTATCTACTAAAAAAACATTACAAAACAACTACAAAGCAATCACTACCTGCAAAGTATTTGCAATGCCCCATGAAAGCAATTAAAGTTTACTAATAAACATGTTGGTCAAAAATTTTTTCTAAGGATTGTAAAATATTCTTATTATATTCAAAATTGCAATGTATTAAGTGCAAGACCAGCCATACAAAGAGGACGTAAAGATATTTAAAAAAAAAGCATTATTTTATGTATTATTATTGGTGGACTATTAGTACATGGTGTTGAATTTTCAACTGTAAACTAAATTTTCACATATACTATTGATTTTAGCAATTGAACGCTATCTCAAATCACTTTAAGTTTATATTCAGAAAAAAATTCATGAACTGGATTTACTGTAAAAAATCATACAATATATAAAGAAATACTTTGTATGGTTCATGTTTTGATTAACTTTTAAGGCAAAGTTATACACGAAATATTAAAACAATTTCCCATGATGAGAGAATACAACAAAGAAAAACCTCACTGTCTCAAACCTAGATTTGGAGAATTTTCGTTACCTTGAAGAAGAAAAGATTTCCCTCCAAATTTCTAATGCACTTAAACTAAAAAGAAATTTGCTGGTTTTAAATTTTTTTCTCTTTTTTGCTTCTTCCTAGATAGTTTGAACATTTTTCTACAAATACAAGAGAAAGATTTTCCAGATAAAATTACAGAAAACAGAAATTTTGAAAGGACAGATATTTCCTTAAGTTGAAAGTTAGTCAAATATATCAAAGGACACATTCCATTCAGAAGCAGTATTAACTATAATAGTTGTTTCATAAGCAACTAACAATGGAATATCTTTTCTTCATAATATATAAATAAATAAGGAATATCTTTTAGATAAAGGACATCTTTTATCATAATATTTTCCCGTGAATTTTTAAAAGATTAATAACTTTTTAAAAAGGCATGAAAATAATGAAGAAAAAAACTTTTCTTTTCATTCTAAAGTTAATAGTATGTAATTTTTAATAACTGAATTTCAATACTTTGAATTTATTTATCTATCTTTTCAAGTTTCGGTTGTTGTTGAGATTTGACTGAATCAAGATTATTTCAATATGAACTGTGTTCCCCTATATTGCACTGCTTCATGCTATTGCTTAAATGATATTTTATATAATATTTACTCAAGCATTTTTATTTTATTTTTTTAATTTACAGTTTATTTTATCAAGAAAAATAGCAATCATCTTATATTATTATATTATAGAGTCAAGATGATAAGAAAAATAATAATTATGATTAGGTAATAATCAGAAAATAATAACCTGTTAGAATTTGAATTTATTTAAAAGTAGTGTCTGTAAAACTTACTTTGAGAATTCCACAAAGCTCAGCTAGTGTTTCTAAATGATTTATATGAATAATTATTGGCCGAAGCACATCATACAATCGTATGCACAAACCTTCCAGAAATTGCCTGATAAAAATATTGAATAACAATAAAAGTATAAATATAGCATTTTTTTAAAAAAATAAAAAAACTACATAATTTTATTAAATTATGAATACTATTAAAACAGAAAATAGCTCCTTAAAACTAAAACTACTAACAATGATAAATCAACTATGCATCAAAATTGTTACTAATTATGCGAAGGAGTTTAAGCAAGAATAAATGAATAAAAATGAATTATGATAGGAAATAATAAATGCAAAAACAGTATTGAAAAAATAATGTAGTAAAACACTTCTTATTTTTCTTAATGCCATTTATCTACGATATAATCAAATGTGTCACAGCATTAAATGTCTTTTCTGAAAAGGGTATGATTAATTTCACTTTGGCCGGATTTTTTAAATAAAAACCGGTTTCCTTTTGTTTAAAAGAAACTAGACTGTCATAACTTTTTCAGGAAAGGCCAACTTATTTATTCAACTTATCAACCCTGACATAATGCACAAAAAAAACTTACTTGAATTTATGATGTTTATCCCCAAAACATTTTTTAAAACAATTTCTTAAAAAAAATGGTTTAACACTAAATTATAGTTTTTCAAGGATTAAAGACAAAAAGATAAAAAATAAAGATAAAAAGGAAATCTCTCTGAACATTCACAGCTAACAAAAAAATTTCCCTTTTGCATACAATATCATAAAAAAATATCCCTTACTCTAAAAATTGGGTATTATGTGAAAAAAACTGATGAAATAATTGGTGTTCATCCTCACAAATATGTAACAAAAATGCACAGCCACTCCTCACTAGGGAACAGTGATCTTTCTGATGTTTTTCAGCTAGGTCATTGATAGCTGCAGACACACTTGGGCCTAAGAGTAGCTCTCTCTGTTGAAAATAGCACTGGTGGCAGTCATATAAAAGCTGAGTATAACTAAATTAGAAAAAAAAAGAACTAGAACAACACTAGAAAAAACAACTAGTAAAAATTTAAGCACAAATAAAATCAAATTTTGTTTGATTTTTAAGCACTACTATTTCAATTTTATCAATTCTAAAATTCATACAAAATAGTTCAAAAATTGAAAACATGTGCAAATAACGAAGTTAATAGCATCTTCTATTTATGGTAAAAAATCTGATAAATGACTTATAAATCCTCTCTACTCATTTGAATCAATTGTAATAAACATAAATAATAAATAAAAGCTTGTTTTAGAGTTTTATATTCCTTAGACTTCTGAGGATCGAACACTGAATCCCTGTCTTTCCAGGACGCTGACTCCAATCTCTCGGCCACGCTGACACGTCAATATGAACCAAGAGCTGTCATAGCTTAGTGATTAAAGTACTGATCTGTCATTGTAAGTGGCCCCAGTGGCGACTTAAAGCCCAGCCAGCTTCAGATCAGTGGGTAATTGTCTGGGCAGTAAAGACAGCTTGTGTGCAATTCTGACCACATTCTCACCATTGGTCACGAAATTGTGGAGTCGTAATCTTCATCAGACACCAGGCACACAATGGTCAATTGCAGACATGCTTTACTTTTAATAAATGCAAAAGAAGTTTCAAAATTTGCATTTTCAATCCAAGAAAAGTTTCAGTTATATTTTTATTTTAAAAAAAAATACTTATTTGAATTTTTGTAATGACAATACAAATAATAAAATAATCCATTATGCACAACTGTTGAGGTAAATTAAATGAAGTCAACATATTTTAAGCACTAAACTGGCAAAAAACCCGAAATTTTTAATGGTTTCTTGAATGGTTTGAATTCTATAACAGGGTGCGTAGCCAAATCTTTCAACAAAAAATAAGCACCATTTAAGTATTTTTTAAGCACTATATACATTAACAAAATACTAAGACTTTAAATGATCATGATAAAATAACTAGTTTCTGAAAAAGAACTCTTTTCCTGATTATATTACCCATTATAAAATGATCAAGAGATTATTCGGTTCGATATCAGAGGGCAGAAGATAAAGTCTGAAATTGAGAATATCTTGCAAAATGCAGCAGAGTTGCACATGAGAGAGCAAGAATCTCACCGAATCCAGCGCAGTAGATAAACATGCGGACTCCGAAGCATTTCATCAAACATGTAACATGATTGGGGTGCTATCCTATGTCGCGGGTCGACGGTCTGCCGAAATGGATTGTGGTTGAATGATTTGTGGAAACATTGAATTAAACAAAGTGAAAACCACACTTCTGCGTAATACACAGCAAAAATCGACGCGGTGAAGAAAAAAACCTCATTTTTGAAAAAGGAAAAGTAAGCACTTTTTAAAAACACCCTATGAAAAAAATCACCTTTAAGGGCTTTTAATAAACGAAAATCAAAAATAAGCACCTTTAAGCACTTTTCAAAAACACTACGCACCATGCATTACAAAAATACATTGTATCCTCATGAAAATCTAAATCTGAATCAATGTGTTTATAACAGAAAAGAATACAACATACTCAGGATTTTTTTCAACTCTTTCCTCAATTTGTTTCATTAAAGCTTGGATTCTAGGCGCGTGAGATCGAAATTTCCCATAATAGAGTGTAAAGGCATTTTCAGATGGTGATAAGCTGTCTCTGCGGGGCAAAACTTGTTGCGTTGCTTGTTGTAATGTTGCAACTACATAGGAACGAATCATACCCAAAGCTTGGCTTTGAAGGTGCCTAAATCTGGCCAAATACACAGGTGATTCTTTGTAATTTATCTGAAAAAGGTAAAAAGTTGAAAAGAATAAAAAAATATATAAATAATAAAAGTAAATTTTCAACAAAAAAAAAATAGAAATCATAGTGTTAAAAAGTATCATACAAACTAGAAATAAGATATAAATTCTTAATAATTAAAAATAAAATATATAAATGTGTTTGTAGAACAGTACTTCGTCAGGGGGCACACTGCCTGTAAACACACAGGAGCCTTTCTGTTGTTAGTGGATTTAACCAAAACTAACAAAATTTAATAAATCTTCAAATATTAGTTTTGTAATCAAAAATATTTTTTTACATTAGATATCATATTTAAATTAATAGTTCTAACAATTTTAAAGGGACTATTAGTTATAAAGTCAAATAAATTTCTAGTTAGATTATGACATTTTATCTTATTTCAAACTGTTTTCCAAAATGAAGCCCAAATTTAAACATTTTCACCTTATGATGATTGTAAGTAATAAAAAAAATTTTGCAATGAATAAAAGTTACGACATTTTTGATAACTTGAGTAATATGTACTAGGAGTTTTGACCAAAAAGTTTTATACATATATTTTCAAAGGCCAAAAAAAAATTATATATATATATATAGATAAATTTAGAGCTACTACATCCAAAATAATTGATGCTTCAACAAAAAAAAAAATCTTTTGAGCAATACTAAATGAGCATTTTTGCAAATCAATTTTTTAGAAATAATGCAAGTACAATTTTTGAAAACATATATTCTGAAATTTGGGTAAATGTAATCTTTAAATCTTCAAGAAAATTATAGAAAACATCTTTAACTAATAGGCATAGTATTTAATGAAAAATTATAATGAATAAAACTGACATAGCTTTGAATATGGGATCTAAAATTTGATCAGCACAACATTATACTGGCATATCACTTTTATTAAATTATTTTAATTTTTAATTGCTAAATTAAAAATGCTAAAATGTATTTTTTTTTTAAATATTCAATATTATTTTAGTATTTTTTTTCTCACAGATTTATTTTTTTACATATATTTATTACCTAACATTACTTGTTAAAAATTAAGATTATTTCTAAATAAGTTAAGATCAATTACAATAAGTAACAATATTAATTAAACAAAATAAAAATAAATAATCAATACAAGACAAACAGCAAAATAAATATAACATATGAAATAGATATAATTATAACAATTGATGAAGAAACTGGAGAATTAATTTATAATTCATAAAAATATTAAAAATGTAAATAATTCATAAAAATAATTTATAAACAATGTAATAATTCATAAAAATATTATAATTACATTTTCTTCAACATAAACAATGCATTCATCCAGACGTGACAATAAAGGCATGAATGATTCATTTACAACAGATAGAGTTGGAGATGAGATTTTCTGAAAGATAAAATAATATATAAGTACATTTACACTGATGTAAGGCAATAAAAATAACTGAAGTATTATGAAAATTACCTGAGACAGTGATTCTAATTCATTAAAGTAGCTTAATTTTTCAGAAATTGTTTCAGCAGAGCTCACCAACTTTGTCTGAAATAAAAAAAATTTTGAAATATTTACCTTTACATCTAAGATATTAAAAAAAAAAAAAAAATCAACAAAAATTCAAATTATAGGGATGTAATCTACAAAAGTCCTAAATTTGTAAGCATTTAGATTTCAGTCGAGTTGATAAAGGAATAAACATCTTAATCATTGGAATTTTTAAGTTTTTTCCTTTGCTTATATATCTGTTTTAATAAAAACATAGTCAATGGTTCAAACAACTAAAAACTTTTAACTGGAAATTGACAAGATTAAATTTCAGCTATTTGTTTACATTTCCATTTTTATTGCAATTACCACCCATAACTGTATTAACTAAAAAAGTAGGAAAAATTGCAATCTAATTTTAAGAATTAGCCTAACCAATAAAATTAACCTAAAACTCAAATCAACAGCACAAGTTTAAAAAAAAAAAAAATTGCCAGTTAGTATATTTTGGAGCACAAGATTTTATTTCAGTGACATTTTTACTCTATATACTTTTCCTTTAATTCCAAAAATCATAAAAAAAATAAAATTATTGACATAAATGCCTAATACAAAAAATTAAAATTAGCAAACCTGTTGCGTTAAAAGGTGTTCACAAGCTTCATGCAAGGAATTCGTCTTATTTGACACAAAAGTATATTTTTCCCTCAGATTTTCTAAAGACTCAAGAACTTGACATAACTCATCAAAAAGCATGTTATATTGCCCACAATGAGAAGTTAATTCCTCCAGATAAAATCTATAACAAATTAAGCATTAATTATTTTTTAAAAAGTCACACTTTCTTTAACAATTAACATAATTTACATTTTGTTTATGTAAGTAATTAGATTAAGGTATGTAGGATTTCTAATTCATATAATAAAATGATTTTATATGGCACTTTGATAAACTAAGAGCAATTTGAGGAAACTTAATTAAATAAGACATTTAATATCTGACTCATCTAATCAATGATTTAAGATGATATTTAATTTTTAATAGATTCAAAGCAATTTGCTGAAACTTACTTAAATAAAACATCTTCATCATCAACTAACTGCTCTTCAACGGAAGTAAACCATGACAGAAACTAAACAAAAATTATAAGTTAATGTATTGGTAGGTAATAATATAATAATGTTTATGAAAATTACAACACCAAGAAGGTAATATTGGAAATAAAAATTTATTCCACATTTTGGTGCAATAAAGATGCACAACAGTGATACAAGCTTCTTATTTTTAATCATTTACATGTCTTATCTCACTTTCCGTTTCATGTAATTTCAGTTCAATTTGCATAATTCTTTCATGGTGTTGTAATTTTCACAAACATGATTATATATTCAAAACTGTTTAGTAAACAAGTAATAAAAAAGTTTCTAATTTCAATATTACAATTTTTAATATTAATTAAGTCAACATTTCAAATTTCTTCAAATAGTAATACTTGAACAATAAATATTAAAAGCATACATAATATTTATCATCATGCCTAGCTGAATTTTAAAAAAGTAAATATAATGAAGGAAGAAAATTGCAATAAAACTTTATGAACAGTTATTAGTTAACATGTCTTATTTATTTTGGTAATACCTATTTTTGGATCAACAAGCAGTTAAAGTTGAAACTTTCGGATCAAAATATACACAAAAGTTGGCATCCATAAGTAAGAACAGAAGTTAACGATGTTCTTTGCTGCCCAAAGAGGAAACCAATTATGCTCAGCTACTTTTTAAAAAAAAGAAATACACACAATGTATACAAGAACCCCCGGAAATTTAGCATTAAGTTTTGCTACTTAAATTATTGAGATGGACTTTGCAAGAAAAATTCCAACAGACATCAGAAGATAAAAAGGCTTAGTAGATATTCAGTTTTCAACTTTGAAGTGTTAACTTTCTTAAGTTTTTTGAAGTGATGAGAGACATTTTTAATTCATTATTTCTACTCAACAAAGACAGAGTAAGAAGATTTAAGAGGAAGTCATACCGTGGAAGAAAATTTTCGCCGCAAATTCTCTTTACTCTTCATTACTAATTTAAAATTTAAAGTGTAGAAAAAGTGAGTTCAGACAAAAGTGAGTTCAGACAGTATTCAGTATTTGAAGTTCTCTTTACTCTTCATTATTAATTTAAAATTTAAAGTGTAGAAAAAGTGAGTTCAGACAAAAGTGAGTTCAGACAAACCTGAGTTCAGACAGTATTCAGTATTTGAAGTTCTCTTTACTCTTCATTACTAATTTAAAATTTAAAGTGTAGAAAAAGTGAGTTCAGACAAACCTAGAGTAAGTGATGAAGTTTCAAATACTGAAAAGAGAATTCTAAAATATACAAATGAAAATAAATTATGAGATGATAAATTAAGATTACGCAATAGAGAAGTTCTCTTCTAATAAGTAGTTTGCATTTTAATATTTTGAAGTATTTTTTTCAACAATTGAAACTTCATGACTTACACTAGGTTCAACTTACTTTTTCTACACTTTAAATTAGTAATGAAGGAGAAAGATAATTTGCAATGAGAATTTTCTTCCCCGGTATGGGGTCCTCTAGTATCAATACCTATGTGTAAATGGTTACTAAAACAGGGTGCATTGCCAGATTTTTCAACAAAAAATAAGCACCTTTTAAGTACTTTTTAAGCACTCAAAAAGTATTTCACTCCAAAAAAAAAAAATTTCATAATTTGGATCTGTGCAGTAATAAAAAAAAAATTTTCAATCGTTTAAAATTTTTAATTTATAAACATAAAATGAATGAAATTTAAAATCGTTTTCAAAAACTTCACACAGCTAGTTTCTGATAAATATTACAGCGAAAACTACGAAAATCGTGCTCTTGCAATTTAAAACGACAATCACAAAAAATTTCTTTTTAAACGATAGAAAATCAAGCACTCATAGGTTTGTAAAAACCCCAGATAAAAAAAAAGCACCTTTCAGGGCATTTTAAAAATGTAAATCAAAAATAAGCACTTTTAAGCACATTTTAAAAACGAAACGCAATGGAAAATTAAAAAAATCATCAACCAAAGAAAAAAAATTGATGAGCATAATCTGTAGAGGCTTCTGGGCAAACCACTCATTTTTTCAAAAACTTATTGCAAATACAAAAACCGAGCAACTGCAATTTGGTGACTCCAGTTGACTCGCACAGACACTAATATAGAAATATCCCAGATTGAATGGTGAAAAAAAAAAATTTCAGACCCCCTAGAGCTCTTAATTACAAATCTTAAGATCGACTCAGTTCTGAGGAGGTTAGCCTGAACTTTCTAATTGAAATAATTTATTTTTCATCTTTCTAAATACAATTTAGAAATTATATCATAACAGTAATTACTAAGATACATATTTATGAAGAATATATTTGTAAGAAGTTAATTTGAGACAAAAATTTTGAATAGGAAATTATACATAATTTTAAAAAAATTACCTGTTGAGCATTTTCAACTTTAGAGTACTTTACAACATCATCAGCGGAAAACTTTATGAAGTTTAACTTTTCTTCATTATGTACAGAAGTGATCTTAGGAAGCAATACCATTTCATCTTTGGGTGAATGCTGCAAATAGTTTGTAAAAATATGATTATTAATTATTTTCAAAAATGCAAAATAAATATATTTAGCTATAAATGTTACAAAAAATATAATCAGCTTTCAACTTTACTTTTTTTTTTCTTATTTGTGAAACATAATAATTACTTCTAGAACATTTAAAATTTCAAATGAAGTACACATATAAATTTAGAAATAGACAAAACAAATCAAAACAACTGTAATGAAAAGAAAAAAATTTTCAGCAATGCTCAAAATATTAGACTGTGAAATAAATCAAAAACGTTTGTAATCACTACTTATTTATTTAGTTTCAAATGCATAAAAAATTACCAACATCAATAAATTTTTTGTAAAGAAAAATGCTCAACTTTCCTTTTTAATGTAACTGCCATAAGAAAATTTTAAAAGTAATTACTAAAATATCTACAAGACATAAGTATTATTTGATTTCATTGCTTTTTAGCAGTATTGCCAGATATCAGTGGCAATCAGGTAAAATAAAAATTACAAAACAGTGGGCAATATTTAAAAGTTACAGTTTTGTTTTACAAAAGTATGTTAAATATAAAAAATTATTAAGTAGAATTCTATATTCAAGAATTAATTAAAGATGAGTTCTCAAAACAAAAATAATAAGCCGCTCTCAAGAAAATCGTGGGCTGATTGGAAATAAGAACCATATGTTAGCAACTGCTTTTCTGAGCTGCTGTTATTCAAACATCAGTCCTTATAACTGAAAAGTACAAAATTTTAATATTCTGAGGCATTGTCAAAAAAATATTCTTATTTAGAAATATATTGCAATATTTTTCCAATTACCAAATAAAACTTACCAACTTTCTGAATAATCGACAATTGGTCGAGTTGAACATTAGTAGTTGTAAACCCATAATTGGGTCGACTGTTCAGCGACCGTTATAAAGAATTTTAAAAATAGCCAATGTGTTAAATGGATTTTAACTTGGAATTTAAAAAAAAAAACATGTAGATGTTTGCCTAGGGTTAGCTATGAGTTAGCCCTTTGAGTTGGATCTCTCTGTAATGTTTTTTTTTTCTTCTTTAGTTTCTTGCAAGCTGATGCTAGGAAGTTTACAAGACTTCTCAATTATCCTGCCACAGATCGTAATAGGGAAATCTTCCTTTTAAACTTATCCCACAGATTTCCTATGTGATTCAAATCAGGGAATCTTTCAGGCTAATTTATATATATTAAGATAAGTAAAGTGTGTAAAGTTTGTAAAACAATTAACCTCACATATTCTACAAGTCTGATTGAGTTTGTAGCCATCTTGAAAAATAAGGATATGGGGATATTATAAACATGTCATCTAAAAAAATCAGCATGCTCATCCTGACAGTTTTAACTAAAAAGCGTCACCTTATTACCCATAATGATAAAAGAAACATGTTAGTGGTAACTTCAGTAGTTTCTAGCACAAATTAGCATACATCATCATAACTGAGAAAATATTCTCAGTAATTTCTTATCTAATTTCTTTTCATTTACTGCCTAACTTTTCTTTAACTTTAGACATTATGATTTACTTATGAATAATATGTAACAATATAATAATGATCAATATTGTTTATTAAAATCTAATTATAAAAGTTAGGTTTAGACAAAACTTTAATTGGTTAGTTTACCTACAAAAACTTAAAGATCGCATTTGTTATTTTTTTCCTTGTTTTATAAACTTTAAAGTATTCTTTTAAAGATATTAATTATGAACGTATCTTATAACCTATGTACTCAAAATGGAAGTAGTAGAAAACAAATTTGTTAAAATTTTTCAAATCCTTGTTTACCTCAATTAAATTCCCTCTATCATTAGAAATTTCAGATATGGCTCGAATAAGTTTTAATTGTTTTTCTGTAAGCGGTGCCAAAGGATCCACTTCATTTTCCCAACACAAAAGTTTTTCAGTAACTAAACCTTCCGTATCCATATTTAAAAGATCTGGAATAAAACAGCAAAATGGAATGGAAGTCAGATCATATTTAACAGAAGAAAAAATTTAATTATATTAGAATTATCATTATTTTGATAGTGCGGAAAATTCAAAATCTCCGGTAAACAAACAAACATGTCATCTGCTGAGTTGTTATGGGTTTTTCTTTCACATCGCGAGTTGAGTTGCTTAAAACTTTGTTGGCCTCTAATCTCTCTTTAAAACCTTTTGGGAACCATTCTTACTCTCGCGATTTTTTCTCATGCGAATGAAAACCTGATTGGGGAAAAATATTTAAACACGATAAACTCGTCTACAGGTTTAAAGAACTATTCCGCTGCATACTGAAAATTCGCGTGCACGAATTCGGAGATACAAGCGAGAATCTGATTGCTGAAATATATTTACTCGCGAAAACTCTCCAAACTCGTATCTCCGAACTCATATGCAGTGTGAATGGCCCTTGAGGGAAAGATTTTTATTTTATCTTTATACTTTACTACAAGTCCCTCAGTGGAATCATCGTTAAGACACGGTTCCCAGCAGATAACCGAAGTTAAGCGTCACTGGCTGCGATCAGTGTGCGGGTGGGTGACCACTTGGATTAGTCTGCGTAGGGATCGAGGGTGTGCGGCATTGGTCCTCGTCAAACTGTTCTAGCGTAAAAGTGCTCGACTTCGTGTGCAGGTCGTCGGGCTACCGAAGCGGAGGTGCCATCTCCTCCGCAGAGGATCAAAATTGTGATGGTGTGTCTTCGGATCATCCTCAAGGATGTTTCTCAGACCGTCGCAAATAGCCCATTGTGCAGCTCTAGTGCGACGCAAATGAACTTCTACTACTACTACTATTACTTTACTACAATCGTGATTAAAGCACTACTCAAGCAATTAGATCAAGCTGTGTACCCGACATGCCCATCCCTACGTTTCTTCTTCTTCTTAGGCACTACAGCCTAAGACAGGCCAAGGCGGTCCCAATAAGTTCCTACGTTTCTTAGATATCATTAAAAACTAGTGTCGTGCTGTCATTTTTAGGATTTTGATTATGCTAAATAGATTTTTATAACAATATTATATTAAAAATACACGCAAATTTTTTAATCTTGCATTCAATCATGATTCGTATGATTTTAAAATTTATTTACAGTTAAAAAGAATTTTTTTCCCTAGCTTTTTTTTATTAAAGAATTGAGAAATGCTCTTAGTTTCACACATTGAATATTTTATGTTATTAGCAAATTTAAAAAATTTTCTTTTTAATTTTAATTTAACCTACTAATATTATGAGCTAACTGTTTTCTTTCTACTTTTCAATTTTTATAAAATAAAATGTCAATTTTTTTTTTTCTTTTTTTAAGAATATTTAAATTTAAAATTTCTTTAAAACTGTATATGTATTTTTTTAATTATTCAGTGGTTAGTTATTAAAAGTAATTGTATAATTTTTTATTCTGAATATTTTTTAAAAAGTTAACAATTTCAAAATATGTTATTTTTTTATAACTTAAAAACTTACAAAGTTTGTCACTTTTAAAATTTTCTTAGTATTCTTTGAGAAATATGAAAAAAATGTGTTAGTATAGAAGTGTTTCCGCTATTTTGTCCAATTTCTTTAAGGTATTTATTAACAAATAGTTAAAATGTTAATATATAGTGATGCATTTGATGCTCCAATTCACCCTATTTACTTTAACATCAGCCTAAAATCATTTTAAAACATTGCAGTCACGTTCCATTTCATTCTATAGTTGTGTTTTACATTGCTGCAACCAAAACATTTTTCAAGAACTGTGCTTAATCTTTTTATCAGGAATTTTCTATTACTGAAAGATTTTTTTTTTTCTAAAAATAATAATAAAAATATACTTGGTTGTAAAATTGGTAAATTGATTATTGTAATTTCTAGTTGTTTGAAATTATTGTTTTTAATGCTTCTAAAATGCAAAGCTGTTTTTTCCATAATCTATTAATTTTGAAAGTGCAAAATTGAACATCAAATCATACCATGTAGTAATTAATGCTATCAAGGTTCTTTTACATTATCTATAACTAAACTCAGTGGCACGACAGCCCACAGAGGGCCAAGGCCAACTGTACCCATCTCAGTTTTCTTGACCTTGTTCTCTGGGGTGCAGGAGCAGATGTTCCGGTTAGGTGGTCAGCCGAACGTGAAACCCCCATTGTTTAGTTCCCAAGCATGCTTGGTACTCATTTATCGACCCACTGAAGGGATGAAAGACTGAGTCAACCTTGCCCGGTCAGAGGATCGAACCCATACCCTGTGGCACATTTTTTCTTTTCTTTTTTTTTTTTTTTTTTTAATAAAAGCCAGCTTTTTTTTTCTTTTTTTTTTAACCGAAAGGAAGAAAAAAACTGCTTAAATCTGTCAACTCCGGTTTTTTTTTTAGCTCACTTGCTGTAATGTAGTTATAGCCAAAATTGGTTTTACATATTCTCTGATCTATAAGCCTACCGTTAAAAATGGCTTAAACAAGTCTTAACTTATTTTTAACTTGGAATTTAAGGAACCACAATGTTGAATTTTTCCTCGAAATGTAGAAATTTTGCCTCCCCACTTTAGCCCTCCCAAAAATTTCACATTGAAACAGCTTGTGAAATTTTTTGGTGGGCTAAAATAGGGTGTTAATGCTTCTAAAATTTAAAGCTTTTCCCATTGCTTGATCGCCCCTTTACCGTGCTTATCTAAGCTTATTAAAAGAAATCATTAGCCCCAAAAACTTTCCTTTAGCTAAGCATCAGAAGAAAAAAAATTATAACAGTGAAAAGTCATGGTAGTGGCACATTGAAAGATTAAATAACAATAGAAATCCAAGAAAACTTTTGAATTGGAAAGCTTTTAACTCCAGACTAAGAGGAAGACCGGAAAAGAGATGGTTGGACGATACCACCAAATATATTTAACTTTCTTGAAGGTTCAAAATTGGAAGTCGAAACCAAAAATAAGAAACTGTGGAATGATAATGTTTAGCAGGCAAGACAGTTAGGTGTCCAAACTGAAGAGAATCCTTATTTAGTTAATGAAAGCCATGAAAAATTCCTCTTGAAAGCTTATTTAAATGGAAACCTTCTTGTTCATACCGGAAAGAAATTTCCTTCATGGGGTATATGTGGTAAATTGTTTGTCGGCACATGTAAGCACTCTCGTGTTCATACTGGAGAAAAGCCTCGTTCATGCAGTAGTGTGTAAGTTTGAATAGACATTTTATTATTCATACTAGGAGGAAGAACGTTACATGTGTGGTGTGTGTGACAAAGCATTCGCACGAAAAACTCATTTAAATAGACACTCTGGTTCAAAAAGTTCATCTAAACACACATTATCTTCTTTATTCAGGAGAGAAACTTTGTCCGTGTGGAATGTGTGATAAATCTTGAGAAATCTGCTTTAAATAAACACTCTAGTGTACATACTGGGGAGAAACCTTATATTTGCAGCGTGTGTAATAAAACGTTTGAAATAAAACTGGCTTTATCAACATTGTCTTGCACACAACGCAAGGGGGAGAAATCTTATTGATGTAATGTGTATGGTAAAACATTAAAACAGAGAGCTCGCCTAAATTCACATTTTCTTCAGCATTCTGAAAAGGAACTATTTTCATGTAGTTTGTATGACGAATCTTTAACAAGGAAATATGATTTAAATCAACACTCTCATATCTATATATATATATTTCTCTTACACGGCACCAAAAAAAAGCTTCATTACAACTCCCCGAATGGCAACGTTAGAAAATCAACCAATGATTGCTGCTAAAAATGTCACATGGCAAATCTGGAAGAGGTGGCTCAACATATAGCGCTTTTAAAAACGGAAACAATAACCAGAGTGAGCATTATCAGGTTGTTCAATTCAGATTCATGGCCTTAAAACATGATAATATTTAATTTAAACTCAATTAGGAATTAATTAATTAATTAAAGTGAGAATGCTTTAAAAGGCCGCTGTTGAATTGATATTTTTCTACTGGGAGCTACCTAAACGTCTAAAAAACGTCTAAGTGTTTGTATTGAATGCGTTGAATTTTTTTATATTTTGCGTTTATTTATGCATTGAATTTTCACGCTTTAAAATGCAGAATATTAGTGAAGCTGCTAGGGCTTTTAAACGTAAAGAAAGAGAACGTGTTCGAAGAGCCCAAGAAAGTGTTGAGGAATGTTATGAAAGACGTAGATTGCAGAGATCAAGTGCAATAATAAGTGTTCAAGATGTAACAGTAGATGTCGAAGAGTATAATATTGGCTCAATGACAAAACAATGTAGTTATTGTAATGCTTACTTCTGGGCCAAAGAAAGAAATTCTTCTGGCAAATCAATAATGCTGATCACCAAAAAATATTTCATTTGGCGATAAAACAAATTTTTGTGTTCTTGAAAATGAAAGACTTTTTGAGGGTTATTATCTCACAAGGAAAAGTTAGGGTAAAGTTTATATTTTTAAATAATAAAATTTTTTTCTAAAACTTTCAGAATTTCTAGCATTAACTAATTCATTATAAACATTTAGTTGAATTTAGGCGAGTAACTGCAATATTTGATAATTTATTTTGCTAATATGTTTCTCATTTAGCCAACGTTTTGATTTTTTCACCATGTACAATCTAGATAATATATTTTTTTAAAAGCTAATATACTTTTTTAAAAGCCAATAGGAACATTGATAGAATTCTTCTACATAAGTACAATACTATGTCTTTGATGATAAAATACTATGTCTTTGATGATAATATACTATGTCTTTGTGCTAGAACATTGTGTTCATTGGCGAGCGAGCGCAGCGAGCCATGGTTCACGGCGTGAACCACATAGGATTGCGAAGCAATTCTCGGGGGTTGGCGAGCGTTAGCGAGCAGGGGGCGGAGCCTCCTAGTATATATATATATATATGTTCATATTAGAGAAAATCTTCATTCATGCAGTTTGGTATAAAAAAAAACATTCACACAGAAAACAAATTTAACTAGACATTATCGTATGCATAGTGAAATATTTTTTATGTAGTGTAAGTGATAAATCTTTTGCTCAAAAATCTGTTTTAAAAATACTATCTTGTTCATACTGGTTAATAAACTTATTTATGCAGTGTGTGATAACACCTTCTCACTGAAGATTTGCTAAATTCTAATCTATCTTGAACATTCTGGGGAAAAACCTAAATTGGGCAGTTCGTGTTAGAAAATATATCTTTTTCATTTAGCAAAACTACCTTATTCGTGTAATGTGTGCAATAATATTTTTTTTTATGGAAATCTGATTAAAATGATTAATGATCACTCTTTTCTTCCTATTACTGAAAAATCTTATCCGTGTAATGCATGGGATAAATCTTTTGTACATTCATACATAATACTCTTCCCTCAAAATTGTCTCTTTCCATGCCTAGCTGATTGCGTTAAGGCTGTTTCGAACGCTATGTTGGCCCATGAAATAACACTTGTTTTGTTAATAATCTGCCATTTTCCTAACTGCTGTTATTTTGCAATAGTTATTTATGACTATTAGGTCAAGTTTAGCCTGTACCCAGTTAGTCTAGTTCTGGAAATGGCAATAAACGTCAGTGGGGGGGGGGCCCAACAGTTCTGTTCCTACATCATCCACATTTTTGACTGAGGTCCTGACTAAATAGATAGTGTTTGATACTCGTCCAGTTGGTCTGATGTCATTGACTATTGTCAGAGTTATACAAACACGATGCTGATTCTGCAACACTAATATGGTATAAAACATAATAAAATTCGAATCCTTCACAACGATATATAAGTACTACTCTACTATCGCGTCTCAGAATCGGTTGCAGACTGTGGGATAGTAGTTACCAATTTTTTCCTGCTGTGGAACCCTAAATGGCAGACCTTCTTTTGGCGGAATCCCAATTTAATAAACAAAGTTCATTAGCTATTGCAAACATATTATTTAAAGAAACAATCATCACTGTAAATCATTTTAAAAATATTTAACGTGAGAAATTAAATAAATGTTTCTAACGTTTCACCAGTCTTAAGGCTAGGTCGCTGGTCTAGAACGACATCTAGTCAAGTTTCAAATTTACTTTTGATGTAATGCTTAAACTGAAAATGAAGAAGATGACTTATGGTTTTCGTTGAAATGAATACGAAAAAGAATGCCTGTCAGAGAAATGCATTTCTTTTTTAAATTAGTTATTTTCTTTGAGTTGCAAAGTTTGATAAACACGTGCATTTTTGTTCTTTTTACTATTGATAATACAGTTTGCTTAAACCATGTTATAAAAATAAGCGAAATTTTAAATCCATAATTATTGGATATAAATGTAATTACAGGTTTAAAAAATGACTACTGGGTTAAAAAAAATAAAGTCCTAAATCTCGGAACCCCCGTGATCCTTCCGCGGAACCCTAGGGTTCCACGGAACATCACTTAGGAACTACTGTTTTAGGGGGAATGTGGGGGAGGAAACTGAACCTCAAATTTAACTCCATCAAATTTTAGAGTGAATTTTGAAAAATGACATTATTCGTTGCCATAGACGATTCCTTAGTGTTAGATAAAGGTTTCAGTTGCATAATTCCAATGTGTTAACTACGATATTTAATCATTTTACTTATTCATAGACGATAAATTAATAAGTAAGTAGAAATTCCTTTTGCATGGAACAACTCAATATTAAAGAAAATTATGAAGAAAAAAAAATGACAGAAATATCAGCGAAGCATGTAAGCAATGTTATTAAGATTAATACCTAGTCAAATTAATACGTCTTACACTTTTTTTCTCGTGCCCAAATTTAATCCAATCTTTATCACGTGCATAAAATATTATCATATCACGATGCAAAGAATCACATAAAAAAATAAAACACAATAACTACATTGCTCATATAAGGCCCTCATCATCCTGTGATTCGAGCTTCCCAAGTGCCTCTTGTAAAGAAGAGAAAAGAAACTCCACCTAGTTTTTTATATATATAAGTTGTTTGAGCTTATGCCAGTGGCCCGAGGCGGTTGACCGTCTTCAAGGCATGACCGATTTTTTCTTTTTATATTATTGTTTCTTTCTTTATTTGTTTCTTTTTTTTATTCGTTACAACCAGTATGTGACGTCACTTAAAGACGATCCTCCCGAATTCACCCGCGAAATCGGGTTTACCAGATTCCTCTAATTGTTGCATCTACCTGGCGAGTGATTGTTTCTTGCAATTAGAATTTAAAAAATAACAATAATAATTTTTCACGTAGCAAACGATTCAAATGGAAGATTTCAAATGCAGAAAGGATTATCGAAGCATCAATTTGATTAAACAGCAATCAAAATTAGTACGATTCATCAGCATAAGTTCCCTTAATGCAGCTTTGATCTAAAATCTTAAAAAAATAATTGAAAAATTCGACGTAAAAAATTCTATTACTTAATTCATTTGTTTTTCACTTACTTAAATCGAATTGAAAATTTAGCGAGCCAACTCTACGTATTTCGCAGTATTTTTCAGCATTAAAAAAATAAAAGTAAAGCATAATTAACTACAAAATTTATTCATGAAAATAAATCCAAATGTTAGAATACAATTTGGCGTGATTCAAAATATTAGAATATTTAATTATAAACTCTAAAATTCACTTATAAATGGAGAAAAAAATACTTAATATTTCTTTAGCATCGCCTTTAGTTTTAGTTCTTATAAACTATCTTGCATAGAATTTTCAAGTTTTTTTTTTTTTTTTTTGTCCCCATTAGCAAAAGTAGACTTAAATATATTTCACTAAGTAAGTTTTTCTTGTAAGATCACCTTCTTGCAGTTCTTTTTTCTTTCTTTTTTTACCATCCACCATTAATTTTTAATTGGATTAAGATCCAGTAAATTAGCTGGCAACGGTGACTCTGTAATTTTGCGTTGTACCAACTAAATCGTAGTTGATTTCGATACATGGAGGGAAGCTAAATTTTGCCGGAAAATAAAATCATCCTCAAAAATATCTTCTGACAATGGAATCATGAAATGTTCGAGAATGTCTTGATATATTTCTGAAAATCAACATTTTCTTTGAGGATGCATACCTTTCCACTTACAGTTTCGTTCACGCAACTCCATATTATCACACTAGCTGCTAATTTTTCATAATGTTTTAGTCTTTCATAATTTAATGCTTCTTGTTTCATTCTCCTAACACGAACGCCTTGATTTCTCTCAAATGCGCTGAACATACTTTCGTCAATATCTTTTTACAATCCTCCAAGCTACATAACAATCTTAATCACTGTCTCATTCTTACAAGGTTTTGTTTTACAGTCACAAGTGGTATTGTTTTTGGTTCACGAGATTAAAACTTAAATTTATGAAGTTGATTTAGATATTGGTGATTTAAAAACATTAATTCTTTCTTCTTCTCATTTCCTATTCAAATATCGTGCAATCCTAAATCTTAAATCTTTTTTTTTTTTAACTACAGACTTCAGTTTTTTGTCGTCTCAGGTCGAAGCTTTCAGCTACCATTGCAACGATTATTTTTAAAATTTCCATTCTTCTGATACTGTTGCAAACGCTAGATTGAGAACAATTCAAATAATTGGCTTAGCTGGCTATACGTTGTTCATTTTAACCTGCCAATATCAGTCAGTAATTCATAGTTTTACTGCTTACAGAATATCACGCAAGCGTCCCCTTTTAAAACAAATACAAAGCGTAAAACACGGAAAATAAATCGTTTTAAAATAATCGTCTGCGAGAAAAAGAAAATTTTTATAAGCAACTTGCTAATTTTTAAAAACAAATTTTATCTTAACATATTCTTATAATTTGGACCAATAAAAATAAGCATTCTAATATTTTAAATTATGATATTTTTTTAAAAAAATGAGCAAGCTTTTAGCTAGTATAGAAGTTTAATTAAACATAGATTGGATACAAAAATATCGTTTGCATATTTGCATTAAAGAATACTTAAAAAAAATGTTTTATGTATTTTCATTGGGTGTGAAAAATGAATGTTCTAATATTTTGAATCAGAGTCATAGAGTTTTCCTAAGCAAGAAGTTAAGATTAAAAATATTTCAAGAATGAAATCTGAGTAAGATTTTTTTGATAATTTATTTAATGGAAGTTAGGGTTCTGATAAAAGAAAAAAATATTGGATTGAATATAAAATGCATAAAAAATTATCAATTTTGACAATAAAAATATTCGAATTCCTTTTGTTGGAAATTTAATTTAAAAGCATGAGTTTTTTATGAACTCATTCATGCTCACTGATGGTTTAGTCAATATTAATTTACACTCTTTGCTATATAAATTATTTTTATTACATGAGAATCTAATTTTATTACAAATCAATATTTATTATACATGTAGCAATTTTATTATTATCATTAGGTTTATCTTTAGATTCGGAGCCATTAGTTGTTTGTCTGAAAAATATCGTTTCTCAAAGGCGTTAGAAATTTTACATGAATTTTAACATGAACGTTAGTCCTACATTTTATGTACAGCTGCGGAGAATTTTTTTGAGTACTTGTTTACTATGTCTGTTACCATAAGTACTTATTTAAAAAATATTTGTATATTTATTAAATCGAATAATGCAGCTTAGTAGATTTTTAGTTTCAATCATAATATTTGTTTAAAAAATCGATGGTACATTTTAATTTTTTTTTTTTAAATGCCATATGTCTGATGCATGTAATTGATCATGTCTCAGACATGACAAACTTGGTAGCAGGCATGAGGTTTATTTGAAAATTTTAATTTTGAAAATCATTTTATAACATAAAAATATAATGGTCAAAAACTGTTTCTGGTTGTTGGTGCCGCATTCCTTAAGACCATTAAAACCATATATGTTCGTTTCTTTAATTAAGGAAGATTCCGATTCCTTCAGTTGTCATCTGCACAAAATAGGTAAAGATTATAAAGATACTTTATAACTGTGAATAAACACAATAATATTGTTAATATTATATAACTGTTAATATTATATAACTGTTAATATTATATAACTGTTAATATTATATAATAATTTGTAACTGTAAAATCTTTCTTTATTTTACGTTATTTGCATCCAATGCTTATTTATAATCTTTCTCTATTATTATTTGTAAATTAATACGTTTTTACTTTTTCCTATTCCAAATTACAATGCTGAAACTAACGGCCATGTACTTTTATTATAAAGGAATTCAGTGATATTACCTCATTATGCAACATTTTATAATTATCCTATTTAAAACAGTTTGGACCTACTTACAACGGCTTGCAACTGTTTTTTGATTATTAGAAGCAAAAAAATTCGTGCTATTTTTAAGTAGCTATTTAGCTTTAAAAAGTTACATTTATTAAATAATGTATTATCAATTATAAAATTCATTTATCTTTAATAAGATAAATCAAATTTTAAGAAATAAGCTTTAAATAAAATTGTTTTCAGTCAACATATGAAATTAAAATAATTAATGCAAAATTATAAAATAATTAATACAAAATTGTAAAATATTATTAAGGATTAATTTTTCGTAATAGCTCTGAATAATTTCATCGGTGGAAAACATTGATATTGTGGTTTTTCACATCGTAATTGTGGTTTGCAATTCTCGCCACCGACAAAAACTGTGCATATATCTCGCATTAAGCAATTTTTTTTAACTAAGATTTCTGATATAGATTTATTTTTAAATTTTTAACCTCCAAATTTTCAAAACTTCTTAATGCGTAAATTAATTTGACCTTGGCGATTTGAGTAAAATTCAAAAGAAACGAAAAGGATTCGTAATGACAGCTGAAAATGTTACAACTTTCTAATCTGGCGAAATTTGATAAAAATCTGAATTGAGCCATGGTGGTTCAGGGGATATAGCTTTCTCCTCCCAATGAGGTGAACTAGGTTCGAATTCCAGTTGCGGCTAGTTGATACGAATTCTGCTCCTGAGTCGCACCGACAGCAGTGAAGGAAAAATATCCTCAGTGGTTATAGTTATCATGTTTATAGTATCATGTGGTAATAGTAACTCGGATAATGCGTTAGAATCCCCACGCCATCGGGTTAACCGTGGAAAGTTCCCGTGTTTTACCTCTCCATGTAACGCAAACGCTGGTTAGTTCTATAAAAATTTATATTTTTGCGACATACTGCATCGCCATTTTACCTCAGAATACGTACCATTTATCGCGAATCGAAATTTCGTCCACTTTCCGACTATCTAGGTCGTTTAAATTTCGGATAAATTTACAAGTAATCAGATTTTAAAGTATACAAAAAAAAAAAAAAAAAGAGTTTAGGTAAATCTAGAATAAACTATAAAGTTTCAAATACTATATTTTAGAAACATTTTTCCAACGTTTGAAACGTTCATTGTATGCTCACGGTTTTTCTGAACTAAATTTTTTCTAAACTTAAATTTTAAAATACCAATGAAGGCGAAACAAAATTTGCCATGGAAAGAGTCTCCTGCAGTGTATCGTCCTCTTCTTAAGTTAAGATTTCTGTGCATTTCAGTTATGATTCTGACAATAGCAATTTTAAACAATGAAACTGTGTTTTAACATTGAAAGTATTTATTTTTGTCTTCGATTTTCCATTAATTTACTTTCTTCGATAGGCACATTTTCTTGTCACACATTGCTTTCATCAAATTTAGAATGTTAGATAGAAAAAATTTGTACTGAATTTTACCCGGGGGCTATAACAGTCACAAATTTAAGAAACCTTTGTTTTCAGCTTCAATATCAAAGAAGATTATTTGATAGATACAAATAATGTGAAAGAGTTTTAATATTAATTATTACAAAACAATGTTTTAATAGTTTTAAAATTATGTAAAATAATTAGTTACATTAGAAGTAACAGAAATTATAATAAAACGCTAGAATTTTCCGTTTCAACCTAGTCATTAATTAGAATTTAATTCTAGTGGATGCTTAATGAAAGGTCAGTAACTTTTAATTTTGTCTCAAATGGTGAAAGAAAAATTTATGTTCAAATGATTCAAATGAGCTCGGCGAGAAAGTAAAATCAGAATTTATGTCGTAATTTAGTTTCTTTCCTTAGAAAAATCACTGAACTCACTACAATAAAATAAACTAATTGATAAAAATAAATGAATTAATAAATTTGCCATCCCATGTAACGAAACTTTCAGCTTATATTTCATAAAATTAATAAAGTATTTTAAGTTACATAAAAAAAATAATAAAATAAAAAAACAGTTATGTTTGAAAAAAATGGTTTTACATAACGAGAAGTTTAAGGTCAGTTTTCAGTTCAATAGACCACCTGTTAAGTTTTAAGGTCATCACTTTAATTCTTCTTTTAAATTACATACTTTTTTTCTCTTACTTTTAGGTCAACAAAAGACGAACTTTAAAAAGTACAATCCTTCCTACTTTTGTAGCAAAATACACCAACTTAACTGGTTACAAAATACAAATTAGTGCGCCAAATAACTTTGAGTGGCGCATTTAGAACTTCTGACCGTTTGAAATGTAGCAACCCTGCACCTGGGCAAAAACTTAGGATAAACATCCACCTCAAATACCTGTTGGATCTTCGATACGGTCCGTGCCCGTAGGACCGCTCCAACAAATGATGCCCGCACAATCTGCCAGATCATTAACTTTCTATGAACGCTAGAACACCAGTCAACATGACCTGAACAATAATTCGATGTTCTTGTTTAAATATCATCGGGAATAATATGTGATATGTGTTTTTAATCTCATCGGGGGTCTTTTTGACCTGAAATTGATACGTATTATCATAAGTGTGGAATTATGAGCTCAAAAATATGCAGACATCTTCATCTACTCATCTTTGTTTACCATTGCATCTTGCAAGGTAGGTTTTTCTTTCTTTTTCTTTTTTTTTTTTTTTAATCATTTTGAATCCCTTCTCGAAGAATTTCCCATTTGTTTTTTTCATGTGCAATTGATTTTAAAAGATATTTCTAGTTGTGGTATTTACATCGGGCCAAAATATGTAAGCTTAGGCTTTGATGAAAATAACATTGCTTATGTTTTATTTATTTTTTAATTAGATTGTCATTAGAAACCATTACATTGTCTTTTTTTTTAATCATTCTGAATCCCTTCTTGAGGAATTTCCCATTTGTTTTTTTTTTCATATGTAATTGATTTTAAAAGATATTTCTAGTTGTGGAATTTACATCGTGCCAAAATATGTAAGCTTATGCTTTGGTGAAAATAACATTGCCTATGTTATATTAATTTTTTTTCTATTTAGATTGTTATTAGAAACCGTTGATATTTTGGTAGTGCTTGAACGAGGAAATATTTTGATGAATAATCAGTATAATTTTCATGTGAGGTTAAAAATAAAGTTTGTTTTTTAAATTTGAATTTAATTATTGCTGAGAATGATTTTTTTTATTTAATTAATCTTTTCATTTGGAAGGTATTGAAAACTATAACAACAAAGTTTATAAAGTTTTGATAAATATTCAACGTAATTTTCGTATGAGGTTAAAAAGAAAAAAATGCTTTTCAATGTATGTTGGTGAGATTGACGAATGTTTTAAGTATATTTGAACTCAAACGACACGTTTTAAATAAAATTATACATAAACATACGAAATTAAAGAGAAAAAATTAAAAGTAATGCATTCGAGTTTGTAGAATATATATGACGAATAACCTTTATATTCTTATGAGATTAAAAGACATATTTTTTTTAAATTTAATGCTAGAGGGAAATTACATTTAGGTAGCGTTACAGATTTGCTTGATTTCTGAAAACAAAATAATACTAAGTAAGATGAATTTTAATATGAGATTAAAGAAATTGAAACGGAAAATGACACTTTAGAAACGTTACGTATTTCATATCTAAAAGACAAAATAATGTGGAGAATAATAACATTAAAATGAATTTTTGTATAAAATTAAGAAGGAATCGAAGTTATTATTAATGACATGAAATTAAAAGAAAGAAGAAGTTCTTATTCTAAAAATAAATAAAAAAGTGTTTGCAAATAAAGTTCCAAATATTTATCTTTTTTACAGACATATGGACAGGATATTTTTTATTACTGAACATAAAAGGCATTATTAGACGAAATTCCGAGAAATAGTTACAAAAAGTGATAAACGCGGATAGGAAATTTTTTATACGTATGGTCAGATTTCGAAATTAGTCATGCTATACTTAATAAATAAACATCTAATTTTTTTTTTTTTTTTTAAAAAAAGCATTGCTGTAATTTATATTCCCAAACTAAACATTTATGATCTAATTCGATTGCTTGAGCTTTTAACCTAAATAGGTTAGCTTCTTGTTTTGTTTTTATTCTCTATTCTTTTTTTCACAAATTTCATACACTCACGCGAGGGATTTTTTTTTCTTTTATGAATGATTTTCATCTGAAAAGGTAGAAAAATTTTCCGGTAAGTTGAATTTTTACCGTTATGAAATAATTTGCTTAGAATATTCAGAATATTCGTAATATATATTCAGAATTCAAAATATTATTAGAACTCAGAATAGTACTCGCATATTGCATACACGTACTTTTTTATTCTTTTTACATTCTTCGTTATTTTGTTTTTAAAAAGCTCCACATTTTTCTCAAAAAATTTTAATAGAGTTAGAATTTTTTTTATAAACTAGAATACTTTGTCCCCTACTCGCCAACCCCAGTTATTGCTTCTCAATCATCTTTGTTTATTTTTTCTTAAAGTAAATATTTCTCGTAAGAACACTGAACATTTTGTTAAAGTGTTAATCGTAACAATATAGACGATTACCGAGTTTTGAAAAATAATCATTTGCACTTAAGAAAAAAAATTTGCCTTAAGAATGCAGGTTGTACTACATAAGATGAAATGAGTGCGTAGTAATTTTACCCATTGAAGAGACTTAGAATAATTCAACTAAGGAGCAATTTTTAATGCTTTTTATTCAGTTTTTTTTTCTTTTTTTTTAATTTTACTATTTCGCTAAGAATTTTAAGATTTATATCTTGCAACATGTGATCTCTTTTTCTTCTGTTACTTAAGATTAATGCGAACGCGATCTTATAAAATAAAGATCTGGCATGGGAAAAATAAATTTTCTACAACAATGGATAAATCGTCAATATTTAAAGCAAAAAAGCTGAAAAGAATTCAAAGAAGCACTTAAATTTCAAATAACTTTCGAACAAATAGGAATTTCGAGAAAAAAAAATTCTCTTTAGAATTAACTTAGTTTAAATGATCATCTGCGTTAATTTAAATTTAAAAGCTTTTTTCTTAAATCTTTAAAGTAACAACAAAAAATTTAAGAAGCGTTTTGGAACTAGTTTATTTACAAATAATCTGCATTCATTACATGGAATGGAATAAAAATTATTCTAATAATGATAGCAATCGACAATTGCGTTTACAAAAATATATTAAAGATGGCAGGTATATATTTCTATAGGTAGTTTTATGATTTTCTACGGGCTTATAAATCAATAGAAATTTTTGTTGCTGCAGAGTTTAAGTAATTTTGTTAAAAAAAAATTTCTGGAACACTATTTTAATCCTATTCTATTTTCAACTTATATTCAGGAGTTCACTGATTCATAAACTTTGACTAAAAAGTTATACAAAGCCTTAAATACGTTTTTAGAAACTTCGAAAATATGATATCAGAGAAAAAAAGGAAAAATTTAACCTGAAATTCTTGTTAATTCAAGTAGATTAATGCTAGAATGCTAGGATAATGCTAGAAAAAATAAATAAACAAATAAAAAAAAGTAAGATGAAAATACGGAATATAATTTAAGAATGTATTCATACATCATGCATATATATTTTAAACGAACAACACAAATCTTTGTTCTACGCCTAAAATACTGAAACAACAAGGTGATTATATGTATTTTTATTTATTTCATTAAAGTGCTCAGTTATACTTCTTAATTTAAAAAAAAATAAAATCAATGATCGATCACGGGCTATATATTTTACGATCTCTTCGCGGAACTTGCGGATAATAGAAACCCAGGAGAATAATTTTTAATTAAATTTAATAAATGAGGCATAAAAAATATTCATCTGTTCTCAAATTTTGTTTTATTGTCGTATTTCATTCAAATTTTGTTTTATTGTCGTTTGTTGATTTCATGCTTCGGGAAAGTGGAATAAATCATTCGATTTTCCTGAGGTTGTTATCTTTTAATTTTAAGTATAAGAAAACTTTGTCTTCGTACTTAAAGAAAAAGATACGTTAAAATTAAATTCAAAATTCTAAACAACTTAGAAATTGTTCCAGATCAACAATAAACAGCTTTATTTTTGTTTTGTTTTATGCCTAAACTTACTAAAAATATAATATTTTAAAATGAGGAAGAAAGCAAACGATTCTTTAAATTAAATATTTTAAAAAATATTTTTTTTTCTTCTTTTTCATTTTGTTTTCGAATAAGTACAAAAGCAGATGTGTGCCTGTTTATTGTTTAATTGACATAAAATTTATCTACGTGCTTTATGAATTACATTTTATTCTTCAACAATAATTTATAGCGCTTTAAAAAAATTAAAAAAATCTTGCAACAGAAAACATGAAGGCTGATTGTGAGAGGCTTTTCTGTACCTTTATTAGATAAAATATCCTTTAAGAACTTTTCAAACACAAAATACGCTCCTAAAATGGAACGAATTGTTTTTAAACAAATTAAAACATGAAACAGATAAATATTTTTTCTCTCCATATTACTTGATTCTGATCCCTATTCACTTATTGTCTGTTGCGTCAAAGAAAAAAATTAAAAATGCTTAAACAAAATTTCAAATTCAATTTGAAACAGTAAGACATTTAATATATCTCAAATCGCAGTTCCGTTCTTAAAAAAAATCATTTTAAAGGATAAGAGGATAGACGCGAAAATTGCATTATTTATCATTCACACTTCTCAAAGCTATTAGTTTTAAAACTCGCCAACAAACAATGAAGGTCACGTGCATCCCACACAATTACTTCAATCTTTGGCAACATTTATTATTTAATAGATGCAGATGACTGAATTGAAAAATAGTTTTAAACCTTAGCAGAGTTTTTAACTCTTGGAATATAGAATAAACCATTGTTTCCATTGTTCTATATGCCAGCATGATAAGAATCATCTTCAACTCTACAAGATTTCTTTAAATTTTCCATTAGCTTAGTTCACTATTTTAATATTGTGAACAATATAATGTTGATATTCATCAACATTATTATTGTTCAAAACTTTTAAAGGGGATTGAAAAATTTTTGTTAATAATTATCCAAAAATAACACCATGCAAAAATAACGCCATGCAAAAAATAACTTTTAGTGTATATTTATTATTTTCATTATTTTCTTTAATACTAGGTGAAAAAATTTTGAATTGTAATGGTATACAATTTTTTTACAGTGTTAAAGAATATAATTTTTCATGGCAAAATGCAAAATTTGAGTGAAATCGGTAAAATAGTTCTTAAGAAATCAAATTTTAAAAAGTCGTATTTTTAAAATTTGGCTTCTCAGGAACTATTTCACCGATTTCACTCAATCTTTCTTCTTCTTTTGCCATGTAAAATTACAATCTTATACTTTTTTAAAATTTTATTAGCATTTTTTTCCTAACTTAAATAATAATGTACAACCCCTTAAGTAAGAACATATTATCATTTATTTTTCATAAGGATTCTAAAAATTCAGATTATGGGCGATCATTACGGAAAATTCTATAAAAATTTATAATGACATAATGGTGAAAATTATGACATGAAAATTATATTGCGATATTGGGCATGGTAACATAAGTCACTTTTACTACTTTGCACATCTCTCCTCATGAATTAAAATTGCTTTTATTACTTTACGAACCACACTTTATGAATTAAAATTGTTCTTTGACTATTTTATGAATTGAAATTGTACTTTTACTACTTTATGAACCTCACCTCATGACTTAAGACTATCCTTACATTATGAACCTCACCTTATGAATTAAAACTACGCTTTCACTATTTTATGAACCTATGAATTAAAACTGTGCTTTTACTACTTTATGAACCTCACCTTATGAGTTTAAACATCTTTAAAGTACCTCACTTTATGAAATAAAACCGATTTTCTTACTTTATGAACCTCACTTCAAAAATTAAAACTATGTTTTTATTACCTTATGGTAAAAATATAGGGTAATATATGCTATTTTCGATTCATATAATTTCAAAAGAACCAAAAGCATTAAATAATATGAATATTTAAAGAAAAAAAGTCTTATTATAATATGGATAAATAATAAAAAAAGAGATCGTATTATTTTGCAGCTCAAAACATTTATCTTATAAGGAACTTGGAACTTATTTTGTTGCTTAAGTAATAATACTCTTGCTTGAACGGTACCAGAATTAAAACATACGGATATCATAGATTAAAGGATCTTATTTAAAACAAGTTCAATGATTATTTAAAATAAGTAGTTAAAATTTCAATAAAAATGTAATAACCATGATAGTTTTAAAAATATTTATATTAATTAATCATTGTAATATACTCTCATGCGGTGCTATTTTTAATTCGTAACTTAAATGTTATATTAATAAATATGTGTTTCTTCGAGTTTTAGTATAAGACAATTGTATAAGAAAATCTACATTATAATTTATTAGCACAATAAAATATATTGTAATGATTTAAAACAAAAATTCTTAGTTTAAAAAAAATGATATTTTTAACAAACATGTGTGTATGTAATTGTGTTCAATGTAGAAAAAAAAATTCCCTTACTATTTTTTTTTCCAAAAAATCGTACCTTAGTACTAAGAAATATGAGAGATTGAGAGATCAAAACGAAAGACAAATATGATTAATTAAATTTTCATCGTATCTATAATTCCCTCACAAAAAACTTTCTTACGGTTTCAAACTGAAACATAAAGCTTCTGGTTCATTCCTATTATTTTCCTTTTTTTAAACTTAGATACGCTTAAGAAATTGAACTTTAAATTCTTAACTGTTAAAATTTTAACTGTGTATGAATTATATTAGTGATAAAAATGGGAATAAATCCTATTGGTATGGGCAGAAAACTATTGAAATTTGTCTTGTAATGAGGTATGGAGCGTCTATAGAGGTGTGAGTGCTCTATCTAGTCGGAAAGTGATTAAGATTTTGATTGCAAGATTCTAGCCTCACATACAAGAAAGCATGTTAATGAAAATGTAAATAATATGATTCTATATCGCATTAAATTTAAGAAAGTGCTGTTGAAATTGTAATTCATCCTCAACTACAACAGTTAAGTTGAAAAGGATACAATAATTGACTTCCAGTCATTTAGTAAGAAGGAGTTATTTTTATAACACCTTTTAGACTTCATTGCCATCGACGTCCAATTATTTTAGATTTAACCGATACAAAGTTATGGCCAATTAAGTATCTTATAGAATGTTATTGAATTCCAAATTACTTTAATAAATACTTATGCGATATAAACTAGGTCTGGTTTGATTGATTGATGTTTATGTATAAAAATTATTATTCTAATAAAAAAATAATCTGGGAAATTATTATCGCTGCTTTTGCCAATCGTTGTTGTAATGCGGGCAGATCGCGGAATAAAAGGAACAGATCTACGACCGCAAGAAAATTCTTAAAACCTGTATGTGACGTCACATTCATGTGCTGAAATTAAAACAAAGTTGAGAAATATCGCTCGTCAGGAATGATAGGAAATGAACTTGTTCTTGACATGAAGCGCCAAGAATAAATGCCAATTATTGCAGCTGTTTACAAAAAAGACTGTAATATTAAACGACCCCCCTCCATACAAACACTGTATAAATTAAGACCAAGCTGCATAACTCGCTAAAATTAGAAGAAAAGGAATTTTCACTTGCTGCTTACGATATTGGGTGATGTATTAGCATAGATTTATTTGGTAAATTATATTTTAAGCAGAGTTCATTTCATTTCGTGTATTATGTTTCGCCACGATGCATTATACATTTTTGCATTAAAATTATAAAGTAGTCAATTTTATTTTATTTTAAAACCGTCGTTGAACAGCCGACCCAATTTTATGGGTTTACGACTACTTATGTTCAACTCCGTAGCCTTGTAATTTCGAACCCAATCCAGAAGACAAGGGAACTCCTGGATCAAGTATTGGGAGAAATTGACCTTCGTGGAGGACTTTTTGATGGAGCTAACCTGCATTTGCGTTACATGGTGAGGAAGACCACGAGAACCTCCCACAGTTAGCCTGACGGCAAGGGGACTCTAACCCATGATCCGTCTACCACTGAGGATATTTCATGTCAGCACTGTGGTCGGTGCAAGCCAGATGCGGAATTCGTATCGACTGGGATTCGAACCCGGTTCGTCTCATTGGAAGGCGAGCGCTCTGTTCCCTGAGCCATCGCGGAGTCGGATCTGAGGCAGGGTCTTTATAGGCAAAATATCACCATATTACTTAACAAATTTGAACGCTTTTTATGATTTCACACACTCCAAAATTTCCATCTGAGTATAGAGGAATTAGTTAGAGGAGGATCTAGGCATTGCATTTTTAGGGCGCGACTCTCACTACGCATCACCACTGAAAAGTTTAAAAATGCAATTTTTTTTAAAAATATTAGTCAAAAATTCAAAGCTTTAAAACTGATTCTAACATGTTAAGCTAATATTTGAAAAAAAAAAAAATAATGAATTCAAATTACAGCATATTTAAAGGAACAAGGGCAGAATACAGAAGATACGTAATATTGTCCAAAAATATGAACTGTTATTTTAATGAGAGTAATTATTAATAAATCTTTTAACATATATTTTAATATGTGAACCTTGAAACGATTTTTACGATTGATCAGCAAACCGTTTCAAAGATTTAAACTTTTATTATAACAATTTCAGGAAATAAATAGCTGCAAGATTACAATTAGACATGACAAATTAGTTTCAGTTTTGAATGACACCATCGGAGCAACTTCTTACAATAGATTTCAATCATTAATAATATTTCTCAATGAATATCTTGAAAATATTATGGTTGCCGGTGTCTTAGAAGATCTGATCTTAAAACAAATTTAAAACTCAAGAATGAAAAATAAATTGTAGAATTCATCATAAGTCATCCGTCCGAATTTAAAATAGTCGATTTATTGCTTTCTCTCTTGAAAAAATTTAAATAAATTACACTGTAAATAATGACATATTTTCACATAAAATTAGGAGTATATTTTTGAAAAAATTATTTGGACAGTATTTTTTATAATTTATCCGTACTTATTTATGTGATGTAACTTATAATAAAAACATTATTGTGATTCTATTTTATTCGTGGAATTCTTTGCCAAATATAATTCATAATATAATAAAAAGCAAATGAAAATGATCTTACTAACTTTTCATACAGAGATTTAAAAAAAAATTCTGCAAAGATATTAACTTATGAACAAAATGATAAATAACTTTCCTGATGAAGTTTAATTTTATATGTAGTGACAAGTACAAGTTCAAATAATATTCTTTTAAAAAATTTTGAACAATATTTTTTATAATTTTTCCGTACTTACTTATGTGATGTAACGTAAAATAAAAACATTATTGTGATTATATTTTACTCATGGAATTCTTTTGCCAAATTCCCCTTAAAAAGTAAATGAAAATGATCTTACTAACTTTTCATACAGAGATTTTTAAAAAAAATTCTCCAAAGATATTAAATTTTGAGCAAAATAATAAATAACTTTTCTATTGAAGTTCAATTTTATAAGTAGTGACAAATAAGAGAACTTCTAAAAGACCACTCGAAACTTCTATCAATTTGAAACAGAGCATAAAAATCGAATTAAAATTAATAAATATTCTGTAATTAGTTTTGTCCTTCCCTATTATTGCCTTCAAAATATTATTCTTTTAAAACTCTTCGCTTAGTTTTAATTATTTCCAGTCAATTAACTATTATTTGTTTGACAATTTATATTATCAAGCAATTTGCATTATTTTGAGTATCACACATATTAATTTAAAAGCTATTTGATATTTTGCAGTAACTCAACCATAGAATGACAAATCTCTATTGAATATTTCTATTTTAAACAAGTTATTTCTATGATAGCTATTTATATTTTTAAAAAAAAAGATATTTGCACTGAATATTTTTAGATCTATGTATCAATAATATCTGTGATAAATGTCTATGCACAGTTTTATTTCAGATAGAAGGTATCTACAATAAATATTTCTTAATTATTACAAACAGAAAATTATTAAATAGCAGATTTTATAGCAATAAATTTGGTTATGTTAATGTTTGTCATTTTTTTTGTCCTATGAGAAAACTTGTATTTTACGTAGAGAAGAACATCATCATAATACTTTCTTTTCGGATATTTCTGAAAACATAACAATTTATAAACTTCTTCCTATTTTCTTTTCATTCAAAATTATAGTATAAAAAAACTAATTTTACGCTTCGTTAAAGCGAAAACTAAACATTATTAACTTAAAATGCAAAAGTAATTTTACGTTCTAAGTAATTTTAATTGTAAGTAAACACATTAGTAATTTTAATTGTAAGTAAACACATTAGTAATTTTCATTGTAAGTAAACACATTAGTAATTTTTATTGTAAGTAAACAAATCCAGACATAAGTTTTTTTTTATTTTTTTTTAAACTAATATTTGCAATCATTTCCAGTAACTTCAAAGTTCGTTCACTGCATATGATTAGGAAAACAATTTTTTTTTTTTGTCATTTTATATATTCTTTCTTTATTTCAAATTTTGCTTAAATAAAACCTTTTTTTTTTCATTATATATATTCTTTTTTATTTCAAATTTTGTTAATATAAAACCTTTTTTTTTGTCATGATATATATTCTTCCTTTTATTCAAATTTTGTTGAAATCAAACCTTTTTTTTTTGTCATTATAGACATTCTTTATTTCAAATTTTGTTGATATAAAACCTTTTTTTTGTCATTATATATATTCTTTCTTTATTTCAAATTTTGCTTAAATAAAACCTTTTTTTTTCATTATATATATTCTTTCTTTATTTCAAATTTTGTTAATATAAAACCTTTTTTTTTGTCATTATATATATTTTCTTTATTTTCAATTTTGTAGAAATAAAACCTTTTTTTTTTGTCATTATGTATATTCTTTCTTTATTTCAAATTTTGTTTAAATAAAACCTTTTTTTTTTTGTCGTTATATTTATTCTTTCTTTATTTCAAATTTTGAAACAAAATCTTTTATTAAAAATAAGTACATGTCTGCATTAGCTAACTTAATTGGTATTTTTTTACCTAACAATGGTTGGTTAGTACAGATTCTTGAGTGTAGAAATAAATAAATATATCATTATAACGTCAGTTATTTTTTTAACAATCTTTTTCCTTTTTTCCGTGCTATCAAAAATATTTCTGAGCAAATATAAATAAATTCTTCCTCTTTATAATATAATCCATATAATGATTAATATAATATAATCCAAAGAATATATCCATAAAAAAAATATAATCCATACAGTAAAATATAATCCATATAATGATTTATAATTTTCAATCAATAAAAAAATACATTTCGCACGAATTAGCAATATAACTCTAAAGAGAATTTATAAATAATTTCCAAAGATTTTATTTTTTGTCTTGATTCTTATTATCCATTGTCCATTTCTATTAATGTTTACATTGGTTTCCTTATCATAATTTTTTGCATTTTTTGAGAAATTTAATTTAAATAGGGTAATAAATAAAGTAATATCGGTAGCATTATTTTTTTTTACAGCTACTGTTTTTTTACTGTTACAATCCGCTTATTATATACGTATTCTTCGAAGAAGAAAAAAAATCAGATTATCCAGGTACTATCTCTGCTTAATTGCAAAAATTTCTCAAAAATACCATATTATTTCATCTTTCGCAACCATGAGTGTTATTTTATAAAACATACCAAAAGGCTTAGTTTAGAAAAATATAAAATCTGTTCATATTTTTATGTTTTCATTCTCGTTTAGTTCTATAATTGCGAAAAATACAGTACTATCGAATGCAATGTTGATTTTAATTACATTCTTAATGTATGACATTGGACTTAAACAGTATATTTCAGAAGGTAATAAGCATGACTTAATCTATGAAGTTTTTAATATTCAAAGCATTCCCGCAACAACCAGTTGTAGGTCAGAGGGTTCCAAGAGGTTAAGATTCTGTGATTTCGTGACCAACGGCATGATTGTGGTAATGTGGCCAGTATTCCGCACAAGCCACCTTTACTTCCTGGACAAGCTGTGAACCCATCGATTTAAAGCTGGGAGGGCTTCAAGTAACCCCTGAGGATCGAACACCAGTCCCTATAAAGTTTCTAAATAAGGAAAAGAAAGAAACATACTAAAAATTTGTTGAAACGTAAAAGAAAATATCAATAGTAAGAACTTGAACAGAAGTTTGCTGGATATGAATGTTTGGCGTTTTCCATAAACTAAAGACGGTTTTTTTTATAAATACTAATCCATGTATAATTTAAATAGATTCCCTCGATTTGTCCAGACTGATTCTCTCAGGGAATACAGCGTTCGCCTCCCCATGAGATGGCCCCGGTTCGAATCCCAGTGGTAGCTAGTTGATACGAATTCTGCTCCCGGCTCACACTAACCGCAGTCCGGACGTAAAATATCCTCAGTGGTAGACGGATCATGGATTAGATTTTCCTTGTCGTAGGGTAAACCGTTGGAGGTTTTCGTGGTTTTCCTCACTATGTAGCGCAAATGTGGGTTAATTCATTCAAAATTCCACCTCAATGGCTAGTTTGTCTTAAACCTTGATTCCTAGGTTGGATTCAAAAATATGCCGGGTATAAAATAAAATTTAAAATATGTCCAGACTATTTGAAAACATATAAGGAAAAAAAAATGTTTCTTTAGAGATATTTTACAAATAGTGGATCAAAAATTTAATCCAATATCCCAATGGTCTTTTAGTTAAGCAAAATAAATAAATGAAATTTAAAATTATATTTTAGCTTACAAATTTTATATAAAAAAATATAAAAATGTATGAAAGAGTCATAAAATACATACATTTGCACACTATGAGAAGTAACAATACATTAAAAAACAAAATAAATAATAAAATTTTTTAGGTTTATCAGCAAACTTGTATAACCAGCCAAAATAAATAAAAGAACTAAATGTTGGAAGAAGATTTAAGAAACATCGTGTAATGGCATTCATTATCAAGTTCAAATAGAGTAGGGAAAAAAAGTTGCTGGAAGAAAAGTCATTAATAAAGTTTCCATTCTGTGTTATGAATATAAAATCCTTAGCAAAAAAAGAATTACCAGTCATAGCTCTTGCCAGACGGAAATTAAATAAACAGAAAGAAAATGAATACAACGGGTTATGAATTTAGAGCAACTGAATCTTGTCTCGAAGAGCCACCAATAAGGGAATAAGCATATTATTATGCCATCATTACCTTACATACCTCGTGACCAATACTTATTAGTTATCAATTAGATTAGAGTGTTATTGCAAAATAATAATAATAATAATAACTCTATTAATAGATTCAAATTAGGGCAGACTCATGCTAAAAACAACACGGAACAGGATCTTTAACATGATAGTTCATCAAAACACTAACAACTGGATTGAGTTTGAATGAAAAAATCACAAACCTTTTTTTTTTAATTAAGATTTGTTTGATAAAAAAAATCCATAAATCCAACTGAAGATTTGTGTGCAATTGACATTGAGAGAGGATTTACTTAAAGAACTTCCATATATTTCAGGATTGAATGTTTAAGAATGAATTAAAGGGATTTATTTGTTTTGTACGAGTGTGTCTCAGATTTGCTGATCTTGACCTTCGATCTTATAAATAATGCAGGTCTAAACTAAGAGCCCGATCATGGCTTAAATCTTAAGGATTACAAATATTAGTAAGTGAATTTAGCTGGTGATTTTTATTTTAATATGTATATATCTTCACTTAAATGTTATATTTTAAAAGATAAAATATTTGAGAGAATTTTCATTAGAAATCACATTTGATCTACCGTTAGACGATCATGATAGACTTTTCGCTGATTAGATCATCATCTTGCAATGCTGGTTTATGTGATTCGACAATTCAAAGAAATTTTTCTATTTCCGTTGTTTTAAATCAGTGCTGGCCAACTTTTGGGGGGGAAAGTACCATTTTAGAAAAAGAATAATTATTCCTGCCACTTCCAATTTTTTGCACATACTAAAAATATTATTTCTAAGTTGATGATGAGATTTTTACTTACTTTTATATTAGTCTGAGATACTAGATCACCGTCTTTTTAGATCATCGTCTTAGATAAGCTAGACACTTTTTATATAAGTCTGAGTAGTTGTAATTAGTTTAAGAATGAATTAAAGAGATTTATATGTTTTGTATGAGGGTATGTCAGATTTGCTGACCGCGACCTTGGATAATTATCTTAAATCATGAAAGCAACTAGGAACATGGCTTAGATCTTAAGGATTACAACTATAATAATTGGATTTAACTGGTGCCAAAAAATAGACAAATCGCGACGTCTTCATTTTAATATGCATATATCTTCACTTAAAAGTAATACTTCAAAAAATAAAATTTTTTAGAGAATTTTTAATCGAAATTGCAATTGATCTACCGTTAGACGATCATTATATACATTTCGCTGAATAGATTATGATTCGAAATGTAATAAATAAAATAAAAGGTTTTATTTTGGATAAAAATATTAAAAGGTTCAGTCAATTAGGTTTTTCATAAATCAAAAATAAAAACCTTGGAAAATTTAATTTTTAAGATATAATAATTACACAGGAAGTTTTTAATTAACGTGACTTTTGAATAAAATAATATATATAAATTTTTTTTTTTAAGTTCGTAACAAAATTAGATGTTTTAGTTGCAGTAAATTTTGCTAGACATTTTTGATTTTATTAAGCTAATGATACACTGTAAAAATCTCCAGATCAAATTAAAGTACAAAACACTGGCATTTTGGGTGCATCATCCATGAAATCCATTCAGTAATATTTAATTAGAGTACGTCAGGGACTTTATGGTAATTATTACTGTAAAAATTACGGTGTATCAGAAATTTTTATTCCGTAACATTTTACGATAAATATGTATTTAACGGTAAAAAGTACCGACACCCTCTGTAATGGTAATCTGTGTACGCTAAAAATAACGACACCCTGAGTGCCGGTACTTTTTACTGTATTTTACAGTTTCAAATTTTTTCAGTGTAGAAAACATTTGTTCAAAGCTATATATTGAAGCAAACCTACATCGATAGCTGACAGCTAAGTAAACTTGTATGCTTGTTATTACAAATTTCTAAAGTTTCCTATAATTTAAGCGGGACTTGGAAGATTTGATTAATTGTTTTTATAAAGTTTTTGAAAGAGAAATTATTATTTTTTTCAATCTTTGTAATTTGTAAATAAGTTCGCGCGCCGCTGTGCGATCCTCTTTGTGCCACATGTGGCACACATGCCATCTTTTAAGTAGTACTTATTTATTTCGCTGCCAGACTTTTAATTTTCGTAGCCATATTATATTGTTTTGTTCACGGCAGACTTGTTAAATCCGGCAAGCAAACTTATTATTAAGTTGTGCTTTAAAATAGAATATTATTGTTATTATCAAGGAGTCTAAAATTTGTTCATGAGTAAAATGTGTATGGAATAATAAATGAATAAGTCTTTTGATTTATGGAAACTTTCTAATCAAGAATTTATTTTATTGGTAATTTTTAGTTTAACAAAAATAGTCTATAATATTAAAAATATCTTTTAAATTAAATTGCATATGCTTCTTTTTTATTCCATCTCTTTATTTTATTTAAAAATCTTAGTAAAGTGCCATTGAAATTACTGAATATCTTTAACTTACAACTTTTACCATACTGTTTATTATATTCGTATAAGCTCTTTTGTAAAATAGTTATTTGACTATTGTCAGCGATAATAATCGAATTTACAACGTTACTATAATATTTATCGAGTTTCTTTGAATCTATCGTTATATTTTACATTTTTATTTTTTAAATTTATATTACAATGCCTAAGAAAATTTCACATTTTTCTTCAATTAGTGAACGAAATTATTATCCAAAGTAAAACAAAAATAAAAAAAATTATATAAAAATAATGTAAAAAATGATGTAAGCTAAATTGGAAAAAAAATCATGATCTTCTATAACAGTGGTTACCAACTGGCGGCCTGCGGGACGCATCCGGCCGCGAAGCTTTTTTTTTTGTGGTCAGCGAACTAAAATATATTAGTTGTCATTTTTTGTGGACAATTTTCGTAAAAAATCTATATGGGTTTTAAATACTTTTAAGTTTTATATCCTGACAATTTCACATTAATTGTTTAATACATAGATGCAGATTAAAGTTATTGTAGCCAGATTTTTTTAATATGCGATTAAATATTTTTAAAAATCTACTTATTATTTTAACTAGTTATTCAGAACTTTTTTTTTGTACAACTTGATAAAAAACTGACAGTAATATTTATTGTTCCTTGAAACGTAAAAGAGTCCTATATAAAATTTTGATAAAGTTGCGGCTCGCCATTTGACTGTTGTTCTTAATTGCGGCTCCCAGCCTTATGTAAGTTGGAAACCACTGTTCTATAAAATATCGATATTGTTTCGGTCATAAAATTCCGATATCACCCAGATATTCTAATTACAAATTATACCATATAGAAATTCCAAGGATAATAATATTCGGATTCGGTTTTATGAGACATTCATTGTCAACAAAAGGTACATGTTCTAGTTCACTCTCCACTATACTGTTATTTCACTTATTTTATATTTTTTAACCATCAAAAAAGAATCCTTTTACGGTTCTACATTTCCAGTTAAATCGTTTCCTGAAGCAAGTCACCTGAGTGTGAAGAAGTAATAAGAGTTTTTGTTTCATTATCTTCATGAGGATTCTGGGAGTAGCAAAGCATAACTCCGTGACAAGACATTCTTTCGTTGCCATTCTACACCCATTAAAAGTTTTTTCTTTCTACGTTTAACATCATTGAAGCGGAACGTGAGTTCAACTTCAAAGCTATTATCACTCTTTTCCGACCTCTTAAGAGCATCTGAAATAATTTTGAAATACCACATCTCTCGGACCATTCTACACTATTTAGAGATATTTCTTGCCATAACTTCATCTACCCATTCACAACGACTTTTTTTTTCCTTTCTTAATGTAAAAATTTAAGTGTAAATGTTTTTCTCAAATGCAAAATGGCTCAAGGAATAGAGCGTTCGCCTTCCAATGCGGCGAGCCGAGTTCGAATCTCAGTCGATACGAATTCCGCATCCGGCTTGCACCGACCACAGTGCTGACGTGAAAGATCCTCAGTGGTAGACGGATCATTGCCGGGTCAGAGTCCCTTTGCCGTCAGGCTTAAAGTGGGGCGTTCTCGCGGTCTTCCTCTCCATGTAACGCAAATGCGGGTTAGCTCCATCGAAAAGTCCTCCACGAAGGTAAATTTCTCCCCATACTCGATCCCGGAATTCCCTTGTCTTTTGGATTAGGCTCAAGATTACAAGGCTACGGAGTTGAACATTAGCAGTCGAAAGCCCATAAAATTGGGTCGGCTGTTCACCGACGGTTATAAAATAAAATAAAATGCTAACTAGGAGATCAAAATTCTGGTAATATTACCGCACTACATAGTACTGACTTTTCTGATTACAAAAAGAAAAAAAACCCATAATTCTGGTAATAAAAACCAAATTATAAGGTATTTAAGCAATTCATTTGGCAATTTTTCTATTCATATGGTAACTGTTCACCGGAAATTCTGATTTTCAAAATTATAGTTCCTATTACCACATATTTAATAAAAAAAAAATACAAAATTTAACCGTATAAATGGTTTTTACGCCATGCTCTAAGTCATGAAAAAATTACTAAATTTCCCTACATTTACCAAATAACTTTTATCACATATTATAAAAACACATTTTATTGTTGATTTTACCAAAATTATTACTAAAGCGCTTAGGCAAAAAATTACATAGCGTTACGGTGCTTTTGGCATTGAGCCATAAATACGGTAAAGTTTACCATATTCTGGTAATTTCGAGCATATTTTTATTCTAAGTGAACTATTTATTAAAAAAAGTCGTTTTATTGCATTAAAAACAATAATATATATCACAATTATTCATTAAAAGAATAAAAAATTTAAAGTAAAACTTTTTTCTTTTATTTTATTTTTCTGATATTCCTTTCCATTTTAGTCTTAATTTTATTTTTTATTTTGATTATAATCCCCTATTTGTATGTCTTTTCCCCTGTGTTTTTCTTATGAACCCACATTTCAAAATTAAATTGAGGATCAATTCGAATTGGTTTTTTAAAATTAAGGGATGAAGCAAATTCATTCAATTATGAAGATTTTTTTCTTTTTGTTCACTAACCTTAGCATGGTTAAAATAGAATAATTTAAGCATGTGGAGGTGTTTGTTTTAAACAATTTTTGTACATCAATTTTTGGAATAAGAATTATATAGAGGGACAGTTTAATTAATTTAAGAAATAGCAGAGGTTAGCATGATACTCCCCTTCACTTATAGGTCTCTCACGTATTCTTCAAATCACCATACATTTCGAAATTAAAATTATTTCCGAAATTAGTAATAATTTGGGTAATGTTAAAAACCTTCACTTACGAAGATTTTTATTTTTTTATTTAGAAAAGTTAAAATAGAATAACTTGTACACGTGGTGGTGTTTGATTCTAAATGATGATTGCTCAACAGTTTTTTGGAAAAAGAATGATGTAGAGTGCCAGTTTTAGTAATTTGAAAGTCACCGAGGTTAACCTCCCTATGTTTTCTTTTAATGACTCCTCATGTTCCACACATTTCGAAATTAAAATAATTTCCGAAGTTAAAGGTTAGGATAATGTGGGCAATATTAGAAACATGTAATAGCAACGATATTCTATCTAGCAACTATATTTACACAAGCAAACCAAAAATGGAATATTTTCTTCATGTAGCTGTGTTTGACCCTAATTGGCGTGTGTGAATTATGTTTCTCCTAGATGGCGCTCTGCATAGTGCTATATATAGAAGGAAAGCTCTCATAGACCTAATGTTAAACCAGTTCCCTCTGCTGTGGGATGTTCGAGCACTGCAGGAAAAGCAACCGTAAGGGAACAGAACTTGTTCCGGGGTGATAAGAACTTGTTTTGAGGGGAGTAGGACAATCTGCTGCTAGAGAATGTTTATATTTGTTTAAGCTTCTTTCTAAAAAAAATTTCTTTTACTTTTTGTTTTAAATCCTCAGCATTATGAGTTTTTAATATGGGCAATACTACAAATGTTACTAATTATTTTGTTTTTAAATGTCTTTCTTATGTAGCTTCTACATTTTACATTATATTATAAATACATGTAGGAAATAACATATATCATAAGTTATTATTGAATCAAAATTTTTTGTTTTTTGTTTTAAGATTTATTTTTATCAAGAATTTAGAATGGTAGTTAATATGAATTATGTTGAAGCATTGCAATGAAAACAAATTTTATAGCACAAGAAGTTTATTTACAAGTTTAATTACATACACAATATATATACAACAAACATAAATACATAGTTAATAAAAAGACTATTACAAATTTTCTTTTTTAGATTAAAAATTTCTCATGAACAATCAATAACATTTAATAGATTTCATATAATATATATGGTAAATTACTATTTTAAAAAGAATATTTTTGCATGAAACTGTGATAGCAATGGAAAACTGAATATTAATAAAATATATATAGAAAAACATTCAGGATCAGAAATTTATGACAATTGTTTTTATAAATAAAAATTTTAATTGATCTAAATTAAACAAAAGTTACTCACCCACTAAAATTAAACAAGAAAGTTAAATTTTTAAGGAAATTGATGTAAATGAAAATGAAAATTTCATAAATTATAAATACAAATATTACTAGGTAAAAATGCATCAAACCAAATTTTAGAAATGCATGTTAATTTTAATCATATAACTTTAAACAATGTTAATTAGCAAATTAAATACTACTGAAAAAATCATTAAATTAAACTGAAAAAAAAACTATAATAATGATTAGGATACATAACAAAAATAAATATCTTATCATTTCATAATAAGAAATAATTTAATTAAAAGAAAAAATATATATAATTAGTTCATCCTTTATTTATTTACAATTATCTATACATAGTTGCCAACATGGGTAGGAGAAAATCCAGTATGTTTTACAGAATTTAAATTTACTGATAACTAAACCATAATACACTAAATATTCTACATATAAAGATTTTTATTTTAATCAACATATAAAACTTTTATTGCTGTAAACATTATAAGTGGTCTACAATATTTTCTATTTATGAGTGACATTTAATGCACTTAAATCTTAAATGTTTTGTTATTATCTTAACTCTTAATTTTGAATGCTAAACAAAATTTTTTTTAATGATAATTGAAATATTTTTTAAATATATTGGTTTAAAAAGAGAATTCTGAATAAAAAATAGATAAGGATGAAAATAAATATTTTATCAATTATAAATACAAATATTACTTTGTAAAAATGCATCAAATCAAATTTTAGTAAAGCATGTAAATTTAAATTAATTAAACTATAAACAGTGTCAATTAGCTAATCAGATACTGCAGAAAAAATCCTTAAATTAAATTGTAAAAAATTATAATAATGATTAGGATAGACAATTTAAGTAAAAGGGAAAAAAATATAATTACAAAAATACATTTTAATAAATCACTAATATAGTGAAATTTAAAATTACTATCACATAAAGATAAAATGAAATATTCATAAATTTCGATACAAAAAACTGTTATCACACCTATGAACTTTTTGAAACACTAAAAAAAGCATTCGGGTCATCCTTTATTTATTTACAATTATGTATAACGGGTTGAGTAAAAAGTTGTCTGTTGCCGAAAAAAAAATCTTGTAAAGTGATAAATCCATACAATCAATCATCAGCAAAACATCCATACAATCATCAGCAAATGAGGATTGTAATCTTAATTCAAATCGACAATGGTCTTCCAACATTTAGGCAACTTTTCAATCCTGTAATGTGCGCAAGTTCAGAGAGCAAGCGTAATCATTAATGATCTCCGTATTTGAAAGTAAGATTGTGTCACCAAGATGCAGCTGCAGATGAAAAAACAGATAGAAATCCGAAGGCGTCATATCTTGTGTGTATGGTGAATGTTGCATCAAATCCCACTTCAGTACATAGAGCGTCCAGCCAGTCGAGCATTACCTAAATAAATGAGAACCACCTTTCTTCTGAACTTGTTTTTTCATCTTTCGCGAATGGCAGCATTAACTTTGATTAGCATATTGTACTTTTGATAGCCTGTCTGCTTTTCAGGCTTTATAGATAATTCCATGGCAATCCCACCAGATACAAATAAGCACCTTTTTGTTAGTTAGCATTTGTCTTGCAACCGAACCTGCTGATTTTTGTCACAAATCACAATTTTTGTCACAGGTCACAATTTGGTACAGAATGTTCTCTTTTCTTTGATCTCTGAGTAGAGCCAAACAGGCTGCTTTTCTCTTGCTACTGTCTTCAGCAGTATTTCATGAGGCACTATCTTTTTGGCAAATATCAAGCTTCGAGGCAATAGTTCGTGTTGAAACATTTCTGTCTTGATCAATGATTTGCTTTGACTGGTCACAATCAACCTCAATAGGGCGGCCAGAAGAACATGCTTAGTCTTCAATGTTGAAATTCCCAGCATTAAACTTTTGAAACCAAACTTTTATTTTTTTACTGTTGTATCCCAAGAAACAGTATTAAAACCTAAACTTTCCCCCTTTTTTGTGGCATTCAGTTGCACTGAGTTTATTTTGGCATAGTACATAATCGTTCTGATCAGTTGACGTGATAGCTGCATTTTAAACACTGTTTTGGTGCACAAGATAAAAGTTTTGACAAACATATTACACAGTTGTACGGTTCAATCTTTCAGCTTTAAAATGCGAAAACCGGTTTAACCACCAAAGGAATGGCTGCTGTTGACGCGAAGGTATCTCCTCTTGCAGAAAACTTTTTACTCAATTCCGATACATAGCTGTCAACATGGTTAGGAAAAATCCAATAGACTTTACAACATATACATTTCCTGATAACAATTGCATAATATACTAAATTTATAACATATAAGGATTTTTATTTAAATCAAAATACAAAAACTTTATTACAGTAAACACTATGAATGGTCTGCAATATTTTCAGTTTATCAATATTCATAATTTTAGATACAAAAAACTAGTATCACACAATGATGAAGCTTTGAAAAAAATGGTCAAAACACTTAAAAAATACTCGGTTCATCCTTTATTTATTTATAATTATATATACATAGCTGCCAACATGAATAGGAAAAAATCCAGTAGATTTTACAAAATATAAATTAATAACTGTTGCATAAAATACTAAATACTTTACATGGAAGCATTTTTATTGTTATCAAAATACAAACATTTTATTACAGTAAACGCTATTAATGGTCTGCAATATTTCACATTTATGTTTAACATTACAACTTAAATTTTAAATGTTATCTCATAATTTTGAATATTAATAAACAAGTAATTTATTATTAATAGTTGAAATTTTTTAATTATTAATAATAAAGTTGAATTTTTTTTAACTAGTATAAAAAGAGTATCCCGTAAAAAAAAATCTTGGAACAAAAAAAAAGTTTTTAAACTGATTATTATAAACGAGGCTTTCTTCATTGTGTATTAGTAATATTTATTCAAACATTTAAGCAAGCATTAAATTGTGTAAACATTCTATTTCAATAGGGATTTTTAAAAAATTCAATCAGTTTACTAAACCTGTAGACCAGGAGAAACTGGCAAAATCCAGTGGAGTTGGTAGCTATGTAATATATTTACAATTACATTTACTTACAGTGACAGTCAAAAGTTTAGACTCACTTGTATAATAATGTTAAAAGGTGAGAATTAGTTTATCTGCCTACAAAATAAGCAGCAAAGGATTTAAACAGCACCAGGAATCCGTAAGGAATTGAATGCTAAAAGGCGGTACACGGCGATGAATCAATGTTTACTACCAACTGTTTTGTCACTGACAAAGTTGGAGAAGAATAGAGAGGTTTATTGATATTTGTCAAAATATAGTTAATTTGCAGTTTTTCACATAAAAAAACTTGTTATTCTTTAAAAATTCAAGAGTGAGTCTGAACTTTTGATCAGTATTGTATATACAATGGAAATTAAGTACATATGTTAAATGAAATAGTAAAGAAAGAACCTCTTAGTGAACCAGTTAAAAATTTTAATATATAAATGAAAAAAAAAATTATTTCTTAAATCAATAAATAAAATAGATTGCATAATAAATACATTAAACATAAGTACAGGAAAATTTTTTATTGTCATAAATTATTATTATCGTACTCAGAAATTTTAAACTTCTATAACTTTATAAATAATAAACACAATGGTTTTGCAATCTATAGATAAAAATGCATCACTATATTATGCTTGAGCATACCAAATAAAATCTATTGATCTAGGCACAAAAAATGCAGTTAATTTTTTATCTTATTAAGACAGGGTATCTGCTACGTTTTAGATTGTCAAATTCATGACTCATGATTTCCCATGACTAATTCCAAGAATTTTTCACGACTTAATGAAGTTACTATTTTCTTTGACAAAAAACACAACAATAAATTTAAAAAAGCCTTATAATAACATTGTCATGATTGGTATAACCAAAACTGTTATACATCTTCATATTTATAGATTTTAAATTTAAAAAACAGTAAAAAAAAGAGTTGAAGCAATAAAATAGCAGAAAAAAATACAACAGCAAAAAAAAATTTTTCTTCAGGACTATATACTCTTTTCATCGGAAAGGAAAGAAATACTCATAATTTTTCAGCTCTCATTTCGGAATTTTTAAAAATAAATCACCAATGACAAGCTTGCAATGCTGGATTTTGAAATTGAAAAAACAGGGTGCATAGCCAAATTTTTCAAAAAAAAAAAAAAAAAATCACCTTTTAAGCAATTTTCAAGCACACAAAAATATTTTTAGCACCTTGACAGATATCATAATTAGACAGGGTTGGCAAGCTTTTGACAGTTGGTTTTATCCGGTTTTATTTACAGTGCCGAAGACGATAGCAAGGTGACAAACGATGAAATTATCAAGAGAAATGAAATTTTCTATCACTAATAGAGAAAAAAAATTCACAATGTTTAGTTGGTCTCCGTAATCAGGAAAAATTCGAGAGATTTTTCAATTCTATTACAGGAGGCAGAAAATTAGTTTTTTTCGATTCTATTACAGAGGGCGGAAATGAATTCTGAAATTGAGAATTTCTTGCAAAATGCAGCAGGGTTACACATGAGAGTTAAAAATCCTTACCACTGAATCCAGCTCAGTATACATAACTGCGGACCCACAAGTATTTCATCAAACATATAAAACAAATGGTGCTTTCATACACTATAGATCGGTGGTACACCGAAATAGATTACGGTTGAATTAACTGGGAAAACGTTGAATAGGACAATGTCTTTTTGCATAATTTGTGGCGAAAATCAACATCGTATAGAAAAATATAACATTTCGGAAAAAGAAAAATTAAGATCTTTTTAAAAACATCCATGGAAAAAAGCACCTTTAAGGGCTTTTAAAGAACGAAAATTAAAAATAAGCACCTTAAGCAATTAAGCTTTCTTGTTTTAATAAAATATGACTGTGAGTGGTATTTTGTTAAAGATTCAGATATTCGAAACACCATGGGGTTAATTTCATTTTAAAAATTAGATATTTCGGCGGCTGAAATTCATGATCTTCCATGATTTCTCATGGCTTTCCAAGTACGCAGATACCCTGTAGTCAGTCAATTTATTGTTGGATTAAACTTTATGTTAATACACAGCAAGTTCAGTACTAAGTAGACCAAGAAAAAAAATAATAAAATCAATATATACATATAAAATGAAATTAATTTATTGCTGATTTAAAATAAGTGATATAAAATAAAGATCATGAAAAAATAAAATTCTACAGAATATTAAATATTAGTTTTAAATATAATCACTTAATCATTAATTAAAAAAATTTTTAGAATATAATTTACTATAATTTTGAATATTTATTTAAATACTAAAAAAAAAAAAAAACTTAAAGTGAACCAGCAAGAAACTAATTTTAATATCAGGGATCTGTCCAGGCCAAATTTACTACCGTTTATCGGTACCTTCACAAATTCAACTTTAGGAAAAATGGTAGTTTCACAACATACTTTTTCTTAAAATTTTATCTTTGTATCTCTTAAGAAACGATAAATCCATATTTTTAACATTTTTCTATTTATTTTTTAATATAATTTTTAATTATCACAAATTATGTTTAAATTTTTCAAAATAGTTAGGTTCTCAGAAAAACCTAGACAGACCCCTGAATATAAGTACATGGGTAATAGTAAACATTTCCTCACTTGTCAAAATTTTATAATTACTATATTCAATAAATTTATAATACAATACAATACATTTTAAATTTTTTGTATGTTAAGGCACCATCAAAAGATTTAGGGAGATAAAAAAAAATAATTTTAATGTTTATGAAATCTATTTCTTTGTTTATAATTTAAAAAGTCAAATATAGGAGGAATTTAATTTACTATTTGATTAGTGATTGCGAAGTTGACCTGATCCAGAAAATCAGGTCAACTTAGCAATCTTTTTAAGTGATTTTTTCCTGTTTGGAATATCTTTTGATAGTGCCTTAACTTTATAGTAAATCATAACTAAAGAGTAATAATTCACAATGTAGTTCCAGACATCAGAAGCATGAGTAGCACATGATAGCCATTCATGATTTACATTTCTGAGACTAGAAACAATTTTCTTTTTGACATTTTGTTCATGGGAAATTTCAGAAAATAGAGCTGTAAATTTCTGACCCAGTTCACAAAAAGTCATGACTAAGTTTTGAGTAGGATATGTTAATCCATATTTAACATCATCAAACTCTTTTAAGTATAACAATAAAGAGCTTTCAGCCAAATTTTTGTCTGTCATTAACAGCTGGTGACAGGTTTCACACTCAAACTTCTTACATGTTTTTTTGGCAACAAAGCCAGCAAAATATGCTGCTCCATTAGCAGAGAGCGACTTACCATCAAAAGGGAAACAGGGAATATCACCCGATTCCCCTTCACAGTAAGTGAACTCTGCAATTTCAGAGTTACCAGCTACCTCTGAAACACCATCATCGATCTCTGTAAGCAGCTGTGTAGGAATAAGAACTGTGTCATGATCAGGTTCACAATTCGTCATTCCACAACTGCTAAAGATATTTTGTGCAATTAACATTCGAGCCCTCTGTTGAAAGTCACATGCAGTAGGATGGTCATTGTTACCTCCTCTGCGTCTGACAACAGAAAAAAAGTTCTCAATTGCATCCTGATGGAATCTGCACATTAGTATGAATGGAACCTCATCAAGTAAACGAGGAACCAGTTTCATAGCAGCAGATAAAGTGATTTGCCATCCCCATAAACAAGGAAAATTAATTTTTTTCCCCTTGGTCTGAAATTCAATTGACTTAATGAAGTCAAAGAATTCAGCCCATCTATTTATATGGGATGAAGTTTTTGTAACAGCTGATTTCAGACTATTAGTTTTATCAATCAACGTGCGACTGTTTAAGCTGTCAAATAATTTATTGACAGTTGAACAGAAGTCAGCTGTATGCTTAGCACTAGGAGGTAGATAGCCAAAAGTACTAAGAGTGCAAATACCCGCTGCAACAGATTGACTTAAAACCTGTGCAGCGAGCTTCACATTCATAGCACTAAGTCCATCAACCTCAATGTGCTTTTGCGTCAATTTGGGAACACTCCTATGATCCTGTTTGGAATCAAATTCATACAGAGAGGCCACATGAGACCAAACTGCTGATTTGAAACCATTAAAATGAACAGGATACTTTTTAAAGTTGTTCCGTAAACTTTTCAACAAGTGAGGCACATCAAAAAAAGTATATACATTAACATTATCGACAGTGAAATAAGGACAGTCAACTGTCACACCCCATTCTTTGGCATAAAGTTTAAGATTGTTGGCTCCCTGGTCACATACAACAGCAATTGGGGTCATGCCACACTGAATGAGTTCACGTAACAGATTAGTCAGTAAAATCTTCAGTGTGGCAGCCGGGGCTGTTTGTGATGAGAAAAAGAAACCAACAATCTGTTTCCATTTTTTGCAAAGCCCACGCACCATAAAAGATAGAGCGTGTGTTGCAAGCTTGGAGGAGGAAGATTGAATTTGGGATCCGTAATCTTCAAATCCCACAATTTTATCTTTCTTTTTATTGTAAACCAAGCCACATTTTAATGACATTTCATCAAAAGATATAATACAATACTTGTCATGTGGCTTTAACTTACTGGCTATAAGTTTAATTGAATTGAGCACAGCAGTTGAAAAACCTGGTTCCATTTTTATGCCAGAAACAATTTTTAAAAGAGTAGGTTTACTAGGCAAATTCAAAAATCGTTTCAGGGTGTTATATGCTTTAGGACTAGATAGGTATAACTGTAAGCAGAGATTTTTATCGCTTACAGACCACCTATGTCCATACTTAGATACTGAACTTGAAATTAATTGAGATCTAATAAAACTAAAAATAACTGGACTCACCAGAGGTTCAATCGAACTTATGACTTGTTTTAAGTTTTTTACCCGCTCAACTTTTGTCTGAGCATATTTCCTTTTAAGGAAATAAAGTTTTGTGGCTAAGGACTTAATTTTCTTAGACTTAGGCGTCAGTAGCCTAAGTCTCTGCAGTCCTCTTCTAGGAGTTACATTGCTATCAGCTAATACATTGCTATCAGCTAATGGAGTTACATTGCTATCATCCTGAGTCGAATCCAATTTCCCCTTCAGTGACGAAGCCATTGCAGAAATCTGCGGGGAAACTGGAGGCTGATCAGGCACCGCATTTTTAGCCAAATGGATTCGCCGGGAGGTGGCGTAAGCCTTTGCTCCAAAGTGGCTGGAGCAAACTCGGAACCTGGCATAGAGGGCATTCGGCGAATGTGATGCCAGGTCCACCTTTCTTAGTATGCTTGTCCACTCTCTACAACTATTGAAAACAAAGAAAAAAGGAATACTTAAAACAGTTTAAATTATTTATGTGTACACAAGTACAATAAATATGTACCAAACATTTATAACAAAAAGCACAATTGATCAAAAATAGGGGAAAGCAAACTATTTTTTAGCCTTCTCAAACTAATTGTATGTCAACCAAATGGCACATATAAATAAGTGCCCAACTTGCAACCAATAGGTCAATAATGTTTATTCTATTGCAAAAGATGGTACATTTGGGGGATTTTGTTAACAGATTTACAAAGCTGAAGGAAAATATCATAATTTTTTTTAAAAACTGTTCAATGAAAACTGATTCTTAATTTATATGTATTTTTTAAATAAACACATGTATTAGCTAAAATCTCTGATTCTAACACTAAAATGTAGTAAAAAAAATTTCACATTAAATTCAGAAATGATTCATGATTTAGTAATATTAATATACACTTTAAAGTCAAGTGACAAAATAATTTAATGAACAAAAAAGTTTGTGGTTACTAGTAACAAACTAAAATTACATTTAGAATAGCTTCAGAAAAATAATATAGATCAGTTTTAAACCATTGACCATTGTACAAATTCAAGTATGAAGAACATTCATATAGATACTTTTGATTGTCAGAAAATATTTCAAATATAGGATAAACTTTTTTTTTCTCAAAAATATTTAAATTGACCCTTTGTATCACAGTGTTGTTTTTTAATAATTTAACAACATTTATTATTAATTATGTTATTTACAATTTAACAACATGAACAAATAAACTTATAAAAATATGAATTAGTACTTTGATATTTAGATTGAAATTTATAAAATTTTTGTAATAAAAATTAGAGAAATATGAAAAAAAAAATTTCTGAGCAGTTTTCTTCAAACATTAAATAAAAAAAAAATATATAAGACTAAGGCTAAAAAATTTTTAAGCTGAAAAACACAATTACATTGCAAACGAGTATAAACAAACTGCTATCTTACCGCACAGGATCCCTTGGAAATCTGAAGTATCTCCTGTCTGGATGAGTGAGTGTTGTGGCTCGGCATACACAACACTTATGCCACACCTTCCGCTTCGAAACTCCTCTATAAATCATGACAAAGAAAAGAGTTATAATATATTATCATACAACGTATTGAAATGTCTTATAGTTAAGTCACCAATAATTTGCTTTTAAAAAGCAAAGGCACGACAACACAAAAGATTTTTAAAACTACATGACTGTTAAAAAAATACTATTAAATAAAGCCTTATAAACAAAGATGAAGTGTTGTCCTTTTATAAAATAGTATTACTTCCTTACAAATTTTGAACAATAATCAATAAAACTTTAGAATAAACATTGAATAAATGATAAAAAACATTATAGTAAGTACAGAATTTCGGATCTATACGATAACCCTTGAAAGTAATCCCTTAAAATTAAAAATCAGCAAGTGCAGGATCAAGAAACCTGCATATTTATTTACATCTGATTATATTCAAATAACTTTTATAAAATTTATTGAAGTATTAAACACATTACGGAAAAATTAAATTTTTTTTGAAAAATCATTAAAATTAGAACTCAGCTAGTAAAGAATCTAAGATACCTATGCGTTTATTTATATCCGATTATAAACATTTACTTGACATAACAAAATTGTTTATAAATTGCTTAGCAAGTATTAAACATATTAAGTAAAAATTAATGTTATTATATAATATTCACAAAAATTAGAACTCAGCAATGGATAATTTTCAAAAACATTTGCTAGTTTACATCTTATTATATTTATATCACTATGCATAAAATAGTTTATTAAATTATCTCATAAGTATAAAAAAATATAAAATTAAAGTAACTTTAATAATTAATAATGGAAATCAGCAAGTACAACTGTTTGTTTACATGATTATGATAAGATTACTTTACATTCCATTTAATTATGCAAACATTCCATTTAATTCCAAAAATAGTTAAAACTCATATCTTTCTAAGATATGAGTTAGCTTACATCTTATTATATATATATCTCTTTGCATAATATAGTCCATAAAATTTCTCATCAGTTTAAAAAATATAAAATAAAATTAACTTAAAAAATTATCATTAAAATTAGAAATCAGCAAGTACAACTGTTTGTTTACATGTGCTTATAATCATATTATTCCATTTAAATGGGCAGATACTTTCAACCAAATAATCAATACATTACTTATACTGAATGTTACTTTCTTATATGATAGAAAAATTTCTAAATCTGCAAGTAAACGAACAAAAGCATCAGTTTGTTTACATCACATTTACACTAAGATAGGGATTAGTAAAGATCTTTGTTTAGGCTTAGAATATTAAACATTCTGTGCTTGCTAATTCTAATTCCATGGTAGAATGTGTTTATAAAAAAAGTATTATAAAAGTATTACTTACTTAGAACTCAATTTCCCTTCGATGTCATCCATCTTCTACAATGCTCAATTACTAAAAAAAAAATTAAATACACCAAATAACGCTCTACAAAACACGAGGAAAATAGAAGCGTTTGAAATTCGTGTTGGGAAGGTGAGTGGGTGAGTGAGTGAATTCTCAAACTGAGCATGCGCAATTTTGTGTGGGATGTTGCTGCTTTCCTAGCAATGCTCGACATCCCAGAGACGGAGTTACGATTTCTCCCTAGCTTTCCTTCTTTCAGATTCGATTCAGCCAATGTAAACATCAGTTTATTGTTATTAAATATATTTAATGTCATAGAGCGTGTTTGTAATATCTTATGCTACTCACTCAGACGAATATTCTCTCATATATATATGGATTTAAGGAATAAGTATTTACGTAAGAAACGAATGACATTATTCTGAGATAATCGTATTTTGCAGCGAGTATACAACGATTTTTTGCAAAAAGAATGATACACAGCGTTAGATTTGATATTTATAAAAGTAACTGAGAAGTAAAAGTAATACAGCAAACAAAGCGTCTAAAAAATATGGAT